>NC_047041.1:8002970-8637811 GCF_011762595.2 Tursiops truncatus
TGTGAGAGGTGCATACAAGCTTTTAAGTGATTTTTCATTTAAACACAGCACTTGTAAAATGTGTGTCATAGAATCCTGAAGCTGGGGAAAAAATTGTGGGTTTTTTTTTTCTCCCCACTTGCAGACAGAACCTAAGCCACATTAAATTAGTAAATGTTCTAACTGACTAACATTCTCTAGGAGAAAGAAATACATCACTGTAGACCACCAGCTATTAATTTAAAAATATATATATTTAAAATATACTTATTAAATATTTAAAAATACGTTATTTAAAAAATTCAGACTCCTGTCACTTTTGGAAACTTTTTTATACCTCAAAAAAGTTTTAACTGCTATTGTTTATATGCAGTTCAAGAGTTAAAGATTCAGAGATTAAGAAATGAGATCTGGTCTCTGTTATCTTATTCTACTTCTATGTTATCTCCCCTCCGCCCAGCTACCTTGAATATATGTACTCAATACATTTTTGTGGTATAAATGAACAAGAAACTGCTTTTTGTGTTTTTAGACTACAGCTTCCAACTCCACTCATAATTTGTCTTAGAAAAAGGGTTGAATGAAGAGATTTTAGAAAATTAAGCTAAGGATCCAATCCACAGCACTCTTATACTTTTAAGCCCTAAATTAATCATCTTCATTATGTAAAGAATAAAGTTTTAACTCTCTTCTAAATCTCACCAACAAAACAAAAACTCCTCAAGTTGTGCATAGAAGCCAATAAGTCCTTAAAATTCCAGCTTACAAGGTACATGGATGTATCAACATATAAGATGTATTCTATAAATGTCAGCTATGACATGAATAGTGTGATATGAAGTATTTAAGAAATGTATCAGAACTTAAATATTCAAATGAGAATTGTGTCTTTAAAGAAGTCCGTCTCTTCAGGAAGCTGTATATTTAATCTCACGTTGCTGTTATTGTACTGAGTAATTTGAGGTTCTTTTGGAATTATCTTTACTTCTTACGGCACTTTAAAAAAATTTTTGGTGTTCTTGAGTTTTTTGGAAATAACCATTAATGAATTAATCGGGTGATGCTGATAGAGTTAAGACTATGTGGGGTTAAAAATCAGGTGTAATTATAACCTAATGAGATTATTTTTATACCTTGTTTATACATGGACACTGAAAATGATTAACAAAGGATTTCCAGAAAAGTTTTGCAAAGAGGAGCATCGTTAGAATAAGTTTATCTGTCTTCCCGTTTGGGTCTATCTGCTGCTACGGCTTTCCAGTGGTATCTGTGTGTATTGTATATGTGTGTGTGTGTCTCCTGTATCAGTGTGTCCTTGAATCCTTTCTTTGGACCATCCTGTTTACTGTTGCCCAATATAATGTCACGAAGCAGCTGCTCTTGCTTGATACACGTGCAGCCCAGCAGAGTTGTCCCAACAAGCTTTGCTTCATTTCTGGTGGACAGGCTGGACCCAATGCTAAAACTGCGTCTCAGGCTCTCCAGTCGGACTAAAACTTCATGCTATATTGTGCTGTGTTTAGAAAGAGATCCCAGTCTTAACTGATCTCTTTTTCTGTTTTCACTTCATCAAGGCATTGTATCTTGATCATTTCTTTGATTTTATCTGTCTATCAAAGCTTCCGGGAATGCAAGTTTTCTTTCTACAGACCAATGTGCATTTTTACTTATTTTTAGGTTTCTCAATCTGTTTGTGGGGATTGCGTACTAACTGCACAGGAATCTGTGACTGGCTTGTGTGCCAACTTATGAACGTGTTTGAAGAGTCCCATTCTCAGTGCTTGGTGCACAGACACGGTGCTGTGACAGCTTTGATGAAGCCGTGTCTGACCTAATTCCCATCACCAGCTTGAACAAAGCAGGCCTCCTGAGAAATCGAGACCCCTTCAGTTAATTTATGCAGCCAAGTTTAAAGATGGAAGAGGTACTTGGAAACTAGTATCGCTATGTTCCAGGTCTCTAGGAAACTCATAATTCAGCAGGTCATATAATATAAAAATCATCCTGAAGGAGGTCCAGTGCTCAACCAGCATTATTCAGGTTTGTTTGCAGCAAAGATATTTTTTCTTAGATTTCTAAATTTTTCTTATTTTGCTTTTTCCTCAGTGTTTGTATACATTAGAATATATTTCATGGAAACGAGTTTCTCCTTCAGTTCTTATTTCCTTGTTATGAAAATGCAATCTAAACCAAACCCCATGAGGGTGTCTTTCATCATGGCCTGGGAAAATTTGTTCCATTTGGTAAGGTCTGAGCAAGGCATTGGCCTTATTAACAACTCTATTAATTTTATTACCTAACACATCATCTAGAGCTCTTCTTTAAATGTCGGCACTTTCCTCCTCCTCATTCTCCATCAAAGGCGGTTAGCCAGGTGTCTGTCTGGATCTTTATAATATCACCCTGTTCAGGGTTAGCTGGTTCCTTGCAAACTTAAGATTTTGCATTTGGCATGTGTTTTGCGGTTCCCGTCGCTCTCTTATTTTTTCCCATGAAGCCAATTCCGATGACAAACCTGAACATCTACTGAGAGTTGGATTTGTGGCAAGTGTTGATTCTGTGATGCTTGCAGAGTAATCCCCTTGAAACTTGCTGTATTCTGCGTTTTTAATAATCTCTCCCAAGTCACTTTTTAGAATTTCACTGTCTGTAGGCAGCTGTGCTTTTAAATATTTGTAACACTCCTGTACAGCTCACTGTGGATGCCAGAATTATCTTATCTCCGCAATTCTTGGTTTCCTGTGCTCTAGAAGCAGGAAGAAATAGCCTCTTTGAAAGACAGTGGAACAGGAACACTTGACTTTTTTTTTTTTAAACACACAAATATTGTGAATAGAACCCAACTGGCTCTCGCTCAGACCCCTTCCCTTTCGGAGTGTAATTAAGACCACATTGACTCCTATTGCAGCTGGCAGCCCCTCACTGTTGCCTTTTTCTATTTGTGACCTTTGATCTCCGTGACCTTTCCTGGGGTTAGTCCTAGGCCCTTTTCATTGTGTTGGAGCTGAAGTGGCTCATGTGGAGTTGATTATTTCTTTGCTCGTTTGGCCTTTTTTGGTGCCATAACTCCAAGTCACTTCCATTTTCTTCCTTGACTTTTGATGGTCCACAGTGAAAGGAAATGCTTCTGCAAGCAGCAGGATCAGTGTGCATGCTTGGCTGACTTGATTGAGACTCAGGAGAAGTGGGGGAAGGTTGTGAAGTCTGTAGGTGTCAACGTTTTAAAAAATGTTCAGCCTCCCGACTGCGTGATCCTTCCAAGCTCATGAAGCGGGGACCGCCGAGAGTGCTGCATTTCTCACGGCAAGGAGGACTGAGTTCTGGTGAGAAGGGAGTTCTGCCAGTTGTTGACCTGGCCTGGGTGTTGGACATTCTGCAGCTCTACTTTCACAAGATATATACGTTCCTCGTCCTGCGTCCCAGCTATGAGGCAGGTCGGAGGATGCATCCTTGTCGTTGCACATGACTGCTTGAAGGGATTCTCTAGTCTCTAAAAGCACCGAGAATAGCCCCCAGAGATGAACATGCTGACTCTTAGAGGGTGTGTTTGTTGCCACCGAACTTAGGAAAGCACTTTCTTCCCTTCTCCTTTCCTCCGCCTCCACCTGCCCCTACCCACGCCTCCAGTCAGACCACTGAAGGATGCCTGCCAGCTGTTACTCTCATTTCTCGGGACCCCATGTGGGCAGCATGAAGACTGTCACTGATCAAAGGCTTTAGTGAAGGAATGCGTCTGGTTACCCTACACTGTGGTACCTTTGAAAGGTATATGGGTGTGAAATTCAGCGACATTTGGAAACTCATTTTTAGGAAGTCTGAGTGTCTGATTCCATCCCTGGAATATCATTTTCTGTCTTTTCCTTTTGGGTTACAAAAATCTTTTTTATTAGTAGTATTGATAATATGAGTTATTCTGAGTGAGGAATGGCTACCCCTTGAAAGGCGATTGTATTGTATTTTATTTTTAGGCTTCAGCTCGAGGCCCCTCCCCCGCAGGGATAACAGTTCCTCTGTGTGCAGACGCCTCCCTCGTCTCTCCTAAGCACTCAGGCTTCTTTCCGCTTGCCTGCCAGGTCTTTCTTAGAGTTTCTCTTCTCTCCAACTCAGCTCATTAGCTCCACACCTTAAGATGCAACCTCTCCATTCTCTGCTACCCTCCAAACAGCAACAACAAACCACGGAGAGCCCTGCTGCTTCTGTGCGTTTCCTGTCTTAGTGAAGGCACGGCATCCACGAACTCGCTTGTCCAAATGAGAGATCTGGACAGCAGGTTTCATGCCTTTCTTTATGGCCGAAGCAGTAGGGAAACAGAAGTGGACAGACGATGGATTCCAAAGATGTCTAAGAGATGTATTCCTTCCCAATGCACATCATTCACTATCCAGGTCCTATTCAATTCTACCTCCTAAATATGGCTACACAAAAATTCACCAATTTTGGTAAGTCTTTTTTTAAATGCACGCTGATGTGACAGCTGTCACGTACAATCTAACAAAATTGTTTCGAATGAAGTTAAAGACAACTAAGTGTTACTAGAGCCATCTTATGGAAAAAACTGGATGAACCTTTTGGCCAACCCAATAGCTTTTAAATATGTCCATGTCTTAACACTTTTTAACTCTTTTACACTTATCCCCTGATATTTCTCTAGTACAGGTCCCCGTTCTCTTTCACGGCAGCCTCCTAACCCTCTTCAGTCATCCGCCACATTGCAGGGTAAATGATTTTTCAAAGGCACAAGTCTGATCTTGTCCCTGGCCTGCTTCAAAGCTGTTCATACTCCTCTCTCGGGAAAAAAGCCAAGCACCCTAACCTGATTTATTTTGTTCTTTATGCTCTAGCTTCTACTCACCTATGTGCCTTACCTGTCACCTGTCAATCCCGTCCTTACTCTCCTCTCCAGCCCATTCTTCCTTGCTCTCTGCCTCTGGTTCTGCACGCAGACTCTTCCTTCTGCTTGGAAGACGTCCCTCCCCTTGCTTGTCCTCCCTCCTCCCAAACTTCTCCATCTGATTCACCGAATCATTGTTGCCTCTGGGAAATCTTCTCAGCCGCTGAGTCTTGGTTGGATAACCCTTCTGTTTTCCCTGCAGCACCTGTACTTGCTTTATTCTGGGGCTCACCTATCCCTTCCTCACTTACGCACTTTAATTCCTGAAAACCTTTATTTCCTAAAAGCCTTGCTGCTGCTGCTTTCTTTTTCGCCATGCCCTGTGGCTTGCAGGATCTTAGTTCCCCGAC
The DNA here is from genome assembly GCF_011762595.2 of Tursiops truncatus. Lineage (NCBI taxonomy): Eukaryota > Metazoa > Chordata > Mammalia > Artiodactyla > Delphinidae > Tursiops > Tursiops truncatus. The sequence continues at coordinate 8,008,191 of NC_047041.1, forward strand.
CAGGGATTGAACCGGGGCCACGGCAGTGAAAGCACTGTGTCCTTACCACCGGCCCGCCAGGGAATTCCACTAAAAAGCCTCGCTTCTTAGTGAAAGCCATTTTCATTGATTTTGGTGGGAAAAAAAATCATGGGTTCCCTCCCAAACCAAGAGAGCTACACTGCTTTCACAGATAGAAAAATAAATCAACTAAGCAATAAAAACAAATTTGTGTAGGTGATAAACAATATTTTGAAAGTAAATGAATAGTTTGTTCCTAAATATATTGCAGTGATTTTATTGTCCTCAGCAAAGGAGAAAGAGAAGACTTGAGGGTGGTGACTGGTGAAGGAGGGCTGGTGAGGAAGTCCTTCAGAGGCGGGGGAGTCGGGAAGTGGACTTGGAGACAGGAAGCCTTCTAAAGGCATGTAGTTATCTTGCAGTCACATGGCACTTAAGTTACAGCACACAAAAGCACCTTATGGCGAAATAAAGGCTAAGCGGCGAAGTGTTCCACCAGTTGTGGAAATGATGCATCCCCGCTGGTGGGTGTGTCTTTGACCGAAGCTGTAACATCAAAGTTCCATTGTTTAGTTTCTGATTGAAAAAGTTATATAAAAGTTTATACCAAATAAAAAGAAGCCATCTGCAACATGGAATAACTTCACAGGAGCCCCTGTGGCAAAACATTTAGTCATTCTGTTAGGTGAGGCTGTGTTTGAACAGCTTCTTTAGTTGTCACCTGTCCTCACCTGACTCAAAACCTCCTGAAGGCAGCTACGCTGCCTGTTTTCTCCCTGGCTGAGTTTCCAGCATAGCACAGCGCCTGACACGTAGTAGGCAGGCACTAAGTATTTGTTGAATGAAACATGAATTCCTCTGCTTTGAATTCTTCTAATGCTTTTTACTGTCTCATTTACTTATTATCATTTTCTTTATTCCAAAGTTAATTCAAGCCCTCTTTTCCTAATTAGGCTGCAGTATCCTTCAGTTCAGGAATTATACCTTCCTCATCTTCCTCATTTTTGTACCCTCCCAGGATCTTGCCCAGAGTAGATGCCCTACGTATGGAATTAATTGACTGGATGAATATTTCTTGGAAAAAGCAAGATTCTTTGAGAAATCTGTGCAGGATTAGCTAAATTATTCAAATATTCAGAATGAAGAAAACTTTGAGAGGAGATTTAAAGCTGGATGTGATTAAGGTCAAGGTGGTTCAATAGGTTAAAAAAAAGCATATATTGTGATGGACTTCCGTAACTGAAATTGTGCTGAATTAATCAGTACCTAATAAAAAAAATTAAAGTAGACATGCTTTATTTTTTCTTTTGTTTAGTTATTTCTGAAAACTCATTTTTTCTCAACAATTGAGAAATAGGATGTTTTGAAATAGAGGGTTTGAAAGTAAGAATCAATCTTTTTTTTTTAAGAAGGAAATTACTATTTCATGAAGAAAACGATGCCTTTAAAAAAGAAAACTAAGTTACAGAATTTTCTATTTTGAAGAACAATACTGATCCCAAAGCTGAGTTTTTGTTCACAAATTAATCCCAGTTATTCCCTAAGCCTCAAAGAAAACTATAAGAAAGTCTGATATAGGAGTCTAGGGAGGGGATAGTTCAGAGAGACAGCTTTGATCATCCTTAGGAAAGCAAAGGCGTTCCTTTAAAAACAGAGGAATCAAATCTAGAAATTCAGGCCTTTCCCCAAAGGATTATTCTGGCAGCATGTTGAAAAGGGGTTATAAAAGCATGAAGTTCACAACCTGAACAATAAGTTAAGTAAATGTTAGGGAACTATTTCCTTTCTTATTCTGAGACGAGGCATACCTTTAGCTTCCCTTTGCCGACAGAAATTCTCTTAAGCCTGGGACGGCTTAAAAGTACAGTTTGTAATGCAAGACAAATTGCCTTCTCTGTAGGCATGCAGGAAAGGCTTAGAGAAAGCCCTGTAACTCAGGAGATACCAGCTAGTCTTTAGGCCAGGACTCAAGGAGCAGCATTTGGGCCATATGAGAGTGGGGAATGGGGAGGAGAATGGGTAAAAAAAAGATTTTTACCGCATGGAGGAAAGAGTTATCCCCTGATCCTGATTTGTAGGTTGAATGGGATACTACACTTAGCTGTTCTTTTTCTTGTTCTTTTTTTTTTTTTTTTTTGTACTCTGAAGAGACTGTACTACCAGGTGCTTTCTTGGGAGCAAAGTGACCACTGAGCATCTTCTCAGACACTTAAGTCAGCCACTCAGAACTGCAGTGAAAATAATGGATGTTGGCCTTTAACTTCCTCTGAGTATAGGAAGGAGGTAGAAGAACTTCCTCATGACCATGTTAATTCCTTCTGAGACCAGTGAGTTGGATAAGCCTTGATGGTTCTGTTTTTCACATGGGAAATTGATCAGGCCTTTGCCAATGTCCAATAGTAAGACAAGATCAAGCCCAATTTAAAGTCCAAGTCCTTGAGTTATTTTACTACCTCTAGTAGTTTAGGGAAGTAGGGGTATATATATGCTTAATGGACACGGAAAGCAGTAAGCAAGAGAGGATAATGGTTGGGAATGAATGGTAACTTACTATTTTGAACGCCAGCAAATATTGCCAGAAAGCGTCTGTCAGCAGTTCTTGCGTACAGATTTCTTTTCAGACAAGTACACGTTATAAATTAAAATCACACAGTATAACAACCTCAACACACAACCCCTTAACTTACTTGAAGTGAATTTTGGGTAAAAAGCAGAGATTTTTGTGTCCATGGTGTTTTTTTGTAATTGAAAGTTCAGAGATGGACAAGGTTTGATCAGTGTAGCCTGCGGTGTCCATTATTGTTATTCTTTCTGCAGTTACTTTCATATAAATTTCGAATATTGTTAGAGAAACCCCTAACAGATTAGACAGTGAATGTTGCTTTATGCCCTATAAAATATTTTAATTAATTTCTCAAATTCATGTTTGATATCCACGCTTCGCTTACCTCAGCGTAAGGAAATAAACAGTCTGCTGGTGAGCAGGGGTCCCCCCACGTGCTGGTGGCGGTTGATGGGGATCAACTTGTGCCTTGTTGCCATCTTTTTGGACGACAACCTCAACCATCTATATATTTAATCTTAAAAATGTTTTTACTCCTTGGCCCAATAATTTCACTTTTAAAAGTCAGTTCTAAAGACATGCTTAGAAGAGTAGCTAAAGATTTATGGACAAAGATACTCACAGCAGTATTATCTGTAATAGCGAAAAAACCCCACAAAACCAAAAATATACACATGCACGCACATATAAAAAAGTGGAGCCTAACCAATAGGGAATGGCTAAGCAAATTAAGTGTTGATACCTACATTCAATAAGTATCTATAGCGGTTACAAATTATGTTTATGAAAAATTTTAATAAACATGATCATTAGGTGATAAATGAAAAAAGCAGGATTTAAAACTATATTCCATATATATTATGATCTTCAGTTATGTAAATATACACCATATGAAAAGGATTAGTTGAAAATGGATTGAGATATTGATGTGTTACCTTTAGGTGAAAGAATTGTCATGCTTACTTGCCTTGTTTTTGTACATTCATTCCACATTTTTGTGCTAAATGTGTGATCTTCTTTGTCATTGAGTATTTGTAGAAACTTTCTGTTAACAATTTTCTCCTTGATAAAATAGCATATTCACTGTAGAATATGTGAAAGAAAACCTTGAATATTTTGTTTAAAATATCACCTGGCATTATGTTAACCACATTGGATGCTTAAAAAAATATTCTAAATGAGAAAGACACTGCAGTCTGAAAAATGGCAATGTAATTTAAATCAGAATTCTGTTTTATCTGATACGATTTAAATCCAAATTCTGTTTTGAATTTTTACATGAGAATATTTGAATGGTACGTATGCTAGAACAGAGGTCAGACAGACCTTTTCTCTGCTGGCCACTGTGTCCAGATCAGAAGAGGAGGATGAGATAACAGTTTCTATGCAGAGGAAATTAGGGCTGTTTTCTCCCTTGCCGAGAAAGATGCCATACGTGCTAAGGCCACTGATCTGTGTGTGAGAAGATGGCAGGAACCTTGTTCAGTTATGATAAACTTGGCCAAACAAATTGTTCATTTGCGAGCAGTGCAGGGAAATGATACATATTTATATGTATGTGTATATAAATTAAAAAAATATAAAATTTGTATATACTTATGTACATTTATAGTATACACATATATTTATGTATAGATGTTAGATATGTATGTTAAAATATATTTTTTGTTTTCCAATAACTTAACTAGTCAAGTAGCAATAGCACTAATATTATTAAGAAGTTTCCTCTTTCGACAAATATAGTACTTTTGAAAGTGACATGGTATTGAATAACTTTCCAGCAGTGCTAATGCATATACCCTGATTTATACATCCTCTAACCCTCCTTACGGTCAGGGATGTTTGTTTGTGAGGTTGGACCTAGGTTGCTCTTGGTGGCTGTTGAATATAATTTCAAGCCACCTGACCCGTAGAGCAACAGAACCCAGGTTGTTGTCCTGAATATCACAATTTTCTAACAAGCTGAGCAGGCTTGCCACAGAGAAATATAAACCAAGTCAACAAATATTTAGTCAGTGACTGTGAGGGTCATAATTTCTTTCCAACCTCTCAAATCAACTGACAGCATGTTAACCTAATAGAAAGATAGGCACATTCCTGTGTGATAATATTTAGGTAGCAATAATGAGCTGTGATGTTTTAAAGGACAGCTGTAAAGTAACTCACTAGATCACGTGCTGGGGTTAAAGTTGACTCTGGAATTTGTTTCACTGCTTTTCAATAAATAAATAGTCGAGGAAAGATTTGGCAAAAGGAAGAAACTCTCTTCCTTGTCCTCAGGAAGGTGCCTCCTGTTAACAAGTTGTTTGAATGTTTACTCTGCCGTGACTGCCTAGCAATGGTGTGTCAGTTCTTACCCTTGAACCAAGGGAAGAATTCAAATAAACCAAAAAGGTTTTCACACAGCTGGCCCCTTCTGCCAGCGGGTGGTACCAGAGTATTTTCTCCCACTTTTAAAAGAGCTCAGCAAGGGCTTCCCTGGTGGCGCAGTGGTTGGGAGTCCGCCTGCCGATGCAGGGGACACGGGCTCGTGCCCCGGTCCGGGAAGATCCCACATGCTGCGGAGCCTGCGCGTCCGGAGCCTGTGCTCCGCAACGGGAGAGGCCACAACAGTGAGAGGCCCGCGTACCGCAAAAATAAAAAAAGAAAAAAAAAAAAGAGCTCAGCAAGAAAACATTTAAAAGGCATTCCTCGAACTGATAGTCCACGATGTAGATAAACTTGAGTTTGCAACTTGGAGATTTTGGAGCACCTGGTGTAGAGAAGTGAGCAGATCCTGGGAGATATTTGATTTATTCAAAGCCATACTTACGGTGCCTTACTTTGTATTACTACCCAGTTTTATCAATGGTTAGAATTAACCTTTCTTTTCACAGATGAGTACACACGTAGACTTCTCATTTCTTAAATGTCATTAGTGTAACTCTGGCATTACATTTTGTTGTATTCTGTAGTCAGATTCTGTGTCCTGGCCAAGCAGGAATGTAGGGGAGAATTTGTCGACACAATAACCACTCTTTGGATCTCTAGCCTAGCATGGTGCCTGGCATACAGTAGGTGCTTACTTTATGTTTGCTAATTTTTGAAATCATATATATGAATGCATAAGTGAATGAAAGAATAAAAATATAGCTAGGTTACACTGAATTCAGTAGAGATAACAGTTCTCATTAAATACTACTCTCTAAGGTACTTCTGGGAATTACGTTACATTAAGGTATTCCTTTCATTTTAAGAAACATCCAGTGCCTCTTTTCTGCTAGGCATTAGAATTTGCAAAGTTGGATATGACATCATTCTTGCCTTCAAAGAGGACATAGTTATGTAACCAGATAAATTGCAGAGCACAGTAGTGAGTGCAGTGGTAGATAGTGACCAAGGTGTAGGAGTAGCACAGAGAAGGAATGAACCATATCTGGAGGATGGCATGGACCTTGTGAATATTCCGAATTTATTCATCTTGTTTACTTTCCATCTCTCCCACAGAATGTAAGGTATACATTTTTGTCTGTTACTTATTTTTACTTACATATATATTTAAGTGCTCTGTCTCCAGCTCTTAGAATAGTACCCATCATATAATAAACATTCAGTAAATATTTGTTGCATGAATGAATAATTTTCCTTCCAAAAGGAATTTACCAATTATATTTCACCCACGAGATATTATAGTGATTTTTACGCACATCCTTACCAGTGCTGGGTTTGGTGAAACTTTTTTTAGCTTTGTAAATGTGTTGTATTATCTCTATATTAAAAAAACACATAAACAAACATTTCCATGGCTGCCGTCCATCCATCCCCAGCAATTCTCTCTGTTTTTCTGCTGCCCTTTTATAGCAAATCCTTGAAGGAGTTTTCTGTGCCTGTTTCTTCATTTCCTCCCTTCCCATCCTATCCTGAACTGATCAGACTTTTGTCCCTTCTCCACTGAAACCGTTCTTGCTATATCACCCATGGTCTTCTTCATGGCTTTCTGATGCCATCTTATCTTAACTCTGTTTCTCACCAGTGTTTGAGATGGGTTGATTACTCTCTTCTTCCAGAAATATTTTCCATTTTTCTCCCTAGATGCAACATTCCCCTGGATTTCTTCTTATTTTGTTGGCTACTTCTTCTTAGTCTCCAGTATTACTTCTTTCTCCTCTATTCAGTGTCTAAAGGTTGGAGTATCTTTCCTCCTCTATCATATTTTCCTTAGTGTTTATCTAGCGCCAAGGCTTTAGTACATGTAACATCTGCATTTTCAGCTCTGACTTCTTCCCACAGCTCCAGACTCCTATATGCAACTGTCGACTAGTTACTGGTACTCGGATCCCTCACAGATCTCAGACTTTCCGTGGCCAAAGCGCAGCTGTTGAGCAGCCTCCTCTTCAGCCGTTTGCCCTGCTCCAGTCTTCCCCATTTCAGGAAGCAGAACTTTTACTTATTCTGTTACACCAAAAACTAAGAGTTGTCTTTGATATAGCTCTTTCTCTCACACTTTTTTTTTTTTTTTTTTTTTTTTTTTTTGCTGTACGCGGGCCTCTTACTATTGTGGCCTCTCCCGATGCGGAGCAGAGGCTCACGGGCCCAGCCGCCCCGCGGCATGTGGGATCCTCCCGGACCGGGGCACGAACCCGTGTCCCCTGCATCGGCAGGCGGACTCCCAACCACTGTGCCGCCGGGGAAGCCCTCTCTCACACTTTTTATCCAAACCTTCATCAGCTTGGTTTAAGCTTTAGTGTATGTTCTGAAGCCGGTGATTTTCCTCAGCACCTCCACAGCTGACTCACTGGACTCACCCACCACGTGCTCATCTCTCTCCCCAGCGATCTCGTAACTTCCCGCTTGGTCTCCCTCCTCCATCCCGGCCCCACTTCAGTCTAGTCTCCGTCAGCCAGTGATCTCCTTAAAGCATAATGAGATCCCATCCCTCCCTTCTCTAAGTCCTCCAAGGGTCTGCCATCGCATTTAGAATAAATGCCAAAACCTTCAGCGTGGCCTTTGAAGCTGGGCAGGGTCTAGCCCGGCTTTCCTGTGTGCTCTCTACTTGGCTCATCCCACTCTCACCACAGTGGTCTTTGGATTTCTGCAGACAAACTCGATCCCCACACAGGCCTGCCCCTGGTATTCTCTGCACAATCCATGAGTCCCCCATCTGAAAAAAGGGAAGAAAACCAGGAGCACCTGACTCATAGGCTTGTCGTGAAGGTTCAGTTAATATATGAAAAGCACTGAGATGGTGTCTGGCTCGTACAAGCACTATATAAACGTTAGTTATTATTTTGTTGTTATTGTTTCTGTTTTAAGGAACATAGAGGAGGAATGCATCTGAGTTGTGTTGAGTTTTAGATGGTTGTGAGATGTACAAAGAGAAAGGCGCTAAAGGCCGTTATGTTTTCATTTGGAACGATTGGTTCTGTGTCAAATAAGTGTCTTAGTATCTTGGAAGAATGAGCAGAATTTCTAACTTTAATTTAACGTCTAGAGATTAGCTTGTGAATTGGGAAGATGTGGATCATTGAATGCCTTGTATTTGACGCAGTCTATGTGGAGCTTTCAAAATAGAGGGCAGCCACTGTGTTCATAACTCGGGCTGGCTATTCAGATAAAAAATTCCAACTGTTTTTGTACTTCAGAATTTCTTCCTTTTTTTTTTTTTGATGTCTTTTAGTAAGCCAAGGCCTGGATTTTGCCCTGGAAGTCTGTCCTGCCCGCTTCTGCAATCTGGCGCTATGCATCCAGTTGCTGGACCCTTACAGACACTGCTCTATGTTACTCTCCCGATTCTGTGCTCTTCCGTGAGTCCAGGTAAGAGGAGAAGAATGGTAGTTTGGGCCTGAAGCTTTTCCTCATCTCAATCCTATGAAGAACTTCGACTTTAATGCTTCGACGATAGTGATGGTTTCTAAAGACGTTTGTAAGATTTGTTTGACCAGTGGAATGATTTTAAAACTTTGATTCATTAAGCAATTTAAGGATCTCTTAGGAGTGCTTCTGGGCACTCGCAGGCCTTCCCATCATTGTCCGTATAATTTATTCCTTTTGTTGTCTTGAAAATAAATATTTTCCGAACATGCTTTTTTTCAGTGAGGATATGTTACAAATCTCTGAATTTGGAAATTATGATAGGAATAAAATGCTAACTACACACCACCAAAGAGGAATTTTAGAATCCGTATGTAAGAGTACTCAACTTGGAGTGAGAGAACTTGGTTCAAATCCCAGGTCTCTCATGATCTTGCCTAATTTATTACCTAACTCTGGGTTACTAAAAAGCTTAAATGTGTTTATTATTAAATGTATATGTAAGCCTGAGGCTAATTCATGGCCCATATGCATTTCTTTTTATTTTAGATAAGTGTGAAGATTTATATAGGAGTATATACAAATACGGTGATGTTTATTTATTAAGTAATGTTTGTTTATTATCTTTGTTAAAAATACTGTAAGGGACTTAGACTTAGTAAGGGAAAATTAGTAAGGGAAAATTAGTAAGGGAAAATCAACTTAGTAAGGGAAAATTGATTTAGTGGTTTTTGTTTGTTTGTTTGTTTGTTTGTTTTTTGCGGTACGCGGGCCTCTCACTGCTGTGGCCTCTCCCGTCGCGGAGCACAGGCTCCGGACGCGCAGACTCAGCAGCCATGGCTCACGGGCCCAGCCGCTCCGCGGCATGTGGGATATTCCCGGACTGGGGCACGAACCCGTGTCCCCTGCATCGGCAGGCGGACTCTCAACCACTGCGCCACCAGGGAAGCCCGATTTAGTGGTTTTATTTCTGGGTTTTTTTTTGGCTAAATAGCAACCTCAGATTCAGTCAAGGCATTTCCTTTAATCTTTATTTCTGGTAAAATATCCTATAAAAGTAGATTCAGAAATTTATTATTTTTTTCTTTTAACTATTTTATTACACCAGATTATTAGCATCCCTGTCCCCCGCCCTCATTTTTGGGTGGAGGGGAGGGATCTGTTTTGATACTTGAGCGCAAGAACCCCTCTCCCCCAAGTTACTGGAGGAATAGACATAACAAGTGAAACTATTCCAAACACCAAATAAAAATATTACGATTGATACCCCGTTTATCCTCATATCCCCAAAAGGATAGACTTTGTATTTCGGTGTGGCTTCCTAACTTTCTACTTCTGCGTTCTTAAAAGTTGAACATTACTTATATTAAAGGGAAGTAGTCAAATTATTTTGAGAAAATAATTTGCTCTTAAAGTCAAACCCTGTTGGTAATATGGAAGAGAATTCTTTTGATTTTGAAAGTCATCTTCTCTTTTTCAGATTCTTAATTTCCATTTTTTAAAAGCTACTTCATTAGAAGAGCAGTTTACCATTTCTCATTTATAGAATTAGTATTTTGTTTTATTTATATCATAAGGATTCTCATCTGTGCTGCCCTAACTGTTAAGTTCTCCATTGGTATGTTGCCTTCTTTCTTCCAAAATATAAGAATGTTCCTAGAACTCTTACAAGCTCTCAGGACCATAACGTATAAAGTAAGGGATTGCCTTTCGTTTTGTAGATTGAGATGAAGTATATTAAACTTGCTCTTCTTTCTCTCTCCCCTTGTCTCCTCTTCTCTCCCACTCCCCCCACCCCTTTGCACACGGGGACTGTTCCCTTGTAGACTTGGCACCTTATTTTATTTCTGAGCCATTGTCTGCCGTCCAGAAACTTGGTGGACCTGTAGTACTGCATTGTTCTGCTAAACCTGTGACTGCTCGTATCTCATGGTTGCATAATGGAAAAAGATTGGACAGAAATGTGGAACAGATTAAGGTTCACCAGGGGACGTTGACTATCCTTTCTCTTAACCCCTCCCTGTCGGGTTATTACCAGTGCATTGCCAACAATAGCATTGGCGCCGTTGTGAGTGGTCCTGCAACCATATCGACTGCAGGTGAGTCTGATTTTGTCCCTGTTGCAGATGCTTTTTTCCTGAAATTACTGTTAATACTTGCATTTTTTTGAGTACTTGGAGGAGCGTGGGCTTTGGAGTAAGACACGTATGCGTTCTCATCCCAGCCTTGACACTCGCTGTGTGTTTAACCTGGGGGACGATACTTGAGCCTTGCTTAGTGTCTTCCTCTGTATCAAGGGATCTGGACATTATTTTGTGCAGCGTTAGGACAATTTTCTAACGTGAATCTGAATTTCTTTGTGAGTATTTAAAAGTCCTTAATATCAACAACCAAAAAAGCTGTTGTCCGCTTTGACAGTTACTTCATGCCATCCTTTATCTTTTTTGCACATCTAATTGTTTTATTTGCCTTGATTACAGAGTGATTTTCATGTATTTAATTGAAACCAGGCTAAAGAAGTGGGGTAGAAAAATAACTGTAAGGAAAGGAATGTTGAGTATTGAACTTATGGAAAAATCTGGTATGTGTGGTTTTCTTAGTAAGTTTGAGCCATCTGCCTTTCAAACGGTGATGGCTTCCAGTAATGGAAAGCGTCTTTGTGAGGGCACCCCTATTTACAGAACAAATCTGGATTCCCCAGGAGTAGTGAGTTTGTCATAACTGAGAAGAGTAAATGTTTTGGTAGAGCTGTGACCCGTGGACAGCTCCAAGCCACACACCGGAGGGCTGAATTCCTAGGGGCAGGCTGCAGAGTGCTTTCAGCACTGGCAATAATAAAGAGCCCTTCCATGCAGGCTCCAGCTGTAGTCAACTTAAACCGAGAGAAATTGAGACCTAGTTAGGATATTCAGGTAATTCAAACGATACACTGCTTTTTTTTTTTTTTTTTTTTGATATCCTAGGTTCATTCTTGGAAACCCTTTTATTGCCATGTGAGTAGCTACTAACAGAATAAGGATGCATAGGGAAAGTGAGTTTTGATGAGAGACTGGATTAAGAAGGATTTATCTTGACAGAATGGGAACGATTAGGCTTTATAGTTCTCCCTAATGTTTCAAGAACAGTTTGCTTGCCTTGTAGTCTCCTGGAAGCATTGTCTTCTGGAAAAGGGTGCCATGACTAAGCCCCAGCTCTCAACTGTGCACCCCTACCCCAACTGCTTTCTAAGATAAAAAGATCCTGCTACTTTGGGAACTGGGATTAGCTGCCACAAATGGCCATGGTGCAGATGTTGTTTCTAGCTTTACAATTTCCTTTGGGAAAGAGAGTTCAAATTTACATTTATTGATTGATCTATCTACTTATTTACTTATTTCTTTTAGTTCTTGGTGATTTTGGTTCATCAACAAAGCATGTTATTACAGCAGAAGAAAAAAGTACTGGTTTCATTGGCTGCAAGGTACCAGATAGTAACCCCAAAGCTGAGGTGCGCTATAAAATCCGGGGAAAGTGGCTGAAACATTCCACAGGTGAGACCTCTTACGACAAGCCAAGGGCACCCAGAGAACAAATGGGATTAACCAACTACCGTTAAGCTCTGCGTGCTAGGGGCTGTAGACACAGAAACACATAAGATACATTGTCTCTACTGTTGGGAGTCAAGTGGAGTAGTTTAGACACATGGTTACAGTATGAAATAGAACATAGTACAGAAGACAGTCCAGAAATGATTACAGCCCCGCACCCCCAAGGCTCACTCCTTCAACTCATTCAGGAATCTACTCAGATATCACTTCCTTTGAGAAGATCGCCCTCATGGCACTATCTGAAATGATGTGCTGTGTTGCTCTGTCCACTTTATTCAGCTTCATTTTCCGTAGCCCTGTGTCATATGCATGACTGTCTGCTTGTTTGTCATCTGTCCCTTTCTCTGCCGCCTTGTTCCTGCATCGGAGCACTGGCAGCATGAGTGCAGGGCTTGCTTTATCTGCTCGCTTCATTGTTGTATCACTTGTGCACAGGCCATTGTTGGCAGAAAATAGGGTCTCAGTACATATTGTTGAGAAGAAATGAATGAAGACGTGAATGACTACTGGGTGGTCAGTGCTGCAGGCAGGGGTTTGCCCAAAGTGGCAGCTGCGGTCGTTGTATCTTTGTCTAAATATGTTTCTTGTGCTGTGGTGTTCTCAGGGAGTGATCTGTTGCCTTGGGGCTCTGATGGGTTTGATTCTGTTACTGTAGTGCTGTTGACTTTTTTTGTTCTGCTTTGACTTTCCTTTTCCTTCATTTAATGAATTTTCCCCGATTGCTTATTTGCTGCTCATGTCACGTCTACATTTAAAGCGTAACTATCAACCTTTGTTGGTCTTAACTTGTGTCCTTCATAAAGAGAGAGGCCTAACTGCATTCCCTTCCTTCCTCAGAGAATTACTTAATCCTTCCATCAGGGAATCTTCAGATTTTGAATGTATCCTTAGAGGACAAGGGATCATATAAATGTGCAGCTTTTAATCCTGTCACACATGAATTAAAAGTTGAACCCATTGGCCAAAAGCTCCTTGTGAGTCGTAAGTATTTGGGGGAATCGTGGTCACTGGGAAGAGTCCTCAGAAGCATTTCTCATAAAAAGTTGGGAAGTGGGAGTTCCTTTTTCTTTCAGATCCTGTTTGTTTATCATGAGAAAGTCTTTACATGCAGAAGTGCATTATAGCATAGTACTGTATATGTTTTAAAAATATAATGACTTCTTAGAAGAGAATTTTGGTCAAGATGACAGGATAGAATTCATGTGGAGAACTTTGCCCTTTGCTCAAATAAAAAGAAATTAGTGAGCAAATATCACTTTGTATCAGTGGTAATCAAATTGGTGGCTAACTGTGAATTACAAAAAAATATTTATCTGTTCTCTTTGAGATACGATAAGTTGTAGTAGCACCAAGAGTCAAAGCATAGTTAAGTAACAGTCCACATACTTGTTGAGAAATTCAACATTTCCAAACTGCTAATTCAGGAGTAGCTCTAAAGGATCATGAAGTCTTTTAAATTTAATTCTCAACTGAAAATGATTTAGTTACCAAACAGGACCTCCTAGTGTAAAGAAGAATAAATGGGAAGATGGGGAAGCTCACAGCTTTGCTAAGGAAGAGGATGGAAGTGAATACATAAGAATCATGATTTTTTATTTTCCCTTCTTTCTCCAGGCCCTTCTTCAGATGACTTTCACATTCTTCACCCCACCCTTTCACAGGCATTAGCTGTTCTCTCTCGTAGCCCTGTGACCCTGGAGTGTGTGGTAAGTGGGATCCCAGCTTCTCATGTGCACTGGCTGAAGGACGGTCAGGACGCTGTGCCGGGAAGCAAGTGGAGAAGGTTGTATTCGCATCTTGCCACGGACAGCATTGATCCGGCGGACTCCGGCAACTACTCCTGTGTGGTGGGAAACAAGTCTGGAGACACCAAACACGTGACTTACGTGGTGAATGTACTTGGTAAGATGTTACTTGTTAAGTGTTTTTTCAAGTCAGGCTATTTTTCTGGTCTAACTGATGTTTGAGTGGAAGATCTATTTGTGAACCATACATGGAATAGAGGCTACCTAGAAATAGCTACCCCAGTACCAAAATGAGCTTCATTTCTCTAAAGGACTGCTGAGTTGGGTAGTGTTTCTGGGTGGCACAGAGCGTTTCACCTGGGATGTTCTTGGGAACCTCACCCCCAACCTGGTTACATAATACAGTAAGTCCCCTACATACGAACCTTCAAGTTGCAAACTTTCAAAGATGCAAACGTGCGTTCGCATGTCTAATCACGTAAGTTAGTTCACGTGTCTGGTGTACATTGTCACGTGTGTGCATCCTCTACAAGTGGCTGTGCTTTTGTGTACTGTACAGTACTGTATAGAGTACAGTAGTGCAGTATCTTTATGTCAAGCCCAGGATGTCCTGAAGCAAGTGTAAAAGCAGCGGTGGTGTAGCTGGTTCTATACTATATAGCCGATTGTTAGTAGGGTTCCTAAGCTAACTTTGTTGGACTTAGGAGCAAATTGAACTGACGAACGCACTCTCGGAATGGAACTGGTTCATATGCAGGGGACTTATTTACAGAGCTGGTTCTTCCTTCTCGATGACGTGGAGGAAAGAGAGTGGAATTCAACAGGATGCAAGATTCTGGGCTGTATCAGTGTGTAGTGTCCAGTAATCGTAACTAAGACAGAGTACTGACTAGAAAATGTCATCTCAAAAAGAAATCATTTCATTTTATTTTCCCTTTTGGAATGCTTTCACTATAGCTGGCTCATAAAATTTGTGTTATTTTCACCCATATTTCTATATATACTGTTTATCTCAAAGCTATTCCTTTCTTCCAGCTACCTATCTCACTGTCATGTGTAGCAGCAAAAATGTTTTCCTTTATCAAAACAGATTTTCATGAAAACTGGAAAAAAAAAGTTTTCATAGTAAATATAGTTTTTGTAAAGCTTCTACACCTGTTTATGTGCAACAGTGGCCTGACGTAGGTTACACTGGAATTAATACAAGTGTATGGCAAGTGGGCTTTAAAATTTAATGCTAATTAGGACTAGATTAATATGCATGGTCATTTAATTTGGACATATGTTACAAATGCCGATACATGATGTACTCTGTCCAGGTAATAAGTGACTTGATGCAGAAAGAAAAAGACAAATACCGTATGCTAACACATATATATGGAATTTAAGAAAAAAAAAATGTTATGAAGAACCTAGGGGTAAGACAGGAGTAAAGACACAGACCTACTGGAGAACGGACTTGAGGATATGGGGAGGGGGAAGGGTGAGCTGTGACAGGGCGAGAGAGAGTCATGGACAGATATACACTAACAAACGTAAGGTAGATAGCTAGTGGGAAGCAGCCGCATGGCACAGGGATATCGGCTCGGTGCTTTGTGACCGCCTGGAAGGGTGGGATAGGGAGGGTGGGAGGGAGGGAGATGCAAGAGGGAAGAGATATGGGAACATATGTATATGTATAACTGATTCACTTTGTTTTAAAGCAGAAACTAACACACCATTGTAGAGCAATTATACCCCAATAAAGATGTTAAAAAAAGTGACTTGATGGATACTAAAGGAAAATTTTTGCCCAGAATACATGTAACCTCAAAGCAGAATTGAGCATAAAAAGAATTTAACTTCCAAATAAGCATTCTTCTGTTTTGGCTTTTGCGTAGTGTGAAATCCAGGGAAATGATTACTTTATTTCAAACAGATCACCTGGAACAAACGCTCAGAGAAGCCAAAGATAGAAACTCTGCATGTATGTATGTGTGTGTGCATTTGTTGGGTTGGCGGAGGGTGGTTAAGTGGGAGGAGAGATCTATAAAAAGAGGCTATAATGTTTTAGTAACATATGGTTTATCCTATTGGAGGAAATTTTTTCTTGATGACCATGGTGGATGGGAGAATGTGAGGAAATAATACAATTCGGTTTCAACTAGTTATTGAGGAGAGTTTGTATGACTCATGTGATAATCTAAAAAGTACATCTTGAGGGCTAGACTTTAATTTATGTTTATTTTATTTTTTATTAAGTTTTTACTGGAGTATAGTTGATTTACAATGTTGTGTTAGCTTCTGGTGTACAGCAAAGTGAATCAATTATACATACACATATATCCACTCTTTTTTAGACTCTATTCCCATATAGGTCATTATAGAGTATTGAGTAGAGTTCCCTGTGCTAGACAGTAGGTTCTCATTAGTTCTTATTTGTTTTATTTTTAGAACATGCTTCCATTTCTAAAGGACTGCAGGATCAGACAGTGTCTCTGGGTGCCACGGTGCAATTCACGTGTGAAGTTCATGGGAACCCAACCCCCAACCGTACCTGGTTTCACAACGCACGGCCCATTCGTCGTTCCCCACGACATCTAACTGTGGGAAATGGATTGAAAATCAGGGGTGTTACCATGGAAGATTCTGGGCTGTATCAGTGTGTAGCAGATAATGGGATTGGATTTACGCAGTCTACTGGGAGACTGGAAATTGAAAACGGTAGGCTTTTAGGTCATGTAATCATAGGAGATTTTACTTTACAGATGGGGTTTTGTTCTGGTTAAAAATTAAATCATTTTTGCAAAAAAGGAAATAATCCTATCACCATAACAGAGCAGTGTTCATTTTCCATGTTCCTTTCTAGTTGCAGGTAGGCATTTCCATGAAGAAGCAACCTTATTTAATCACGCTTATTTAAAAATTTTTTTTATAATATTTTTTCAACAGATACTGCATAGTTTTGAAAAGGCATAATTTTGAAAAGCACATGGTAAAAGTCTCACTCATGTTCCCCAGCCGGCCAGATTTCTCTTTAGAACTAACTAGTTTTATCATTTTCTTGAATATCCTTGTATGCATGTATATAATCAATTACATATAACATGTGAGCTTGTGTGCATTTAATAACAATGTCTGGTTTTTTTGTTTTTGAACGTAAATGGTGGTAGCATTCATATAAATTACCTTGAAGTGTTCCTTAAAAATTTTTCCTTGAATTTTACCTTAAAAATTACCTTGAACTTTTCACTTCACACATATCTTGGACATCTTCTCATATGGTACATTAAAGAGTATTTTCATTTCTTTTTAAAAATGGCTGCTTAGTCTTCCGTTGTATAGTTGTGATGATTTGACTAGTACCTCATTGATGGCTGTTTCTAATCCTTCACTATTACAAGAAGTCTACAATGGATGTCCTTCCACATAGATTATTTTGCACATGTGTGAATATCTCTAACATAAATTCCTAGAAATGAACTTGCTGAATAAAAGCATGTATGTCTTGGTAATTTTGATAGATATCACTGCTCTCCAAAATAGTTACTAGTTTACACTCCCACTAGCAATGTTTCCACATATCCTCACCAAGGTGTGGTGGTGTCAAAATTTCTGTTTAGTCTTTGCCAATCTGATAGGTTTTTTAAAAAGTACCTTTTGGGCTTCCCTGGTGGTGCAGTGGTTGAGAGTCCGCCCGCCAATGCAGGGGACACGGGTTCGTGCCCCGGTCCGGGAAGATCCCACATGCCGCGGAGCGGCTGGGCCCGTGAGCCATAGCCACTGAGCCTGTGCTCCGCAACGGGAGAGGCCACAGCAGTGAGAGGCCCGTGTACCGAAAAAAAAAAAAAAAAAAAAAAAAAAAGTACCTTTTGATCTATATATTTTTTATTATTATGAATGAAGTTGGGCATCTCATCATGTGTTTATGAGCCATTTGAATTTGCTTTCCTGTGTATTGCCTGTTCATTGTCTTTTGCCCATTTTAAATTAGGTTGTTGGTCTTTTTTCTTATTTATACGAGTTCTTTATATATTAGGGAAATGAATCTTTTGTCTGAGAGTTATAAATATTTCAAATTTCAAAGAATCAGGATGATAGAGACCAATTCTCTGAACTTGGTGCAATTAATTTAGATGTTAATAACAAAAAATAATTTTTAAATGGCATGTATTTGGAAACTTAGAATTATATTTCTCAATAGCTGGGTCAAAAATCATAATGGAAATTTAAAATTCTTTCAATGATAATGAGTGTCAAATTGTGTGGGATATAGGAAAAAGGAACATAGAATTTATAGCCTTAAATGCTTATAAAAGAAAGCTAGTAAAACTGAAAATTAGTGAACTACGTAAAATAAGAGAATAGATTTAAAGAAAACAGAAGAAAGGAGATAATAAAGATACGGGCAGAAATCAATTAAATAGAAAATGAAGATAAAATAGATCAGTAAAGATAAAGTTTAACTAAGGAGTTATTCCAGTAATCAATCAGAAAATTTAAAGTATTATTCATCCTATTTAATGAATAAAGGAGAAAAACAATATGATTATCTCCATAGAAGCAGAAAAACATCTGACATAATTCAGTATCTATGATAGACACTTTTAGGAAAACAGAAATAGAAGGAACTTTCTTAACTTGATAAAGAATATCTAACAAAAACTCACAGGAAGCATTACTTTTAATGGTGAAATGTTTAAGCATTCCCTTTAAAATCTCTTTTAGTTGTCATCATAGTGGAGATTCGCATCAGTACAGAATGACAAGAAAAAGAAATGAAAGATGTAAGGGTAAGAGAGAAAGAAAACGCAGTCGTTATTCATTCACAGCTGCTATGGTTGTCAATATAGAGAATCCTCAATAGTTTGTTGGCAAATTGTTAGAAATAATAAAAGCTTTTAGCAAGGTGGCTGGATAAAGACCAATAAACAAGAATGTTGCCTTTCTATGTACGAGTGTATTAGCCAGGTTTCTCTAGAGAAACAAAACACAAGAGGATCTATAATATACACATAGGAGGAGATTTATTATAGAAACTGGCTCACACAGGTATGGAGGACAAGTCTGCCATCTACATACTGAAGAAGGAGGGAAGCCAATGATGCAATTGAGCTGTGGGAGGAGGAGTGATGGTATAAGTCTCAACCTAAGTCCAAAAGCCAGAGGTCCAGGAGCACTGATGTCCAGTGTCCTAGGGCAGAAGAAAGATGGCTCAGCTCATAGAGAGAATTCGCGCTTCCTCTGCATTTTTGTTCTACTGAGGCCCTCAACGGATTGCATGGTGCCCACCCACATTGAGAGGGCCATCTGCTATACTCGGCTTACCAATTCAGATGCTAATTTCTTCTGGAAACACGCTCACAAACACAGCTAGTTATCTGGGCATCCCTTAGCCCAGTCAAGTTGACACAGAAAATTAACCATTACAATTAGCAACAGACAGAAAAAGTAATTTAAAAGACACTCTAAAAGAAGAAGAACAAGAAAGTGGGGACCTTGCTTTACCAGATATTAGAATATACACAAAAATCTATAGTAATTAAGACAGTGTTGTATTATTGGTGCAGGAACAGACAAATAAGACTCTTGGAACAAGACAGAGACCACCAACAAGGATTTGCACTAAGGATTTGACTTAGGTGGCATTGCAGATCACCAAGGGGAGGATATCCATTTCAAGAGTTGATGCAGGATAATTGGTTATCAAAATGGAGAAGAAATTAAATCTCTAACTCACATTGTACACAAAGACACATTTCCAGTGGATTAAAGACCTATATATGAAAGGCAAAATGGCAAAGTTTTTGAAGAAAATATAGAAGAATATCTATATGATCTGGGTAAAACTTTTCAACAAGACATTTTAGGCTAATTTTTAAGAAAAGATTGGTATGACTACATTAAAATTAAAGCATCCTTATTTTTTAAAGATACCATTAAAAATGAAAAGCAAAGCAATAAACTGAGAGAAGATACTAGTAACATATGTAACTAGCAAAAGAGCAGTACCTAGTACTTACAAAGAATTCAGAACCATTACAAAAAGGATAAAGGATCCGACAGAAAAATGGACAAAATGCACTTCACAGAGGAGGAAAAATGAGTGGCAGATAAATACGTGAAAAGATAGTCAACCTCATTAGTACTGAGGGAAATGCAGGTTACGACCCATGAAAGCATTTTATAGTTCTTAGATTAGTAAAATTTCAGAAATCTGATCATTGTTGATAGACTTCGTCAAACACAGGAAGTAGGACTGGAAAAGGAGAAAGATGTGCTGGAGAAAATGTCATTTGTAATCGATATTCCATTGTGAGATCACTTAAAAATACCGCCCCCCCCCCCAAAAAAAAATACCTGAGACCAGAAGGAAAGAGTCGGTGCCACTTGTTTAGAAACAAAAATTTGTTCGTGTATTTGGTCAGAAATATGTTTGTCAACCGTAATTCAGAACAGGTTTTTCTCCCAGGATTTTTGGGATCAGATTTTTGCGCCCTGGAATTGACTGTCTTTTTGAAGGACTATTATTTAGTTTTATACTTCTTTACACCTTTTTCATGTTAAAGTCTGAGGTTTTGGCCTCACGTGTTCTGGATTTACAGTGGTCAGATGCGCTGAGGATGCAAACTGGAAAACTCTCTGTGGATTCCTTTATATACATTCCTTTCTTTCTGAAGGACAGGCAACCTATGTGGGAAATGTCTAGGAGCCCACACGATGAAAAATTCTACTTTTGATTGACTGCTTTACTTGGTGAAAGTTGAGAAGCAAACTAACAAGGAAGGAGATATCTTTGTTCTAATCATGACTATGATCATTACTACTTGCTAACGACATTGCAAGCACTGTTACTTCAGTGAATGCACATGTTCACCACACTGTTCTGCATGTAAAACACTGTTTAGAAACACACATATAAAAGATGTTTCTAAGACAGCTACTTGCGCACGACACAACATTTACGTAATAGGATGAAATTATTTTGCATTGTAGATACTGTAATGTTCTTAATTTATGTGAATTACTTTTTTTTAACAGACAGTGGACTCAAGCCTGTTATAATTACGGCACCAGCAAGTGCAGAGGTGGCCTCTGGAGGCTCCGTGACTTTCTCCTGCAATGCCACCGGGGTGCCAGTTCCAGCCATTCGTTGGTACGACAGGCATGGACTGATAACCAGCCATTTGTCTCAAGTTCTTAGATCTAAATCCCGGAAACCACACTTATCAAGACCTGGGGGTTCTGACCTGGAGCCTGTGTACTTCATCATGTCCCAGGCTGGCTCAAGCTCTCTGTATATTCAGGCTGTTACTCGGGAACACGCTGGGAAGTATACCTGCGAAGCTGCAAACGCACACGGCACCACACAGTCGGAAGCCGTCCTCGCTGTTGGTGAGTTGCCATTAGTATCTTTTCCCAGGTGAATGGTTTCCTTTGACAGTAGGGGATAAAGTGATTGGAAGTAGATTTCAATGAGTCTAGCAACCTCTAAATATATATGTATTTACCAACAACAGTGAAATGTAGAATTGCATTTTTTGGTATTTGGCCTTATGCGAACCAGATGAACTTTGGTCTCCACTTCTGGTGGGTTTGTTAAGCTTGTAGTTGTTCTATAGGACACTTTCATTTGGGAGCAAGCCCAAGGTATGACTTTGGGGCATTAATACTTTTGGTTTTCTAAGCTGAAAATATCGTTGCAAATATTTTCAGGTGGGCCCTTAGTAAGGATAGTATCCAGTCTAAAGAGTTGGCTTTTATTGGGAATGTTGAGTCCTGTGTACTGTCAAACAACACCCATCTGTATATTTGCCTCAACCGTATTCAAAGTTATTGTTCTAATAGGGTGTATAATATAATTTTTTTTTTTTTTTTTTTTTTTTTTTTTTTTGTGGTACGCGGGCCTCTCACTGTTGTGGCCTCTCCCGTTGCGGAGCACAGGCTCCGGATGCGCAGGCCCAGCGGCCATGGCTCACGGGCCCAGCCGCTCTGCGGCATGTGGGATCTTCCTGGACCGGGGCACGAACCCGTGTCCCCTGCATCAGCAGGCGGACTCTCAACCACTGTGCCACCAGGGAAGCCCTAATATTCTTTATATTTTACTGATTTGGGGTGATGATGACTTAATTTGGAGTACTGGTATATAGAATATCAGTATTATTCAAATTAATTCAAATTTGACTTAATCCACATCCAAATCTTATATCAGGGGGCATTGGTGAGGGTGCCCTACTCATAGGGCTGGTGTGAGGATTCAAGGAGTCTGTACCTGTAAAGTGCTTAGAATGATGTCTGGAAGTAGAATGCCTTCAATAAATACTACGTATTAAGTTACAATTATTACTATCTAATTATTATTAAATTATAATTATCTCTTCTGGTAGTGTTTAGGGAAGAAGAAATAGTTACTGATACTAGTAGACCTTAATAATCCTTAAATAAAGAAGGTAGTTAAGTGTTGCATAAATTTATACACGCATATGGATGTGTATATGTATGTGTATGTGTGTGTTTATATATCTGTTCTGCTAAACAAAAATAGGAGTGGCTCTGCTCAATGTTGTTAGCTGTAAGACAGCTGTCATGCAGGCACTGCTTGGGTATCATTTGGCTGAAATGATTTTCTTTTAAATTTTTTATTTTTTAAAATTTATTTATTTATTTGGCTGTGTCGGGTCTTAGTTGCGGCCTGCGGGATCTTTCGTTGTGGCATGCGGGCTCTTCTTTGCCGCACGTAGGCTGCTCTCTATTTGTGGCGTGCAGGCTCCAGAATGCGTGGGCTCAGCAGGTGTGGCGCGCGGGCTCAGCAGGTGTGGCGCGCAGACTCAGGTGCCCCGCGCCATGTGGGATCTTAGTTCCCCAAACAGGGATCGAATCTGCGGCGTCCCCTGCATTGGAGGGCAGATTCTTAACCACTGGACCCCCCTGAAGTGATTATTTTATGTAAATAAAGGGTAAAGGGAGCCATAGACATCACAGTCATAGCTGATAGAACTAGGTAAGTATCTAGTTGTCTAACTGCCTCACTTTATTTATTTATTTTTTTAAATTTTATTTATTTATTATTTATTTATGTGGCTGTGTTGGGTCTTCGTTTCTGTGCGAGGGCTTTCTCTAGTTGTGGCAAGCGGGGACCACTCTTCATTGCGGTGCGCGGCCTTTCACTGTCGCAGCCTCTCTTGTTGCGGGGCACAGGCTCCAGACGCGCAGGCTCAGTAGTTGTGGCTCACGGGCTTAGTTGCTCCGTGGCATGTGGGATCTTCCCCTGCCCAGGGCTCGAACCCGTGTCCCCTGCATTGGCAGACAGATTCTCAAACACTGCGCCACCAGGGAAGGCCCCTCACTTTAAATATGAGAAATCTGAAGCCCTTAGAAGATACATAACTTGTTTAGATTCGATCTTTCTAGATCTTTAAGATCCCCCTACTCCCAGGATTTTATGTCTTGATAAATACCATTTTTTATGTATAGTAACCCCATGAGCTACATCCTACCTGAGTGGTCCTTTGTTGCTTCTTTTACATGCTCTATAGTAATTACTGAAGTCTAGCTGAGTCTATTAAAGTTCAGAACAGCACATAACAACCCACTTCTTCCCATGGGAATCTGAGCTTATTATTAAATTCTAGCATGCTGGCAGCCTTTACTTTATTTGTTATGAAGGGGGGAGGTAAGCAAGATGACTCTCTCCCCCACCTTTTTTTCTTTCCAGAGACCTTGGGTTTTTGAGGTCCTGGATGTACAAATATTTGTAGAGTGAGTTGTAACTTTTCAAAACTATAATGGGAGTTGGCCTGGGGTCCTAAATAGTTTAGGGTGGGGTTGCTGGTTTGAGTGGTCACAGTGGGAACAACTTTGGCAGATCTGGTTCCGTTCCCTGTTGAACTGGTTTCAACTCAGAGTCATTAATTCATAGACATTACCATAGTTATAGTACTTAGAAAGCCAGAGTTTTATCAATCTGTTTTCCAATTCAAAAAACATTCTACCTTAAAAAATGCTAGATGTCTCTCCTGACCATTTCACAGAGTTATTCTGAAGATAACTTGAGATCATGTATGTGAAGAACCTTTGGGAAGTACTGTGAAGGCCTTATGAATTGTATCTAGTATCTGTGAGTGCTCAAATTCTGTTATCCGGAATGGTAGAAGAAAATTAATTGAATCCCCTTTTTGATAAAAGTTATGGAAAAGTCTCATTGCAGCCTGAACACAAGTGGAATTTTGATACTTCTGCAGTAGACACAGGCTGTAGCATAACATTTTTTCTCACGCCTCTGTATAAACTGAGGCGTGTGGTATTCAAACGCTCCTACAGCCAAATACCACTTCCCGGTGGTGACCTGCCCAGAGGATCCATGAAACACTAATGATAAAAAGGTCCTTGTCCACTGCCCTAAGCCACAGCTAATTGCCTCTACTTGCTAGAGTCCATCTCTTCATTAACAGGCTCTCCACCACACCCTTCACATCCAGCCCACATTCTGACTCACTAGATAAACACGGCTGTTCCAGGAGCAGTATTTGGAAGCTATGTCAGTGACCTTAATTAGTTTTCTTCTCTATTATTTTCCCACTAGCTTCTTGTTTTCTTTGACGGAGGACGCTTCTGGGACACCTTTTCTCTCTTTTAAACAGAGAACCAGAGAACCGACCTGCCACTGTTAGTCCTGTTTTTCGGTCGGTTCTCTGTGAAACTGCAGTAGCTCTCCTAATACAACTCCCACCTTTCACCAGGAATCCGACTTCATTGTGGAAAAGAAACTCTGCCGTTGTTTCCTCAGCTCCCTTCCTCCACAAAAGTAGGAGACTTTTCATTGCCAGTATTAATAGTGCTTTAGAGGAACTGGGCTGTCAACCCTCGGGTTTTATTGTGCTGGAAGTTTGTTTTCATAAATTGCTCTCTCCTCACCATACGTGCTCACCCACGTCCCCTCCCTCTCCCTCCCTCCCCCTCTCCCCCTCTCCCTCCCCCCCCATCACCCCTCTCCACAGCTAGCTTGGGCATCTATCTGTATGTGGCAGCACTACAGTAGGGGTGCCAGGCCTTCTTAAAGCTTAAGCCTGGAAGAGGGCAGCCTCTCTTGGGCCTGGCGTCGGTTAAAACGAGTCACAGGGCAGCTGGGATTCAGCGTGGGAGGGGACTGCTCAAGGGTGTGAATATTGAGATATCTTTGGAGACTAGCTACCCAGTAGGTAATAGCCTGACTCTTGACCTTTTCTTTACTATTTATTTTACTTTTTTCCCAAGGGAATGCATTACTCATTGTGTTTCGTTTACCAACTAGAGTTAAAGTTGTTCTCCAACTTAAAATCTTCTGAGGTTACACTAGCAAATTGCTGTTGTAAAAGAGGGAATGCTGGTGTCGAGCAAGGAAGAATAGCATCCTTTCAGCTACTAAACTCCTGCATCATAGAACTGATTTTTCAGACAATTAATTTGCTCCTTCATGAATAAGAGATGGCTACTGGAGATTAGATGTTTCCATGAATCATAAATTGAAATGTTACCTACTTTAACTTCTAGGGCTCAAACCGTGCTGACAGTGTGTTAGATCACTGTATGAGAGACCCTGAAATAATGAATTTCTTCTATCTCCTCTTTTTCTTTCTCCCTTTCTCTGCAGTTCCTTTTGAAACAAATACAAAAGCAGAAATAGTCACACCTTCTGATCCCACTCAGAATGATAAAAGTGATGGTTCAGAAACTGGACTATTGAGCTCATTTCCATTGAAGGAACATTCCAGGGCTACAGAATCATCATCAGAGAAAAATGCTAGTGGTGCCTCTGTCCCCGATGCCCCCATCATTCTGAGCCCCCCACAGACGCACACACCAGATACGTACAACCTGGTCTGGAGGGCGGGGAAGGATGGCGGGCTGCCCATCAACGCCTATTTTGTGAAGTATCGAAAGGTAATGTCTTCTCATTTATCATCTTTCCCTTCCCACACCTTCACATCCTGTGTATAACACATGCTTATTATCTTTCACATTTGTGGAGTGGCAGGAAACAGGAGTGTCCCAGAATGATGAGTTTGGGAGAGAAATGCCAGCAATCATGCTGGATTTACCAGTCTTATAAAAGCAGTAAGAATGAAGTACAAATAATTTCCCCTCAAATTGGGATTCTAAGAACCCAGTAGCTTCTAGACATTTTTAATCAAATATTTTAATCCCTTGGGTATAAAATTCTATAAACCAATTTTTAAAAAGTAATTCCTTCCCTCTCTGAGATGGCAGAATGCAGTTTATTTAGTAAAAAAGCAGTTTCTTATTAGAAACAACTGTTTGAACAAAGTTGTCCCTTATAATCTCTGACAAATGTTTTCATTTCAAGTTCTCTTCTTAATTGTATTAAAACCTTACATTGTTTGGTCATTTATTATGATGAACCTTGATTGTCTCAGTTGATTTTTCAGATGATGTTTTTCATCCACAGTCTTCTATTAAAGCAAAATGAAAAAAATCTCCCCTCTTTGTTTAATGAGACTAAATGAAATGGGAGGAGATGCACTCATATTTAAAATAATTTTCTATGTTCAAGACATTTTGGTATCCATCATTTAACAGTAATATTTTTTCTTTAGGTATTTTTTTATTGAAGTATAGTTGATTTACAATGTTGTGTTAATTACTGCTGTACAGCAAAGTGATTCAGTTATACCTATAGATACATCCTTTTTTTCATATTCTTTTCCATTATGGCTTATCACAGGATATTGGATATAGTTCTCTGTGCTATGCAGTAGGACCTTGTTGTTTATCCATCCTGTATATAAAAGCTTACATCTGCTAACCCTAGCCTCCCACTCCATCCCTCCCCTTATAGTAATATTTTTAATATCTGGAAAAATTAACATGGTGATATTGGAGAGTTTATTCACCGTTTGTAACCTGATGGTTCTAGATGCGGATAGTTTCACTTGTATTCTTATCCACGTGAAACTTCCCATGTAATGTTGGCTCTTGGTTCCATTAATCGAGACCCAACGGATTGGATCTCTTTCTGTTTCCTCGAGCTCACATTGAACAGTGTCAAGACATGAAGCAAGACTGTTGGAAATATATAATGAATAATTATATAATTTATAGACATACATAATATATATTTTGATTTATCATATATCATGCATAATATATACTATCATTAATACATGTTATTGTATACTTATTTAATTCTCCCATTAGCCCAGTAAGAAAGGAGCATTGTTTCCATTATAAGAAAAGGAAACAAACTGGGTGATCAAATAACTTGCTTGAGGCCGTAAGTTAGTGGCAGCTAATGGAGCAGGAATCTTTTCACAGTGAGAATCCCTAAGTTCTTGCTATAGGGCTCCTTCTATTTCTTAATGTGGAGAGGTGTTACATCTCTTTCACTTTTGATAGTGTATTACTTCCCAAAATTCATCTGGAATTGAATGATTTCTCGTTTTTATCCAGTTGGAATGGAAGATTCTTCTGCCCTGTATCTCGTTTTTTTTTAAAAAATGCCTTATTTTCCCTTGAGTAGCTGGAAGGTGGTGTTGGCGTGGTGGGAAGATGGCACACAGTTCGAGTCCCAGGAAGTGAAAATGAGCTCCATTTAACGGAACTGGAGCCGTCGAGTCTCTACGAAGTTTTGATGGTGGCAAGGAGTGCAGCAGGTGAAGGACAGCCTGCCATGCTCACCTTCCGAACCAGCAAAGGTGAATATAATCTTCCTTAAGTGGAAGGAGTTGGCTGTCTTGATGTCGCTTTAATAATAAGTGTCTTTTGGGGTAGTAGAGATTCTTGTTTATAGAGCTACTAAATAAACCTTTTATAGTAACGTTCGAAGCCACGTTTGGATGGTTGTATTCTTCTATTCCATCCAGTATTTCACAGATATTTTTGAGGGCTTGTTATAGGTAAGACAGTAGGGTAGGTGACGCAGGGAAGATGAAGATGATCAAGACAAGATCCATCCTAACGGAGCTTCTGCTTTGTTAAGAAAGGTAACATATATGCATAAATACCAACTCAAGGCAAAGTTTCAGTTCAGCTAATGTTTACTGAATGGCTTCTCTGTGCCAGACAATAAACAAAATAGACAATACTCCTTTGCCCTCATGGAGCTTCCATTCTAGTTGGGAGAGATACGTGATAAGAACATTAGTAGGTGGTGAGTGTTAGCAAGAGAAATAAATTAAGGGATGGGTATAGTATAGGAAGTGTATGAGATAGCAGTTGTCACAATTTGAGCAGGTGGCCAGAGAACTCCTCAATGAGTAGTTGAGAGCAGAGCAGAACTTAAAGGAGGTGCGTGAAAACCATGTGGGTATCTAGGGCAAGAACATCCCAGTAGAGAGGATAGCATGTGCAAAGGCCCTGGGGTGGGTGTACTTGGTGTGCCCTAGGAACACTGAGGGGCCGTAGTGATGGGAGTAAAGTACGTGGGGAGGGGAGAACGCTCAGGGAATTGGCAGAGTGGCCAAAGCACTAAGTACGTTGTCCACCCTGCAAGGACACTGACTTTGAACCTGAGTGAGCCAGAAGCTTTGGAGGGTTTTGAGCAGAGTTGTGACACAATCTGTTGTGTGTTTCAATGGGACATACTGGCTGTAGGGTAAGGATAGACTGGAGGAGGGCAACGGAATAGGGAGAGAAACCAGATCTGACAAGGACTAGGAAAGACTTACAGAGAAGGTGCCAGAGGATAGTCTTTCTGTGGGGTAGCTTGTGAGGGTAGCTTGATTGAAAAGATGCCATTGCAGGTTGGCCATAAATGAACAAAAAGACTTCAGTGAGCAGAGATGGGAACTGGAGAGAGGAGTATTCTTAGGGTGGCACAGTATTAAAAAGGAGTTCTGATGATTGAGAAGAAATTGTCTATTGGCTTTTGAAAAAGATCCTTTGGGACTTCCCTGCTGGTGCAGTGGTTAAGAATCCACCTGCCAATGCAGGAGACACAGGTTCAAGCCCTGGTCCGGGAAGATCCCACATGCCACGGAGCAACTAAACCTGTGCGCCACAACTGCTGAACTCGTGTGCCACAACTACTGAAGCCCGCGCACCTAGAGCCTGTGCTGCACAACAAGAGAAGCCACTACACACCGCAACAAAGAGTAGCCCCCACTCGCCGCAACTAGAGAAAGCCCGCGCCCAGCAACAAAGACCCAGTGGAGCCAAAAAAAATTAATTAATTAATAGAACGAAAAAAAAGAAAAAGAAAAAGACCCTTTCATCTAATTAGTGAGTCTGGCCTGAAAAATAATGAGTATTTCTTATTTGAAATGTATTTTGAGTTAACTTCCGTAATAGTCCTTAGTTGTTTATAAAGTCTGACCTACAAATACTGAATAGTAAGCATGTATTTCAGTTTTAAAACAATCACCCAATTTCACTTTTTGCCTCTTGAAATTTTAAAACTTAACATGACAGCTTTCTCGTGCAGAAGCTTAACAGAAGCGCTTAAATAATGAATTTATGTGTCAGAATTAAGAAGTATGTACAGTAAAAAGAAAAATGAGTGAATAGTTTGAAAACCTTCACTCTAGTCATTTGGCTTTTTCACTTGTGTCATTTTCTCTATGTGTAAATTAAAGCTAGCCTGGTGAAGAAAGACACATTTTAGTTATAGGTACTACAAAAAGCCAAAGTAATTTTTAAAGTTAATTCCTCATATTAGCTAAGTAATTACAATGTAGGTTTTAATTTTAGACACTGTAACGATAAGTTTATATATTTATATCTATATGCCAGGTGAGTTTCATAGTATCTTTTCTTATTTATACATAGATGCTTATATTATATTATATTATTATTATATCTTTCTAGAGAAAACAACATCATCCAAAAACACTCAGGTCTCCTCTCCACCTGTCGGCATCCCTAAGCGCCCTGTTGTTTCAGAGGCTGCAGACAACTTTGGAGTGATACTCACAGATCCTTCCAGGCACAGTGGAGGTAAAGAGAAGACCCTTCATTTATTCATTTTGCTTGTTTTCAGATGTAACTGACCTGTTTCAGATTATTTGGGGGTGGAGTGGCACAGGGTGTTTGTTTACTACTCAGATTATATACTACCATACAGCTCTTTTAAGTTCTATTTCAACCATTTTTTAAATGTCCTATATTCAGATCTTGGTAACCCAGTACAATGGTTTGTATTTAAACTCAAATTCAAAATGTTATGGTACT
This sequence comes from Tursiops truncatus, assembly GCF_011762595.2. Taxonomy (NCBI): domain Eukaryota; kingdom Metazoa; phylum Chordata; class Mammalia; order Artiodactyla; family Delphinidae; genus Tursiops; species Tursiops truncatus. Next base: position 8,038,019 of record NC_047041.1, read on the forward strand.
AAGTTTTTATAACTCACAAAAGGAATTTTTCTGTCTCCTCTTGGCAAGGAAACCAAATTTACATTTGAACTCTGAACATCTGACTCTTTTTAAAAAAAATGATTTGTCAAAACGTATGATGGTACCTAGAGTAAGATTTAGTTTTTTTAATTGAATGGACTACATGGCATACTCAGCATTATTGTTATATCTTACGGTTTTTAGATGCCATAGCAGTAGAATTTTCAAAAGACTTCTTTTTAGTACTTAATCACACATGAATTCTACTGTTACAACATAATGTGCTTTTCGTGATCTAGGGAAGGCTTAACATTTTATTGCTGAGCTCTAAGAATTTTCAAGCTTCTCTTCCCTATTTTTATAGTCTTCCATGCATTGGTTTCAGACAAAAGCAAGCCACAACATTTGAACACCCTTCTGGAGCACCTCTGCTTCTTCAATATCATGAGCTGCTTTTTCTTGAGTCCTTTTACTTCTGAGGAACCTTTCCGCTTCCTTAAGCAGAGATAGGAGTGTCAACTTCATAGGTATAAAACTGACATCGGAAGAACAAAAACCTTATGACTTAACACATTGTACTAAATGCTGGAGCAGCAGAAATAAAATGAGTCTTGCACTTGGAGAAGTTTACAGTATAGTGGATGTTACAGACAATTAAACCAATACCAATATAGTAGGGAAGACAGACAAATTAACCCATAACAGTGATTTTGATTCCACCCTTGTTGTTGTGAGGTCAAAAGAGAAATATCTAAATCACTCACTTGGTAGGAAGGAGGCCCAGTGGTGATGAGGGGCATCCTGATCTAAGCCTCAAAGATAAGAATGTTACCGCTGGATGAAGAAATAGGAGAAGGAGTTCTAGGCAGAGACCCCTCCTTGTGCAGAGACAGATGAATGACATGTTCTATTTCATTTAGAGATTCAGAGATTTTATTGAGCGTGACTGGTTGCTGTGTGAAGTGATGCTACAGTGGGGAGGTGGGTGGGTGCCGTATATGATGTACTTAAAAATTTAGTCTTTCCCCAGAAGCTATAAAGTAGCCTGAAGGATTTTAGAGACGGGATAGGAGGAGTGGCAGCAGGTAAGGCTTAGAAATAAAGATAGTGGCAGTGTGAGTGGAGAAGGAGGACACGGGTGAGAGATAAAGGGAGTTGAATCTACACTGAATGAGAGGAAGAACTATGGTGCCTTGGGCTTGGGCAACTTGGACCATTTACCAAGATAGGTAATAAGAATCTTTAGGTGAAGATGGTGGATTCTGTTCTGGAAATCATGAGTTTGGAGTTATCCAAGCAGAGATAACCATAAAGAAGTGATTTATTTAATCTTCACCACCTCCCTGTGAGGAAGGTTAGCATAACTGTTTTACAAATGAGGACCCTGAGACTCTCAAGGGGGTTATGCAGCTCGCCTAAGGTCATCCAGAAAGGTCATGGTCATGCACCATCCAGAAAGCGGTGGAACTGCTGTTCACAGTCAGATATTTGAACGCCAAGAGCAGTATTCTTTCTTCTCTCTCCTAACAGTCACACACTATTTCTTTTAGGTATTGACGATATTCTCCTCAGTAGAGATTTTCCCCTAATAACTTTCTTTTTCTGTTTGGTCTGTGGTATTCTTCGATGAGTTTTAACCTCACGTGAATCAACGTAGGAAGTTGTTTGGTTATCTGGTATTAAAAAAAAAGAGATTCACTAACACTTCTATTCATTCTGTTTCCATTGCTTTCTAACTTGAAAGGAATACTGTAAGTATCATGCCAAGTTGCCTGCTTTGAATATGTTCCTCTTTTTATCCATTAAGCAGTTTATTTTTAAAATGCCACAGTTTTCTCCATGCAGGTACCATATGCAACATTATTTTGTTCTTGTGTATTGGTAGTCAGATTGAAGAGGTGTTGAGACAGAGGGTTGTTGCTTGAGGCCAGGCCCAGGCTGGACAGAGACAGGGCTCCCTGAGTAATTCACCAGAGTAATGTAACCATGGCCCAGAGTTGGTCCTCCTTGTTTTAGCTCTAGAAACTTGATTGTTAGCATGCCAAAGGAGAGTTGGTCTCTTGAGAACCAGCTCACGCTTACAAAATTCACAGGTGATTAATGTAAACTGAAATGGGCAGTTTAATGTAACTGTCATACAGACCAGATTGTTTCTATCTGCATCCTTTCCTTTAGGAACCAAATGGGAAGCCCCTTATAACCACAAGATTGCTTGGTCAGCAAGAAGTGTGAGGTACACGGTTTAAATGACTGATGAACTCACTGCTGAGGTTTCCACCTGCCACAGAATTGAAACCTTCCCATTTGGGGACTAGGACATACCCTCCCCTCGGCAGTGCTAACCAAAAACCGCCAGACATTAGTCCTCTGACCCCCTTTTTCTACAAGGTCATGTGCGTGATCACGTGGATTACCAGTTTCCTGATAGCACTTGTCTCGTTACTTAACTGCGCATCCTGCCTTCCTGCTTTCTCTCCTCCCATTTTTATTAGTATTGATATTATTGGTTAAGTTTTATCCCTATTTACTGCTAGCAGTCTGTTTTTTGGAGTAGCATTCCCACAAAAGTAATAGCTACATTACTGATTGTTGATAGGCTACCATAGTAATAGCTAATATAATAATCTGTGGACCGTTTGCTGAATATGTTTTCTGCAGCTTGGATGGGTAAAGAAAAACATTTAAGTCACACATCATTTTGAAAATTTGCCATAAATTTTAACCACAGTCAGACTTGAAGCACCAGGTAATAATGACGTCTTCACTGTTTTAGCCAGGAATCCAAGATAGCATGGTCATAATGATCATACTCATTAACTTTCAGTGTTTCAGAGCTAATTATCAAATTTATAAATTTTGGGGCTTCCCTGGTGGCGCAGTGGGAGAGGCCCGCATGCCACACACACACAAAAAAATTAATAAATTATTTCACTCTTCCTTCCTTCTGTGCTGTACTTGGAGATTTCATTGCCCATTAGCTTTTAACAGAGGACTGGAGGGTAGTCATAATACTGTTAACTCTGGAAAGAAGTTTGGTGAAGAGCCATTAAGACAATGATGTTTGGGATTTATCCCTTGCAGTCCATTTGAGTCATTCTTGTCTCTGCTGCCGCGGATTATTGAAATGAATGTTTCCATTTCCAGTCCCAGAGGCACCTGATCGGCCCACTATCTCCACTGCATCAGAGACGTCCGTCTATGTCACTTGGATTCCTCGGGCAAATGGGGGGTCTCCAATCACTGCCTTCAAGGTCGAATATAAACGGATGCGGACTAGCGATTGGCTGGTGGCAGCTGAAGACATTCCTCCTTCCAAACTCTCTGTGGAAGTGCGTAGTTTAGAGCCAGGTAGTAATACGCAAACATTTTCTTTTAAACTATCAGTGCTGACTTTAGATGCAAATTCTTAATAATCTCATATTCTTCTAATTGTTAAAGTAATATGAGCTTATTGTATAAAAATTTGAAAATAAAATATAAAAAGAGAATAGTCACCTGAAACCCACCCATCCAGAGATAACCATTGTTTATATTTTCTTGTATTTCTTTCTAGTCTTTTTTCCTTTCTAATACAAACCAGGATCGTGCCATAAATATTATCTTGTGACCCCTTTCCTCTATATTATATCATATGCATTTTCCAATATCATTAACAATTCTTCAGAAACTCAATTTTTAATAACTGTGTATCTACCAAGTAAGTACACCATGATTTTCTTAACCATTCATCATTTCTGGGCTTTAGATTATTTCTAACTGTGGATAAATAGAAACAGTGTTGTGGTGACATCTTTGTATGTGTGTGTGTTTGTGTGTGTGTGTGTGTGTGTGTGTGTGTGTGTCTGTTTTGCTGTGAATGAATATTTTAAGAGAAAAATTGCTTATTTGACTAAAATCGATCTGATGATACATCTGAGCATGGTTAGACCCATTGCTTTATTTGAAGCAATGAAGACGAGACAACACTAACACCTCTTTGTTCTGTAAGTTTTGTTTCAGCAGCAGGGGATTCCCCCAGCCTCCCCAGTGTATGAAAGAAATTAAACTGTAAAAGAGAAAAGCAGTAATCACAAGTCAACTTTCTTTACTTTTATTTGTTTAGGTTTCATGACCATTTTTGTTGATGGACTTTTAAATGTACTTTAGTAGCAAATACCTGTGTTTGTCTAAACAGGCAACATGACGAGCCCAGGAACATGTAGGTACAGTTGGGAGAAGATGGCAGTTTTAAATATGGGCAAAGCTAAGGAACATTTTGCAGACAGAAAAGACTGTCTTCAGATGCCCAGGGGTTATTTTTGAGCTTTTAGGCAACTTGCTTTAGGAGTCTAATTTATTCTTTAGATTCAGATTTTCAGAAACTCACAATCCTTAGAGGTTTTTTTAAGTTCTTAATATCTAATCCAAACAGATACCTTCTGTTGTAGCTTAAATCTGCTCCCCTTATCCTATTATTAGCGGGAGCAGAGTGACATCTGCTATCACCCACACAGTGCCTCTTCACAAACGTATTCACCGTATTAAACTTCGCTTCAGTTGTTTCTTTCAAAGGGAAAAGAACCTAGTTTTGAGCACAGATACACCAGCTAGTCCTGTATTTGGTGGGTATGACTTTAGAACAGGATGTTGAAAGAGTAACGTGCTCTTTCCCATTTTCTCCCTGCCCCGTTCCATGACGGACATCATCCGTCTCTCCCAGTGACTCCCAATAAGGTCTTGTAATCTTGAACACACTCAGTGAACACATGCAATACCAGTGAATAGGAGTTGGCAACTGTGTTGAAATCTATTCACCATCTAGGCTTTCGAGGATGTTGTTGTTATTGTAGAGAGATACTTAAGCACAATTGTCGTATTTTGAATATTGTCCTTTCAGATGTCTTATTATAGCTTTAAAAAAATTATGGTTTTCTTCCCCCCCGCCAAAAGGTTCAACATACAAATTTAGGGTCATTGCTGTCAACCATTATGGTGAGAGTTTTCGGAGTTCGGCCTCTCGTCCTTATCAGGTGGCTGGGTTCCCCAATCGTTTTTCTAACCGTCCAATAACTGGACCTCACATTGCATACACAGAAGCTGTCAGTGATACTCAGATCATGCTCAAGTGGACGGTAAGTAAAACATCTTCTCTAATGAGAAGAGTTTCTGATTTGGCCATGTTAATTTAATATCTTGTGACACAATACTATGAACGGCAAATTTTTGAACTTTCAAGTAAGGGGAAATTGAAGGGCACAGATATTTGTGTAAGAGCACATGTTATAAGGGGGCAGGTTTAAAAATAAAATGATTGTCTCCTCAGCTCTCATCCAAGTGTTAACTTAATCGCCTTTTCACGTTTTATTCCTTTGGAACCCAATGTACTTTTATGTCTTTGAACCTGGTGAGATATATTGCTTTATTTTTGTTTAGCCCTGCAGTAAGCTAACATACTCTTAATACCTCTGAATACCTTTAAATTAAATTTAAAATGGCCATCAAGGATGTTTGCAAAATGAAGCTAAAAAAATATTGCCACACAGATAAATAAATCTTAATGGATGTGGAAGTTACATTTATTTTTGTCTTTGACAAGTCTTTGCTTCTCTTTTCTAGTACATTCCATCAAGTAACAATAACACTCCCATTCAAGGATTTTATATCTATTACCGGCCAACAGATAGTGACAATGACAGTGATTACAAGAGGGATATTGTAGAAGGTAAGTTACAAGGACAAGTGGGAGTCCTAATAAAGGAGCTTTGGAGGGAGAGGGTTTATAAATATTATGAAAAACATTATCCCAGGTTAAGATAGAGTAAAAAAATGCAATGGTATATGTACTATTACTTTGAATTTTTCCCAAAGAAAGATAATTTTTCCAATTTAGTGCAGTGGACCCTTGAAGCATGGGGGCGTTAATCCTCGTATAACTTACAGTCGGCCCTCCCTATCCAGGGTTCCTCCACATCTGCAGGTTCGACCCACCACAGGCTGTGTAGTAGTGTAGCATTTACTATGGAGTATCTGTGTAAAAGTGGACCCACGTTGTCAAGGGTCAACTGTATATATACCGTCTTACATTTGCTTAAAGAAACAGTCAGTTACGAAAGAGTGGGGGAGATATGATTTGTCAGTAGTTCGTCTGAAAAAAATTTTTCTGTTTTGTTTAAATGAATAGTGGCCTGAATATAAAAATCAATTACAACTTCTAGCTATATTAAAAAAAAGAATGTCTCAGGCAACAGTTCCATTGAAGTCTGTCCTAGAAAGATCACATCTTGAGCGTGTTACCCATTTTTAGAGATGCTGAGAAGTTGAATATATGTAGAGAAGAAAACAGCTGAGAGCACAAAGCCTGTTGAAACTGCCTTTTGACTACATTTAAAATATAATCCAGGGACTTCCCTGGTGGTCCAGTGGTTAGGACTCCGCACTTGCACTGCCAAGGGCCCAGGTTCAACCCCTGGTTGGGGAATCCACAAGCTGCACTGCACAACCAAAAATAAAAATAATTAACTAATTAATTTTAAAAAAAGAAAGAAAGAAAAAGAAAATATAATCTGGAACTTTGCCCGTGGTCTGAGGGCCGCACGCGGTCTGGCTGGCGCCTGCCTCACCTCCACTATGTGTCACGCACTCTCCCTTTCTCACCGTGTCTTCCATCACGCATGGGCCTTCTTTCTGTCTCCTCGTGTGCACCAAGATCTTTCCTGCCTCGGGACCTTGACACACGGCAGTTCCAGCTACCTCCCCCAAGGCTTCATCTAGGACCTCCACTTCTGTCTGTTGTGTGCTTGAATGTTCCTTGCTCAGAGAACCCCCTCCCGTTGACAGGAGATGCCCTTGTGATTTCTAACCATGCGCTTTGTGTTCACTTCATACAGTTTATCCTAGTTTAGTTGTGTGTATGTGTGTGTGTACGGAATTATTTGCTTAAAGTTTGTCTCCCCCACTAAATGTTAACCTCCTTGTGGGCAAAGGGCCTTCTTTCCCACAGCTGTGTCCCAGGTCCTACAGTGATGAGATGTTTGGTGTTTATTGAATGAAGGAATGAATGAATGCTTGGAGTCCAGAAAGAACAGTGGAGTGTCTGGGAATGATCAGACTGGAAAAAAGACGACGAACCAGCAACAGGACAGCTGTCTCCAAGTATTTAAGGACTAGGATGTTTAAGAGGAACTCAACCTGTTGGGGTGGGAGAGGGGGGCTACAAGGGAATTTTTTGAAGAAGAACCCTCCAATACTGCATTTTTAACATGGTTCTCTCACAAAATAATAAGCTCCCTAATTCGGGAGGTGTTCAGTAGAAGCTGGGTGCCTGTTTCTCAGTGATATCTTGGAAGGGATTCTTAGTTTGGGAGGAAAGCTTCTTCCAAGGTCTTTTTTTCACTCCAAGATTCTTCTTTTTTGAAATATTAATCTCCTAATGGATTGTGTCAGAAAATCGTCCCAGGCCAAGGTTTCTTTCCTCTGAATTCTTGACGTCAAATACTGCCACATAGTTTTTTGTTACAAGTAGTTTTATAATAAATTACTTTTAATATGCACCATCACATTTCTTGAAATGTTGCAGCATTCCTTTTACTGTTTATCCAATGGAATTACTTTTGTAATATGATGAAAAATTTATTGTCTAAGTTTTAATACCCAGCATAGTTTTTGAATGAAAGAGTGATTGTTTCTCTTCTTAATCTGGAAAAGTAGGAAAGAAACGAGTCCCCCAAATCTGCTTTAGACGTTAAGAGTTGGGGAAATGTGGAAAGATCATTGTTAGTGGCAAAAGGATTCTGTGAAGTTGAGATGGTAGCTGCCTTGAGGGAGCAGTGGCGGGAGGAAGCATGATGGGGATGGGGGAGCCAGGACCCCTCTCTCTCTTCGCCTGGGTGCTGGTCCCATGGCTGTGTTCTGCTCGTGAACATTCAGCTGTACAGTGATGGGTACTTTTCCATATGCATATTTTACTTCATAAAAAAGCTGTTTAAAAAACAAAATGGAAAGAATTGTTAGTGACTGGTCTACACTTTAGTCCTGGCTCGGTCTTCATTTTAGTTTATCTGGGTTAGGCGAGTGGGGCTCTCAGATTTTTATTTTTCAAATCTTTTGAGAGAGGCTACACTTTTGTTAGAAAATCATTGTAAACAAGGCAAATGTCAGTGAAATGAGCATCCCTCTCTGTCTCCATGTGTATCACTCTCTTCCCCACCCTTCTGGGTTTTACTCTAGAAACAATCCTCTGATAAAGAGTTTCTAAACTATATTCTCTAGTTAAATCTTTGAACTTTTGCAGACTTGAGTGATGTGACTGTTGAGTGTGGAACTGGGAAATTGCTCTAAAGAAGACTTTGTTTTCACTACAAGCATCTGTACATGTGAGCTTTGCCTTGTGGTTCACAGAGAACTTGTTTATGACCGTAATAGATGGAGCAGTTAGATGTTTAAGTGGGCTTCACTGTGCTGTGTAATTCGCTCCTTCCTTATTTTCAAGTTTATGCACTTGAAATTCTTTTTGTGGCAGTTAGAAACTATTGGCTTGTTTTCCCAAAGCGAGGAGCAGAAGTATTTATCCTTTGTACCTGAAGTTTTCTTTAAAGTTTTAGATTACTTATGTATATTGACTCAAAATTGTTTAAGCTTTGAAACACAATTACATTGTTAAAGAATACAGTAAGAGAAGAGCAATTATATTAAGTTATCTTATCTTCTGAATTAGGTTCCACGTTTAGATAAACTCAACGTTTCCAACATACTATGTCTTCGTGATGAATATTTTAATCTTGTAAATTAAGTTGAGTTCCAGGTAAATCAAACTATCAGTCATCCTGATCTTTAAGCCTGTGCTTTGGTTTTTCACCCTTTCTAAAATATTCTTGGAGAAAAATCTGCTTGCTAAGCAAAGGATATGCTGGTTGGTTGATTTTAAACCTAATAATGCACTTAGGTGTCTTATTCATCAGTGAGCCCTAAAACTTTCTCTTTGCCGATATTTCCTGTAATTGGAATAATTACCATAACACGGGATGTTAATCTAACAAAATATGTATTACTTTATTCTCTCTTATTAGAAACATATCAGAAGTTTAGTTTAATTCCATTTTTTTACTAGTGCTACGAAAGGAAAACTTCAAATCTAGTGTAATAATTATTCAAGCGAATGGTGATAGGTGAGTGGAGGGCTGGGAAAGACCTAAAGATATGGGAAAAAGTTGAAGTCTTTTAGAAAAGTTTTTGGAATTTAAAAATAGATCTGTTCCTATCTCAGGTAGATTTTGAGGCAAGTTTCTTTTAGGGTCCTCTTTACACTTATAAGTGGGGCATAGAATTCAGAATTCCTCACTTCTTGAGCTCTTCATAGTCCCTTGATCCTAAAACAAGCAGATTCTCTTCCTTCTAAAATATGGGGCTTATAAAATATGAACGAGGGGCTTTGTGTTGGTGTCCTGGAAGGGCGTCAGGGTGCTTCCGGGTCAAGGTGTTTTTGTCTGTGTTGACTTAGAAAGGATCCCAAAGCTATTGGTCCTGTCAGCCAAGTAGATATGACTTGTGTGCGTGGATTGGTTTGGTTTTGTTTTTCTTCCCCTTTAATCGACTCTTAAATCAGTTGGTGGTATAGTTGAGTTTCTAAGAAACAGTGGAAACAGGTTGAAGAGGTGTTTTCTAAGAAGGATTAAAAGTGTCTGGCAGAAGTGTCCCTGTTTATTAAAGTTTGTCACAGGTCCACAGAAGTAAAAACGGAGAGTCATTTATACTGGAGTGTTCAGTTTAGAAGTGTTTCTAAATGAAATGCTGGCTGCGCACTATGGATAACAGAATCATTCTGTTAGAGATGCTTGTGTGGTTTGGAGACCCTGGTGCAAAAGAAAAGAAATGGTGGGAGCGGTAGCCAAGAGTTTCCCATAGTAGACTTTGCTTTCTGACTGTTCTCGAATTCAGGCATTCATTTATATGTTGGATCATGTTGTGTCTATTACAGTGGAATTGAGAGTTTCATTGAGGCCTGTCTTGTAAGTGGTCACTTGTTCTGGGTAAGGCACTGTTTTCTGACCTCTTACGTGGCATTGCTTTCTGGTTAGGTGGACAGAGTGATTGACTTGCTGGGCTGAAGTAGGGGATCAAAGGACTTGAGGTGGTTTTTTTGTTTTGTTTTACTTATGCATAAAATTAACATGTATTTTATGAAGGACTTACTACTAATTACTTGTAATGAATCAAAGTCTGCCCACACACAGGTAGAGCTTTAATTCAGTTTCTCTCTTCTCTTTACCATTTTTTCATGCCATGTAATAGAAATGCTATCTATCTGTTGTGCATTGCTAAAATATTTATATGAAGTACACTTTTATCGCACAAACTGACTATATGCTGGTGGCCGCTGCTCCAACCTCATTTCAAAATTACGAAGTGATTTTATTGACACTGTTGTTTAGGTTGTGGGTTGTAAAGCTCATCTTTTATTTTTCCTTTCTAGGTTCAAAGCAGTGGCACATGATAGGCCACCTGCAGCCAGAAACCTCCTATGATATTAAAATGCAATGCTTCAATGAAGGAGGAGAGAGCGAGTTTAGTAACGTGATGATCTGTGAGACGAAAGGTAGGGGAGGGGTCAGAATTAGTGCTTTTCTCCCTGGACAGAACTAGAGTTCTGAACTCTGGATTATTCCTCCTGACTGTCAATATATTTACTAAAGAAACTTTGGACCATTTTTTAGGTGCGTCCATTTAGACTGTCCCAACAGTCTAGCCTTCTGTCGGCTAGAGAACTTGCCTTAAGAATAGTTTACATAAAGGCTTCCCTGGTGGCGCAGTGGTTGAGAGTCCGCCTGCCGATGCAGGGGACACGGGTTCGTGCCCTGGTCCGGGAAGATCCCACATGCCACGGAGCGGCTGGGCCCGTGAGCCGTGGCCGCTGAGCCTGCGCGTCTGGAGCCTGTTGCTCCGCAACGGGAGAGGCCACAACAGTGAGAGACCCGCGTACTGCAAAAAAAAAAAAAATAGTTTACATAAGCGTTCATTGTATTCATTAACTTCTGTGTGACTCTGAGTAAGTCATTTCTTTTTTTTTCCTCCATGAAGGAACAGAAATATTTGCTGACTAATTATCTGAGACTGCTGTGAGAATTAGAATCCTTAAAAAAAAAGTATAAGGGTGTTTAAGGAAAAGCACTACGTACGTTTAAAGTGGTTTCTTGAATGACAGATACGTATAACACTACCTACTCGTTCAATGAAGCGTAGTAAAGTTCAGAATTAGTCGATAATTCTAAAGTGAAATTCTCAGCTCTGCCTGCAGACATAGATTAGCTGTAAAATATTACCATCGTTGAAAACAGAAGATACCACACTTGGATAATAGAAATAGCCAAAGTAGAAACAGGCTCAGAAAGATTGAATTATAAAGCTAAGACTCGGTTTCCTTGTTTAATTCTGAATCATGTGTCTTCTTGCTGCAAATCCCACATATTAAATTCACATTTAAACATATATACACACAGACCTGTAGACTTACCTTGAATTTCACTTGTTTAGCATATATTTGAGTACCTTTTTGTACTGAACACTGTGATATGTTCATGAGCATTTCTTACTTGCCTCCAGAGTGCTGTGAAACCTGGAGCAAAATTACATAAAAATGAAATTTCTCATCTCTGTTCCCAAGACATTTAAGAGTCTAGCCAGGCGGAACATAAAACACAGACAATAATGTGCTAACTGTGCTGTTTTTAAGTGTTATTAATTTTTTTTGTTTGTTTGTTTGTTTGTTTTTTGCGGTACGCGGGCCTCTCACCGCTGCGGCCTCTCCCGTTGCGGAGCACAGGCTCCGGACGCACAGGCTCAGCGGCCATGGCTCATGGGCCCAGCCGCTCCGTGGCATGTGGGATCCTCCCGGACCGGGGCACGAACCCGTGTCCCCTGCATTGGCAGGCGGACTCTCAACCACTGCGCCACCAGGGAAGCCCCAAGTGTTATTAATTGACTTTGCTGGGGAATCAAAGGTTCTACCTACAGACTTTCAGATCAGTGAAAAAAAACTTTAAAATGTTAACTGTTCATACTGAATGAGTTTCTAATGTGTTACACAGTCCCAGCCTGTTTAAGTAGAACATCTGATGCATGATTTCTCCTTTTAAAGAAATGACTCAGAGTTCTTGCTGTGAACAACAATTGTCTTATCTTTAGTAATTCAGTACATATTGGAGGCCAGCCTCTTTCCCCCCCGCTTAAAGATCATAGACTGTCACGACTTTCCTTTCGTTCTCTGCTTTCTCTGTATGGTTTTCACCTCACATTGCTCATGTCATGCTCCTGCTGTCTCTTCTTATTCATGTTAATGGGACTGTGTCACTCACCATCCACTGCAAAAGTTTCTGACATCAGGGAGAGGTTGGCAACTGGTCCTCAAGCTTGGTGGAATTTTGAATACATTAAGAGTAAATAAAGAGTGAATAAACCTGACGGACTTCCCTGAGTAATCATGGTATTTCATGTGCGATCTGTAACACCCATTTTTGTCTCAGAAACTTGTTTGTTGTCTTTGGAATTGTCAGGGACCTTAGAATTGTATAATTCAACATACCACCCAAAGTAGAAATTTCCTACAGAGACTCTCTGCCAGGTATTCTTCCAGCTTTCAGTGATGGAGAGCTCTTTCCTTGGAAAGGCAGCCTCTCGTTGACTGATTTCCAGCCCTGTTCTGCATAGTTGAAGTTGCTAGAAAAGAGAACCCCAATAGAATGTTTGTTGAAGTAGATTTTTTTAAAGACAAGAGAACCCCAATAGAATGTTTGTTGAAGTAGATTTTTTTAAAGTAGATTTTTTTTACACTCTGCTCCTGTAAGTTATTAGGATAACAGGAAGTATACTATAGTAACTAATAATAATGAGAAAATGGATTGAACACTGCCGCGTGCCAGGCTCCATGCTGAGAGCTTTACTCTTCATGACAACCTATGATGGGGCTGTTATTATTATCTCTATTTTCCACCTGCAGAAACTGGTTCATGGAGGTCAAAGTCTTACAGCTAAGGATAAGTGATGGAACAGGTTAAAAACCTGGGCAGTCCGGTTCTAGAGATCCGGCCATCGACCACTATGCTCTACTGCTTTTCTATGACAGTTAAAGCATCAAGGGCATGTTATTTGGGGACAGAGAAAATGGGGTTTGTGTCCCACCTGTTATTAGCTTTTGTGGTCGCCATTATCCAGAGGACCAGTGAATTAGGGAAGAGCACTGCGTCTATGTGGACTCCAGCATTTTTGGGTTTGGGAAGTTTAATATTATGTGTGAGGTTTTCGGAATCGTATAGATTTGTTCTAGTAGTCCAGAGTCATGTCTTCTAATATTTTTCACAATCGAGAGGCATAAAATATCTAATTGTGAGTCTCATTCAGCTCAAAGTATATCAGATCGAAAGGAGTTATTGTCCCATCTGTAAGTTGAAATAGTTTTATGTCAACTCTTTGGGAGTCTTCTGCAAGTACAATTGAGCAGATAATCATATAGCAGCTTGGGTTAGACCAAGTGCATCTGTGTCTCTGATCTTATAATTTCTTTAGAATTTGTGACCTAAAACCTTGACATTAGATTTTTAAACTTTTGAGCCCTCTTTGTGACTCACTGGTGGTCAGATCATCTCAGTACCAAGCGTAAACAGACTGGCTTGGATTCCTAACCAGACCTCCTTCGGAGAGTAAACCATTTCATGGAGTCTGTCTTCACTCTGACATCATGTTTTCCTGTATATTTCAACTAGTGAAACGGGTTCCTGGAGCTTCTGAGTACCCTGTCAAAGACCTGAGCACCCCTCCAAATTCTTCGGGGAGTGGAGGAAATGCTGGGCCCGCAAGCAGTCCCGCCAGAAGCAGTGACATGCTGTATCTGATCGTCGGCTGCGTTCTGGGTGTAATGGTGCTCATCCTCATGGCTTTCATTGCCATGTGCCTGTGGAAGAACCGCCAGCAGAATCCCATACAGAGTAAGTCATCCATCAGTGTCTCCTTCCCTTTTTCTAAAGATCAGTAGAGAAAGATTGTCAGAATAAATATTGATTCCTAACACGTTCACGTATGAGTGTCGTGGTATAAAACACATTCGATACTCTTCATTCAGTGGAGGTGACTTTAAAACAGTTCTAGCTGTAAGCCAAAGTAAGTGGAGCATCAAATTAAATTGCCCAGGAGAAATAAACAACAAAGCCCAAACTAAGCAGGTCTCTATGTAAATAGCTGACTTAGTGCTGGGAAACTCTGGCTCTGTCGGACCACCAAAGAGGAGGAGGACTTGAAGCGTGAGCTTTGGAATTGCTGCAGGAGCCCCTTCATACGGGTCCAAATCTTGTCAGCGAGGAATGGAAAAGGCATGATGGAAAGGAGGGTAGTGAAGACTTTTCTAAGTTACTGTCCTGGGATGACACAGATGAAGGTACTACAGTCCTGATTCGGTACTTAATGTACTAAAACTTCTGCAGAGTGGCGTCCCCACCCCCAAACGTGTCCAGTAGTAGGAGTGTCCGAGCTGTCAGTGATGGTGCATTAGAACCCTGTTCCCTTTTCTTTCCCCATTTTTCTTCCCCTCACATTCCTACCATTTCTCTTCCCTCAGCTATCATAAAAGAGCACAGTCAGATCAATCAGAGTCTTTAGTCTCTGCTGGGAGGAAGTATTTTGGTTTCCTCTTTGGCCCCAGGAGAAAGAGATGAGAAAAGAGCAGAGGAAGACCCCAGCCGTGACAGGCACTCGAGCAGCTCTTAGCCGGTTCCTGCCCGTGGTCCCTTTTTAGTGAACAGCTCGGGGTGGGGTTGGGCGGGGAAGGGGGGTAGAAAGTGATGTATTTTTATTGCCTTGGCGCCTCCCAGGAGATAGGCAGGGAGAGAAGTGGTGGCGGTACCAGGCTGAAAGAGCTGGCCATCCCTTGATTGGGTCTTTTTCTAAATGGTTTTAATGTCATTGACTCTGAGTGTGTGAGAGTGCGCTGAACCATTAAAAGAAGAGTATTGATCTGGTTGTCTGAGTGAGATTAATCTGGCTAAAGTCATTTTCCTTTGTGACTTGATAACATGTTGAAAGATGGGAGTTTATGACGGTAATGTTCATTCCGTCGTTCATTCAGAAGATACTCGTTGGCTCTCTCCTGTGTGCTCTGCACTGTGGTGGACAGTGCAGGTATAATGCCCTCTCCTTATAGTTTAGTGGAGAAGAGAAGCAGGTATACTGATAATAACACACCTGTGATAATAACACACCTGTCATAGGAAGAGGAACACCTAGTCCAGTCTTGGCGCCTCCAATACCTGTGAAGAATCGATCGAAACTCTGACAACGAATCCTGTGCAGTTTAGATAATATACTTTCTAAAGGACATTTCACTTTGTCTAAATATATCTGGTAGGTGTGCCTCTGGGAATCAGATATTTGAGGTAGTTGTTGAAATGCTTTTAATATAAGGAAAGGGAATAATTAGCCTTTTGCCGTTGGTGCCTCAAAACTTCCAACTTGGCTGTAATAAGCAAAGAACTATATGAATAGCGAATGTTTCCCCAACCCCATCCTTTTACTTAAAAGTGGTGTTTATTGCTTTTTGAAATATCCTACCTAAACTTATCCTGTTGTACAATTTCTTTCAGCACTTGGAAGCACAGGGGAATTTAAACACCTTTTCGTTGTGTTGCCGTTACTTTGATAGTTTCAGCTTGCATAGTTTACTAATTCTCTTTTGAGTAATTTCTCTCTGGTTAATTTCTCCTCCCATTAAAGAGTCATAACTAACTTACAGTTCCTGGCTGACTCCACCCTGTAAAGGAAATAACAGCAATAATTTTATTAAAGCATATCTCACAGGCAGGCTTTAAGCGAACACTTTTTTAGAGTATTTTATTTTAGTATAGTTATAGTTTATTAAGGGTTTAATTAATAAAACTTCCTAAGCAAGAAGAATTGTCCGTTTCCGTATCTTACCTTTTCTTTTTGTTGTTCTCTTTTAACAGAATATGACCCACCAGGCTATCTCTACCAAGGGTCAGATGTGACCGGGCAGATGGTGGAATACACCACTCTGCCTGGCACAAGCCAAATAAACAGAAATGTTCATGGAAGCTTCAGCAATGGCTGCTCCCATCTCCACCATAAGCTCCCCAGTGGAGTCAGCGGGAGCTTAAATGGAGGACTCTACTCTGGGCGCACGAGCTCTCTAACCAGGACACGTGTGGATTTTGAACATCCTCGTCATCTAGTGAATGTAAGAGACCCAATTATAAATAAAAGCGCCCCTGTGCCCCACGGTGCCAGGATACAAGAACAGGCCCAGCATGCGTGGTTTTTCCCAATATAGAAACCTCACAGGTTCACTAGAGTGGACGTAGCATGTATCACCGGCAGCCCCTTGATCCAGAGTCATGTTTGGAAGCTTTCTATTATCAGGCAGGAGTTATATTAATCAATCTCATTTATATTTTTTAATTATTTGGCACTGGAAGTACAGGACCAGTAGCAAACAGACTGGAAGTTATTCTTGCGATGAAGCGGAAATACCATTGAGCGTGGACCAAACCAAATACTTTAAATTTGATTTATTTAGAGCAAACTCTGAAAGCTCATATGCTTAGACGAGTCAGGCAGATCTTGAAACTGAGTGAAGCAAGTTGGGGATGGGACAGAAGCGGTGGAGGCGTGGGAGAGTTGTGCACTGTCTTCAAGCAGCGGCCCGGTTCAGCGCCCATTGTTTGTATGCAGAGCTGAGGGCCCCGTGTGGCCTGGTCTTCTGATTTTTCACGACATCCGTAAATCTAGGTGAAATCACCAGATTTTTTTACACGTTGGCAACTAATTCCAGTTTTAGAAAGCGTTGGGTGGGCCATGCACAGCATGTCTGCAGGCCACCAGATTGTCACTTCTGACCCCCTGTGAGGTTTTTCTGATTTGTTTTGCCCCATATGTGTTTCTCTGGTTTATGTTTTACAATATTAGTATTCTCTAGCCACAAGGGGTGATAAACCTTTAAAACTACTATATTTCAGGGATAACCAGCTGATAGAGTTTAGTTTTTGAAATGAGAGTAGAATGACGGACGTATTTTAGATTTGTGCTGGCGAAAGAGATCCTCTGCACTAGGCAGTTTGATTTATTACATCCTTTGGATGTGCATCCACATTATTTTTCAGTCAGATAGATAATATGTTTAGTTGGTCGATTAGGCACTCGTTTATGTTTTTGTCATTGTTCTGATTACAGATATATTTGCCCGTAACCCACAATGTGCTAAAGTTTGGAGAAGTTTAGAGATTTTTTTTTTTTAATCTTCAACAGTAGTAAAGGTTTATTAAAATATTACCTTTGGAGAACAAAACTATAATATATATTTGTATCTAAAAGCTAGAAATCTAATGGCTTTCCTGTGACCTAGCTTTAGTATGTCATAGAAAAAATATTTAATTTGCTTTAGTGCATCTCATTACCAAACGAGAATAATGATTTCATTATTTTGTGTGGAAAGACATGGCTTATATTCAGACTCTCTAAACTTTTTTTGTCACCATTCCTAGTCCAAACTACTAACATTGTCCAAGAAACTGAAGGAGAGAGCATGACGCTTTGAACAGCACATGCTGTTTCCATAAGAAGAAAAAATAACTCTGATGCCTGCTTTAGTATTTGAACACAGTACTTTGTGTTTTTTGAACAATGAGTTGCTATTTAAATGAGAGTTGCCCCATTCAGTGTACAATTTTAGAGGTTATCCTCTGTGATCTTAACTCATTCATTTTCTTACTATTCTCTTTTGGGAAGGTGGACATAGGGACATATTTTATTTATTTATTTTATTATTATTATTTTTTTTTTTGCGGTACGCGGGCCTCTTACTGCTGTGGTCTCTCCCGTTGCGGAGCACAGGCTCTGGACGCGCAGGCTCAGCGGCCATGGCTCATGGGCCCAGCCGCTCCACGGCACGTGGGATCTTCCCAGACCGGGGCACGAACCCGTGTCCCCTGCATCGGCAGGCGGACCCTCAACCACTGCGCCACCAGGGAAGCCAGGGACATATTTTAAATGCTGTTGATCATAAAAATGATTGAATTAACTGTAATCCGTTTAGTGATTCAAATAAATGCATCATCCTGTAGGTTGTTAACTTCATTTTTTTCGGAAGCTTTGGAGTTTATCCTCATGGACTGAATGTAGCATAGGAATATTCTTTCAAAGTTTTCTTTAAAATTCCTATTGCTAGTTGGCTCAGGAATGTTGAGAGAAATTTTCGGTACTTTTGGTTTGCTTCTATTCTGGCTGTTGTTATGAGATGAATGGAAGTGGAAAGTGTTCTGGGGAGAAACGATTGCCTGAACTTTTCCTAACCTTGAAGGCCTGTTCTGAGTCTGGGTGCAGTGTAACAGCCTCCCTCACCCTTATCAAATTCAGTTCTGCTGTTTTGCTTTCGAAAGCAGAATTTTGACTCTGACCATAAGGCTGGTTCAAGCCCTAACTTCAGTTTTGAAGAGCTCTTGCCATCGTATATGTCAAGTGAACATTTTACAATGAGGTATGTGTTAATCTGGGCATTTTTCTTAATTGCTGGGCAGTTTCCGCCAAAAGCAACAGCAAAATATTAATACTCCGCTCCAAGTCACCGCTGGCTGAGCATCTGCTCCATCTGGAAAAATATAACATGTTTTAAGACTTCGTCTAGTCAAGTGAACAGACCTAATCGAAATAATTACAGGAAAATGAAGATGGGTTTATCTTGTGACATCATTCAAACAGATTTCCACCCTGTTTCTCCAACTGGCATCCCATAAAATTTTTCCATGACTGCTAGGAAGGTAAAAATAGATAGGAGGTTATAACGCATAGAATATTTTGGGCCCATTAGATTTGAAACACTGAAGGGAAGTGACTAAACTTCTCCCTTCATTTACTTGCCTCTTTCCAGTACAAACATACATGCAGGAAACATAGGAGTTAACTTTTTGGAGAACACTTTTAATATTGTGCAGCACTCATTTGCGAATACAGTAAATAGTGATAAACGTAACGTGGCTCAGGGAGATGCTTAAAATATACACGTAGCCATTTATTGTTGGGGCGGCTTTTACATTTGAGATGATGTGGTTACGAGTCTGTGGCACCTTCAGCACTCTCTCTTTTTCTCTTTTTCCCTGTACTTGCTTCCTGATAAGGGTGGTGGCCTGTACACGGCAGTACCTCAGACTGACCCGATGGAGTGCATTAGTTGTCGAAATTGTCGGAACAACAATAGGTACGTTGCTGTGTTTGCACAGGTGGTTGTGAATAGTTATGTGGCTCCCTTTGTCATTCTCCCTTCAGCAAAGGAAGTTCTTACAATTTTACCTAAGTTATAAAATCTCAGAATGTGGAGTCTTAAGTTGAAGGCTGTTACTCAGTTTTTGCCCCAGCTTTATAATTTTTACCTTACTGTGCTTTGGTTTCTTTAGATATATGGACACTATTGATGACTTTATTTCTCACTGAGATACTTTTAAGAGGTTTGATGTTTTTGAAATCTTTGAATTAGTGTCATTCTCTGCATACAGACTTTATCTTTTCTCACCTGTTCTGTTTTCAGTAGAGTTCTTTTCTATGCTATGTGATATTTTATACTCTCTATTCTGGATGAGAGCATGTTTGAATGTTAGGGGAAAAACCCTGTGTGTATGGTAATGTTTTTTCATAGTAACATTACTGAAATTTTCGTATCAGATTATTCAATTTTTAAAAAATCCTTAAAACCTTAAGATAATTAAGTAGCATAATCTTGCTTTCTTTTAATTTCTGTTTTTTTTAATTAAGAGTTATATGTACTCACAATACTTCAGACAAGATAAAAATATATAGAGTGAAATGTACATTTAAATTTTGACAGGATATTCAGAAAGCTTTCATGCCAGTTCTCTATGTATTAATCCCAAAGGATTATCAAATATTTTGTTGTACTGAAGTTGCATCTGTCAGAAATCTCAGTTCTTTCTCTTACATAATGATGGTGTTTGATTACATGGTCTCAAAAGTCCTTCCCAACTCTAAAGCTCTGCAACTTAAAAATCATATTATGGTTAGTACATAAAATACCTGGAGTATGGACTGGAGTTTGGTTATTTCATTACTGAAATGGGATTTGACCCATATTTTCTAAAACGAATTATGAAGTTAACAGTTGCATCTGGGAGTTATCAAAACCAGAACTTGAAGAAGGAATCGGTCGACCATTGAATTAAAAGTACATTGTTTCATCATGTGTTTTGAGAGTTGCAGAGCAAACGCAATAAAGCTTTCTGGAGATTTTTTTTTTTTTAATCATTTACTTAACCCATCTTAGGGTTTCTATATTAGCAAGAGCCATCTGCCTGTCTTGTGTACTAAGATTTGCTTGTTACACTTTAAAATTCTGTATGACCCTAGCTAGATTTTAAGATGCTCATAACAGGGAAGCTACAGTTTTGTCCTGAGCTTGTCAAAGGCTTTATCACAACTTGTTAGGAGCATGCTAAAGAACTGGTAAAGATGGTTTATACGCCTGGTAAGTAATCAGATGGACTTAATTAAAACACATCCTTTGTGGTTCCTGTGGCCATCAGCAAATGTGATTCAACCCAGACGTTAGAATGATGGAATGAGCGGACCTCAGGTCTAAGAATAAGTAAACGTAGGCTTTCCCACTGCTTAAATCTATGATCTTGGGAAAGTTATGTAATCTCTCTGAGACTATTCCTTATCTGAAAAATGGAGAATTGTCCCAGACAGTGTAAAATTGCTCCCAACATACTCTGATTATAGATTTTGGTAATTTGCTGCTCGTCATCTTTATAATGAGGTATCATATCCTGGTACCAAAAATACATCCCATTTCCTTAAAAGAATTTGAATGACTTCTGCCATCTTGCATTCATGGCCATTTTTGTACGTGTGAGCCTGTGTGTATGTGGCATTTGGGGGGTTTATTATACATGGTTTTTTTTCCCTTTAAGACAGTGGACAATTATACTTCTATTGGTTTTCAAGTTAATGGCCTCTTGCATTTCATGTATGGGGGTTTTATCTGGGAGCATAGGTGAATTCTCTGCAGCCTGAGAAAGCCAGCTTCTGTTTCTCCCTGGCCTAAATCTTCTTCCTACCTCAGAGTCTACCTGTTTAGGGCAAACCTTCGCTTACCTGCCTTGCCTCCGAGGTTAGCCAAGTGGCTCATCTGGCTTCCAGGAGCGCTTATGTGGTTTTGACACAGATGAACATCAGTAAGTACCTATCTTCAACTCTGCCAAATTGGAATCATTAAATCGAAAGCATCTAACTCATTTAACGTTGCAACTGAAAACAGGAATCCCCTCTCAAGATCCCCAAGATGGCAAAATTTGTAATAAGCTTCTAATACTGAGAGGCAGGTGATATATCATGTGCTCCCCAAATATGCACAATTTTCGTCAATTTATACTTTTAGAATGTCGACATTATCGCTAAGACTAAATTTGCGTTTCCTAATGCCAACTGAAAAGAGTGTGTACACAAAAAGAGGAATAATTTCAGTTAAGACATATGAGGGCTATCCAGGGGATATTTTAGAGTTTTTAGCTCTTCAGTCAAAAGACACATTTACACTAGCCACTGGAATAGGTTCTGAGGTGTTTCCAGGCAGAAGGAATCACGAGTCGTGGAAGGAGGAAGGATAATGCTTACATGGGGGTAAATAGTCTAGTTCAGTGGTTATCAAACTTCAGCACACACTAGAATTAACTTGGAGCACTTGTAAAAACACAAATTATGAGGCTCTACTTAAAGAGTTTGTGAGTCAGTAGGTCTTGGGTGGGGACGGAGAATTTGCCTTTCTGGTGAGTCCCAGGGCTACTGGTGCTACTGGTCCTGGGACCATGCTTTGAGAAACACTGACATAATTTAGCTGGAGAAATACAAATAGAGGGAGCAGGATATAAAACTGGAAAACCAGTCTGAGTTTATATCATGGATGACTCTTACTGTCAGGGTTTACTAGTTTATTTAATCAACATTTATTGAGTGCCCACCATGTCCTAGGTACTGGCCCAAGCCCTCCCTCCAGAGAGCCAACAGTTAATAATAGTGACTCACAGCCAGAGCTTGAAGTATAATGAGTAGAGTTTGAAGAAGCACATTGAATCTTGTAGTTTTATATTTAAGGAATAGAAAAAAATCCCTATTGTTTCTGTAATATACAATACAGGAGGGATGTGAGATTTTTACATTAATCAAAAAGGGGGATATGGGTTAAGTGTTGAGAAACACTGGGCTTAGTGGCACAATGATGCTTTTGAAGATTTTTAAGAAAGGGAGCCATCTGTGCAAGATGTGTATAATAAGCTGGTTAATGGTAGTAGGCAGGACGCTGGTCGGATTGGAGGGAGGAGACCAGTGTGACTACATGTGTAACGAAGGCCTTAGCTTCACGCGAGGAATGGGGGTGGAAAGGAAGAGAAAAGTGAGATTCTAGAGCTGGAATCTTTAGGACTTGGCCATTGACTGATTGGGATCTGGGAAAAAATGGGAGATTCAAATGAGTAGAAAGTTTCAAACACGAATGACCTGGTAGTTGCCATGGTGATAGCCATATACATAAGAAACTTAATAAAATGATATATGGAGGAAAGTTGATGAATTTGGTTTGGGGCTTTTAGAGTTTCAACTGCCAGTTGGGTATCTAAGTCAAGGAGACACAGGAAAATTCTGGTCTTGGGTTCAGGGGGTAGATTGGGACAATGATCTCTATATTTCAGAGTCATTTGTATCAAAGTGATAGAATTTAAGAATAGGTGAGATCACCAATGGAGACAATAACCGTGGCAGTTTGATTATTTTTATATATTTAATTATTTAAGGTATTTGTTTGCTTTATTTCTTACGGCTTTTTTTTTTAAGCTTTTGATGTGGACCATTTTTAAAGTCTTTATTGAATTTGTTACAATATTGCTTCTGTTTTATTTTTTTTGGCCCCGAGGCATGTGGAATCTTAGCTCCCCGACCAGGGATCGAACCCACACCCCCGGCACTGGAAGGCGAAGTCTTAACCACTACACTACACCACCAGGGAAGTCCCTATTTCTTAAGTATTTAAAGTGATTAGACATCTTTTTTATAATCCTCTCTTTTATTATTTTTTGCTTATTGCCTTGATATATCTTCAAAGAGATGAGGAAAGGGGTGTGAAAATCAGGAGAGTGAAAGGGAAAGAGGATTCATTCATTCATTTATTCATTCAACGGACATTTGTTGAAGGTCTACAGTGGACCAAGATAGGTGCTGAGGCTACGGTTGTGAGCAAAACAGGCATTGTCCCTGCCTTCACTGAGCTTATAGTTTGATGGGGAGACATGTCTTTTTAAAAAATGACATAATAATCATAAAAGTGAATATATAATTAAAACTGGATGCTTTAAAGACAAAGTAAAGAATGTAGTAGAAAGGAAAGACTTCCCTTTTGCTCTGAAAAATTTGGAAAACTAGGTAAAAGAGGATGGGGATAGGTTTAAAGCTTTCCAGGCAAAGGCAAGGTACCATTTGTGCAAAATCTTTAAAGCAGAATGCCGGAATCCTCACAGAACTTAAAGAAGGCTAATGTGGCAGGAACCTCGTAAGCGAAAGGGTCAGAGGTAGAAGATGAGTGAAATCAGATGGTACGGAGCCATGGCGAGTCAGTGAAAGATTTTAAGTAGAAGAACATTGTGATAGAGCACTCCTGGAGGATAGAGTTTGGAGAATCCATTGGATGGCGCAGGAAAGGATACAGGGGACCAGTTGGATGGCTGTGGCAGTAGTCCAGATGAGAAGTAGTGCACTAAGATAGCTACAGTAGATACAGAGAGAAGTAGGTGGGTTGGAGAGTTTTAGGAGGTGCAGTTTTTAAAAAAGACATGAGTAATTGTGTGAGGAGGCAGCAGAGGGGGAGGTGTCAAGGATGGCGTCCAGGTAATTGGATGCCGTCACTGAACGAGGAAACACTGCAGGAAAGAGCTTATACCTGTCTACCCCTCACACACCTGGGAGTCATCCCCTTAGACCCCGGGGGTGCCTCATCAAACTCACCTTGACCCAGGGCAGCTGTCTTAGTCCACAGGTGCCTGAGAACTGACGAAGGCCTTTCCACGTGGAATCTTGCCTGCACTGTGTCTTGCCACCCCAGTTCGTTTTTTTCTGCCTTCTTAGGTTTAAACTTGAATGTATTTCTTAGAGTGGGCTTTTAAGAAGCAAGTCATTGCCAACCTTAGGCCCCTTTTCTCATCTTTCTATTTTAGTCATAGAAAAGTTTGCTTTTCTTGTCTAAACTGGCACATTGACATGCAGATTTGACATCAGATAAGAGGGGCGTGTGCACTCCAGCAATCTGCGGAGTTTTATCTGCTTCTAGGGCTTTTGTGGCATTTGTAGAAGACCGCCTGCCTCACTGGGTTCAGTCCATGTGAGCTTTTCAGGTTTGAGAGTAGCATGTAATAGCTCCCTATATGAACAGCTAGAAAGAAGCATATTTAATGAGGCTTTTCAGGGAGGCAGCCCCCTACACAAGAGACTCAGCTGAGAGTCTTGTGCAATTTGGGCACTGCAAGAGTTAAACAGATTTTAATCAAATAGCTTTCTATCCACCTCCTCTCCTCAATTCAAAAAGCAGTAGTGCAGTTCTGGATATGTAATCAAACGGGGTTTGTCAGTTGCTTGGCTAGTTTAAGGGGAAGGGACTGACATTAAATCTGCTCTGTTTACCATCAGTCTTGATAATCTGTGAGAGAGTAGAGGGGACACTGATGAAATTCACAGATGAACAGAGAGGTCCCATCAGGAGGGAACAAAAAATTAACTTTAAGGGTCCTAGAGAGATTGGAAATGGGCAGGAAGTAGCCAAGTAAAAATCAGCTTGGAAAAATGTATATAATCCATCTGGGAAAAAAAGTACTATCTATACCTGGCTGATGGTCAAGAGGAGAAATAAAGCTATTCGGAATAGTGCTTTAGAACACATAGATATAAATGACCTCCAGGTTTTTACATAATGATCACCTTAAAAGTCTGTGTATTGTTGGGTTTGGGGGTGCTCTTTCACCAACTTGAAACCTTCCACTGCTGTCAGATATACGCAGGTAAAAGTAGTGTCTGGAGATGAATATGAAAACATTTCATGATAGTCATAGTTCTTTCAGACCTAGAGTTTGGTCTGCCCAGTTGGTTTGTTAAGTATGAAAACAACTGCTTATCCAGGACTCCTGGACTCCTTTCCTGCAGCAGGTTAATTTGTTATGACTAAACCCATCTCCTATATCTGTCCACTCAGCTACTTCAGAACTAGCCATAAAACCAAAGGAAGGAAACACGACAAAGCCTAAGATTTGGATTCTCTTCCATCTATGGTAATCAGTCTGATTCCCTAAGAAAAATATTGAAAGAACTATGTCTAATTTCTTTAATTGATCAGTACCTTCCTTTTGAGTTACATATCTCCTGCTTTTGATACGGAGACCCAATCCTGTTGTCAGGGAGTCACATGGTTAGACTAGTACTTTTGGTCTTTTATTTGTAGGATTGTGTGTGTGTGTGTGTGTGTGTGTGTGTGTGTGTGTGAACTTGCCATGTTCAGTAATGCACTCAGTCATTTATAGTCACCCAACATGTTGTTGGGTGACAGTCACCAAGAAACTAATTCCCAAAAGGAAATTCCCACTGCAACATCCAACCAAGAGTGTACGGTGAGAATGGAGAACCTTTATGGGCCCTGGAGGAATGGCATCAGGGTTCTGTTGCACAGTTACTGATGACTTCCCCAAAATAAGGGCTAGGTCAGCAAAACAACAGACACAGGGGCAAGAGGAAACAGCAGGGGTGAGCCGAATATTAAAACAAACCACCACCAAAATGAAACCGTTTCAGAAGAAGTTCATGAAGCACATTCACGAAAAGAAGTATCACACATCCAAGAGGCTCATGGGTAGTTAGTCCCTGCCCTCCAGGGATAATCAAAAGAGGAAACTTAAGGCAAAATGTATATAATTATCTAATCAGAGTTATTCTGCACATAATCATGCTTAACAAATATTCAGCTGTGTAATCAGAAATGGGATACTTCTCTGCAAAATATTTTAGAGGTGCTGTGTAGTTTTACTGGAATGTCCAAAATATGTTTAGTCAAATACTAAAGCAATGTATTCTTTCGAGAACAATCCTATGCTACTATTCCAATTTCTTATTTCCTAGTCTGTGCTATTCAGATTGTTGGTGAAAGAATAGTTTATTTTTATGACACTATAATAGTCATTCTCCTATCTTACAGGTTGGTCAGACAGGCCTCTCCTGTTTACTAAAAGATATCTTAGTAATAAACTAACAGGTCCCAGACTACCTGAATTCTTGCAAAACAGCACAGATTTTTGTATGTGGCATGATGCACAGAGTTCTATTTACTCAATGTTTTAAAATTAGGAAAAGTCGTTTCATTGAGCCAGAGACAACTCAGTGAAAACTTTCACCCCACTTTAAGCCAATAATAACTGCAGTTGAAAGATTGTTTGAGAAGCCTAAGATAGTAAAATTACAAGCTCTTTGTATCGTGTAAACTGTAAGATGTGCATTATAAGAGCATCTTTTTTTTTTTTTTTTTTTTGCGGTACGCGGGCCTCTCACTGTTGTGGCCTCTCCCGTTCCGGAGCACAGGCTCCGGACGCGCAGGCTCAGCGGCCATGGCTCACGGGCCCAGCCGCTCCGCGGCATGTGGGATCTTCCCGGACCCGGGCACGAACCCATGTCCCCTGCATCGGCAGGCGGACTCTCAACCACTGCGCCACCAGGGAAGCCCCTATAAGAGCATCTTAATGAATGTGATACATTTGCAGACACAGACATTTGCCCTTTTCTCTCTCTCACTTGTTATAGATTTGGGTCTCTTACATTTACGTATATACAGGTATTATTTTTGTGATTATCTGATTGCTTTAGAAACTTTAGGGACTTCCCTGGCAGTCCAGTGGTTAAGACTCTATGCTTCCACTGCAGGGGGCATGGGTTCGATCCCTGGTCAGGGAATTAAGATCCCGCATGCCATGCAGCAAGGCAAAAATAAGTAAATAAAGCCACAGTTTTTTTTTAAAAAAAGAAATTTTAATTAAAGCGTTATCAGTAAAAGAATTGTTTTACATGTTATATGCCTAATTATATTCAGAACAGGTATTATATTCCTTTTTTATCGACTATGACCTCTGTGCTTATATCTTAGCATGTAGCCCCCAAGTTGAAGCCATTTTTATGTCAACACATGTAGACATCCAGAAATGAACTAAAAGTAAGGTGACTGAATTTTTTATATTTGGTTATCTATGTGGTTAATTACTGATGATTATGAGTTAGGGTTCGGCATACTAGAAAATTTTAAATCAATTTGGTTTATCATGTTGAAATTTGGGTTATAATCACGTTAACAGTCTAACTCAAATGACAGTGTTACTACCAGCACCACCCTGTTAATTGAGAGTCACAGTTCGGAATAAAAGTATGCACTGCTGTGATTTTCTATATCACTTACCTGAAAAATAGCTGCTAAAGAATATGTAATAGGAAATTGCACTTTTCTCTTGCTAAGTATCTGTAATTTCTTTTAAAACATATGTGTATTCTGCTTGTTAACTCCCAGCACATAAAACCAGGTGACAGTATCAGCTCTCTACTTACCATCCATCGTAGTCGGCCCTGGCTCTTCTGTCCTGACCATCCCTCGGTCCTGTCCCATCCATGTAGTTCACCTTCATTCTCATGAAAGTGCTCTACACTCAAACTGTTAGACTGCCCTTAGATTTCCTTTAAAAATCTCGTCCTTTGCTTTAAATTAAAGAAATGAGCAGGACAGAAAAGAAACTAAAAGGAACGGAACAACAGAAGAACTTAAGGCATCTTATTATCTGGTGAGTCTTCATTATTTTATGTCAGCATTATGAAATTAAATTCCTATTAGATCTATATAAGCCCATTATTAACTTATAATATCTTGTGTTTAGGGAACTGCCCTGGTGTTTCAAATCCTGGCAAGTATATTTTTTTCCTACACCTTAACTTTACTTTTTCAAATGAAAACTTCTCTTTCTGACCTGATCCTCTTTTGTCTTTCAGGTTTCTAGCACCTTTGCATTACTTCCAGATTCCTGCAGAGAAATGGAACATCAAGCCAGAAGCTCACTTAGTTTGTTTTACATCATGATTGGGGATTTCATTAAGTGCCTGACTGTGCTCCATTGTGTCACTAAGAGTTTCTCTGCCACCTAGGACAGGCATTGCCCGTCCTCCAGAAGACTGAATTTTAAGTCAGAGAACTTTGAAGCCAACAGGTAGAAGAAAGACCGAACAACAGAACTAGTATGGAACAAGGACAGAGATAACTACTATTGTGGTACAAAAATCTTAAGGGGTAAGTGTATGGTTCACTCTCACTTTATTTTTCTGGCCGTGCCGAGCGGCATGCGGGATCTTAGTTCCCTGACCAGGGATCGAACCTGTGTCCCCGGCAGTGGAAGCATGAAGTCTTAACCACTGGACTGCCAGGGAAGTCCCATGGTTCATTCTCACTTTAATCTACATGTATTATCTTAGTTTTAGGTATGGTCTGTTATAAGGTATCTTGACCAATTAGTTTAATTGTTGTTCCTTGATAATAAATTTACTTGCTTACAGAAAAGGTTATTTAAAAAGTCTGATGTTCTAATGTTTATTATTTATTCAGCATTTTTGAGGTCATACAATATGCCATTTACTGTGTGCTTGGTGCTGGACATTATGATCTTAATTAGAGTCTAACATGCATTAGTACTTTTATTACTTCCTAGACAATAAAATACTTTAGAACATTTTAACTCCAGTTCCTTCCCCAATGTTTTGTTATTTTTGTCATGTGGTTTAATTCTATAAATATTTAAAATCCTTTAAGACAGTAGAGTTACTGTTTTTTGCGGTCGATATTTAGTCACAATTCCCAACATTACCTTTGTTGCTATTCATCCCTTCTTTTTTTTTTTTGCGGTACGCGGGCCTCTCACTGTTGTGGCCTCTCCCGCTGCGGAGCACAGCCTCCGGACGCGGAGGCTCAGTGGCCATGGCTCACGAGCCCAGCCGCTCTGCGGCATGTGGGATCTTCCCGGGCCAAGGCACGAACCCGTGTCCCCTGCATCGGCAGGCAGACTCTCAACCACTGCGCCACCAGGGAAGCCCCTTTCTTTTTTTTTTCAACCAGTTTTTATTGGAGTATAGTTGATTTACAATGTTGTATTAGTTTCAGGTGTACAGCAAAGTGAATCAGTTACACATGTACATATAACCACTCTATTTTAGATTATGACCATATAGGTCATAACAGAGTATTGAGTAGAGTTCCCCATGCTATACAGTAGGTTCTTATTAGTTATCTATTTTATATAGAGTAGTGTGTATATTTCAGTCCCAATCTCCCAATTGATCCCTACTCCCCTTCCCCCCTTGGTAATCATAAGTTTGTCTTCTATATCCGTGACTCTGTTTTGTAAGTAAGTTCATTTGTACCATTTTTTTAGATTCCATATATAAGCAATGTCATATGATATTTGTCTTTCTCTGTCTGACTTACTTCACTCAATATGATGATCTCTAGGTCCATCTATGTCACTACAAATGGCATTATTTCATTCTTTTTTATGGCTGAGTAATATTCCATTGTATATATGTACCACATCTTCTGTATCCATTCATCTGTCAATGGACATTTAGGTTGCTTCCATGTCCTGACAATTGTATGTAGTGCTGCAATAAACACTGAGGTGCATGTGTCTTTTTGAATTATGGTTTTCTCCAGGTATATGCCCAGGAGTGGGATTGCTGGATCATATGGTAGCTCTATTTTTAGTTCTTTAAGGAACCTCCATACTGTTCTCCACAGTGGTTGCACCAATTTACATTCCCACCAACAGTGTAGGAGGGTTCCCTTTTCTCCACACCCTCTCCCTCATTTCCTGTTTGTAGATTTTTCTGTATTTCTTCCTGTTGTCTGCTGGTACTCATTTTCCCTCAACTTGAAGAATTCCGTATAGTATTTCTTGTAGTAAAGGTCTGAGGGTTACATACTCTCCCAGATTTTTTGTCTGGAAATGTCTTCAATTCATCTTCCTTTTCAAAGGGTATTTATTGCTGTTCATTAAATTCTAGGTTGGCAGTTACTTTCTTTTTGTGCTTTAACAATGTCATTCCATTATTTTGTTGCTTCTGTTGTTTCTATTGAAGAATCATCTATACAGCTGTTGTTCCCTTTCAAGGTGATAATGTCTTTTTCTTCTGGCTGCTTTTATGATTTTCACTTTGTATTTTTGCTTCCAGCCGTTTAATTATTCACATTTGAAAGTATAATTTTCTTTGTATTTATTCTGCTTGGGGTTCATAGAACTTCTTAAATCTGTGGCTTGAACTTTCATCAGTTTTAGAAAATTCTTAGCCTTTATCTCTCCAGATACAGCTTTTATCCCATTCTCTCTTTTCTGTCCTCCAGAGAGATGCCAACTTTACAGGCATACCTTGGAGATATCAAGGGTTTGGTTCCAGACCACTGCAATAAATTGAATATTGCAATAAAGTGAGTCACATGAATTTTTTGATTATGTCCAAAAAAAAATGTACATACCTTAATTTAAAAATACTTTATTGCTTAAAAAAATCCTAACCATCATCTGAGCCTTCAGTGAGTCATAATCGTTTCACTGGTGGAGGGTCTTGCCTCGATGTTGATGGCTGTTGACTGATCAGGGTGATGGTTGCTGAAGGCTGGAATGACTGTGGCAATTTCTTAAAATAAGACAACAGTGTTTGTGGCACCTCAAAACAACCACAGTCAAAGGTCATTGATCACAGATCACCATAACAAATATAATAATAATGAAAAAGTTTGAAATATTTCAAGAGTTACCAAAATGTATCACAGAGACAGAAGTGAGCAAACGCTGTTGGAAAAATGGCGCTGATCAACTTGCTTGACGCAGGGCTGCCACAAACCTTCAGTTTGTATAAAACGCGTTATCTGCGAAGTATAATAAAGTGAAGCATAATAAAATGAGGTGTGCCTGCATATATTTTTGAGCTTTTTTCTATGCCTCGTATGCCTCTTAAGCTTCTTTATGTATTTTCCATCCTTTTGTGTCTGTGCTTCAGTCTGAAGACCGTGCAGAGACACGCTTCATGTTTAGTAAACTTCTAGTCATCTGTGTTCAATTTGGTCTTAACTCCATGAATTGAGTTCTTCGTTTAGGTATTCTACTCTTTAGTTTAGAAATTCCAAATAATAATTATTATTAGATTCTAAGTCTCTGTTAAAATTCTCCATCTTGTCACCTGTTTTCTTGAATATGTTCATCCAGTTCTTTTAAAATGTTTGTCTCCTAACTCAATGTCTGCATCACTTAGTTTTCTCTTGTTTCTGTCTCCAGAAATGCCACGTAATTTTTTACTGAATTCTGGACATTGCATATAAAAACTCACAGAGTCTCTGGAAGATGTCTTCTTGCCCCAGAAAGGATTTACTTTTGCTTTTGGCAGGCAGTTAGGCAATGGGCAGATCATTTTAACCCAATCAGCGACTGAGCTGATTTAATGCTGAGTTTCAGTCTTTCTAAAAGCCTTGTCTATTCCTGCTTCACTGTTATTTTTACGGTGTAACCCTTCAAGGGTCCCAGTGAAAAGCCTGGGGGGGTTTACGGAGCCTCTTCTCTTTGGTAGGCTCTGAGCTCCAATATCTGTCTTCCCAGCCCCAGGAAACTGCCAGAAGTTCTGCTCAGCTCCTTAGCCACTTCCTGCTGACGTCTTAGCGTTTCATCCTGCACTGAACTGGGCAGATGCCTCATGAGGAAAAGTGGTGCTGAAACTCACATTTACCTTCTTTCTGGAATCTCAGCCACTTAAGTGCTGGAGTAGCTCTCTGATGATTTTGACAGATTTAAACTAAAATTTCTCCATCGTTTTTAGTTGCCAAGTTGCTTTTGGCAGGAGAGTTGTTCTGATATAAACTAATCGGCCATAGCCAGAAGCCAGGAACTTAATTTTTAAGAATGATTTCCAGCAAATCATGGTAGCCATATAGATTCCCCTGACCAGAGATATTTATGGTATTTTGAAATCAGAATCCTTCTTACTCTCTAATTCCACAATTGCCATCTACTGTAATTTCCTCAATTATAAGACGCTTGAGTCTGAAATAGCATGGAGGAATACACACTGGTCTCTAGCTGGAATGTGGGAAGTACCCTGTTCTCATCAGCTATACATCTATAGCCCATCTCAAAGTTGAGCGCTCCCAGTGTCTTTTATACCTTCTTATATTACACTTACTACATTATATTGTAACCATTTGTTTACTTTTTCTCCTCTGCTAGACTGAGAGCTGGAACCTGTTGTATTTATCTTTATACTCTCAGTGTCTACCACAGTGTCTGACATTTAGAAAGTATCAGCAAATGGTTTTAGAATAAAGGTTTCTTCTAAGTAACATTATTTATAGATATATAATATCTATTAAATTCTCATTAGTAGTAGTTTGAATGCAAAAAGATTTTTCCAGGAGTTCCCTGGTGCTCCAGTGGTTAGGACTCAGTGCTTTCACTGCTGTGGCCCCGGCTTCAATCCCTGGTCGGGGAACTAAGATCCTGTAAGCCATGCAGCATGGCCAAAAAAAACAAACAAAAAAAAAAAAAAACAAGAAGATTTTTCCCCTGGACTTGCCCCACATTTTGGGTGAGTACCCTGTTTACAGTCTGTGGATTCTCATGAATTGAATACATTCAAGGGGATTTTCAGATTCCCTGGGTGTTGCGACAGTGGAAGAGACTAATGAAAAAAGAGACTGATAACATGGACATTTTTAAATGGATGTCAAGAGATTCGTGTTCACCCTCGTCAGCACCCCGGAAAAAATTTTTAAGTTCAGAGTTGAATAAAATGTACATCAGACCAATAAGGAATGCCACGCTCTCCTGGAGTCATGATCTGTCCAGCGCAGTGCTTTGATTCTGACTCCAACGAACTTTCTTCCACACCAGTGCTCCCTCCACTTTTGACTGCCTTAACACTTGCATGGGAACACAGATATTCTTTCAATCAGGTATATATCTTTCCTGTACTATTAAAAGTTAAAATTACAGTCATATTAGATAATGCTGTAGTCAGATTATTCTGTGCAGATGAATACCTGACAGACATACTTTGCTTTCATGCCAGGTGACTGGTATCTGAATTCTGCTAAGTGTAGAGTGAATATATTTCTCTATTTGAAATTAAAGTTGGACTTATTTAAATTAAGGATTTGATTTCCTGACAGATGTCTTATTCTCTTCCAGGTTCCGAGTCTTCATGCTTAGGATTTGGTATTTCTAATAACTTGAACCAACAGAAATGCTGGTAACAGTTGCATGGACTTCCTTTTACTGATTTTCTTACGCTCCAGAAACATACCATCCCATGTTCAAAGGATGGAAGTCCAAAGAATTCTTATCTTTATTCCCTAACATGCCTAGCTCCATCATACTACTGGTCAGTCCTGTGTGTTTCCTACCTAACAAACCCAGATCAAAGCCAAATGAAATGTCTTCTCCAGACTTTTCTCACTCCTAATTTTATAAATAAAAAATATTTTTATTTTTTATATAAATACTTCTTAGATTCCAGTTTCTGTTAATGATGGACTAGCTTGATCATCCACAGGTAATAATGATGAAATTGGACAATTTGAAAGTATTGTAGAGTAACCAGAAACAGGCAGAAACTGAATAAATCTAACCTTGAAAGACAATGGGTGACATTTGTTTATGGGTTTTTGCCTGAGGGCATTCTCCAATCTTGGGTCAAGAACACAAAGTGAAGGTGTTGAAGGATGGAGGTGGAGGCCAACAGATCAACCAGAAAATCAGAGGGAAAAATCCAGTTAAAAAAATTACTATACATGTAACGAAATAGGAAAATGTGATACTTACTCAAGGGAAAAAAATAGTCAATAGAAACAGACTCTGAGATGATCCAGATATCACAACGAGTAGACAATGACTTTAAAGCAGCTGTTACAAATATGCTCAAGGACTTGAAGATATACACACAATGAATTCACATGGGGAATTTCATCTGAGAAATGGAAACAATTAAAAAGATCAAATGGAAATGCCAAAGCTGAAAAGTATAAATAACTGGAATGGAAAGTTTACTGATTGGGCTTAAAATCAGATTGGAGAAAACAGAAGCAAGAGTCAATGAACTGGAAGATCAATAGAAATTATCCAATCTGAAGAACAGGAAGGAAAAAAATTAGAGAAAACACATATCTTGGATGAAGGCAAGAAATAAAAGTAGGGCAGAATTGAAGTGAATGCTCAGTACTAATAAATTCTAGCAATTAATTCTTCAAAGAAAAAAATTGAAAAATAAAACCTGGATTTGGGGTGTCTAGTTCTTGTAGTGTTTTTTCCAAGAGTGAGAGGGAACATATCTGATTTCAAAACAGTGTGTTTTTGTTGGCTTTCTTTCATAAGGTCATTTGTCTCACGTGACCAAAGTTTCTTAGCTTTCTGTCCTCTTCCTCTTTTTTCTTTCATTCCTTCCAGTGTGGATGGCCTTTTCCATCTGTGTGCTACATTCTGGAGCTATTTAATTATGAAGACAACTTCTGACAGCAGACGAGGGCAAAGGAAACATGGGATAGGTCATCATATACAGTTCCATTCTTAATTGGTTTGCTTTTTGATGCATTCTCCTGTTGTATTTCACTTTAACTCTAAGTTTTGATATTTCACATCATAGTGAATCATTTAGTTATTTCTAAGCATCAATCTTTCTTAAGAATCTGTGAATACAAAATACCAAATGATATTTCAAAATGAGTGACTTTTAATTATTGATCCCTCTAGATACGATTCTATTTCTTTTGGTTTACCCTTTATAGGTGTTTCACCAAAACCAACAGCACTTTCAGCAGCAGCCCCCTTCCTGTGGTCCCAGTGGTAGCACCTTATCCTCAGGATGGTTTGGAAATGAAGCCCCTCATTCACATGAAGATGCCTGTATGTCTGGCTTCCACAGTCCCCGACTGTGGTCAGTCACCTGAGAAGGGCATCAAAGATGACAAGGCACGAAGACCTGCTCAGCATATTTGCTGTCAAGACAATAGAAATGAGACCAGCTCTGATTGTGTGGAAGTTGCAGCAGAGTTCAACAGAGGTACAGCAAGACATTATAAATCTTAAGTTTCTAGATAGTCTTCAGTTAACTAAGAACTGTATCAGGAAAGGTGATGCTTTCAGAATGTTCTCTCTGTGATCAACTCACATATTTCTTAGATATTGGGTGGGGGGGATATTGGATACTTAAAAAAAAGTTGACTCAATAAAGAGTTCTTTGAAATTTTGTTATGCACACCATTCATCTCAGGTTGTTCATCCTGAGAACATTTTGGAAAATAAATCCAAATAGGCTTTGATTCAGTTTGTACCTGAAAGTAGACTTGCTAGAAGGATGCGTTTTGTGATCCTGAGCTTTTTCACTTGAATTGATTCTGGAGTTGTAGCCTCTCTTTAAGATGGTAATTTTGGGGCTTTGAAGGGGTTTCCTTTAACCCTGAGATGAATTGTACAACTGTTCATGAGAGCTCAACTTTATTTTAAACCTTTTAAACCTACTGTCTCCCTCAAATTGAAACTAAATGTAACTGGGCTCTGATTTTGCTCATGATTCTTTCTTTATTGCTCAAGGTAATGTTTGTAGACTGCTTTGATAAAAATCAGCCTTTATCATTTCCAAACCTTTGTTTTTCAGGAGACAGCTGTGTGCCTTCAGAAACAGAGAACAAAATTTTAAGTTGGAATCCTCTTATTTTGCCACCTGTTTCAAAGGACTGCGCTGAAAAGACACCATGGTCTCCTCCTGGCATTCCTGTAGACAGCCCTTCAGGGGTCCTTCAGCAATCCCAGGAAACCTGAGGATGTGTCGGTGCCTCGTCATGTTTCCACTTCAAGCCAGTAACTGCACAAAACAGGCCTGGGGATGGACTGTGTGAAGGACATTAATTCAATTCAGAGAAAAATCGTTATTTATTTTTTGTAGTAGTAATGTCATATGAATGTATCTTAAAATGTGTGCCCTTTTATATTATTTATGCCTTAAAAGTTTCCCTCCCTATTTCTTCCTCCCCCTCAGTAGTAAACAACCTGGTTTGGCATAGTTTTCTATCATATGAGAGCAGTGGGATCATTCCACGTTGTCCAAGAGCCTCAGCGACAGTAAGAGCCCCTCCTACAATGATCCCACCTATTGGCTGACTCATCATCTAAGAGAGAATTGCACAGGCCATTGGAACTTTTCAGAAGGAAAGCTGTCTTTCACTATCATGTCATCAGACTTTCTGAGAACATTTGTAGTCAACCACAGTTGTAGCCTGAGGTTTGTAATAGCAGATGTCTTGTGAATTTGATGAGCGCCTTCCACAGAAGTGATAGTTGACCTATAGACCGTCTGCACATGGGCACAAGTTATGTCCAGCTTTCTAGGCACTAATCACAAAGAGTGTCATGGACATGGTGGTGGTTAAGTCTGGTTGGGTTATTGCAGAAGCAGAAAGGGAGCCAGGGCCAGAGAGAAAAAGAATGCCTACTAAAATTTTAAATTGCATTTGTTTATAACATGGTCACCATGGGGCTCTTTTTGACTGTTTCTAAGAGTAGGAGCAAAATAAGACTTTCAAGTAGTGACTGGAAGAGAAAGGTGTGCATTTGAAGAAAAAAGGGAAGGTTCCAGGGGGACTATCTCGGCGGAAGCTCTCCCATTAGTATAGGATGTGTCATGGTACCACAGCCCCTGAAAATCGATGTTTTCTGATTTCCAGCTTGGGCAATACCTGGAAGATGGGAGTGTCAGAAAAGAATCTGGAGGTTTGAAGTTTCCAGACATTTTTTTCTGAATGTCATCATTGTAACAGGCACCGAAAGCTTCGATTAGCAGAGCTCATAAATCACAATTGTTGCCGCCTCTGAGTGACGAGGACGTTTGCAGCTGTCGTTGGAAGGCTTTTCTTCTCCACATCTAAAACAAAACAAAACAACACTCTAAGTGTATTTAATAGCTTGAGTCAAGCTTTACGGATCACTGCTCTTTTCTGGATTGTGCATATCCCTTTGGGGAAGAAACAGATCCTACCTAAGAGTCAAGCAATTCCAGCATAAGTGGAAAACTTTCACAGTTTCCCAACAATTGCAGTGAAATAGACTAGCATACTGTACTAATCGACTTTCTATATAAATGCATCAATATCCCCTTACATATGTCTATATACTTTATAAATAGAACTGTTAGTGGAATGTGCTTTGTGAGCTGGGTCACTATGCAAGGATTACTTTGAGTAGAATGTAGTAGATATGATTTCCTAGTCGGGTATCAGGGATGCTGCAGTTAAGTTCTCCATTCCAGACGTCCATGCCTGCAGTATACTGGATTTATTCTTCACGTTGCTTAGATGCAGTTAGCTTTGGAGGGGGATAGCTGTGTCCCTTACTTCTGTGGCTAGCAAAGGACAAAGTCCTAGCACACAGAATATAAAGACATAACCCTGTGTTTCCAGTCAAGTTACGGCAATACAGTCGCAAAGGGAGTTTTAGAAAACTGGGGAGTAAATGTTTGTAGGCAGTCATTTTGATTCAGGAAACAGAGGTGTATTAGCGTGAGCCTTAGGTCATAAACTGCTTTTAAAGATTGACTTTGAATACGGGATTTGTCCACTAGGAAGAGAAAACAACTTTACCTTTAGGGCAATCTCATTGTGGACTGCTTTATTTATATTATTAGTAACGCTGTTTTAAGTGTTATCCCTTTTATTGTATTTTATTTATAAAAAATGCCTTTATATAGAGATATATAAATATAAATATATATATAATTGCCTTCATGTTTAGGAGTTATGAGTGCTCTCTAACCGTGAGTTGTTCTGAACTTTTAGCCCTGCGCAGTCACCCAAAACAGTCCTACCTAAGTCACTTGCCAGGAAGTCAGAGGAAAGTACAGCGTGGGCGATGGCTCTGACATTTGTGAAGTCACTGCTGTGTACCAGGCACTGTGCTGGTGCTTGTTACTGCTATCTCAAATCTTACTGTTAAGACACATCTACAAAGTAGGTGGTAAAGTCCCCAGGTCACACAGGTGAGCCACAGAGCCAGCATTTGAACTTACCTGGAGCTGTAATCTGAGCTCCTTCCGTGTTTCCATACCGCTTTCCGAAAGCATTGTGGTTCACTCTCCTGATGGAACTGGTCCAGTTCTGTAAGCCCTGGCCCGCCCCGCCATGGGATTCCTCGGATGCTCTAACTCCACAACGAGAGAAGCTGCCTCTGTCCTCCATGGGCAGAGCTCTGAGCCTATTGCCTGGTCTTCCCGGAGCCCTCATTTCTCTCCATGACGCCCCCTCACTACCATCCGCGCACGGGAATTTGACCTTCTCTCAGCGTAATAGTGATCCTGTAATCCGTCAGGCCTCTCTGTTTCTTCTCCTCTTAGAATTCGCTGTGAGTCTTTGTTTTCGCATAAAACTCCCCCCACTCCTACTATGTTATTTCACTCGCTCCTTTTTCCCTTCTTTTGGTTATGCGCTGATCGTCTGGTGATGGGTGCGCTACAAGATGTAAGTGGAACGGCAATGTTTTAAACCTTTTGAAGTGGCCTTTAGAAAAAGCAACTCTTTCTGGGTTTTGTTTTTGTTGAATGAGTCCTCAAGGGCCAATACATCCTTACTAAGCTGATTGTGATGCAAATCTCATTCCCGCCACAGTACTGCCAAGAAGTTAACTTTATAACTGAATTTCATCTGTGTTGCTCTCTTTTAAAGCAATGACTTTTAAGATGCATGTTTTTGTATCATATTGAAAAGTATGTTTTATTTTCCTTAAAGTGGTAATGTTTGAAATTGTACATATTTTAAATGATGTAGCTTTGACAGGTTTTATTTTGTTGATTTGATTTTATATTAAACGAGAACGCTGCTTTCATGTAGAGTAGCACGTGAAGATGGGGATCCTCTGACTGCTCCCTGTTTGTGTAAAGCTGCTTATAGCCTGTGATTGGGGTGGGTGTACATCTCACTCTGACATTTTTGGACCCCTGTCCTCCCCTGAAAATCCCCTATGCACATCCCAGAGCCCAGTGAGTTAATCCATTCTGTTCTGACTGCAGAGATCCAGGCCCCGAAGGAAAAAGATCCAGGACAGGTATTTTATGGGAGGCTGGGAAAATACGTGCACCAAGGAGCTCTGTCGAAGCAGGCAGACTCCCTTTGGGGAACTCAGTATTTCTTTGGAAGGAAGCAAGAATTAGGAGAGAAGCAGCAGGAGAGTGAGGAAGAGGGGTCCCTTCTGAGACCTCACCTATTTTTACCGTTTACCTATGTCCCTATGAACCCCAGGGTAGAAATTTAGTCTCAAGAAGCAGCTTTGCTTTACTGCCCTGAAAAACTCAGTGTCTGGGCTGCTTAGACCAGAAAGCCAAGAGGGACTTTTGCACGGGGTGGGGCCGCCTTGTTCTGCTGTATTCCCCAGATTTAAAAGAGCCTTCCTTGAACCTCAGCCCCCGTCCTGAGAGCTGTGAGGGAACTCGAAACCCCTCGTCTAATGAAGTCTGAATCTGTGAGAACCTAAGGAGAACTTAGTTTCTGTCAGTTTTCCGTCTCCTCTCAGGCGCCACTTTCCTGATTCCTGGCAGGATGATCCCTTGGCTCTCTCGCTGTTTCTTCTCATCTGAGTCCCCTGCGGAGGCAGCTCTGCTGACTCTTCCAGGCAGTGGAACAAGCACGCATTTGTGTTTCACCCAGATGTCAGACACACACGCTTGGAGTCAGTGAGTCATGCTGGCGGCTGACAAAGTGTGACTTTGGCTTGGCCGGGTCCCCTCTCAGCCAGCTCCCCAAGCCTGGTGGCAAGAGCCCTGTCCCGTCTCGTTGGCACGGACTCCGGGGTCTAGCAACTGTGAGGCCCTTTGCTCACGACAGGCTCGGTGCTATTCCTACATGAAAGGTGAAAGGGAGACAAAGGCCCTGGGCACCTGGCTCTGCTACCAGCCCTGATTCAGCTGGTCCTACAGTAGAAGCTCGTGTTCTTGGGGAAGGAACTTGGGATGTGGAAAGAACTAGACGAGCACATCTCTTGCAAGAGTTGAATGAAGGGCACACATGCCTGTAGATCTTGCTTCCCATCCCCTAGTTTCCTCCCAGTAGGGAAACCTGGAGCCCAGCTGAAGCCAGGTCAGCCTTTCCCTGTGGGAGCTGCAATCGGAATAATCCACTGGTGAGAGCATCACGTGTGATTTATCGAGGGATTTCTCAGTTCACGGACTTGGTGTGGAAGCAGGCAGCTCGCTCCTATGGCACCAGACACTGGTCCCGGCACCGTGGTTCTCACTTGCCCTCGGACAGCCGATTCGTCTTCTCCCCAGTCGTGTGTCTTCCTCGTCTTTCCACCTCTGTCTTCCACAAGCTGGGCCAGGACTTGTCTCATAATCAAGACATTTAGAGGCCCTGCAGTTGAGCCTCGTGCTGGTTGTAAAAGCCGGATATTCAGTGGGAAGGGGTAGCTGGGGTCTTAGCTACCTTGGCTTTAACACTCAGTATGACCGAGGGGATGTTCCCGTCCCCACCTTCTCCCCTAAGCGTGTTGGCACCTTCCCCTTGAGGCCTCATGGTTTGGCAGTCACTGTGATGGTGACGTTTACTGGAGCCCCCGGGGATTCTTGTGCAGGATGCGAACCTGGGGTGGTGGGTGGTGGTTCAGTGCCTACAAAGAACAGACACAAGCGAAGGAGAGAGAGATGCCCTGGGGGTGCCCCAGATTGTTCCCAGAGGACAAGAGAGACTGAGCATCACGCATGAAACTCAGGACTGTTTCCTGGCTTTGGGGATAAAATCGAGCTTACCTGTCATTGCCTCGGGGCCACCCCTTGAACCCCGATATTGGTGACTTTGCTCCCTGAGGGTGAAGTGTGAGAGTAAAGTTAGTGGCAATTACACTCTCCCAGCCTTCCTGACCTCCAGAATGACTGGGCTTCCATACTCACCTGGGAACAGGCAACCGCCCAAGGCCGGTAGGAAGAAAAGGAAGAGGTGCGTTTCTCGAGCAACCAGCACAGGTGTTGGGAGAATAACCCTCCCTTCCCTGACACTCAGGAACCCAGAAGGGGGTGGCCCTAGATGCCTGAGGTTGGGGGTTGGAGCCCTGATGGACATCTAGCACTGGGGAGAGGTCACAACTAAGGAAGAGCCTAGATTCCTTGCCCAGGGGAGTCTATATCTTATGGGGCCACCTTACAGGGTCAAGCAACCCTGCCCTTGAGCTTCCCACTCACAGGGGAAGGTGTCCAGGTGGCGGGCAGCATACTGGAACACCAGCAGAGAGGTCACCGTTGCCACTACCATTCCTGTGCCTGCCGCATCCAGCACTGCAGGATAGGCGCTGAAGGGGGTGGTCCGCTAGGCGGGGTTGCACGGGATAGGTTTAGAGCCGCTGCTGAACTTGGCAACAGTGGCTTATAGGGTACCAAGCAGGCTGTGTCCTGCTCATCCGGTTCCCCCTCTACCTGAGGTGGGTGATCAAGAGCAAGCCTTGACACAGAGAATCTGGAGACCAGGTCTCTCCCCAGGAAAGAGATGCTCTGCGTGCCTGTATTCTTGAGGTTTTGAGTCCCCAGCCAAGTCCCCTACATCTGGCACGGGAGGCAGCAGGCCAGTTATCTCGGCAGCCTGGGGCTGAAGGAAAGGATGCCTTAACGCAAGGAATTCCCAGCGTGGAGAAAGA
The DNA here is from genome assembly GCF_011762595.2 of Tursiops truncatus. Taxonomy (NCBI): domain Eukaryota; kingdom Metazoa; phylum Chordata; class Mammalia; order Artiodactyla; family Delphinidae; genus Tursiops; species Tursiops truncatus. The sequence goes on from NC_047041.1 coordinate 8,079,799, forward strand.
GCATTAGGAAGCCAAGAGCCCACCTCTGTCCCAGGAGGTGAGACGGAGGCGCAGAGTCAGGCCCCCATCCTTATTTAATCACCAGCACCTGCACCTCCCCTTTTCCTATTTCTTCTGATTCAAGCCGACTGTGGCTCCCACCCCTAGGCCTGGGCCTCCAGAACCTCCCCGGGAACGGACGGAGGGGAGAGATAGCAGTGGGGGTCACCTGAGGGGAGGGTGCAGAAGAGGACAGAGACTGGGGGTGGAGGGACTCAGGAGGAAGGAAGCGAAGGGACAGAGTCGGGGATGCCGTGGGGACAGGAAGATGCCCCCGGGTTCGGTTCGGTGGAGCAAACCTGGGTTGCTCCACGGCGCTAGCCTTACGGCACCTGGTGTCTTCACCTCAGAGGGGTATCCAGTTGTGCGGTGATTCAGAGCCAGGACGTGGAAGGCATAGAGGACCCCCGGGTCCAAGCCCCCCGGCCGCCGGCCACTGCTCTCCGGCTCGATGTCACCAGCTGCGGTCTCCCAAGCCCCAGGAAAGAGATGCTCTGCGTGCCCCCGGGCCTCGGACGGCCCATGGCAGCTGCACCTCGCTCTGGCGTCTCCCGTAGGTTAGGCGGCTGACGGTGAGGTGACGTTGCGGGTAGCTGGATATCCCGGGGCGAGGGTGGGTACACACACACAGGCGTGTGCGCACCTAACAACAACCATGTCCGCGCGCGCGTGCGCGCGCATGCTTATTACGGTTTTGTTGAGAAAAGCTGGTGACGTGCAGATCGGGGTTGTAGCGTTGACCACTTCCGTGTAGTTTTAGTCTGTGTTACCCTAGACTTACACACTGGCCTCAATTTCCTCCTCTACAAATGGAGAAACAGGAGATTACTCTGACTGCGTGGCGTCCTTTTTGCCTGAACTCAGGTGCATCCGATTCACGTTCACGTGGGGCTTGTGCTTTCTGAGGCCCTGTGTCTGAGAAAGGTAACGCCTCCAAGTTTTGGAGCAGGGAATCGCTGTGCCTTTCCACCTAGAGGGCGATGGCTGGAGGTTCCCCATCCCCCCCTCCACACGCACGCCACCCCTCACTCACTCAGCACCTACAGCAGGATGCTCCGACTGCTGTCGCCCAAGGCATTTCGGGCCTTGCACTGGCAGGTGTGGCGTGCTGGGTGCGCATCCCGGACACCCAGGCGCAGCTGGGCACCCTCAGGGTGCAGCATGAACCCCGAAGTGCCTGGCTCCACCTGCCGTTGCTGGGATCCCAGCCAGAGGAGCTGGGCAGCTGGCGTGCCCCCGAGGAGGGCACATCCCAGCCAGGCGTCTCCCCCCCTCCAGCACTGACACCCAGGGCTCAGCCACTGCCAGCTGTGGGGCTTCCACAGGGACGGAGAGGGTAAGGCTAGAAGGTGCCCCCTGTGTCTGGGCTAGTGGGGAGGCTTGGAGGTGAGGTGCTGGCCGGCAGTGGAGGAGATGGTGGGGGACAGAGGAGATGGGGCCTGTGGGGTTGACAGTGAAGCCTGTCATGGCCCGGTCTGCCTCCTCTTACAGGCTCTCATTCTATGCCGAATTCCTGTCACCATCTGCTCCAGGCTTTACTGATAGCAGCTGTGTTCCTCGATGCTCCTCTCCCACCCGACCACAGAGCAGCTCCTACAGGTGGGGCCCCTGCCCTATTCACCTCTGCATTAAGCACCTCCTCCTAGCACATGGCAAAGGGCCTCCTTCCCCCTAAAGGCCCACAACCTCTCCACCAGGGCACAGGACCGGACCCATAACAGGTGCTCAGTTTTTATGGACTGACTCCTAGAGACCCAGGGTTTCAGGTGTCCATGAATCTCCTATGATGGAATTTCCAGTCCCGAGACTGAGTAAGAAGGGAAGGAAATATTTTGAGTGGTGGACCTCCCTGCAAACATGCTAGTCACCCAACGTTTGGAAACCAAGATATGAATCATTTTGTGAGAATTGTTCTATGTGACAGCTCTGCTGCTTGCTTTTCTGAAATTTTTACTTCAATATTTAATTCTTTTTTTCTTGAGTTGGCAATAAATAGGACTGCCAGGGCCAGACAAAGACAGAGAAAGAAATCAGACCAAAAACGAACAGAGGGAGTGGGAGAGGCAGAGAGAGACCTCTGGCACCTGAAACATTAATGCACGTCAAGAATATAGTCAGGCACATTTCATGCAAATTGATGCAAAGGAGGGTGACAGGATCCCTCATGGTCTAGATGGTGCTGTCCAGTAATGGCTCCCCCCTCCAAACACACATGGGCCTATTTAGCCCTTGAAATGTGGCCAGTCCACGTTGAGATGTGCTGTCACTATAAATACACACACCAGATTTTGAAGACAGCACGAAAAAAAAAGAATGTAAAATATCTCATTAATAATTTTATCATTACATGTTAAAATGATAACATATTGGATATATCAAGCTAAATAAAATGTTTCACTGTTCCTTTTTACTTTTTTAAGTGTGGCTACTAGAAATTTTTAAATTATATATATATATGGCTCACATTATATTTTTTTTTTCATTTGCTCTCTCTGATAATTTGCGATATAGTTTTTTTTTTTTAACATCTTTATTGGGGTATAATTGCTTTACAATGGTGTGTTAGTTTCTGCTTTATAACAAAGTGAATCAGTCATACATAAACATATGTTCCCATATGTCTTCCCTCTTGTGTCTCCCTCCCTCCCACCCTCCCTATCCCACCCCTCCAGGCTTCACATTATATTTTTATTGGACAATACAGACCTAGACTAAGCCCCCTGATTGTATGGATCAAAAACTTTGAGTCCCTGGGAGGTGAGGTGACACAGTGTCTTGACTTACTTTGCATTCCAGCACAGCTGTCCCCCAGAGCCCCTCATCCTGATTCCAAAGGGCTGCTGCTCCCACCCTGCCCCAGAACCGAGTCTCCAGCCCCCACTCACCTAGCTGGAGCCGGCAGAGGGCGTCGGGGACCCTGAGTGAGCGAGTGCCCAGGCACGTGAACTCTCTGCCAGCCAGGTCGTCCTGGGCCTGGAGGAGGTGGACGGCCAGCGAGGAGCGGCTGCTGGTGCCGAGGTCGGCTGCCATCCATCAGACCAGCTCGGCACAGCAGGGAGCTCCAGGCCACTCACAGCTCAGCATGATGAACTGGTCTCTGATTGTGGCCATGGTCCAGCAGGTGGGGCTCCAGAGGGGCTGCCCTAGGTAGGGAACACGGCTCGGCATGGCCCTACAGGAGGAGGAATGGCCGGCAGGCCTACCCATCCTTCCCTCCTTCATTTACTGTTTCACTCACTCATTCCTCCATGTACAGAGTCACTCAATCATTTATTCATTCTCCATTTATTGAGGGCCGACCATGTGCCAGGGAAATAGTGGGAACAGATGCTAAGCGAACAATTGCAATACAATCTGATGAGTGCTAGAGTACAGGTAGAAAGACAGACTCTCTGGGGCTTCAGGGAGGAGGACTTTGAAGACAGGATGACATGTACACTTGGTCTTGGTAGACGGGTAGGAGTTTCCAAGGCAGAGAGAAAGCCAAAGGCATATTTCAAGACCAACATGCAATAATAGAGTGGTAGAAGTAGAGGGTCGGGTGGATGAGCGCCTCCCTGGAGGCTGGGAGACAGTAAGGAGGGTGTTGCAGGGCTCTAAGCCCGGACTGAGGACAGGGCACAGTGTGGGTGGAGACCGGGGCTGGAGAGGAGAGAAAAGCTGGGAGGTGGGGACTGAGCAAGTGCTGTCACCTCCTCATTACACGGCAAGTCCTGGAGCTTGTGGTCTGGAGTCCCTCCCCGGATCCCAGGGTCCCACTGGTCTGGTCCCTGCCCACTCCTCTGCCTAGAATGGCAGAGCCCTGCTGTTTCCTGCGTGCACTCACAGGGCGTGATCCTCAGAGGGCAGGCAGAGCCGGGGCTGGGTGCCGGCTGGTGCAGGTGAGGACCCTGCTGCTGGGGAGCTGGGTGGCTGCATGACTCCAGGCGACATTGCCTGCTTCCCTCTGCTCCTACCTCTTTCCCAAGAACTGCTCACCTGTCTCCTCCACAGTCCTCAGTTCACAGTTTGCACAGACCACCATCCTTAGTGGACATCGTTAGACAGAGCCCTAGCTCCTTAAATCCTCTAGACCAACACTGTTCAATAGGTAGACGTGTGCCACAGATGTGTTAAATTTTCCAAATCTCAAAAAGGAAAAATAACCAAACCCAACCAAGCAAAAAAACACCAATAGTTTTTAAAACAATTTTAATAATATTTTTGGTTTAACCAAACACATGCAGAATATTATAGTTTCAAGGTACAATAAAAAGTATTGATGAGCCCATATATATATATTAGATTAAGTCTTCAAAATCTAGTGTGCATTTTATACTCAGAGCACATCTCAGTCAGGTTTAGCCACATCCCAGATGATCAAAGTCATGCAAGTGCTACCCTACTGGACAGTGCAGCTCTAGACTATCACAGACCACTGATTTCATTTTTAAATTAAAAAATGTTTTTGAAAAAATTTTTAGAAGTTAATTAGCTTCATGTGTTCTCCTCTTCACTGAAATAACTATTCTAGTCTTTTGTCCACTTTTGTATGGATTGCTGCTTCTTCCTCACTGGTTGTTTTGGAAATCTTTATGTCTTCTGAAAAGTAATCCTTTGTTTGCTATGCGTGCTTGCTTTCAACAGAAGCTTCTGATTTCTAACTTCAGCTTCTCAGCCTCAGACTTGGCACCAAATTGTCACCCTCTCTTCCCACTGTGGCCCCCTCCCTGTTTCTTCAGGGTTCAGCCAGTCAAAGGTAGACTTTCTGAGCCATCCCTGAAATTATGGGTCAAATTGTGACTATGAACGTATGCACATTTTCCTGGTAAGAGGGGCCCATGACCTTGAAAAGGTGAAAACCCCTTGTACTAGAGCCGTATTTGGCACCAATGGGTACAATGCCTTGAGCTCCTGCCTACTGGAGCCTCTTGGAGGACTAGGGTACTCCTAGGGGCCCTGAGGTGTGTCAAGAAGCCAAGCCCAGGTGGGTAGGTGGTTGCAAGCCCTGACCCCTCCCCCAAGACCATTCTGACTCACAGATGATATCCAGGAAGGCTCCATCACTGCTCAGCCAGTTGACGGTGTTGTGGGCAGGGCACATATACCAGCCCAGGTGTGTCCGATTGACGGGGTCCAGCTGGATCAGATGCTTCGTGACCCGTACCAGGGCCTCTCCAGGGCCTCCGGTGCCTGATGCTACCAGGCAAAGGTCACGGGCTCTGTGACCTCCCACACTGCACATGTGGCCACCACGGAGGTCCCCTCCACTGGGGACAGGTCGCTCAGCTGCACCTGAGGCTTCGATACGGGCACTGGCCAAGGGAAGGAGAGGCCCTGTGTTTGTTATCACAGACCCGGGTCATGCCCAGCTGTGTCCAGCAGCCCAGAGCTTGCTGGCAGGGTTTGACCTGCCCACCGGGCCCTGAGCATCCCTTCTTCATGATCCCAGGTTTCCCCACTGCCTGGAGGAGGGCCCAGTAGAACCCACGCCCAGCAGAACACAATGGGAAACACATGCAAATAGATGCAAAGCAGCCTGCAATGCAGCTCAAGCCAGCCTGGGTCCCTGGCCAAGCCCCGCAGCCAGCACGGCCAGAGCAAGGGCGGGGTGGGCGGGGTGGGCGGTGTGGAGCTGGCCTCCGGCCTCCTGTCGGGCCTGGCACAGGAGGTGGCCGTGGGCCCCCTTCCCAGCTCCCCCAGCACCAGGCTTCTGTTCTGTAGACTCACTCACAGCCCCCAGAGCCAATGCCCCGGCCTCCACCTTAGACTCCGCTCTGCTGGTGACGGCCACGAGCTGCGGAATCAGTGGGCCTTGGGGGGCGAAGCTCCAGAAGACCGCCGGGGGGCAGGCCGGGAGCCACAGCCAGCTCCACGGAGCTGCCCTGCACTCCTCGGGTGGAGGGGGCCTCCTCTGGTAGGCCTGGGGTCGCCTGGGGCTGCCCTGGAGACAGAGGCAATGCAGGCTGTCTGGGCAGTTCTGGGGTCCCCTGTTCCCCGTCATCGCCCAGAATCTCTGTTACCGGTCTGCAGGGCGGGCTGGCTGCGCAGGGTTTGACAAGGCAGCATAAGCCCTTTTGGAGTTGGTGGACAAGAGACGGTTTCTGCGGGAGCCCACGGAGCTTCCTGTCAGGCTGTGCTGTAGAAGTGGGTGGGGTGGGACACTGGAGCAGAGGTTCCCATCAGACCTTTCGGAAAGCTTGATAAAAATATAGATTCCTGGGCTTCATCCCAGACTACTGAGTCAGAATCCCCTGGGTTGGGGGGGGAGGGGTCAGGGCCCAGGAATCTGTATTTTAACAAGCATCCAGGAGTCGATCTGATGGTCAGCCAGAAAATGACTCCCGAGACTCAGGAGATGTACGTGGCCGCCGGCAGTTCAGGCCCCAGAGATCGCTGAGTAAGGATCCCAGGGGGATTCCAGACCCACTGCAGCAAAAGGAAGACGACCCCAGCCTGCCGTCAGCACATCGAGCATCCACTCGTCAACTGTTAATTACGGAGCACGTGCTCCAGGCCAGGCACAGGCTACGGTGACAAGTGAGCCACTCATCCCCGCCCTCATGGAGCTCCCAGTCTCCCAGGGAGTCAGGCGGTAAACAGTCATCATGGACAAGGCAGGCCAGCAAGCATTCTTTCCTGCTCGGGGCCCAGCATGGAACCCCAGGACCTGCCTGAGCACCCTGTTCTTCTGTCCCTTGTGGTCAGCATACTGTGAAGAGCCTCAGCAAACTTAAGAAAATAAGTGCGTCGGAGGACAACCGAGCCACGGGGCTCATTCTCACTAGCTTCCGTGGACTGAGTGCCCCCCTGTGCCGTGCCCTGCACTGGACTCTTCCCCCCGCATCACCTACTGATCTTAACTGTAATGACGATGACATCCCTCCAGACTCTGAAACATGAAATCACTTCGTCTAAAGCCACACAGTAGGTGGAGGAGCTGGGATCGGAGCCCTGGTCTAACTCCCAACTTCAGATTCTCCCCGCTGCTGTCCGCGCAGCTTCCGCAGAGAGAGAAGCAGAGGAGACCAGCATGGAGTTGGAGGGAAGGGATCAAAGGCAATATTCCGATGTTCAACTGATCAAGAAGAAAGACATGTAGTGACTTCCCTGGCGGTTCAGCGCTTAAGACTCTGAGCTACCACTGCAGGGAACACAGGTTTGATCCCTGGTCGGGGACCTAACATCCCACATGCCCCAGGGCACAGCTAAAAAAAAAAAAAGAAAGAAAGAAAAAAGAAAGACATTTAACCCAGAAACTGGTTCTTTCCAACCTCATGGACCCTGCTTTGGCCCACGCTACCAGCATCTCCCACCTAGACTATTGCAAAGGTCTCCCCACTGTTCCCAGCTCCCTGAAAACTGTCAGCTTTGGAGGGAACTTTCTGAAACCCAGATCTGACCATGTCACTCCATGCTTACTCCCTGACAGCGGCCCTCAGCATAAGCTCTAATGGCTTCTTAAGGTAAAGCAGAGTGCTCTCTGTGCCCTGGCCCTGCCTACCCACCGGCACAGAGTGGCCTGAGCATGACTCGCCTGAGGCCCCTGGATGCAGCAGGCAGAGGGGTACCCACTGCAGGAGGCTAAGTGGTCAGCTCAGGGCCCTCTGACCCACCATGGCCCCATCTCCCTGGGTGGCTGCCCCTTCGAGGTTCCTGCCTGGCTCTTGGGCTCCCTGGAAGCCCAGCCCTGGAAGAATGGGGGGTCTGGCTCAGGTTGCCAACCTGGGCCCTCCCTACACCTCCACCCCTGATCTCCTGTTACCCTCACTGTCCCAATTACGGGTGAATTGTTGACCAGATGATTCACTCCATCCATAATGCAGAGTAGTGCAGGGCAGGACCAGGCTGGGGCAGACCTGGGGGAGGACCCTGTGCTCTCTGAACTTTGATTTTAATGATATTATGAAATTAAAACGCCGAGCATGGAGGTGAAAAAGGCCCCAACCTCATCAAGTCCAACCACCTGCCCAGTGCAGGACCCCCGTGTGCAGCCCTCCAGACCATGGAGATCAGGAGGTGCAGACACGCCTTTAAATGCCCTTTGACCCCTCTCATGTTTTCCTCAGGTTTCGTGGGGAGAAGCTGGTGGAGTGTTGCCAGGAGCTCTGGACTCAAACATCTCCAGAGTTTGGATTTGGCTGACGACCCCTGAAACTTCAGGACATTTCTCAGCCTCTCTGAGCTCTAGTTTCTTCACAGATTAATGGGGATAATAGTACCTCCTTTCTTGTAAAGATTATTGTGAATATTAAACAAAAAACTCACACTAGCATTGGGGGGCTTCTTGGGCTCTCATAATGTTCTATTTCTTGTCTTGGGTAGGGGTTACAGTTTACAAGCTGTACATTCTTTTTATAAATATACTATTACATATGCTTGATAAAATTCACACACACACACACACACACACACACACACACACGAATAATGCCCAGCACAGAGTCGGTGCACCAGCTTTCAAGCTCCTAGCTAGATGTGGCCTGCAAAGTCAGGGCCCTGGAGCTGGAATGGAGACCAGCTTTCCTGCTGTCCAGGGCTCTCTGAATCCCAGCACTCTCTCTCTCTCCCTCTTGCTCTCAGCATGTCCTGCTGCCATAGCTGTCTTTGAGTGACAGCCTGAGATGAGATCAGAGTTTTCCATTATCTGATGGAGGGGCTGGGGGGAGGGTGAGATTCCTGGACCCCAGTGAGATGAGCTCTGATGTCTGGTGTCAAGTTCCTCAAGGCTCAGCTGGGACAGGAGCTGTCAGAGCTGATGCCAGGCAGGCTCCTCCTGGGCCCAGAGATGCTCGCCCTGTGCTCTCGGCCTCTCACTTGTCCTAGGACAATGGACAGCCAGGTGTCCCACTCTCACTTAGCCCACAGCCAAGTTTCCTCCATGCTCTCCACAGGGTCTTCAGCCCCCATGCCGTCCTAACTCAGCTTTGAGCAGAATGGCAGATGTCCCTGGGGGTCAGGGTCCTACCTAGTGGGGGTGGCACTACCCTATTTGCCCTACCCTATTGACTATATCCCCCCTCATTCTGATCCCCCCACCCTAACTGGGAAAGCATCAGAACCCTGTTAGACATTCTTTGGGGAGCAAAGAATGGTGATCTGGCACTGTCGTCCACCTCAGGGTGGGCAGCAGCCCCTGTGTCCAGAGAAAACGTGAGAATTCAGGCAGGGTAAATCAGGAAAACTTTAAAGGAGACTCTGGCTTGTAACGAGGGTTTGTGCTGGCCCTGCAGTTAACCTATTCTGCTTGTGGAATCAGCCTCTCTACCTTTTCTCCCCCAGCCTCTCTACCTTTTCTCCCCCAGCCTCTCTACCCTTTCTCTTCTGTTTCTCCCAGGATCACAGAAGACTTGGGAGCTGCTGTTGAACCCACTGTGTCTCATGGGGGACCCTGGAAGGCAGAGTCGGGGAAGGAGGTTACTTGTCCAGATTCTCCAGAGAAACAGAACCAATAGGATGTGTGTCTGTAGAAAGAGACTTATTGTAAGGAATTGGCTCAGGTGATTATGGGGCCTGGCAAGTCCCAGGGTCTGCAGTCGGCAAGCTGGAGCCCAGGGGAGAGAGCCGAGGGTGTAGGTTCCGGTTCAGAGACTGGCAAGCTTGACACCCATGAACTGCTGCTGTTTCAGTTCAAGTCCAAGGGCGAGAAGAGACGGATGCCTCAGCTCCACGTGCTCAGGCAGAGCAGTTCCCTCTTATTTGGGGGAAGGTCCACTTTTTGTTCTATCCAGGCCTTCAGCTGATGGGACGAGGCCCACGTGAGTGGGAGGGGGAACATTTTACTGAGGCAAATGTTCATCTCATCCAGAAACACCCTCCCAGACACACCCAGAATAATGTTTGACCGAATATCTGAGCCCCCAGCCCACCCCCAACCCGCCATGGCCCAGAGAAGTTGGCACCTACAGTTCACCTGGCTCTGCCAGGCCAGGACCCCGGGCAGAGCTGCAGCCTGTCTGGAAGGGAAGAGGAGGCATGACTGGAATGGCAGAGCTCAGGGCCCCGGAGAGACAAGCTGAGGGGGTCCTTCATTTTTTTAAAAAAATTAATTAATTTATTAAATATTTATTTATTTTTGGCTGTGTTGGGTCTTCATTGCTGCATGCGGGCTTTCTCTAGTTGCGGCGAGCGGAGGCTACTCTTCGTTGTGGTGCGCGGGCTTCTCATTGCAGTGGCTTCTCCTGTTGTGGAGCACACGGGCTCAGTAGTTGTGGCTCGCAGGCTCTAGAGCGCAGGCTCAGTAGTTGTGGTTCACGGGCTTAGTTGCTCCGCGGTATGTGGAATCCTCCCGGACCAGGGATTGAACCCGTGCCCCCTGTATTGGCAGGAGGATTATTAACCACTGTGCCACCAGGGATGTCCCGGTCCCTCACTGTTGAGAGACAAAAGAGTACAGTGATCAGAACACAGCGTTGCCTCTTCATCACCGTGTGATCTTGCATCAGTGAAGAGCAAGGCACTGTGCTGTATACGGTTGGCGCCTCCCTTTCTCCCCTCCTTTCTTTTCCAAGGAGCGTTAGCTAAGCCAGCATAACCTGCTACCATTCTTTGCCCTGGACGTGCTCAGTGCCGAGCCCCTGGAGCAGATAGAGCTGCAGGCTCTCAGGTTTTGGTCCCAGCTTCTCATCTCCCACTCCTGCTCAGGCCCTATGAGCTCCACCCTCATGGTGGGACCTCCATCCACAGCCCACCTGGTTCCAAGGGCGCCCATCAGCACCCACATTCACTGCTTTCGGAGATTCTGGAGGGAGGAAGAGGAGACAGTGTGAGTCAGGAGCAATGAGGGGTCAGCCTGCAGGGGTCTCTCAACTAAACTTAGAAAAGAGGAGGCATGAGGACGTGCTTGAGGACCCAGACTCTTGACTAGTTTGAGCTGAAGTTTTAGAGAACCAGGCGGAAGGCTCCGAGTGGGTCAGTGGGACCTCCCTCGCAGCACAGGAGTCCCCACTGCAGCTTTCGGGACACGTGCCCTTCAGCCTCTCCCCTTGACCAACATTAAGTGGGCAGTGTACTAGCGGCATGACCTTGGGCAAGCAACGCGCCTGCTCTGAGCCTCATCGTCCTCATCTTTAAAACGAGCATAATAATAACGACCTCTTCAGGGTATTGGAGAGAGAGGATGCAGCCACACACATCCAGCACCTCGTAAGCCCGCGGTCCACAGTGCACGTTCAGTCAATGCTCATTTTCGCCCTCTTTGTGTTTAGGCTGAACTGGAATCTGCTTTTCTGACACATCTATCCTAGGGGTTGAGTTCCTCCCATGAAACTTTGCAAAACGATTCGAATCCCTCTTCCAAATGAAAGTCATCCAATATTTGCAACAGCATGTCCAGCCCTCCTCTCCTCCACCTGGATGGGAATCTGAGCTCCCAACCATCGCCAGGCGTGTGGTGGGTGTGCCATGTGTTTTCCACCCTCCAGGAGACAGCACTGCTGTCCACATCTCGCGAATGCGCTCTAATTCTCTCCTCTCTTTCCCCCGGCGGCTTCATTCCCCACGCCCCACTTGGCTCCCCACCTTTGGGCCTCTTCCATTCTGTCCCCACCCACCTGAAGCTATGTCACCTCTGAGCTGACCAGGGGTCCGTGGAACCGCTAAGTTCCTTCTCTCTGACAAGAAGACTCGAAATCTTTCTCAGTTACGTACTGTTAGGGTTTTGTTTATCAGTCCAGTAAACATTTGTTTCCTGGCCACCATGTACCAGGGCATGTTGACTCCACTGCTTTGCTGGGCCCTCACCCAGGCCCATGAGCAACGCTGGACAGAACTCAGCACTCTGAGAGGACGCAGCACCTCCGTGGGGCTCCCCGATCCTTGGACGAGGGAGAGCTGTGGTGCAGCAACTGTCCAGGTTTCCGGCCACTGCCTCACTTTCCAGGAACCTCCGCAGCGCTTTGGGCAGCATCGCGCCAGACTGTGACCCTTGTTAAACTCGGGGCCAGGGGATTCTCATTCCCGGCCTCTTCCTGTCTTGCACTCACATCTCTGCTTCTCTGAGCCAACCTGCAGGCCTGATTCTGAACCCCCAGGCCTTGGGAAGAGCAGAATGTGGAAGGATGGGGACAGCTGGGCTGGAGCAGAGGAAGAAGATGATCCTGGAAATAAATGGCTTTTCCATGTGTGTCCACGTGGGCCTTGCTGGAGGCCAACCATAGGCTCCCCCTGGGGACCCCAGCGGGAGACGAGCTGAGGGCTGGAGAGGAAATGGGCCAGAGGCTCCGCAGTCCACATGGCTCCCGCTGCGTTCACGGCTGAGAGGAGGGGGATGGGGGCAGGAGGGACAGAGGGTCCGGCAGGGGTCACGGCTTAGTCACTTTGTACACTGCTCCTTGGAGACCAGAGAGGAAATGAATGGGGCCCTAGATGGAGGGGTGAAGAGAGGGAGAACAACAGAGCAGGGGAAGAAGGAAGGGGAGGCGGGAGAGGTAGAGCCCCCTCGGGGCCTGGTGTCTGTGCCAGCCCTGCCTGGTAACGAGCCCTCCTTCCATCTGCTCGACCACTCTCGGTGCCCTTCCACAAACAGCCCTTCCTGGGCCGCTGTGGGCAGGACACCCCATTTCTCTGGGCCTCCGTTTCCTGATGGATGAACAATGTGGTCGTAATGCCCACCAGCCGCTTCTCTGACTTGCTGTAAGAGCTGGCTGCGTGGTGAAGCAGGAGAGGTCTGCAAAAAGCATAAAAACCACTGTACAGAAGTAGGGGGTGAAACGAGAGCAGATCTTGGAATCAGATCAGCGTTCGGATCCTGGCTCCATCATCCACTACCTGGGTGACAGCAAACAAGTGACTTACTCCCAGTCTCAGTTTTTCCCCTATAAAAGGAGGCTGCTATTAGAAAATTGTTGTTAATTTTGTTATGTGTGATAATAGTTTTGTGTTTATGTAAGACAATGTTTCTATTTGTTTTTTTAATGAATACTAAAATATTCAAGGATGAGATGTCAGGGTACCTTTACTTTAAAACACCTCCGTGAAAATAAAATCAATGAAGTAGCTTTAGCCAGGTCTTTAGTTCCATATTGGTTCAGGGATTTTTACGGGGCAGATGCAAAACCTGCTTGACACCAAAGTTAGCATTTCCCTATTTTTGTAAAAGCCTAAACTCGTTGAAAAGTGGTGTCAGGTGTTCTCAGTGGAAGTGGTGGGCAGGAGAAAGGAAGGAGCATTTGGAGGCACTTAAAGTGGAGAGGAGGAGATTTTAAAGTGGAGAGGAGGAGATTTTCCTGACCTGGGGACAGGTCAGAGGTTCCTGGGTCCCTGGGACAGGATGAATCTGAAGGCCAGGCCCATGACCCAGGGGGGGCAGAGAAGTGTAGAGCCCCCTGGAGGCTCGGGCAACAAGGTCAGCAGCAGCCATAAGGGACCCGAGGTTCGAAGCTTCTCCCTTTTAACTCATAAACCTCCAAGATTCTGGTGGGACCCTGGGAGGGGCAGGGACTCCAGTACGGAATCCACTTTATTTGATTTTAATGAAATAAAGGAACAGATACTCTTGCACACATATGTTTGTGGAGTGAGATTCACACCCACCTCCCTGCTATTATTATCATTAGCATTGCTGTTATGTCTATTATGAAATAGCCTGGAGCCTGCGCCGTGACACCAGGTTGGAGTGCGTGTTGAATGCTGTTCCACTAGAAGAAAGCTTGGGCAAGGCTGAGGTTCCTCCCCTGTAGATGTTCCAGGCCCTTCCCTGCTCCAGCTGGCGATGGGGCTTCTATCATGTCTGGAGTGACAGTGTTAGGACAGCTTTCTCTGATTGAGGGCCTGGTTGGAGAATTCCGCCTTGGCTGGACCCAGTGGGTGTCTGTCTGGACAGGGCTGAGGGGGAGCCAGGCCAGGCACTGAGGTCTGTGGAGGAAGCCAGGGCTCAAGGAAAACTCTTGCCTCTAACTCCATCTTCAGGCCTGGTCTGCTCCCTCCTCCCCCCTTCCCAGTCCCCCTCTCCCCAGCCTGGCTTGATTCTCCAAGTTCCCTGGCTGGGGAGCTGGAAGGAGGAGGGAGTTTCCAGAATGTCTCCGTAGAGCTCCAGGGGGAGGCTTGGCAACTGGAAATTGTCAGCCATCTCCTTGGCAACCGGCAGCCAAATAATTCTGGGAATGGAGGAGGCAGGGGAGCTCTCCGCAGGCTGGCCAAGAGAAGCAGGCCCTCGGCCCCCAGAAAACTTCAATTCTTTCTGACCTGTGTCAGTCAGGGTCCTGACAGGAGACAGAGGCCCATCAGTCAGTTGAGAAGAGAACTTACTATAAAGAATTGGTAACTGGATATAAAGTTGCTAATTCAGTAGCACAAGAGGGCTTCCCTGGTGGTGCAGTGGTTGAGAGTCCGCCTGCCGATGCAGGGGACACGGGTTCGTGCCCCGGTCCGGGAAGATCCCACATGCCGTGGAGCGGTTGGGCCCGTGAGCCATGGCCGCTGAGCCTGCGCGTACGGAGCCTGTGCTCCACAACGGGAGAGGCCACGACAGTGAGAGGCCCGCGTACCTTAAAAAAAAAAAAAAAAAAAAAAAATAGCACAAGAGACTGCTTAGATGTCATGGAGGTGGCAACTGCTGGGGCTGGGAAAACAAAGGAAGAGGCTGGAATCACTGAACCTTAGACATTTCGAGGAAGGGGGACCCAGAGCCTGGGACCCTGACCTCTGAGGAGGAGGCTCTGAGTAGGAAGCAAGGACCCCTGGGCTTGTGCCCAGACCTCTGAGGAAGGGGCTCCTGCCAGCTGGGGGTGGGGTCTCTGGGGCAGGGACGTGGGGATGGGTGGTGGATGATGAAGCTGCGAGTGTTGGAAAAACTGCAAACTGGATTCAGCTGCAGCTTCAGGGTGGGCCTGGGGTGAAGAAGTGTCGTTGAGATGACGCTTAACGGAGAACACACAGACACAAGGAGATGCCCACCCTTCTTCCTCCATCCTGCAACCTCCCTTTAGCAACTCCTACTGGGGAATCTGCGAGGAAACAGTTGGCAAAGCAGAAATGGGGCTCACAGGGCCCAAGGTCAGCGTCGCAAAGCAGTGGACAGAGGATGGGTGTGGAGCTGAGAAGCAAGACTCTTATTAAAGTATTAGCCACTGGGGGGCAGGAAGTTCTGGTCTTCCAGCCCCAGCTTTAGCGGAGAGAGTGGTGCTGAGCACATAGTAGGTGCTCATCTAATATCACTCTCTGGCCTCTGCCTTGTTTGGTTCCTGAAAAGGCACGTGGGCTTCCCTGGACTTACTCTGGCTTGTCTGGAAGAGTTACTGACATTCACAGGCTCTGACAGCTGGAAGGAATTTGTATAATGTTAAAGATGAAAACAACATCAGTGAAGAAATATTTAGGTAAAAGTGGACTTAACAAAACTAACTATAAATCTCTGTGATCAAATAATGCATTAAAGGTAAAGGACAAGATAAATAGATCCAGGGGACAGAAATAGAAACCAGTCGAGAAATATATCCCAGTACATATGGATTATAGTATATGATAAAGGTGGTATTTCAAACCAGAGGGGAAAAGGATAGTTTATTTAATAAATTGTATAGACACAACTGGCTGTCTGTCTGAAAAAACAAAACAAGGTTAAGCTCTCTACCTCATGAGTTATGAAAACCAAGTTTCAAATAGATGAAAGATTTAAATGTATTTAAATTTAAACATTTAAAACAATTTAAATATTGGTTTTATATTTAAACAATTTCATGAGGAAATATTTAAAACAATCTTAAACAATATTTAAAACAATTTAAATATTTAAAACAATTTAATGAGGAAAAAACTAGGAGAATATTTATACAATCTAGGGTTTGAGGAGATTTTTCTAAACAAAGCAGAAAGTCCAGAAGCTATAGAGGAAAATTTTAAATGTTTAAATTTTAGAAGGATAAAAGATAACATATACAAAGTCAAAAGACAAATTATAGACTGGAGAAAATATTTCAATTACCACCAGTAAAGAGTTAACATCTATAATATACAAAGAGTTCCTACACACAATAAGAAAGAGAAATGACCAATCGAAAATGGACAAAACAAATGTCAGTACATTTATGGAAAGATGCTCAATGTCATTAATAGTCAAAAAGATGCAAATTTTTAAAGTGTGACATCACTTTTCATTTATTGGAATAACCAAAAGAATGAGGAAGGGGAAGGGGAAGGGCTGGGGAAGATGTGGGAGAGAAAACACTCTTAATCACAGCTGGCAGGTATGTGAATTACCACAGATTTTTGAGAAAGGGATCTGGTCACATATATAAAAACTAAAAATATGCATCTCTTTGACCCAGTCATGTCATGTCTGGCAATTTATCCTATGGGGAAAAAAAAACCCCGGCAAACTCCAGTATGCAAGGTTATGCATACAAAAAATTCCTTATAGCATTTTTTGTGGCGGGTTTTGCCACCATAATAGTAATTGTTGAGTGATACACATATATGCATATGCTGTAATGTTACGTAGCTATACAAAAGAATAATTTACACAAAGACAAATGCCGTATGATTCCACTTTAGATACCTCTGAAGTACTCACACTCATAGAAACAGAAAGGATGGTGGCTGTCCATGGCTGGGGTAGAAGCGGGGATGGGCAATTGTTTAAGGGGTACAGAGTTTCAGTTTTGCAAGATGAAAAAGTTCTGGAGGTCGGATGCACAGCAATGTGAATACTTTACACTATTGAAAGGTACACTTAGAAATGGTTAAGATGGTAAATTTTATGTTATGTGTATTTTACCACAATTTAAGAACAAATAAATTAGAAGGATTTTCATGAGATTATGTGAGAAAAGCAACTTTCAGAGAAATCAGTGTGGTATTTGTGAAATAAATGGCAATGGATGTACATAAATATCTGTTGGGTAGTCCAGATCTGCTTGGCCGTGATCTGTGTCCTCTGGTTCCAGAGCGCTCTCACCCTCCTCAAAGTCCAGGATTCCAGGCTGGCGTTGAACTAAGCTCACTAGCTCTGTCAGCCTTTGGGTGGCAAAGCACCCTTTAGACTTTTGCCCTGGTGCTCCCCCATCTCAGCCCTCCTCCTCCAAACACCAGGTCCCCACAGGCTCTGGTACTGCCCGCCAAGGCCCACAGCTGTTTCCAATATTTTGCACAAACTTTATTGAAATGGGAAGCCCCATTTCTCATCCGTCAGGCCCCAGCTCCTCCTGATTAGGTACATATGACCTGACCTGTCAGCAAGGCCTGAGCCAGCAATCAAAGGGGAGATTGTTCTGAGCCGGGAGGTGAGAGGGGCAGGAGCCTGGGGAGCTGAGAAGGGCCCAAGGGAGTCTTCAGCCAGCCTGGGGCAGATGCGGGTATTCTCAAGCTGAGGGGAGAAAGGGATGCAGGGCCGGATAAATTCTTTAAGGGCCCCTGGTCTGCTCATCTTCTCTGGCCATATCTTCTCTCTCTAGCCTCCAAGCCTCTTCCAAAAGACATATCCTACAGCAGCATCTCCCCATCCCCAAGCTCCAAACTCAGCCCAGTTTCCCTTTCCTCTCATCTCTCACCTGTACCACAAAACCCCTCTGGATGTAATAAAAAAGAAAAGGTATCCCTTCACAATTCCACTCTTCCTAGAGCTGCAGAATCATCAAAACTCAAATACTGAAAATAACTTAGAGATCACCTAAGTCCCAACTCACTCTCAACATAGAAACTCCCTCAACAGCATCCTTGACCACTGGTCATGACAGTTGACGTTTGAACATTCTAAGCTATGTGGTCCAATATGGTAGTCCCTAGCCCCATGCGGCTATTTAAAAATAAATCCCAGACTTCCCTGGTAGCACAGTGGTTCAGAATCCACCTGCCAATGCAGGGAACACAGGTTCGATCCCTGGTCCAGGAAGATCCCACATGCTGCGGAGCAACAAAGCCCGTGCGCCACAACTACTGAGCCTGTGAGCCACAACTACTGAGCCCGCACACCACACCGAAGAGCAGCCCCGCTTGCTGCAGCTAGAGAAAGCCTGCGCACAGCAACAAAGACCCAATGCAGCCAAAAATAAATAAATAAATGTATAAAAAAAAATCCCACATTTGGGTATATCTCCAAAGGAAATGACATCAGTATCTCAAAGATGTATCTGCGCTCTCATCTTCATTGCAGTATCACTCACAATAGCCAAGATATGGAAGCAACCTATGTGTCCACCAATGGATCAAAAAAAAATAAAGAAGATGTGGTATAAATATACAATGGAATATTATTCAGCCATAAAAAGGATCACGAATCCCACCATTTGTGATCACATGGATGAAACTGAAGGGCATTATGCTAAGTGAAATAAGACAGAAAGAGAAAGATAAATTCTGTATGGCATATGTGGGATTTTTTAAACAAGAAAAAAAAAGTCAAACTCAGAGAAACAGAGAGTAGAATGGTGGTTGCCAGGGGGCGGGGGTGAGGGAAATGGGGAGACATTGGTCAAAGTGTACAAACTTTTAGTTATAAGATGAACAAGCATGGTGACTAGAGTTAATAATACTGTATTGTATACTTGACATTTGTCTAGAGTCGTTCCTGAGAATTATCACAAAAAAGAAAGAAAGAAAAAAGGTAACGGTGAGTTAATTAAATATGTGTTAATTAACTTGATTGTGGCAATCATTTCACAATGTATACATGGATCAAATCATCATGTTCAACACTTTAAATATATACAATTGTACTTGTCAATTATACCTAATGAAACTGGGAAAAATTTAAAACTCAAAATTCGGTTTCTTAGTCACACTAGCCACCTTTCCAGGGCTCAATAGCCACGTGTTGGACAACGTGTCAAGAAATTCAAGGGATCTCACATGTTGCCCTCGTTGCAAGGTAACAAGTTAATCTGCCAGTTTCGTGAACGCTGCAGAAGACATGACTCCAGGGTCTGAGACAAGGGGCTTTATTATTTATAGCAGTATCAGTAGTCAGAGTATCAACATTTTCTTGCTCTAGTTTTCTGAGCTCCAATTCCTACAGGGCAACAGGAAGAGGGTCAGAGATACCTGCTTATATGTGCATGAAGTGGGTCACGATAACTAGACAAGAGCCCTGAGTTTAGAAAACCTGAATCTTTGATAACAGGCAGGAACCATGCTGTCCTTTGCTCTGGAGGAAGACACTACCTCTACCTTCCCAGGCTGTTGGCTCTACAAAGGTTCTTGAAAAGCGTCCAGGAAAAAGGGCACTCAGTGCCTCTGCTTGCCAAATGCACAGAAATGCAAGACCCGTGGAGAACCGTCTCCCAGCATAAGGCAGATATTGAACACTTCCATTGCTGCAGAAAGTTCTGTTGACAGAGCTGCTCTGAGCAACGAGGAGCTAGCTGCTTTGCTAGGTCCTCCCCATCACGTCTGAATTCTGACCCAAGGAGTCACCGAGAAGTGAGCCAGCATTGGCTCTTTGTATCCTTACGTATACGTTTCAAGGTGTTTTCCTTGATGCAGATGTTCCTTCACATCACACTTCCTGTCTTTCCTAACGAATGATTTAACATGTATGTGGCGCTTCACTCACTGTTTTCATATGCTCTGTGGTCATGGGGACACCGCGAGGATCCAGGATGGGGGGGGCAAAGGTGACTCAACCAGGACACTCCTGAGTGGTCCAACACTCCAGTGCAATGGTCCCCGAACTTTAGCAGGCATCAGAATCCCCTGGAGGGTTTGAAAAATAGAGCTCGCTGAGCCCCAACCCCCGAGTTTCTGATGCAGGAGGTCTGTGGTAGGGCCTGAGAATTCGGATTTCTAAGAAGTTCTCAGGAGCTGCTGATGCTGCCAGTCTGGGGACCACACTGAGAACCATGGCTCTGGTGTCAGGGGAGCGGCTCTGGGCGGCTTGCAAGGTGATACGTGGATGACAATTGTTATCTCATCATGCTTTAATGCATGTTAGAAAATATAACAAGCATGTCAAAGGAGTTATATTTTTAAGTAAAAATAAATTGATTTAAGGAGATATTTACACATCTATGTAGCGTGAAGATTGGCAAAGAAGGCGAAGGCAAAGAGTGATTGAAGTTTGGGCAATACTGATGAAGGGGAAGGGCCAAAGGACAAGGATTCAGACAGGCCTGAAGTCCAATCCCAGCTCTGCTGCAGGATGGAAACCATGACCTCTCACCTTCTGCATTTATCAAATGGCATGTTTCCTTGGGAGTTTCCCAGGACTAGTGAGGATCGATTTACTTCCTCCCTTCCTCCCTCCCTCCCTCCCTCCCTTCTTCCTAAGGAGGCAGGCACAATCCCCACCCTTAGGTTGCTTACAGTCTAGGAGACGTGCTGTCATCTTCAAAAGCTGAGAAATTGTAGGGGTTATTACGGTCCTGGTCCCCACCCTAAGACAGAAGCCATCCCTCCCTTCAGCTGCAGCCCAGGACTCTGGAAGGAGGAATAAGCCCTAGCCTAGGGGATACTGGAGGGTCAGGCATCCTCTCCTGGATGGGCAGACGCAGCTTCCCTCTGCTCCACAGTCCTTCCCTTTGGGGGAGCTGTTATGTTTCTGATCACGTTGCCTCAGGTTAATAACACAGCTGCTTGGCGAATCCTGAGCCCCAACCCATGTGAGAGGGAAGGACCTGGGCCTGGCCCAGAAAATCCTGGATCTTCTAGAGTAACAAGGCCCTGGTCTTAGTGGTAGTAGGGCCGCAGGAAAGAAAAAAATATGACTTAATGAGACAGGAAAACCAATATTCTTCTGACCATCGGCACGAAGAAACCTCTCTGGGGGGACGCCCTTCAGGGAACTCAGGCCAAACCAGATGGTGAGAGGCAGACATTTAAATGAACCCCCTGGGTTCATGCTTTCGGCTGAGGCCTCCAGACTCCAAGTGGTGTTTCCATCCTACCACCAACTCCACGGGTCTTTCTGCTCCCTGCCCTCCCCTGTTTTAATGATCTCAGACAGACATAAAAACAGCTGAGCTCAGCACAAGCGACTGAGACAGGAACATTGCCTCAGGGTCCCCGAGGACCCCAGCTGGGTACCATGCCGCCCTCGTTTCCATTTTGACGGGATAAAGTGAACTCATTTATTCGGTTGTTTTAAGTGAGCTCAGACGAGGCAGTGCCAGAGAACGGAGACATAAATCTCTCCCAGCACGTGGAGTCACTGCCAAACACCTTGGATAAAACTTTCTGCCTGCTCGAGACAGTTTTTCACCCCCTTTAGAAATGAGGAGGGAAAAAGTACTAAAAATCGAAGGGAGTTCGGGGAGGGTGTTAGATTCTGGGAATGACAAACTTGTCAACGCTTTGGCCTAATAAAAATTCTTCCAGTAAGAAAGGCAAACTTTCAACTCCGAGATTTTCCTGAGCGTGCTTTCAGGGGAGGAGAGTGGGTGGAGGGCATCGCTGGTCATCTGGCCAGGCTGTGGGTTAACCCTGATGGGGCACGAGGGATTTTCTTGCAGCCCATAAAGGCAGTATCTGCACCAGAGGTGGGCAGCTTGTCACACTTCACACTCTGCGCCGTGGGTACAGCCTCAAATGCTTCTAAACGAGAGCAAACTCACGCAGGCTGTTGGAAAACATTTTGAAAACCCCCAGCCAGAGAGCAACCTTACCTAGGAAGTGCAGTCCCTCAGGGAAGGGACGATGAGTGGTGTGGCCTAGCCAGCCCCTGTGGCCATGGGACCAAGAACTGCTTTTGTTTTCCCTTCACTGAGAGTTCTTTAGAGTTTGTATTCTTTGCAAACACTTGAAAGCAACAAACATGTAGAAGTCACCCACAACCCCACCATTCCTATAATGTATCCAACGGTTTTGTTTCGAAGTCTCTTGTCTACACACGTACAATTCTTTTTTTAAAATAAATTTGTTCATTTATTTATTTTTGGCTGCGTTGGGCCTTCATTGCTGCGCGCGGGTTTTCTCTAGTTGCGGCGAGAGCGGGCTGCAATTTTTTTAAAAAAGGGAACATGTGACCAATTTGCTATACCTCACACCAGAATAAATTTCAGATGGATTACTCAAATATCTTTTTTAAAGATAAAAATCACAATAATAATCAGGAATAAAACTGAATATTTCCTAGATCAGGGCTGACATTCTAGAACCAGCAGACAGAAACCACAAAATTATTCAATTATTTCATTACAAAAATGAGATAGTTTGTGTGTAAAAGCCATAGTATAAATTAAAAAGGCAAACTAGGAAAATATATGTTCAGTAAAAAGTTAATATCGTTATTTGGAAAAATCAAGTCACACATGTATTTCACAAAACTTGGTAAGGACAATATTAAGATCTCATACGATAAATGGGCAAAGGACACCACAGAGGTTTTTCAAACAATGAACCTCATGCCCAAAAATAAAAATATGCAACTTTGTATTAAAAGAAATGTAAACCAGAAAAAGTTACCAAGCAATTTTGAAATGAAAATATCCCTTGCTGGTTAGGTGAGGTGAAATCAGTGGGGTAATATAAACTGAAATAGTCTTGGTCTTTGGAAGCAATTAGACACTACCTATCAAAAGCCATAAAAATGCTCCTGTTTTTTGACCTACTTCTCAAACATAACATCTCTAATTCTAAGAAATAATTCAAAATAATGGGCAAGAAGATTTGCTGCAGCATTATTTACAACGTTGAAAACCCGACAACCACATAAATGTTCAACCAGGATGATAATATGCATTATGTTATATTCACCTCATAGGATAATATGATCAATTATTATTATAATAATTCCAAAGACTATGTAGCAACATGAAATAAAAAAACACTTGAAGGTTTCAAATAAAAGGACACAATACCATCTATGCACTATGATTAACTAAGTCATATTAAGATGAAAAGGACCATTTCAAGACAATAAGTGTTATGATGAAGTAATGAGCTTTTTGATAATTTCCCTTACCACTTTTTTGCTGTTTTATTGCTTTTATAAGGTAAATATTAAATTAAAAATGATTCACATTCTGCATAAGCTGATGAAAATAGGTATAATGAGATGGTCACACGGGGAAGCCAGTGCATCTGAAAGTTAAGACAGGGTACAGGTAGGAGTTAATCATTCCATTTTCTTTTTGTTTGTGGGAAACGGTCTTCCTCTGTACAGAGCTCCTGTGGCTCATGCTTTTCCATGTGCCTAGCTCTGCCGTGTGGCGTCAGGGAAACGTGGTATCTTAGAATGGGTGGAGTCTCAGACGTCATTTCATTCCCAAATCCCAGCTAATTCAAGAACCAGGACTACAGCATCCATTCCAAGTAACTGTAATGGATGCTTCCGAATGATTGAATATTCCCACAAGCAGGGAGCTCACCACCTCGCAGAGTAGCCTGTTCAGGCTCCGCCTTCTCACCCATGCCTGAGGCGGCTGTACAGGACCACAGCTCTAACCCTCACACAAAGCAGGGCTCCCTTGTCAGTCACTTCCTTCCAACTGGGATTTCAAGCCACACATCACAAACTAAGGGACTGAGTGAGACTGCATTACCTTCCTGACAAAAGAAAAACATTAAACACAAAATAAGAGACTATTCCCATTCACGACAAATGTATTCTAGAATTGGGAATGTAGAAACCCACGGCTATTCTACTGAATAGAAAAAAATAAATTACGGGAAAAGATGAATTCCCAAAGAAAAGTGCAACAGAGAGTTGCCTATGCTTCTCCCTAAAGACTAAAGACTTGAGATGTGTAAAGATTCTCATTTAGAAAATTCTTTCAGTTGTCTGAACACCAGAGCGGGAGATCCATCTTTTCCGTGATCCTCTTCTCATTATCCCAGCGCTTCTGGTTGTCTCTAACCTCAGCAGCAGAAGTGCAAGGCTGATGAGCCGTGAGGCAGGGCTGGCAGCCCAGCGTGGGCAGTGGGACTCTGCCCTGGGTTTACAGGACACATCAGTGCTTCTCTTAACCAAGAATCATCCCATTTCAGGTGTGTTTCCTGTATTTCATGAGAAGGTCTAAAAGTTTCATGTTTACAGGTGGGGTGGAAGACCAACCACATTAAACATAGATAATGGTGCTTCAACACCACCCAGGTTTTCAAACGATGGATAGAAAAGTATTATTTGGTGGGTGGGGCATAATGTCTGTCCTCCACCCCAAATTCATATGTTGAAGCCCTAAACCAACCCCCACCCCACCATCACCATGTGATGGTATTTGGAGGTGAGGCTCTGGGGAGGTGATTAGGTCATGAGGGGAGGCCCTCACAGTGGGATTGTGGGATTAGGGACACCAGAAAGAATGCACGTCCCTCTCTGTCTGCCACATGAGGACACCGTGAGAAAGCAGACCAGTCCTCACCTCACCAGAAGCTGACCCTGCCAGACCTTGATCTTGGACTTTACTGCCCCCAGGAACCTGAGGAAATACATTTCTGTTGCTTAAGCCCCCCGGTCTATGTGGTATTTTGTCACAGCAGCCTGAGCCGACCGAGACACGAAGCAGTAAGGGAGATGGAGGAAGACGGCATCCAGAGACAGCGGCTCTTACGGCCGGCCTGGCTGACCCATCCCTCCTTAGCGATGTGGGGACCACAGGAGGGCTCAGAGCCGGAAGACAGTGCCCCCGAGAGAGGGGTAGTGAGCAGGCAGAAGGGAGGAGGGAGAGTCCCAACTCTTCTCTCAGCCGTGGGTAAAAATAGTACGGAAGACGCGGGGATGAGCTCCTTCTGGGCTCTTCCCAGAGCAGAAAGCTGACGCTCCCTGCAGCACAGGGCAAGGCTGTGGCGTTTCACAGCCTGTGGGTTGCAACATGATGACAGTCCTCAACACGTGCCGATTCCCTGAAAGTGGTAGAGGGGTAGAGTGTGGTTTAGGATTTAACAGGACCCGACTCTTCTGCTGTCCCTTGAGAAAACGAATGTGCCCTCCGGACCAGCCTGCAGGTCTGTCCGTACTGCAGCAGGAAGGCCCCTGGGCTCGGAGGGCAAAGAACAGCAGGCCCACGGGGAGCCCCTTGCTCCGGGCCCCACTGCAGCGTCCACCCCGGCAACTGCGCTGTCTCTGCCTCGGTCCTCTCTCTGACCTG
Organism: Tursiops truncatus; assembly: GCF_011762595.2. Lineage (NCBI taxonomy): Eukaryota > Metazoa > Chordata > Mammalia > Artiodactyla > Delphinidae > Tursiops > Tursiops truncatus. Next base: position 8,104,773 of record NC_047041.1, read on the forward strand.
GGCCCCCACTTGAGTCAACGGGAAGGAGGCTGAACCTCTCAGGGGACCAGGAGCCGAACCAAGGCTGGACACAACCGGCTCCTCTCCCGGGGTCTTCTCTGGAAAGGTACCGCTTAACCCCCAGCGACCCTCTAAGACTTTCCACTGTTGACCACACGTGCAGAGTCTGCCAGAGCTCTCCTGGGGCCTGATGTCTGCCGGGAACATCAACACTTTCTCAAGAGCAAAAGCAATCACGTCTCCTGAGAAGGGCTGTCAGACGTCCTACCAGACTAGGACCCACACGTTTGCCTTTCCTGTTATTCATGGTCGCCTCAGATCCAGCACCTAGCATCCAAGGAATCTGTGCCCCCGGCGGCGGCGAGGTGTTCACTCACGGCTCCCGCTGGAAATTACAGCCCTGCTCTACGCCATCGGGAATTTCAATATGCTCACAGTCCGAAGCTGGCCAACATAAACCGAATGGATTTGGTTTACTGTCTGCTGCCAAGTAACACACAGCTGATTAGCCCGGCTCATGGATGCACTGACTCATCCGGCTATTCCCGGTTTCTCCACGTACTCTTCCTCGGGCCGGCATCCACGGAGAAAGACAATCCTGGCCCGGCCAGGCACGGAGACGTGAAGGCTGCTGGCAGTTCTGAGCGAGGAGCTGTGCCCCGCAAGACCGCCTTGGGAGTGTCGACTTGCCCAACTGGACAGGCTGTGATGCACACAGAACAGGGATGGATTTCTGCCTCCTAGGTGGAGAGACAAATGGAAGTGAGGGGCAAAGGGGCAGGAAGAGTGCCCACTATCTGCAGACTCTTTGGGAATGGCTGTCAAATGGAAATCGCTCAAGACGCCTGTGAGGGTAACTGACAGAGACCCCGTCAGATCTGGACCGGAAAGGGAGGTGGCAAAATCTTACTTAAGAGGCCCCGATGCTCAGCTGACTATGATACAAAGTCCAGCTCAATTCTCAAATAGTGAGAGAGAGCAAACTCTCTCGAAACACTTCCTACGTTTATTCATCTTGCGCCATATGACTGCGGTTCAAAACCAAGGTGGCGAACATCAAGGAAGAACGTTAGTGAAGGAAGAGATGGCAAGGGAACATGCACTCAACGGAACAAGTATTCACTGACTGCCTATTACATGCTGGGCGCTGTGTTGGGGGATGGGTATCGAGTGGATACGCTGATCCGGCCCAGAGAGGAAGGCAGACATACCATGAGGAGAACACGAGTGGACCTTCAGAGGCGGAAGCTCTACTTTTTATAGATTCTTTCCCCGGGACTTCTCTTTGCCTCGGCATCTCCTCCCTAAGACAGTGGTCTGTAAGACCTGTTGCTTTACCTGTTTTCAGCTCCCTTAGGTAACTGTGTTTCTGAGCTCTACCCTAAGAGAGTTTGCTTTTTGGTGCACAGTATGGGGAGGAAATCTGTATTTTCTCCCCAAGTTCTCCAGGTAACTCTGGCAATCAGCTGGATCTGGAACACTGACTCAGTGGATCTACTGAGGGGACTGCAAGGGGGTGCTAAGTACCTGAGGAGAGGCACCGTGCAACTCACGTTCTCTCCTATGAGAGGAGACACAATGTCTTCTCCTCTGGGAAACTGGCCCCGACGGCATTTGGGGTGCCTCCTCTGAACCCCTTCCTTAAGCAAAGACCATTATTAAAATAATGTTGGCTTATTCTGAGTCTCTGCTGTGAGACTCTGAATTCTGAAATCACTGGTACATCTTATTCATCTCTCTTCCTTGGTGCTTAGCAAAAAGGGTGCATGATAAATATATGCTGTGGGGTGAGGAGGCTGAACGATTTTCATGTATTTCTGAGCCCTGCCCACAGGATACAACACGGGCAGGTGACATGCACATGGGATATCAGAAGACATAGGCCAGAAACACCCCTCCACACCGGGATGACAGGTGCATTCACTGAGGCTGCTGGTGGCAGTCTGCTGTGACAGAGCTGGGGCCCAGCTCTGGCTGTGGGCTTTCTGGGAGAGTATCAATTTCCCCCCCTTTTTCTCAAGCCCACTATTTCACCTTTTAGGAGCAAATGTGAGAAATGAGAAGCATCTCAATGGGACTTGCAGGAAAACATCCAGGATTCTCAGATACACCTTTAAGTTCTTAAAAGTGAAACCCTTTGTCTCCCTGAAGTGTCACCTCTTTACTAAGGCAAGTGGGTTCCCCCAACCTCCACTGCCTGTTTTTAAGAAATGTCTATAATAAAGCCACGTTTCCAGAGACTATGACATAAACGATGATGGATTAAATCTTCTCTAATTTGAAGACATTAAGAAGTAAAATAGAACAATATCTTGAAATTCTGTGTTGGTTGAAACACTAAAAAAGAAGCAAAATACTCTTTCAAATCGTTTTACTTTGTGAAGGTTTCACCCCGCACTCACACGTGAGAGTGTGTGTCTGTGCAGGGGGTGCACGGGTGCGTGCATGTGTGGGGAGGGGGCGAGGGGGAGGTAGGGAAGACATTAGGGCTGGGAGGGGCAGCAGTGAGCAAATCTGAAGACGTGTGGTTTTTTCACTCGACCAACTCAAATTCCAGAAACAGTGACGTTCTACTGCCATCTCGCGGCACCGTGAGATATTCACAGGCGGCCTGACCTGCTCAGACTCTATAAACTAAATCCCACAACAACCCAGTAGCCCACGCAAAGATGTTTATCTGTGAAAAGATTGGAGTAAGAAATAATCTCCCTTTATTTATTCAAAAGGATCAAGTGCTTCACATCAATTTGGTTCAGAAAGACCTCAGGTCTTAAAACTAAGGCTACCACAACATTTATTTTGCCATATATTAACAGTTTCATGTTGAAAAAGGCTCAACGTAAAAAATCACTTTCACATAAACCAGAACACTTGTAAACGATAAAGTTCTTTCTTCAATATTCAATATTCAATATTTTCAATTTCATCCAAGTCTTCAGGGTTGAGTTGCTTAATATTGCTGTCTAAAAGAACAAAAGAGAATGGAACAGTCTTATCCCAGGGCCTAAACGAAATTTCATTCCATCCAATTACATTTCTGAAGATAGTGACACCTTGTATGGAAAGCCTCGAGATACTGGGACATTCTCTAGATTAGGTAAGGAAGGGATGGTATCCAAATAACCAATCCATACTAACTACAATGGCATCAAATGCACCAGACAAGACAACATACATGTCTAAATACTGTGGGGCAGAAAAAAATCGCCAGAGTGCAGAGAGGGGGACCTGGGAAGGTGCCTGGTTGAGCTCAGGAGGGTGAAGTGGGCGTGTGCATTGAGGGGGCAGGTTTGCTGAATGGCAACAGGGAGTGTTGATTACCATAGCAACAGTGATCTTAATGGTTCTTCCTCCGCCCCCATCCCTCCTCCGTTATCCTAACGCAGGGGTGCTTAATCAACTTCCCTGCAGGGTCCACAGCCAGTCTGCAAACCTTTTAACATTATATTCCAAATTGCACATATGTGCTGTGTGCATTTCCCCGGGGATAGTGTCCTCTGCTTCCCACAGAGGTTAAGTACCATTGTCCTAAAGGTGAAAGATACATCTGGAGTCTTGCGAGGGTTCTTCCTCGCCTGCTCCGCAGCCGTATCTATCCAGGGCCCTGGGGCAGGGGGACATCTCAGCTTCTGTTACCCTTCAAGTTTCCACCAGACTGCAACACGCCTGTCCAAGAGCCCCAGAGGGTTAGCAGAGCCTGCCTTGTTTAGATGGAGGGGGGGGGGGGCGGGCACTGGAGGAAGGCAGCAGGCCTCAGGATTTAGGACTGTCCTAGTTGGTCGCTGGGGCAACAGGAAGGGAAAAATGTACATAAAAAAGGAAGCTGGGGACACAATATCATCTTAAAGGACCTTATTACTTTGCCTAGGGTGGCTCTTCATGGACGTAAAATCTGCTCCAGATCCCGGAATGAGCAATAAGATAGAAATATGAGCTCCTATCAATTCCACTTGGTTTTCACAGCTTCCTTTAATTACCCCCGCCTCCTGTTAGGAACTCTGGCACTAAGAAGTAGAAGCCTCCTCCCTGGCTCCTGCCCCCACCCGACCACAAGCCTCTGGGCTCGAGGTCCATGACACACATCGTCACTGTCAACGTGGGCAGGTCCACAGCTCTGGGCACGAAGGGTACTACTCACTGAAGTGGTCCTGGATCTTCATCAGCAGGGGCAGCTTATCCACCTCGATCATGTTGAAGGCAAGGCCTTTCTTCCCAAAGCGGCCTGTCCGCCCAATACGGTGGAGGTAGGTCTCATAGTCTGGCTCCTCTGCCGGGTTCACAGGCAGGTCAAAGTTCACAACAATCGTGACCTGCTTCACATCAATCCCTGGAAGAGGAACGACACTGCAGGGTCCTGCAACATTTTCCTCAGGACATAGCTATTCAAGAACCACGTTTGCCAAGGGAATTCTCATTTAATGGACACAACCTGTAAATCACACCTGCTTTTACATCAATGAAATAGGTCCTTCGGTCAGGCAGTTTGCTTCCAAGTATGTATGTCTATGATGCTGGATAAGAGTGTCATTAGAAGTGAATTATACATAAGTCTAAATATGTACAAAGCGCGTGTGCATGCATGTGTGCGTGTGTGTGCACGTGCGCGTGTGCTTGTGTGTTGGGGAGGGGCTCGCAGCAGGTCACAGAGCCCTTCCATCTTCTCCACCCCCACTGTGCTAAGTGCCCAGCAAGCCCGTTAGTCTCACATCCCCTTACCCATCACAGGGCCCCAGCTCCACCCCATTCCACGGCCATTGTTCTCGTCAGGGCATTTTATCCACTGCCTCAACTGTTACAACAATTTCCGGACTGGTCTCCCCAGTCCCTCATCTCCCACTCCTCTAATTGTCACCGTGGTCACCACAGCAACGTCCAGAGCACTTGTGTTTAGAATCCAGCTGCCCAAACAGTACAGGATAAAGTACAAACGACTCGAGACTTCCAGGAGTTCTCCCCTTCCTTTCACACCTTTCACTCCTAACGTGTGTGCTCACCTGGTGCCTCCATTCCTCAACACTAAGAAGCTGTCTGGGTCATAATCCTTGACCTCCCTGTACTGTGCTTTGACTCTGGAGCAATTTGTGCCCTCTTTTCTCTGGGGTCTGGAGTTGTGCTGTCCAGTATGGTAACTGTTGGCCTTATGGCTATTTAAATTCATTCAAATTAAAAATCCAGTTCCTCAGCCACACTAGTCACACATCAAGTGCTCAACAGCCACCATATATGGCTTGGACAGCAGAGAATAGGAGATTTGTATCAATGCAAAAATTTCTATTGGCTAGTGCTGGTCTAGAGGTCAGGAGTCTAGGCAGCGTGCTCCCGAGGGGAAGGAACCTCATCCTTTTTTAGGCTCCTCCTCCAAATGCCAAGCTCAGCACTCAGGGCAGGTCCTCGGTTCTACCTGGTGAACTAGTAATAAATTAGGAAACATGGTTTGAGTATGCGGTGTAGGCAAGGATACAGGAGGAATGAGGAAAGTACGAAGGCCCTCCTCTTGAAAAAACAAAGGTTTTTCTTCCAGTAGTCAACAGTTTTAAAATTAAAAACACCTCAGAGATGACCAACATCATTAGTCGTTAGGGAACACAAGTTGAAAACACGAGATACCACACACATCTACTAGAAAGCTTAAGATGAAAAAAGAGTGTCAATACCAATTACTGACAAGGATGGAGAACAACTGGAACGCTCCTATATTGCTGGTAGAGATGCAAGAGGGTACAGCCACTCTGGAGAACAGTTTTGCAGTTTCCTATGAAGCTAAACATACACTTACCACATGACCCAGAAATCCTCCTCCTAGGCATTTACCCAAGAGAAATGAAAGCGTATGTCCACCTAAGCCTTATACATGAATGTTTATTACAGCTTTAGTCCAAACAGCTCCAAGCTGTAACCAATCCAAATGTCCATCAGCTGGTGAATGGAAGACCTAATTGTGGTGCGACCCAGTCAATGGAATACTGCTCGGCAATAACAAGGAATGACCTACTGATACATGTAACAACACTGATGAATTCCCAAGTATGGTGTCAAGCAGAATAAATCAGACACAAAGGCTACCAACTGTATGATTTAACTTACATGTCATTCTGCAAAAGACAAAAATACAGAGACAGAAATCTGGTCAGTAGTTGGCAGGGGTCATTAGTTACAGAGACTGACTGAAAATGAGCACTGAGAAATTTTGAGGGGAGATGGAAATGTTCCATATTTTGATTACAGTGATGGGTATGTGACTATATATGTTTGTCAAAACTCTCTGAAACGTATCCTTAGAAAGAGAGAATTTTATCATATGTAAATGATACCTCAATAAACTTGACTTTAAGTGCATACACATACACACCTCGAGCACAGACGTTGGTTGTTACAAGAACTTTCTCCTTCCCATCTCGAAACCTCTGAATGACGGAAGCTCGCTGATCCACAGTCAGCTCTCCACTTAACAGAGACACCTGGTGGCCATCCTGCATCATCTCCACAGTCAACCATTTGGCATTTTGACGAGTCTGCATGAAAATCAAAACCCAGCATGGCGCCCAAGTTGAAGCAGCCTGGCTATGTGTGCGGCGCTCATGTCTGCAGGGCATGGGAGCTGGGGGTGCTGCAGAGGGGTTTTGCTTCACCTTCCCTGTGGGGCCTAGAGGGATCTGAGAATGTGGCAGGGGATTCGCCCTCCCCTGTGCTTTTCAGGGGCACATCCTCTCAACCTGTAAGAGCTTTGGCTTCTCAGCCCTGAAACAGAGAATAAAATGCTCCGCCCACCTCTCAGGGTGGTCTGATGACAAAATGAGGTACCTAACAATGATGACATCCTGTGTACGCCAGGCACTTTGCTAAAACCTGTATGTGTACCACATTCATCTGCTTTCATAATGATCTATCTGATGAAGCAGCTGCCTAAGTTCATTTTAAAAAACTGAAAAATAAACCCAAAGCTTAAAACCGTTAAGTGATTTGCCCAAGGTCACATGGCCAGTTGTCACATGGTCACATGGCAGAGCTGAGCTTTCCTTTACTCTACAAGTATGTTTCCAGGGCCATCCATGTGCTGGGTGGGGGCATGAAGGTGAGTGGAACAGGTGAGAGCCTGCTCTCATGGAGCTGACAGTGTGCCCATGGTGGTGAAAAAATACAACCAAGACACGAACACGAAAAACATCAGATTGGAAAAGTAAATACGAAAATAAAAACAAGGGGCTGTTAATAGTGAGTGACTGAGTGGCTACTTTGCTCATAGTAAGTTAGGAGTAGAAGAGAACATTCTTAACCTGATAAAGGGTATCTATGGAAACACTACAATAAACATCAACCTGAATGGGGAAGTGTTAGAAGCAGTCCCTCTAAAAGGATGCCCAGGGAGTTCCCTGGTGGCCTAGTAGTTAGGATTCCAGGCTTTCACTGCCGTGGCCCAGGTTAAATCCCTTGTCAGGCAACTGAGATCCCACAAGCGGCGTGGCGCGACCAAAAAAGAAAGAAAGAAAAGAAGAAATACGAGAAGGATGCCCTCTGTTTCACACCATATTGAAGTCCTATTCCATTACTTCAGTTCACCCATACAATACAGATAACCTCTATTCAGAGGTGCTCTGAAGATTAAACAACATAATGTACAAAAAGCACCAAACATGGTGCCCGGCTCCACCTGCACAGAAACCTGGGCACGAGTAAGACAAGTCCCGGCAGACGTACCTGGCAGAATATGATGGCCTGGCCAATGGTGATGCCACCGTAAATGTTGCACAGAGCCTGGTACTTGTCTTTCCTATCCCTGCACAGCACGTAATACTGTCGGATGTTGTTCAGGGTCAGCTCCTCTTTCCGTAACTTGATAATGTTGGGGTCAGGAATGATTCGCTCCGCAAACTGCCACACGGAGTCTTCAAAGGTCGCTGAAAAGAGGAGCATCTGGCACTCGGAGGGTAAAGCTCTACGAGAGAGGAGGAAAGAAGGTCGTCACCCGATGGCCAGGCCTGTCCCTCTCCTGGGGGGGCCACTTCCAGCACTTGACGCCCACGGCCATCAGCTGCCCCCCACGCCCCTGCTCCTGCTCTGGGGTCACCGTGAAACGTGCTGCGGCCACGACAACTACACCTGCTGCAGAGCGCCACGTGTCAGGCCCTCCTGCCCACCAAGAATTTGGGAAAATGGATACACTGAATGTGGGGCTCCAGAGTGAAGTGTAGATAAGTGATCTGGGTTTTCACGCCAGTCTTCTCCTTAGGAGAGATGGGCTCGTGAAGCCTAGGGTGTCAGTCTAGGTGCTGTTTACAGCAATCATCCCGTACAAGTTCCATGCGGATGAAGGGCACAGAGGCTCATCATTCGATGGCAGGTGTTCTATCTCTGGGGTGGGAAAGAACAGCCACATTAAGTCTATTTGGAATGGGAAGAACCTGGATATAAGTAAAAGGGGAGCAGAAGGGGAAGATGCTACTGCAAGTTCAGGATGAGACAGGCAATACTTCTAAATTAAGTTTTTTGCCTCCTCCAAACACACCAGTGCTCAGCTGAATTAGTTTGCCCACACCATGCAAAGGGACACACGTGACTCTATCTTTCCCTTGCCACCCCTATGAAACTGAGTCAAGTTACATTTCCTGGTTCAGAGGCTGCAAGTAAACTGTCCTGTGGGTGAACAAGGCGGGAACTTTTGATAACAGACGTCTTTCCTCTCTCAGTGTAGAGTGGAGCGTCTCAGATCTTACCAGACACCATGCTTCTACAGTACATCCAGTGAGATTTCAAATCACGGCAACACAAAATACACGCCCCACCCCTCCAATCTCTTAGGTACTTGGTTTTGAAAAAATGGAGTCTCAAAACATCTTTTTGGCTTCTATGAAGTTTTTACACAACACAGAAAATATACAACAAAAGACTGTTGACATTGTATCCAAATACAAATTAGCCTTTGTTCAACTCTCTGCATGAGCAGCAGACAGTGCAAATGTACATTCTGGCATATTCCATTCAGTCTATAAATTCCTTATCAAAGAACATGAAAAGATCTTACCAGCTAAATGTCCTGCATCCTTTGTACACAATACTTTTAAAAACACATACAATATGCTTACCTGTGATACTGAGCTCTTCATTACCAAAGTTTTGGGTCATTTTGTTATTTCAAACTTGCAGAAGCCTTACTAAGATTTCTAACTGTGCAGAAATGGATGCAGAGCTACCTCAGACGTGTGCCTACAAGATGCCTGCCATTGCAGTTGGCCAGTGAAAAGATTTAAAATGTTGGCCTATTTTCAAAGTTTGAGACAAAAAGAATGTCCAACTCCAACCTGGAAATACGTCAAGGATGAGAATGGAGAAAAGATTATAGTAAAATAGAAATAACACACTGTGTCTCCGTAACTGTCTGATGACTTGTGAAGAGGCCTTGTACTGACTGCACCTGAGCTGTCTGGTGTTCTGCAAAGGCTGCAACAAAAACTTGTAGCAAATAATGACTCATTTTTCCTTTTTTTAGGAATAAAACTGCTGCAGAAGTCGAAAAATGTCAGCAGAAAAGGACAGCCAAGTTGAGGACTTTCTAATTTCTTTACTAAATTTGTAAAGAATCCATCTTTCAGTTGGACAAGTTTAAGTCACCTCTGTGCTTTATAATCATTTTCCCTGAGGAGAAGGGGTTTCACTTATGATGACATCTAATAGACTTCAGAGTGTCTGAAAATGATGGACATTTTAGACATGGATAAGCTAAACGATGGATGTATAAATGCACAGGATCTGAATGACAAACAGCTGGTGCACCGAACCAAGCCTGCGGATACAGTGGAAGAACATTTTGAAGGAGCCAGAAATTGATTCTTGCAAGTCTAAACACCACTGTTGCTAGTAGGTAAGCTCCTAAGTATTCTATGCTTGAACACTTTTGTTCAGAGGATATCACACTGGACTGATACCAAGAATCAGTGTGGGCTTCTACTATATATAAAATAGATAACTAATAAGGACCTACTGTATAGCACAGGGAACTCAAATCAATACTCTGTAATGACATATATCAAAAAAGAATCTAAAGAAGACTGGATATATGTATACCTATAACAGATTCACTTTGCTGTACAGCAGAAAACTAACACAACACTGTAAATCAACTATACTCCCAAAAAAAAAAAAAAAAAGAATCAGTGTGGGCTTAATAAGGGCAGAGCTGCAAGTCAAAATGAATTTTAGATTTGACTGTATTGTTTTACTGCCACCTACAAGAAAAGAGGGCTGCAGGGAGTTCAGAGGATACTAGAAAAGAGAGAGTCAAAACATCTTACCACACTGTGAGACAGAAAAAAAAGTGTCATTACTGTCTCTGTCATTAAATACAGGTACAGTAAGTCCCCTACATACGAACCTTCAAGTTGTGAACTTTCAAAGATGTGGATGTGTGTTCACATGTCCAATCACGTTAAGTTAGTTCACGTGTCTGGAGTATATTGCCACGTGCATGCATCCTCTACAAGTGGTTGTACTTTTGTGTAATTTACTGTGCCATACTGTATAGAGTACAGTAGTACAGTATCTTTATTTGAAGCAAGAGGACGACTTCACTGAACTCCTTGCTGTGCAACACAAGGAGCTTACTAATGAAGACCTGATGGAATTGGAGGCCCAGAGAAAGGATGAAGAGAGAAAAGAGGAAGAAGTAATTGAAGAACTAAAGAGATTCATGACTCAGGAAATGGCAAAAGGATTTTCTTTATTTGAGGAGGCACTGTTAGTTTTTGACGCACAGGACCCGAATGCAGAATGGTACATGAAGGTTGCAGCAGCAGTTCAGAATGCAATCCATTGCTACTGTGTCATCTATGATGAGAAAAAAAGAGCTACTTCCCAGACATCACTGGATCGTTTTACAAGAGGGTAGATAGAATTGAATCCAGCAAGGAACCAGAACCTGTGCCAGCAACGTCAGGCGTGAGTGAAGTGGCAGCTTGTCCTCCATCTCCTATTGCTTACGATCCTTCAGCTCTACCATCTCCCACGTCCTCTCCCTCCTCCAGTCAGTAACCCTTCTTGCCTGTTCACTTGATGCCAGCCCCTGGATGCCAGCTGCTGTACTGTACTACTGTACTTTTCAAGGTACTTGAAAAGTAAGATTAAAAATATTTTATTTTTTGTGTTTGTTTTTTATGTATTATTTGTGTGAAGAGCATAATAAACCTATTACAGTACAGTACTATATAGCCAATTGTGCTAGTTGGGTACCTAGGCTAACTTTGTTGGACTTATGAACAAACTGGACTTAACGAACACGCCCTTGGAACGGAACTCATTTGTATGTGGGGGCTTACTGTAATATGTTTAATTAGTTCTATCGTATTTACGTTCTCCTCGTAAATAGTTCTATAATTATGTATCTTAAGTATATACAATAGGGAATTCCAGGGAGGTCCAGTGGTCAGGACTCAGCGATCTCACTGCTGAGGGCCCGGGTTTGATCCCTGGTTGGGGAACTAAGATCCTGCAAGCTGTGTGGTGTGGCCAAAAAAAAAGAAAAAAAAAAAAAAAAGAATATACAATAGCACAGCCTCCAAAATTTAAGCAGCCTATCATGTTTAAAAAGATTAAATTGCTGTATCAGAGACGAAACATTATTGCTGTATTTTTCTCATACATATTGTTTAATTAGTTCCCCTATGAGTTACTACAATTGCCAGTTTAGCTCTACAGTTGTTGTGTTTAAATAGTAGCACTAATGTAACAGGAAAGTACAGGATAATACATGATTTCAAATAAACGTATTTTCCATATTTTTATGTTAAAGTAATAACACATGTACGATTATTTCTTCTGTATTATATTTATATATATATGAGATATATGTGTGTGTACGTATGTACATACATATTTGCCTGCTGTGACTGTATCCCGGGTTGTCTTCCTAAAAAGTTGGTCACCGCAGGGAAAGAAGTAACATAAGAAATTTCCCCAGATCTGGCATGTACAAGTTTTGGGAATGAGAAGTACATGTGCCTAGTACAATGAAGAAAAAAAAGATCTGAACCAAAGCACATCATTGAGAAGTTCCAGTACATCATGGAGAAAAAGATTCCAAAACCTTCTAGTGAGGAAAAAACAGATCACAGACAAAAGTCTGAGCATCAGGAAGACATTAAACTTTCCAGCAGCAACACTGGAAACAGAGCATTAATTATAGTAAAAAAACAACCACTTTTCTGTTTTTAACACTGTCTCCGAATTTACAGGAAGAAAGCTTTTCAAGACAGGATTCCACATCCAGGGAAACTCAACCCAAAGATCAAATTTACAGGTACAGTAAAAACATTTTCAGACAAGCAGGGGCTAGAAAATGAACTTCCTACACATCCTTTTGCAGGAAGCCATTAGCAGATACATTCCAGCATATTCAGTAAACCAACAGTACGCCAAGAAGAAGGACCCACAAGACAGGAGATTCGAAACTGTTAATGAGGACAGGGGAAACCCGTAATGCAGCTGCGACCACAGGACTGGAGTGCAACCAGTCCAGGCTGAAACTGGAGACAGTGAGTGTGGGAGATCTTCCAGACAAAAAGAAACTGATGGAATTTTAAGATGTATTTGACTATCTGGAGATATCATTGACATATGACACATATGATGAAACAGGTAGAGAAAAATTAAAGACCGCTACACAGTGATAGTAACCAAATGAAGGAAAATAGGCAACTCTAGGGGGAGAAGCAAAAGAAAAACATAATTATAATAATTCAATAGTCAGCAGTGAACGTTATTTGTGTTGTGATAATGATATCAATACCAGCCGTGAATGTAACCAACAACGTTGTATATAACGAATACACAACGAGAAATACCAAGGTGAGCAGGTTATTTAAAGGTATGAAAGTTAATGTCGTAATGGACAGTATTCTCTAGGGGTTGGGGCAGGGGATTACTGGTTATCATTACAAGTCTTTCAATATTATACTTGAATTTAACACAGTGTATAAATACTTTATTTAAAAATGAGCGATGCAGACTCTTAAAGCCCACTCCCAGAAATTCTGACTCAGTAAGGTTCAGGTTAGGCTGATAATCTGAAATTTTAAGCCCCCTGGTGATCCTGGGAGAGAGGCCTAGGAAATCGACAGGATTTATTTAACGACTTACAGGCAAAGTCAGGACTAGATACTAGGCTACTGATCCCAGGCTGCTGTGTCCTCACAATAGCGCTATCAGGTTTTAATGAATTCTCTTTAGAATTTTGCTCAAATATAAGATTACTGGCAAAATTTGGTGCAGACCCACTGTATATGGATTCCATCTGTAAGCCTGCAGCACAAGAGTGAAGCAATCAGGCAAGAGTACAAGATGAAGGAGTTGGGTAATTACAGCAGGCTGAAGGCCCATTGAGCTGGTGAAAATAATGAAAACCCAACTTGTTTTAAAGGTGAAAGAAGTGGGGAATAAGCAGTAAAGACAATTAGATGCAGCAGACAAATGAAATTCCTTCCCTGGACAGAAGATCCAGGAAGAAAAGGCTGGATGTGAAGGTTACCTTTGAATACGAATGCTTTGGTCTGAGAATCCTTGCGTGTCGATCATCACATCTGCTTCATCCAGGACAAACACACGAATCTTAGTCAAATCAATTAATTTTTGCTTGAAACACCAATCTAGGACAGTCCCAGGAGTGCCAATTATAATCTGTTTGGTGACATGAGTGCCTCTGGGAACTAGGGAGCAAAGGAAAAGGGTTTAAAGGTTTCCTTCAGATGCAAACGACTCTAACCATTTACAATTCCCGGTAATGAAACACATTTCATAATGGTTTTCCAAGTGCCAACCCTGAGGGTCTTTGTGGGTTTTGATTTTACAGAGTTTTAGGATAAATTCCCAAGTTTCTAGCTTTACAGTAATGATAATAGTCACGCATATTTGATTCTGCCCCACGGTCATTTTAAAAGCCACCCTGGGTTACACGTCTCTAACTGAGACTTGGGAGGCACAGGTTACTTAAAGAAAATAAAAAAAAAGCCACTCTGCAGCATTCCCATTGTCCTATTGTCCTACAGAAACACTGGCACAGCAGTGAAAGGCCTACAAATCTTCCCGAAATGGAAAACAACCAAAATGTCTATCAACAGGTTACATGAAATAAATGACAGAACATTATACAGCTCGTCAAAAGAATGAGGCGGGGCTACACATACTGACATGAAAAGATGTTTAAAACGCGTAAGTTTTTGAACAGTACAAAAAAAATGCTCCCATTTTTGTAAGCACTCAAAAACAAAACAAAAAAACACACAAAGATTTGTTAACAAAACCACAGCTGTCTTCGGAAATAGGTTTTTGAAAGAAAGAACAACTTTCACTTTTACCTTTGAATTTTCTGTTTTAAAGTTTTTTTTTTCACTTTATGCATGTAATACTTTAATGAAAAAGTGAAACAATAAAAGCTGTTCTGCACAAAACAACTGAGCCTCACAGAAAAGAACAAGCAAAAGCATCCTCTTCTGGGCTGTGGGAATGATGCAGCTAACATTTACTGGGTCCTTATTATGTGCCAGGGGTGTGCACAGTGCTTTATCTGTATCATTTTATTTAATTCCAGTAACAACTCTATGATATAGGTGCCATTATATCCACCATTTTAGAGGCAAGAAAGCAGAGAAGGTATATACCACGACTGTGTCAGTGGTGCAGTCGGGATTTAAAGTATCAGCCAGGGTTGGCTTGCTGGTACATACTTCGATTCCCTCGAATGGCGTACATCACTTGAACATCCACACAGAATTTCCCCATCCGTTCGACCACACGGCCAGTTTGCAGAGCCAGTTCATAAGTAGGAGCCAAGCAGAGGCACTGAGAGAGGGAGAGAGGGAGAGAGAGAGAAGGGGGGAAGGAGAAAGGTTCGTAACAGCCATCACGCAATTCTGAAATACAATTAAAATCTGTGGAGGGAGAGGCACAGAAGTGAAACTGGAGATTTTGGTTGAACAGAATATTTTTACTTGAATACGACTTAGCAGCTGATAGATCTAGGGTGAATGTTGAGTATGGAAGGGGAGAAGGGGCTGAAGGATGAAGAAGCAGCTTCCTTTTATATGTTCCTCTCTGAAAGGTCATGAAGAAACACAGGTTATGAGTCACGCTGTTTTGGTAGAGGAAAAATGGGATATAGGGGGGCTGGGAATCAAAAAGAGAAGGGATGCAAGACTAATTACAGCTTGAGTGTGGTCCCCATTACCTCTTCCCTGATATTAAAAGTCTGCCCATTTCCAGAGCACTCCCTGCTTGGTCCAATCTATCTTACACATCTCTGGCAGAATGTTCCCTGAAACTCTTTCATTTGTTACTTCCATCCCCCCTATAAATCGTGGCTGTTGATGAATGAAGATGTCGATGGAAGAAACTGGTGATATTTAACGCATTTCTGAACTTCAATTAAGGATCTGAGATAGAGGGAAACACAGCTAAAGTGATAAAAACAGTTTCCACACACATTTCTCAACATGTGTTCAAGCATAGCTTCTCCTAAAGGATTTTTACTCATGATATCAAACCCCAGATATAAATTTCCCTGAACTTGTCTAAAGAAGGCACAGGATTTCCTATGCCTGTCACTAGTCACCCACATCCATGTCCACAGGTTATCTTGCTGCGCAGGTTGTAAACTTCCTGAGGGGATCCTTGCTGCCCCATAGCTTTGAGCGCTCCCAACACTTGGGCTCCCAGTTTGTCAATCAATTCGATGAACACAGGTTGGAGAAAGAGGGAGATCACCAGATACTTTCCATGTACTGACACTAGGTTGGGAGAAGGGCAAGCGCAGTTCTAGTCCCTGCTCAGTCGCTCTCTGACAACTGTGACCTCACGTGTGACCTTTCCCTCTCCAAGCCTCTGTTTCCTTCTCCACTAAATGAGTACGAGGGACTGGGTGACCTACAGCTATATAACTATCACTACTGAATGCTCACTTTATGTTGAGCACAGTGCTAAAAATGTACATTAATTCACTCAAACTGCATGACAATCCTATGAGGCAGGTATTCATTCATTCATTCAATGTTTAAGGAGTGGTTTCTACAAGCCAAGCACTGTGACTGAAGTTAGGGTTCAAGGGTGAACAGAACAACTGTGATCCATACCTTTGTAAGTGTTATCTTTACTGACAAGAAAACATACTCCAAAAGATTTACTACCTCGCCTAAGACTTTCAGCTGGTAAGCAGAGAGGCTGGGATTGGAACCAGTCAAACTATAAAGCCTGTGCTCTCAATCACTGCCCCATACTGCTGCCCAATACTCTGATTTCATGAAAGAACGTCTATTCTAAACATCATCACATCATTGCAGCAATATTGCCTATTACTAAAATATCTTTGGCACCGCAAGCATTCCCATCTCTCTCCCAGCCTTTCCTTACCTGTGGAAACAATTCCAAGGCATTAACTCTGCTTAGCATTGCCAAGACAAAAGCAGCTGTCTTTCCTGTTCCAGACTGACTCTGGGCTATGAGGTTCTGAGGTCTGTAGAAAAGAGGATGTGCTGGACATAAACTGAATACAAGCTCCTGGGCATAAACTGAATATAAGTGACTAAAAATAGCCAGTTGGAATACCACTACCGCAGAAACTCACGGGTGCGCCAGCATCATAGGGAGAGCCATCTCTTGAATTTTGGATGGTCTATTAAATCCCATTGCATAGATCCCTTTTAGTAACTCTTCTTTTCTGTCAAAAAAACAAAAAATCAAATACTTAAAGTCTGTGATGCGTCAGTAGACTCAGGAATACAAACTTGAAAGGTGCATTTCTAAATTAGGCCACTTTGCAAGTGAGTATAAAAAGTAATATTTGGAAATATACAAGTTAAACCTCAACTCTCAAACATATATACAATCATGTCTGCACAGCTGGAGCACTAAAGTAGTAAGTTATGTCATAAGCCCAGGCCAAGGATAGCAGTAAGGGCCTAACGTTGAACTTTCTCTTGAACCAAGAAAAAAAAAAGGAAAAACTCATCTGATAGAAGTGCATCAATTTTCCAGTAGAGTTTTATTTTCCACACAAGCAGAAAACTAAGTCAGATTTATTGTTTATTTCTTTTTAGTCAATGACAAACTTTAACGTTTCAATGGCAATTTTCAGAGAAAACAAAATTTCATTTAGGTGATTCTTATATCAATTCTCTCTAGGAGCAGAAGACGCAATATTAGCTCATTCTTCTGAGCCAGCATTTTTAAATGCGTCTCTCCTGGGGTCTCAGGATAGATGTTAGAAAGAGGATAAAGTGAAGTAGGCTGGAATACTTCCACTACAATGACATGCACATTTTGGACATGCTTAATTGGTAGATTAATTGGTAGATTACTGGCAGCCAACCTTTAATTATAAGTAAGCTTCTCCCCAACTAGAAAGCAGGCATTGGGATTTTGGATTTCCCCACTTACATTAAGTCCATATCAGTAACTCGACCTATTTAAATACATTTCCTTAATGCCAGTTGATAACTCCCTAGGAAATGCAAACCTATTTGGGAAAGTTATTCATTTAAATACCATCTGAGACAAAAAAAAATAATTAAAAAGGTAAAAGCTTGTAACTTATCTAAAGGGGTATTTGGGTCATCAAAATTCCTGTTATCTGTACTCTGGTACGGAGAGTAGCAATATGGCTGTGTCTGGCTTAGCTATCCCCCTTAGCACAGCAAGCTTAAAATATTTTACCATCAAAAATGTTCTCAAGTCGTTGGACAATTCAGATATCCTAGTGCTCCTCTTTGAGCTATATTTTAATTGCATGCAAAATGTCCACATCTCATTTGAATATTGACCATTAGAACACGAAGGAGATCCTGATGATTATTATTAGCAGATTAGTTTGTTCTGTGCTATGCTCTCTGGAATTTTCCTACACTTAAAGTAAAAATACTCACAGCCGCAGCTCTTCAAATGTTTTCACCGAGTAGAGTGGAGAGCTGGGATCCTTTTGTAAGACTTCAACTCGGTGACTGGATTCTACTAAGGACTGCCGGATTAACTTGTTCAAGAGTGAATTAGCTGCCAATTCCACTAGAAAAACAAGGATAAAACAGGGGATATTGCAGGGGGAAAGTCAAGCCTCCTGAATGACATCTAACAAGTTGCTTCCTTCCATTCACGGGTTGTATATCAAGCAACTGTTCCTACTCTCATTTTTCTTCCAAAAGAAGGTTCTAAAAAGAATGACACAGCACTGAGAATTCCTTTTCGTTTCCACGAGGATCCAGTTTCTTATGCTCTGTTGCTACACCAACCTCTAACCTCAACCAAGCCTACATCTATTGCCAGCAGACCTAATTTTTCCTTGCCAGCTGAAAATTCGTAACCCATTCCTGCATATTCTATTTCAATTTCCTCTAAAGAAGTAATCCTGACTCCTAAGTTAGTATTTCTTCTGACATTCACTATTTATAAAGAAAACAGAAGCAAAGATGGTTCTTTTCCAATTAAGATGGTATTACTCACCCACGTTGTGAAAGTCATGATTAAAGGAAACAATGCCAGTAAATACACGTAAATGAATTTATTTCCTACCTCCATCTTCTTCACCATCTTCTTCGGTGTTATTAACAGAACCGTCTAAAAGGATGGAAGAGAAACAACTGTAAAGATAAATGCCAAGCAGGAACGTCCAGCGTATCATCCCAGTTTCTCCTGCCGACTCTACAGTGTGTACAAAGGAAGGGTCAAGCAGTGGAGGAGTGGGTAAAAGACTGGAAAGGTAGTGGAGGGTCTTGAATGTTAAACTAAGGGAGCCAAAGTTGCCAGGGACATGAGGAAAGCAATGCTTTTTAAATGAACTGAGCCCAATCTTCTTTAACAACACTCACCTACGTTTGTAACTGTAGTACTCTTAATACCCTGAAGGTTCTTCCGGGGATGGATGACGTTTGAAAACTATTGAAAGATACAAATTTCAATCAATATTGTGAAGCAAGGCATCAAGCAGCCCAGTGCCACCCCCTAACACGGGCTGGAAGGGAGGCAGGGAAGGCCACGCCAATACTGTTTCCTTTGCGATATTATGTATTAACGGATTCCTTTGAGAAGCAGGTCTCCTGTATGAATTATCCTAAAATCGGAGGAGACTTTCTACTGCCCCTGTATATGACGTTCCTCTTTATAAGTCTCTAGTCTAAATGTGACAGTCCTCGGCGGGTCACAGTACGAGCAAGGGATAGCAGATAGGAAAGCGCATTGGTAGATGAGATAGAAGCTAGCTGAGGCTTAACGGTCAAATTGGGACAGCAGAAAACTCAGGGTCTACTTGGGGCTCCCAGCTGCCTTCCCTCCCGCAGATGTCTTCATTTTGCCTTTTCAAGCCAAAGGTCTTGTTCCTCTCGGGGTCTCCTTTCCCGTGGCCCTCTTCCAAATCCTTGTCACACCTCCCCACCACCATCTGACACTCGGCTCCAAACCGTAGCGGAGCTGTCCCTTCCCCTCCCCAGCACATTTCCCTCCAGGAGTGCTGTTCTAGCCCCTGCCCCCTTGCCCTCCCCGGTTCGGTGGCAGTTACGTGGCCGTTCAGCCGCTCGCTCTCCGCAGCCCCTGCGTCGCCTCCCCAAAGTAACGACGCCATAGCTGCGATCGCCGCTTCCGCTCCCAGCACGTGCGGCCGCCACAGGCGCGAGGTAGTGCCCGGCCTCACCCAGCGACCAATGGGCTTTCTCGGGGGGCCGACCAGCCGCCGTGCGCAGGCGCCCGAACTCCGAGGTGGTGGGAGGAGTCGGGGGAGGAGGGCGGGGTCCGCGCAGGAGGGAGCTGGCTGTAGTGGTCTGCCAGTGCCCCAGTTAGCGCCAGGCGTTGGAAAGGCAGCCGGGGCGCTATCGTGGTGAACGTTCGCCCGCGGCTGACCTCTGCTGAGCAACAGCAGCGTGGGACTCTAAGCGGCAGCAATCTCCGTACTGATTCGAGAGTCCTACCTCTCCTACCCCACCACCCTCTCCCCAGACTATTCTCCTGGTGGTGAAGCAGGACCCCTCCACCCCGCTTCAAGCTCTTGTGCCCGCGTCCCCCCGAAATTTCCGCTTCTGCGTTGCAGGATGTTAGAAAGGCTAGTGAATGGCATACGAAAGTGGAGAGTCAGAATTGGTGAGTTTCATCTGACAAATGAATTCGAATGCGAAAGATGCAGCGAGGAAGTAAAGTTGTTCAAGCTCTATCGTCCCTGTTACTAGATACCTGTGATGTTTCCACATACTGATTTATTTTCATTTTAATTCTGATACGCGCCTCTTGGTAAAGCAATCCGGAGAAAACGGTTTCCCTTTCGGTACAACCTTCACCTGCTACCTTCACCTGCATAGTCCAGGATAGATTCTGTGCACTAATGACTGCTAAATTTGGACAAAAGAACCAGATCCCCACCCCACCCCCCACCCCCGCCAGTTTTCTAACTGGAATCTTGCGGTTTCGATCAGCATCTCTAGAAAAACGCGCAAACAAAACCTAGTTATGATCTCTCCGTGGTGCTGAAGCAAGACTCCCCATCCCTGTTCGGTCACTCTCGGACACCTCAGTCGTCTGTTTTGAGATTATCACATTCCTTTTCAGCCTTTCCATGTGGATTCTAATTGTAAATGTTTTTGACTCTCAATGATAACTTTCTACTAATTTAAGTACGAATAAAATCAGACCAAGTTCTTTAATTTTAGTTTTCTATTATTTTAGCGCACTAGAAATTATCCTTTTATTCTTCTCCTACCGCAGGACCCAGATTCTGTTTTGTTGGAGGTGGACAATTGGTGACTAGATTAGAAAACATTAGGCAGATTTCAGCGTCAAGCCTGCACTCCCGGCTCTTAGAACTACATTTCCCATGAAGATGTACTACATTTCCCATGAGGCCCCGGACGCGCGCGTAGAAAACGCAAAGGGACAGCTTCCTGTCTCGAGAAAAGCTGCGTGGCCGACGACCGGAAGGTAAATGTGGGGGCTTTGGGGTGGGTTATTTTCTGGGTTCTTCCAAGGGGAACGGACAGATGGACAAACAGATGGACGTTTCTCTCTTTCCCTCTAAGCCCCTGTTCCCATACCTTGATCTTTTCAGGAAAGCGCTCTTTAGAGCATGGAAATGGGAACTCGCTAAAGACCGTGTTTTTGTGTCTGGTGCTTCTTGGAGCACTTGTCAGAAACGTGCAGCAGTAGGAGCTTATTTAATTCGATTCCTTGAGGGCCCTGGGACTGCGGAGTGTAATCTCTTCTTCCTCAGTTAGAATTTTGTTTGCTCATAAAACGAAATATTAGTAGAGGTCGGGATCCCAGTAGTATGTGGGGTGGGCAGGCGTGGCAACGATTTTCAAATTGGGGGATTACTTTCCAGTATTAGTGATCATAGTGCGTGTTTCCTAATCCTTTGGCTATTACCCCTGCTTCCTTCTTTGGTTTAAAAGTTTATCATGGGGAATGCTCTTTCTACTACTTCCACTGGTTACAAATATTTTCGAGACTAAACCTTTTTAACCTCAAAAAATACATTGAAAGTCTAGCGACGGCTGTTTTAATGTTTACAGTCAATGCTTAGCGCACGCACGAAATTCCTTTGTGGTAATTTGGTGGCCCCCCTCCAGGTATTACATGACTGTTTGGGAACCACTGTGCTTCACCCGTCAGGAGTCCTCTTTTCCCCAAAATGTCTTATTACTCGCTTAACTCCTTTGGACTAGTTTTTCGGTTATATAAGGGGTTGAACTAGATAATCACTTCGGAAATTTTTTGATCCGGTAATATTGGGCTTTGAGATATGAAGATGTAAACCATTGTTTTGCTGTAATTTGTATGTGAAAAGTGCCATGTGGCTTTTAACTTTTAAAAAAGAGAGGTTTAAATAAAAACTACCTTTAATCCCACCACCTAGAGTTAGGTGTGTTGATCTTTCTTTGTGCCTTGCGTGTGCAGTATGACTGAGATTGTACGGTACAGTTTGCAACTTGTTTGACCTAATTTGCATTTTTCTATTAGCTTACCATGGATTTCCAGTAACTAATAGTATAACGTTTAATTATTCACTGTTGTTGGGTAGTTTGCAGTTTTTACGTATTTGCAGTGAATGTATCCTACATATATCTTTGAGTCACTGATTCTTACTTTGCCTGATGAATGCCTAACAGTGGAACTGGGTGAGTGAATGATGTCGCTTAAATATTACGGAGAAAATGTATTTCAGCAGATAGTAATGGTCAAGGTCATTCATTTTTGTTACACAGCTGTGTTTTCCTAGAACAAGCAAGCTATTTCTGCTGTCACTCTTCTGGCTTAAATGCTAAAACTGACAACCTCCAGATTTTAGGTGTTTTTGGACCAGAAGTATCAGGAACAAATAGATCCAAGTTCAGGTGAGCTAAATTAGTGATTTGGTCTGTACCCTAATAGACCAGATTCATTTTGGTTATTATCTCTCTATCTGATTCCAGCTGCTAGGAGTTTGAAGTTCTGTTGCAGAGTGGGAATAGCCTTCAAGTGACAGGCATAATTTCTAAGAAAATCTTAGTGGCAAATTATAAAAACTATGGCATTCTAGAAGTAACAAATGGAGGGCAATATATTGCTGAAATAATTCTGAAACAAAACTTGGGTTAGAATCTTGCATGTCACACAGTGCTGTTATTGAGCATGTGTTAAAAATTATTAAAACAGCTGGATTTACTATATTCCTTTAGTAACTAAGGTTATCTACGCTGTTACCTTTCCTCCTTTAGGATTGTGTGTAAAGGGCAGGTTTTTGTTCATTCCCTTTGGCTCTCATTATTTAGGTGGTGAGAGTACGATGGGGAGTATGATTGGAAGCAGAATCATAACCTAGGTTTGAGATCATCTTTGGGAAGTATTTAAGTAAAAATAAGGTCAAATTCACAAATTTCCAAAATTCTTTAATTTTGGGCAGTTGCTTACTGCCCAGCAACTTTAAAAACACACTCATAAAAACAGCAACTCACACTAGCCAAAGGTAACAAGTTTATAACAGAAATAGTGCTGGCTTTGCTTACTACTCTGACAAAACAGAAAGACCAGGTCTGTTTTTCTTTTTCTGGCATGATTCCTCTTTCAGTTGCTAGATATGAGTGGTAATTTGGAAGTTAAGTGGTATCCGATACGAACGTGACATACACTTAGGAAAGACCAGTGATGGGTGAAGTCCTTACTCTGTGTTCCATGGTCTTTTGAGTTAGTTGTTTCTATTTAAGTAAAAGGAGAGAGGTTAAGAACCAGGTTATCCCAAACAATGCTGTGAAAGGAGAGACAGGTTAAAAAAAAAAAAAAAGGACTTAAGAAGGAGAAAGAGGGAAGGGAGGCTTCTTGGGCATCACACCATTTGCAAGGTCACAACGAACACCCCAACGAAGGGCAGATCGTTTCTTCTCAGTTGGTACTAGGTAATTGTTTGGAACATATATGTGCTGAGGCTTGGATTGGTGTTCTGCACGACAAAGCATCTGTTCTCGGACACCCCAGCGTAATTCCTTCCTGTGATCTTCACCAGGTAACCGCATCGAGTCCCAGTCTCGTTTATACTCAAAGTAGCGGGCTACCCGGTCTACCTTGCCCCGGTTTCGGCTCAACAGGTCCAGCCTTGGGAGAATAAAGGACTTGGGTCGGCTGGCAACGATCAGGTCTTGTTCAAAGGCTGGAGGGCCCATTTCTTCTCGTCGTAGACAGCAGATGAGCTGATCTTGAGAAATTCCTTGGTATTCACGTGGTAGACTAAATTTTTGTGAAATATCAACTGGAGATTCCCTGTCATCCTGGAACTGCAGATTCATCAGCCTTTGTCTTAAGTCCCAGACATCCATGTCACTTTCTGTACCAGACTCCGATTCACTGATGATCGACTCATCCGTCACTAATACTTCCCCACCTGGCTTTCGACGCAGCACCTTTCTCTTCATCACGGGCTTTCGGAGTCTTTGGGAGGCCTCTGAGACTGCTTCTGAAGAGGCATTGCTTTCTGTATGTGGGTAATGCAATTGCACGGGAAGAGCATGTCGCTTTCCTGGGGTTACTGAGGCTTTACTGTAGGGATCATATGGGATGGACTGGGCTGCTCTCCTGACATCTCCCTCACCCTGCCCTGCACAGATATGGGTAAAAGCTGTAGCAGCTGCTAACATTCGTTCTTCTGGATCCATATTGGCCCATTTTTGTCCATCAGGTCCCACAAGTTCCTCCACTGCTTCCCCTACACTGTAGGACCTTCTGCAAGAGAAAACACCAATCAGTTTTCCAGTAATAAATTTCCAGCCCAAAAATCGTTCATTCCCTTCTTGTGTACTATTTTATAGCAGTGAAATGGAGAAAGAATGGCTAAGGCAGTCATAAGTAGAACAGTTAAGTATATAGTAAAATACAGATTAGTACGGGCAGTATGGGAGCACTTTGGAGGGGCATTAACCCAACTCGAGAGTTTATTGACCGCTTTCATTTCCACTCTCTTCTTATTCACTCCCACTTTTACTGCCTGTTAGTCTTGCCATCTTTAGTAGCTCCTAGGATAGGTGAGTTCAGGCATGAGAAAAGCTCAAGAGACTAATGATACGGGGCACAATACTTAATGTACATCATGTAACTTGTACTTAGGGGGACACTTTATGTACCCAGCACTGTTTTTCGTGCTTCACATTTATTAAATTCGCGTAATCCTCACAACTGTGGGATAGGTACTCTTAGTATCCCCTTTTCACAGATGAGTAACATGAGGCATTGAGAGATCAAACAGCCCAAGGTTACACAGCTAGTAAGTGGTGGAGCTGGAATTTTAACTCAGGCAGTCTGGATTCAGAGTCCTTGCTTTTAACCATGAGAGTGATTTAATTCAAAAAACCATCACAAAAGCAGTAATATAAATGCATACACTCCTTATGCTTAAGAAATAACACGGCTTCAGCTGCCAAGCTAACTATGTTCATCCCAACAGCCTGTCACTGAATTAACTTTTAGTACCCAAACCAACCAGTCAAATACCCAATGCCAGTTTCCTGACTGGATCTAGAATAGGTATCTACTGCCCAGTATTTCCTGTGTCTCTACTATTTTTCTTCTTAAGCTGAAAAACTAATACATATACATGTAGGACTCCCCACCTCACACCACCCAAACCAAGTTTCACTCTCAAAGGCAGCTTCTTATAATTTCTCCAGTAATTTTCCGTATTCATATGCACTTTTATACCATAAAGGAACATATTATACAACTCTTCTAAACCTTAAAGATAGTCTTGGTGATCCAGCTGTTTCAGTACATGTAGACATACTTCATTTTGTTTAAAGGTACATGGAATTCCAGTGTATGGATGTACCATAATTTATTCATCCTGTCCCTGACTGATTTTAGACTTAGTCTTTTGTTCTTAAAAACGAATGTTACAACAAATATCTTGTAAGTTTTTACATACTTGTGCAAGCATATGTGTACATTAAATTTCTAGAAATGGAATAGGTGGGTCAAAAGGTATGTATGTGCTCAATTTTGATAGCTGTTGCTAGGTGCCCTCTGAAGAAGTTGTACTGAGTGTGTATTCCAGATCTTGCTTCTCCTTCCTCTCTCCAAGGTGGTATATTATCAAACCCTCTCCTCTTTGCAGTCAGTTTGGTAAAGAAAATACTTCTCATATAAATTGGCATTTATTTAAATTGAGTAAATTTGAGCATCTTTTCATACATTTACAAGCTTTTTCTCCCTTTTGTATGAAATGCTTGTTTTCATTTACCTCTCAGGTTGTTGGATTTTTTTCTTGTTGATCTTTATATTAAAACTGATTTATATATTCATGGAATACATACCACCTTTACATTTTTCTTGCCAGTTTGTTATTTACCTTCTGACTTTTTGCTGGTAGAAACATATTTTTAGGTAGTCACATTTTTTTGGTTTTCTACAGTTTCTGGGTTTCTACAGTGCCTTACTTATAAATCCCTTTCCTACTTCAACAAGATTATAAGAAAGTTATCTCATGTTTTCTTCTAGTACTTTTATAGTTTCATTTTTTACATTTAAACTTTTCATCCATCATAGATACAGAAACTCAAAGAGCAAAAACCTAAATGAGCTACCTAGACTTAGATAACCTAGTCAGCCTTAGAACAGATGTGGAGATGATATTCTTTAACTAAAGTAACCATCAGTCAAAGATTGTCTAGTACTGTCCCAGTATTATAGATATAGTACAGTTGTCCTCAGATTATTGCAATATGCCAGGAATTTCAACACTGATATCTAAATTATATTATCTAGAGTGACTTAACTGCTAGAGGTACAGAAATCTTTTATCAGGACATGCATTAAATTTGACTTAAAGATCTTGATGCTTAATTACCTTCTTTCTGCCATCAAAACTGCTTAAAGTAGGAAAATCTTGACTCCAGATTCTACTTCCAATATGAAGTACAATCACTGACAAGTTTCTTCCATCAAGCCAGCTCTTATTGTACCACCTTTAAGACGGAACTGAGTATTAGATAGAACATACAAGCCACTAATTTTACCTGAAATATTGGAAAGCAATAGAAACTTGGAGTAGACATAAATATTGCATATAAACAGATCTTATGATTGGAAAGATGGGACAAATATAATGAGAAGTCAAAAGGAAATGTTTTAGGGAAAAAAAATATCAATAACATCCGTCCTCAGTCATCTCAGCTCATGAAGAAGAGAGAAATGAAATCTACGTATTCCGTAAATTCTGACTACTCTTAACAATGCTAGCTGAATATTTTTTTGATGCTGCCTTCCCGTTCCCACTGTGAATTGGCCAGACAGGATGGAAAAGAATGATAGCTGGATGATCAACCCATAATAAAGCTAATGCTTATATCCCTGGGCAGAATCAAAAGTCCATATCCTTTAGGCATCAAATTAAATCTTAGATACTATTTGAACATAATGGAATGATAGTGACATCACCAAAGCAATCAGCACTAAAATTGTACCTCTTTACTCTCTTTTCAGATAGGGTGGATCTCTATGATTTGTTTATTCCTGAGGTTGTCTTATCATGGCTGAAAATGACATAGAAAGAATCCAGACTGAGAAACTCCTAAAAAGAGTGCAAGAACTGGAGCAGGAGGTACAGAGACTTAAAAAAGAACAGGCCAACAACAAGGACTCAAACGTTAGAGAAAATTCTTCAGGAGCTGTAAAAGCTAAGCGTGCATTTGATTTCAGCGCTCACGGTCGAAGACACGTAGCCCTAAAGATAGCCTATCTGGGCTGGGGATATCAGGGCTTTGCCAGTCAGGAAAACACAAACAATACAATAGAAGAGAAACTGTTTGAGGCTCTAACCAAGACTCGACTAGTAGAAAACAGACAGACATCCAACTATCACCGGTGTGGGCGAACAGACAAAGGAGTTAGCGCCTTTGGACAGGTAAGGGCCATTGTACTGTTCCACAAAGCGAGCAATACCAATATATTCTAGGTGTACATACTGAGGATTCAGATTATTTGTATCTGTAAAACAATATCTTTCTCTAATTCCACAGGTGATTTCTCTTGACCTACGTTCTCACTTTCCAAAGGGCAAGGATTCAGAGGATTTTAATTTAAAAGATGAAGTCAACGATGCGGCTATAGAGATCCGTTATACCCACATTCTCAATCGGGTGCTCCCTCCAGACATCCGTGTACTGGCCTGGGCTCCCGTAGAACCTAGCTTCAGTGCTAGGTTCAGCTGTCTTGAGAGGACCTACCGCTATTTCTTCCCTTGTGCTGACTTAGACATTGTAACCATGAACAATGCAGCTCAGAAGTACGTTGGCACACATGATTTTAGGAACTTATGTAAAATGGATGTAGCCAACGGAGTGATTAATTTTCAGAGGACTATTCTGTCTGCTCAAGTGCAGCTAGTAGGCCAGAGCCTGGCTGAGGAGAGATGGCAAGAACCCTTTCAGTTATGTCAGTTTGAAGTGATTGGCCAGGCATTCCTTTACCATCAAGTCCGCTGTATGATGGCTATCCTTTTTCTGATTGGCCAAGGAATGGAGAAGCCAGAGGTTATTGATGAGCTGCTGAACATAGAGAAAAATCCCCAGAAGCCTCAATACAGGTAAGTTTAAAAAAATGAAACAAGGAAACACCCAGACCCCCAAAATAAAACAGCTATTGCCCTGAGGTACGTAAGAATATATTTTAAAATATTCTTCCTCTCCCCACCATTGTCTAAATAACTAAGTCTCTGATTCTGCCTTCATGAAGCATTTACTCTTAACTTGTAGAATGTTATGAACATGTAGCAGGGAGTGGTATCGTTTAATTTTCTTCTGTTACTGTTCTATCCCTTTAGTAAGAAACTGGTGTTTGGACCAGGCCCCTTAAATAATTTTATAGCATTATGGTGGGGCCAAGTCAGCTCACTTCTAGGTGACTTGTTACCACTGAAATTTAATGTAGACCAGGCCTAACTAGTTGATCCATGGTTTGCTGCCTTTTTCTTTTTTTAATTATAAAGTTGTTCAAGGTTAGGGATGGTGTTTTATTTTCTTAACTATTAGATACTCAATATTGACAAAGTTTTCCCTCTCCTTTTAACCCAACTAATCCTGTTTTTTAAGAATTGTTGGATGGCTGCTGTGTATTCTCATACTCTGTTTCTTCTCTCTTTCTCTCTAGTATGGCTGTAGAATTTCCTTTAGTCTTGTATGACTGTAAGTTTGAAAATATTAAGTGGATCTATGACCGGGAAGTTCAGGAGTTCAATGTTACCCACCTTCAGCAGCTATGGGCTAATCATGCTGTTAAAACCCAGATGTTGTATAGTATGCTACAAGGACTGGACTCTGTTGCGGTACCCTGTAGGACAGGTATGACAGGGAACCAAAGTTATACAGGGTTATGGGGGAGGGAGATTCACATAAAGTTTGGAGGTGATTCTCTTGTGGTAAAGTATCCATGTAATGCTTGATTGTATACGTTATAGGACCAAAGATGGATGGAGTGACAGAATGGAGAAATGTTAAGCCCTCTGTCATAAAGCAGACCAGTGCCTTTGTAGAAGGAGTGAAAATGCGCACTTATAAGCCCCTAATGGATCGTCCGAAATGCCAAGGATTAGAATCCCGGATCCAGCATTTTGTACGTAGGGGACGCATTGAGCACCCACATTTATTCCATGACGAAGAAACAAAAGCCAAAAGGGACTGTAATGACACACTAGAAGAAAATACTATTTTGGAGAAACCAACAAAGAGAGTTTGTGTTGATACAGAAATTAAAAGCATCATTTAACCATAGAGAACTCACCAAGATCTAGGAGGCAACAAAACACCATTAGGCTAAAGAAGTTCTTGCTTGAATAAGAAAGAATTTAAACATTCTTTCATTCCTGTCTAAGAGAATTAGAGATGGAAGAAGCAAAAAGTAATTTTAAAATGGACATATATTTACATACACCTGGAAACCTGTGCCTTTTGTTCAAATTCATTAAAGCCAGATCCTGCAAGTGTCTGATTTGTTGTGCTGTCCTTTTTGAAAACAAATGAGATATTTACTACTCATCTCAATTCTCATAAAGAGCTTGCCCAAGTGTCAAAAATTAAAAATATAAACTTTAGTAAGTTATATATTTGATTAACTGGTTTAGTGCCAGGCAAGATACCTGAAAATGACCCACGTGGGTAAGGCACAGCATCTCTTATGAAGCTTATCAGTCTAGTGCTGTGTGAGCCACAAATTGTCTCTGTTGCATAGTCCTTTTTAACATTTTACACATGCAGAGAAAACTCTTAGCCCACGGGCCATATAAAAACAGGCCATGCAGTTTACCAATCCCTGGCCTAGTGGTTTAAGGAAAGCTCTTATAAAGAGGAGACATGCAAGCTAAATCTTGCAGAACAAGTGGGAGTCAATTAAAGTGGGGATAAAGTAGCAGAGCTTTAATTGTGTTTAAGGCAGAAGATGCAGCTGTATGAAAGGTTAAAGGTTACAGCATTTGCATTCAGATAACTGTAAATACAGTAACTTCAGAGTAACAATAGCACAGTTAGGAAAGGTAAGCAAGGGTCATGTTTTAGAGCCTTGTAGGCCTTCCTAAAAAAGTTTAAATTTTATCTTGAGAGGCCACTGGAAAAAAAAATTAAGAGCCAGAATTGTGTAGGAAAAATATTGCTCTGGGTTTACTGTGCATTGCAAGAGGGCAAGACAGTGGGACCAATTAAGAGGCTGTTGGAGCAATCAAGGAAATAGATGATGACGGCCTAGACTAGATTTGCAGAAAGGGGAACGGAGACAAGTAGGTGAATTTGAGATTAAGAAAGGAGAAGCAACAGGACTTCGTGGTTGAGTGAGTGTGAGGCTCAAAGCAGGGACCTTTCAGGATAACTCCTACATTACAGATTGAAGCACATTCTGGAGACACACACTAGGACAGGAAAATGAGGTGGGGCTTTGCTTGTTCTCAAAGTTGATAAGTAACCCTCAAAATGTGACTTATAAACACCAATATTCATTCAGAAGAGTTTAAAGTTCTCTTAAATAATACATTATCCTTTATAGCAATTAAAACAATAAACATCAAAGTAAATGAACTCAGACCTTCTGCTCAATAGTAACAATTTTCATCATAGCAGAGTGTATTGCTAGTCCACATTTATGATATAATACTATATACTATATGAGATCCAAAGTTTTATTTACCTGCCAACAAATAATTAGTTTGTTCCTACCTATATTCAAAATTCCAGGTATACAAATATGATTTATACCCTCAAGCTGCTAGGTAAAATATAATAATAGATGGGACAATTAGAAACAATACTAACATAGAAATAGTACAGTGATGCTCAGTAGTGGATGGGCCGCAGAAAGAAGACTTCACTGAAAGAGTTCCAAGTTTAGGAAATAAAATAGTATAAGGAAGTGAAGTGACCCTGTAGTTTTGAAGAGCAAGAAGACACAATAGCTTTTACATTCTAGCAGAGTAGGAACCAGAAAAGAGCCCCATTTTAGAGATGGGGAAATAGCTGGACAAAGTAAGATTTTTTCTAAATTGCCAATTGTACGATCCAGGTCTTCTGGAGTTTGAATCATGTCATCGGTTTTTGGGATTGATCTGCCAACATTTCATAATACCCTAAATGTCCTTAAAATATGACTGCTTTCTCCTTTAATTTTGATGTAAAGATAGCGTAATCACTGAGCATAGCAAAATATCCCCACTTAAACATGTAAAGACAAACCAAAGCATTTTATTTTTTTCAGGTTCCTACCTTATTTCAATGTACTTTCACTGGCATTAGTTTTCAAGTCAAAGGAAAACCTAGAAAAGAACAGAGTTTAGGGAATCACTCAAAAAAAAAAAGTCAACTATAAAGAAATGATACATGGGACAAAAAGCACTAACTAAAATGCCATGCTTAGGGCTTCCCTGGTGGTGCAGTGGTTGAGAGTCCGCCTGCCGATGCAGGGGACACGGGTTCGTGCCCCGGTCCGGGAAGATCCCACATGCCGTGGAGCGGCTGGGCCCGTGAGCCATGGCTGCTGAGCCTGCGCGTCCGGAGCCTGTGCTCCGCAACGGGAGAGGCCCCAACAGTGAGAGGCCCGCGTACCGCAACAACAACAAAAAAAACCCAAAAAAAACACATCCATGCTTAGCAGATTCTATAGAAGCAAAAGAGAGGATCAGGGTCTTTGATCTTTTTTTAAAAATTTTATTTATTTTTGGCTGCATCGGGTCTTCGTTGCTGCATGCAGGCTTTCTCTAGCTGCAGCAAGTGGGAGCTACTCTTCGTTGCAGTGCGTGTGCTTCTTACTGTGGTGGCTTCTCTTGTTGTGGAGCACGGGCCCTAGGTGCGCGGGCCCAGTAGCTGTGGCTTGCGGGCTCAGTAGTTGTGGCACATGGGCTTAGCTGCTCCGCGGCATGCGGGATCTTCCTAGACCAGGGATCGAACCCATGTCCTTAACCACTGCGCCACCAGGGAAGTCCAGGGTCTTTGATCTTAAATGAAATCCTTTCAAGGTTAACTAGGTTATATTATCAAATCTAGAAGAATAAGGATCTAATGACATTACTTTTGGTAGTTACCACAGAAAAACTCAGAACAATCATCATAGATGAAGCAAATCAGAAGTCCCAAAATGTAACTTTGAAGAATGACTTCATTTATCTGTATTGTATAATACGTTGTATAAATTCCAGAGTCAGACCGATGGTAGGGACTAAATGAATATGAGGAGTAAAGTAGGGCTTAGCTTTTTCTTTCTTCACTGGAAAAATGGAAGGAATTATTTCAACAGGTTGTGAAGTTTAAATGAGATTTTATATATATATGTTTTTATATATATTATATATGTAATATATAAGTATATATATTATATATATAAATTAAATGGTGCTTTGTGAGAAGTATTACACCATTCATTTCAATGTTCATGCAATACAAAACTACCTACTAAAAAGATAAATACAGAACAGAGGAAAGTAGGGACAGAAATGTAACAGGACTCTGGGCTGGAATGGGCTGGAAGAATTCCAATACTAAGGCCCAAAGAGATTTTTTTTTTATGGCATGTGTAGTATACTATACTATGATTAACATGTTTTCTTTGCAGTTAAATTATTGCACACTTTTTCTTTCTCGAATGTATGAAGAAGATAGGTGCTTGCAAATAATAAAATATAAAATTTAATAAGGTCCACAAGTCGCTGTCAGTTTTTTCTCTTTTTAATATAAAGACCTGATAATCCTTTCTCCTTACTTAGGGGGAAACTTTCACATAGAAGCTAGCACAGCTTGTATTTTGTAGATAAATACAGATGATATTGACCAAAATACCCAACAGTACCTTCTGGTCAAAATCTTAAGCAATTCAGTGTCCCATGTTTACCTAGTTGCAAGTGAAAGGATCTTGAGGGTGGAGGGGAAGGATTTTAAATTGGAATAGCAGGGCTGGATCACTAGTTAGATTCTAAACTTTCCTGGGAGGCTATTGCAGATTTAGAACAAATTTCTCTACCTCTCGGAAGGAAAGCATGCAGCTTCAAGAACAAAAGTATTAGAACAAAAGAAAACAAAACACCCTAAAAAAGACAACCATAATCCAAAGAGACAGCAAACTAGTGGAAATACTGTAACAGGTTCAAAATCACTAATTCAAATTCCTATTAGAAAGCTATTAAAAGGTACAAACACCAGCAGAATAGGAAAAAGACAGGTGATTTACTGAAGAAATAATGACTAATAAACATAGAAAAAGATGTTTCACCTCATTAATAATGCAAATAAAAACATTAAGCTATGCTTCTAGATTGGTAAGACTTTTCAGTACCCAGTGCTGGCTGGAGTGTGGAGAAATAAGTACTCTTACACTGTGTTCTATGTGTTGGAGGAGGGTGTGGAGGGGAGATGACAGTTTTTCTAGAGGGCACTTTGGCATTATGAATCAGAATTTAAAATGTACCATAATTTCTAAGCCACAAAACGTTTCCAAGAAATTATTCTAAGGAGATAAACTGGACAAGAACGCAAACATGTACATGTACAAGTAACCACTACCATGCTATTTTCTGTTGATGAAGAAATTGGAAAAACAAATGTCCATCATTAGGGGATAGGTTAAATAATACGTGGCATAGTAGAGCCATAGCAAGAAATACCATGCACCCATTAAAAATGATAATGCAGGGACTTCCCTGGTGGTTCAGTGGCTAAGACTGCGCACCCAATGCAGGGGGCCTGGGTTCCAGCCCTGGTCGGGTAACTAGATCCCAGAGGACGCTACTAAGAGTTCGCATGCCACAATGAAGATCCCGCGTGCCACAACTAAGACCAGGTGCAGCCAAATAAAGATTTTTTTTTTAATGATAATGCATATGTACATTTGGCATGGATCAAATCACTTATTCCTAAACTATTAGGGACTAAATAAGGCATAATCTGCTTTTTAAATGAATATACTTTGTTATATTCAAAATACACAATTATATAAAACAAATACATTTACCAATCATGTAAATATATACTCATAATGAATACATCTTAAGTAAACCCAAATATCAACACTGATTTTTTTTTTTTTTTTATCTGTGGCTGATGGAATCTCGAGTATTTTCTTCCTTTTTAAATATGTACTTAACAGTGCTTGGATTTATTTCTACAAATACTGAGATTATATACTTTTTATAACCAGAAAAAAAAAGTTGTTTTTCTTTCTTCATTCTGGGGCAGGACTATAGGATTCTTCAATTTTACACGCTATCCTAACTCATTAGGGAAAGCGCTTCTCGCACTGTGACATCCGGAAGTTCACAAAAGGTGAAACTAGAGGGGGAGAAGACTTTTCTCCCTTCACGACGACAACAAAGACCAGAGACTGCACCAGCTGGCCCGGCGCGTGGTTATCGTCTCAGACGCTCACGGCCTCCGGGGAAGCCGGCTGCCCGCGGGCACCGGTCCCGTCGCCCACAGGCCCCTCGGCCCCGTCCACCTCGCAGAGCGGCGACCACGAGGGTGCTCGCCGCTGCGGGCGCCGGGCTGGCAGTAGACCGGCAGCTGGTGCACATCATGACCTTGAGGGGTCGAACGCGCTGGGGGCACGCACGGCGCCGCTCACACGTGCCTCCGCAGGCCGCACACCTGGGCTCGGCGGGAGCGTCAAGGCTCCGTACGGCGCCCTGGGGAAACCGGCACCCAGGGGAGGGAAACTCCAATGCCGCGCTACTCAGAACCTGACCTCTCCACAGCTGTGGGCGGGCGGGCGGCCCTAGGGAGCCAGTGCACCATCTCTCTCAGCTTTTGCCCGCTTACCGGTCCAGCGGACGTCCATCGGCCGCACCGAGTCCCGCCGCCCCGCTAGCTTAGTACCGCAGGTTTCGGTTAGCGTCCCACAGCTCGCGCAGGCGCACGACCCGCAAACGCGCCCAAGCTGGCGTTAACCGCCCGGCCGCCCAGATTTAAACCCGAAGACCGTACGGCCCCCTCGGCCCCGCCCTCCTCCTAACTATTGGCCCAGAGGGTAAACGTCTTCCAAGTGTACATCCCGATTGGTGCCTATTTTCTTTTGGCCCTCCCCCATGGGCGGGAGGAGGCCTGGGACTCCGGGCTTGGATTCGCCAGGGCCGCCACGCGCCGAGCTCCAGCGCGTAACCCGGAACCGCGGCGGCGTCGCTTTTAGGTGTCCCCGAAGGGGAGGAGAGGACTCTCAAGCCTCGGTTAACAGCGAGGTAGCTGGATTTGGGGAGAGGTGTTCTAAACGTTCCGTTCACCTCAGGGGAATCTTCCCTTCCCTGCTCCGGCGGCTGTGGGGCTGGGAGACATCGGGGAGGGCGGCTCTCAGAGCCGGGTTGGAGCCACTTCCCCCGGTCCCGCCTCTTGCCTCCTGACGGTTGCCCTGGAGTCTGATACGCGCAGGTTCCGTATAAAGACCGGACGCGCATCCGCAGAGTCCTTCCCGTGGTTTCCGAGGCTCTATGATTTGACCCATTGCTGTGTCTCCAACCCTTGCCAAAGTGACTGTCAGACTGCTCCCACCACTCCAACTTCCTTGGGTGAACGAGGCCTCGCTTGTGGTTTTCCTCTGGAATGCTCCCGTCTGCTCCCTTCGCATAATCTTACCCTTAAATTTGTTTTGTTTTGTTTACGTACCTGGGGGAAAAGTCTAGTGCTTTGGCAGTTGCTGGCGGTGAGACCTAGAGAAGAAAAAGGGTGGAGGTCTTAACAGCGCAGTGTCCTCATCACTGCCCTGCAACCTAACTAAAGCAACTTGTCCCCCTCGTCCTGAGCGTTCTGTACCCCACCTCACAACAAATAGGAAGGTGACAAATTTAATTTACACTATTAAATTCAGGATTCAGTGAGAGGGAGAAAATAATCCGTAATCTTTTCCTCCAAACTTCATATTACCTCTTACTCTTACCCCTTTGTCCTAGGGCCTTTGCACTACCTCTAAGGCACTTTGGATTTGTTGGGGGAAAGAAGAAGGAATAAACAAAGGAGAAGAAGACAGAAGTAGTTTGTGAAGGTTTGAATGACCCGACCCCTAGATCTCCAGTGTCTTAACACGACTTTAGTGCACACATTCTTTTCTCATGAACAAATATCCCACGTTTAGGTTTCGTCATCTCATAGCTGCATGTCTTTTTCAGTGGCATTGAATTTGTCTTAGAAACAAGAGCGGACAGAGTCATTTTTCTTACCTACTGCTTTGCTCATTCAGCAAACTCCTTACACACACACCCCCATTAGTTTCTTGTTCTCCTTTATGTTAAAATTTTATCTTTGAAACCCTTTAATCAATAACTTGAAGGATCTATCTTCCGTCATCTTTCAAGTGGTATCTTGTGTTCAACTCAATCCCTGTTTTTTGGTGGACCACTTCATCCTCCAGCTTTGTCTAGATCTGATTTGATAATCCTCGTGGTTCCTTGAAATCCACTGAACTCAGGTCAAGAAAACTTAACCAGGGCCATTTAAACTACAGTATATGGAAGGAAATCCTATTCCTGCAAACCAAACTGCATCTTTTAAAAAAAATATGAAGGAAAATTTCAAACATATGGAAAAAATGAAGCTCCGTGAACTCAATGCCAGCCCCAACAATTATTAACTCCTGGCCAATCTCGCTGCTCCCATATCACTATCTACATAACTCCTCTTGTGTTTCTTTGAAGCAAATAGCAGGCATCTGAAAGCTATAAATATATCAGTATGATTTCTAAAAACATAAAGGACTTTTAAAAAGCATAACCACAATATTATTATTACAGCTAAAATATTTAATGTATTTCCTTAATATCATCAAATATCCAGTTTAATTTTCTGCTTGCCTCATATTTTTTTTTTTTTTCTCTACTGTGCTTGTTTAACCCAGGACCCAGTCCACTTCACACGTTGTGATTGGTTGACACGTCTTTCAAGCTTCTCTTCTTCTACAAGTTCCACCTCCATATTTTTCCCTTGCAATTTGCTTGTTGAAGGAACCAGTTGTTCAACAACCTGTTGAAGGAACCAGGTTGTTCTGTGAAGTTTCCCATAATCTGAATTTTGCTGATTGTGTCTAAGTGACGTAGTTTAACATGGTTTCCTTACCTTTCGGTAGTAATGCATCCTTTTCCAGATGCTTTCCCTGATTCGGCCTAGCTAGTTTAATTAACGCATCAGCATCTTTATGCATTCGAACATTGCTTTCAACTGGTTATATGCTCATGTTTAAGTTAATCACTCCTTTATGATATCTTTGCTTACCTCACCCCTTTGTTGACATTTTCAAACTCCTTCAAGTGTAGACCTCTCATCTTTTATTTGCATGTGTGTGGATGGTAGTTTAAGGAATAGGTGAGAATGAGATCTTCCGGGAGAGTACAGAGTGAAAAGAGAAGGCAGCCTGCTCTCTTCTGGAAACTCTCATTTGTTGAACTCTGGGAGACTACCCTGTCCTGCTTCTGCTCCTGCCTCTCTCCTCTGCCTTTCAATTGTTGCTGGTCCCCAAGGATTGGTCCTTTTTTTTTTTTCCCTCCCTTGGAGAGCTTAATAGTTTTTTTGTTTCCACTATTCATTTTATGTGAGATAGTTTCAAAATCTGTAATTTCAATCCTTACTCTCTCCTGAGTTTCTGAAATCTATCTTATCTGCATATTAGAATTTCTACGTGAATTTCTTTTCATCTTTGCAAATGCAGCATATCTGAAATATTACTCATCTTTCCCCTCTGGTTTCACCCTTGTGATTTCCAAGGGTGAATGGTATTATCATTTCCCTGTGCTCTCACCCCTTAAGAGATGATCTTTTTTTTTTTTTTGCGGCACACGGGCCTCTCACTGCCGTGGCCTCTCACATTGCAGAGCACAGCCTCCGGACGCGCAGGCTCAGCGGCCAGGGCTCACGGGCCCAGCCGCTCCGCGGCATGTGGGATCTTCCCTAACCGGAGCACGAACCCGTGTCCCCTGCATCGGCAGGCGGACTCTCAACCACTGCGCCACCAGGGAAGCCCAAGAGATGATCATTTTTTACTCTTTCTCATCTCCATATATCTCATTAAGTTCTGTCATTTGTTCCCTTGTAAAGTCTCATCTCTCTTCCTTCCAGTTCCTTTTTTACCACTAATCATTAGTTCAGCCCTATTATTTTGTTCTTGGATTCTTTCAGACACATTTAATAATATTGAAGGATATGGCATAGTAGCTAAGACTGTAGGCTCTGGGCCATATTATCTGGGCTCAAATTCTGACTCCTCCAATGCCTAGATATGTGACCTGGGCAAGTTATGTAGCCTCTCTTTGATTCTATTTTCTCATTTTAAAAATGGAGATGATAATTCGACTTCCTTTGTATGTTTTCTGTGAGAATTAACAGAGAAAAAGTACGTTAGCATAGTGTCTATGAAATAATAACTCACTGCATTATAAATATTGTATATTCTTTAGTCTTTATAATGTTCTTTATTCTGTTCTTACGAGAAGAATAGCTCTCTGCCTTCCCTTTTATCTCTCTTGGCTCTGTCCATCCTATACATCATTGCCAGAGGAGTTGTCCTAAAACATTAATCAAGTTATTATGCTAAAGCACCTGCAGTGGCCTCTCTTTGCCAGAGTAAATTCATTCTTCTTGGGGCCCTGCATGATCTGGACCCATCCTGCCTTTTCAGCCTCATTTCCCAGGTCCCCTCTACTCAAGCTTCCCATTGTAGTCAGTCTTGTTTCTTCACTGTCCTCAAAGCCACTTGGTTTATTTAACTTTGGATCCCTTCCTTATCTAGGTTCCCCTCTTACCTCCTTTCAAATCCTGTGCCTCTTGAAAGCTCATCTCCAGTTTACCCCTCCCACCAAGCCATGCCTGATTACCCTCAGCCATTGGAATTTGACCCTTTTTGAAATTCTTATAGCACTTACCTTTATTTCTCATTTAACTTCTAAAATACCTAGACTGAGACTGTTGATATTCTGTTTAGTTTAATCTTATCTCTTCATCCCAAGCTGCTCATTTCCTTTCCAGTCTTACTTTCTGATACTTCATAATGTGAGCCCTTCACCAGTCTACTTACTAAGCATTCATATATCAGCAGTGATTGTTATTATAACTATGATGATGATGTACACTTCTGCCATTGTTCGTACAGGGCCTTCTCTGCTCATCTCTCTCTCTTCTTTTTTAGCAGTCACAAAGGCAACGGTTGTAAACGAAACAGCGAGGGTCAGGAATCAGGAGACCAGAGTTCTCTTCCCAGTAATTTGCCAGCATAATTTGGACAGGTTAGTTTCTCTGTGTTTTTCTTCTCACCTGTTAAATGGAGTTACATTAGATATTATGTTAATTGCTTTCATGTCTAAAACGCTTTCATTTTAAATCTATTTAAGGGCCAACTCAAGTATGTTACTCCCAGTCGTTCTTATTTATGTCTTAAGCACTGATACTCATATCTTGCTTTTTATTCTTATTACTTCTCCAAGTGTGTATTTCTTTTCCTCCCAAGAAGATCAAGCTCTTTGAGGGCAGGTATATGTCTCATATTTGCTGTTACTTGCCACCACTATCAAAGCTCTGTGTGTAATGGGATTCAGTGTGGTTGGATTAAATTTTAAATTAAATGTCCTGCCATTAAGTCAGAACATTTAATTACTTCCTTTCACTCAGGAGCAAAACTCCTGTCCTGAAATTCCTAATAATCAGTGAGATGCCCCAGCTGGGAGGGGCAGATGCTATATGAGTTGAGGTGGAATGAAATATGGTGATGTTGTAAATCAGAGTTTCTCAACTTCAGCACTGTTGATATTCTGGGCTAGATAATGTTTTGTTTGGGAGGACTGTTCTGCACATTGTAGGATGTGGAGCAGCATCCCTGGCCTCTACACTTCAGATGCAGTAGCATCCCAACAATGACAATCACAAATGTGTCCAGATATCACCAAATGCCAACCGTGGGGGCAAGACCATCCCCAACTGAGAACCACTTCTTACAAATGAAAGTCTTAAACAGGACATGCCAGATGGTGAACGAGGTTTTCTTTACACCATGTTTCTTTGTATCTGCTGTACTTCTTACATATGTTTACATTTTTAGAAATAAAAGAATTAAGAACCGAGTAGAGATTTTTGTGTGCAGAAGGGAAGACATCGGAAAATTTCTGTGCCCACAGTCCAAGGAGAAGTAGCAGAGTAAAGCCAGCATTTAGGTGGCTTCATAGAAAGTAGTTTCAACCTGAGGCTCAGAGAGAAAAGGACCCTGAATTCTCAGAGTCTTAGGAGGTGGTGAGAAGGAATTTTAATTTTGGAATGAAAAAAGAAAGTAAGATACCTAGGAGAATAATTGGCCCAAGGGTTGACCTAGAGTAGGATTGAAAGAAAGAAACAGGGGAACCCTGGGGAGGAAAGAAACCCTTTGATGCCTTAATGTCGCAGTTATCGGAGGTTTTGATATAGCAGTCTATATGTATACAAGACTGCTTTAAGTTGATAGTCTCAATTTCACATGCATTTCCAATGTCCTGCATTTGTGCTCTCCTCTTGATTTCCTGCCTTTACTATATGTTTTCCTTTACTGTTAAGCTTTCCCATCTGTAATTTTCTTGTTTCTAGTTGTGGGCTTTTCTTTTCTGCCTAGAGAAGTTCCTTTAGTGTTTGTTGTAAAGCTGGTCTGGTGGTGCTGAATTGTCTTAGCTTTTGCTTGCCTGTAAAGCTTGTGAATTCTCCATTGAATCTGAACAAGCATATTCTTGGTTGTAGGTTTTATGTTCCTACTATAACCAATTTTTTGAGGATTTTTATCACAAAAGGATGTTATATTTTGTCAAATGCTTTTTCTGCATCTATTGAGATGATCATATAATTTTTATCTTTCATTCTATTAATGTGGTGTATCACATTTATTGATGTGCATTGGTTGAACCATACTTGCATCCCAGCGATAAATCCTATTTGGTCACAATGTATAATCCTTTCAATATGTTGTTGAGTTCAGTTTGCTAATATTTTGTTGAGAATTTCTGCCTCTATATTTATCAGAGATATTGGTCTCTAGTTTTCCTTCCTTGTAGTGTCCTTATCTGGCTTTGGTATCAGGGTAGTGCTGGTCTTGTAAAATGAATTTGGAAATGTTCCTTCCTCCTTAATTTTTGGGAGGCCTTTGAGAAGGATTGGCATTACTTCTTCTTTAAATGTATGGTAGAATTTGCCGGTGAAGCCATCTGGTCCTTCAGTTTTCTGTGTTGGGAGGTTTTTGATTGCTGAATCAGTCTCCTTACTTATTATTGGTCTGTTCAGATTATCTATTTCTTCCTGATTCAGTCTTCATAGGTTTTATGTTTCTAGGAATTGATCCATTTCTTCTAGGTTAACCAACTGATTGGCCTGTAATTGTTCTTAGTAGTCTCATATGATCCTTATTATTTCTGTGTTATCATTTGTAGTGTCTCCTCTTTCATTTCTGATTTTATTATTTGAATCTCTTTTTTTTCTTAGTCCAGCTAATGGTTTGTCAATTTTGTTTATCTTTTCAAAAAACACAGATCTTAGTTTTGTTTATTTAAAAAAAATTTTGGTTTCTATTGCATTTATTTTCACTCCAATTTTTGTGATTTCTTTGCTTCTGCTAACTTTGGGCTTAGTTAGTTCTTCTTTTTCTAGTTCCTTGAAGTGTAAAGTTAGGTTGTTTATTTGAGATCTTTCTATTTTCTTAATATATGCATTTATCACTATAAATTTGCCTCTTAGAACTGCTTTTGCAGTACCCCATAAATTTTAGTATGTTGTGATTCCATTTTTATTTGCTTCAAGATACTATTTGATTTCTCATTTGATTTCTTTTTTGAGTCAGTGCTTGTTCTGGAGTGTGTTGTTTAATTTCCACATGTTTGTAGATTTTCCAGTTTCCTCTTTTACTCTTTATTTCTAGGTTCATACCATTGTGGTCAGAAAAAATACTTGGTATCATTTCAATCTTTAAAAATTTCCTAAGACTTGTTTTGTGTCCAGATGATCTATCTGGATCATCTATCTGTATGATCTATCTATTGCTGAAAGTAGGGTACTGAAGTTCCCTACTACCATTGTATCATAGTCTATTTCTCTTTTACTCTGCTAGTATTGTCTTAATACATTTATGTACTTCATGAAGTTGGGTTTGTATATATTTATCATCATCATATCTTCTTGGTGAATTGGCCCCTTTATCATTATATATTGACCTTCTTTGTCTCTTGTTACTGTTTTTTGGCTTAAAGCCTAATTTTTGTGATATAAGTATAGCTACCCCTGCTTTCTTTTGGTTTCCTCTTGCATGGATTACCTTTTTTCATCTCTTCACTTTCAGCCTATCTGTGTCCTTAACACATTTTTGACTGGAGACATATTATAGCCACAAGCATTCGTTTCTGCAAAAATCTCCCAGTCAATAATGTGTTAAAACTGAAGTCAGTCTCTTGTAGGCAGCACATGGTTTGGTCTTGTTGTTTTATCCTTCCAGCCACTCTGTGCCTTTTGATTGGTGAATTCAATCCATTTACATTTAGAGTTATTATTGATATGTAAGGACCTACTAATGCCATCTTATTAATTGTTTTCTGTTTTTTTTGTATTTATATTGTTTCTTTTTCCTGTTGTTTCTGCCTACCTTTGTAAATTGGTGTTTTCCATGGTGGTTTGCTGTTTCCCCTTTCTTTATCTTTTGTGCCTCTACTCAAGGGTTTTGTTTTGTGGTTACCATGAGTCTTCCCCCCGCCCCCCAGTTTTATTGAGAAATAATTAACATACATCACTATATAAGTTTAAGGTGTATATCATGATGGTTTGGTTTACATATATTGTGAAATGATCATCATAATAGGTTTAGTTAACATCCTTTATCTCATAGAGATACAATAAAAAGAAAAAAAAGTCTCCTTGTGATGAGAGCTCTTAGCAACTTTCTTATAACTGGAAGTTTGTACATTTTGACTATCTTTTTCCAATTTCCCCTCCACCATGAGTGTTATATAAGACATCTCATAGGTAAAACAATCTAGTTCAACCTGATAGCAACTTAATTTTGATTGTCTACAAAACTTCACTCTTTTACTTCATCTTTTTTATATCTTGAGGTCATTATTTAACTCTTTTTATATTGTGTATTTATTAACAAATTATAGTAGCTAAATTATATTTAATGCTTTTTCCTTTGACCTTTGTAGTATAGTTAAGTGGTTAACAAACCATGCTATTAGAGTTTTCTAAGTTTGACTGTATATTTACCTGTACCAGTGTGTTATATATTTCATATGTCTTCATGTCATTAATTAACATCTTTTTATTTCACCTTGTATAACTCCTTTCAGCATTTCTTGCAAGGCAGGTCTAGTGGTGATGAATTCCCTCAGCTTTTGTTTGTCTAGGAAAGCTGTAAGATTTTTATGTTCTGTATACAAGTTCTACTTAGGATATCAGTATTGCAAATATCTTCTCCAAGTCGTTAACTTGTCTTTTCACTCTCTTACTGATACATTTTGATGAACCGCCATTGTTAATTTCAATGAAGTCTAACTTATCAATGTTTAAAAATGGTTTTGCTGTTCAGATGATGTTTAAG
Source organism: Tursiops truncatus (assembly GCF_011762595.2). NCBI lineage: Eukaryota > Metazoa > Chordata > Mammalia > Artiodactyla > Delphinidae > Tursiops > Tursiops truncatus. Next base: position 8,148,261 of record NC_047041.1, read on the forward strand.
TAACCTTTTGCCTATTCCAAAGTTACAACTACATGCTGTGCTTTCTTCTAGAAGTTTTATTGTTATACTTTCACTTTAAACCTACAATCCAGTTTGAATTTGTTTTTTGTGTATGTTGTGAGGTAGAGGTAATGTGTAGAAAAATTTAACTAAGTAGAGAACCCAGAATTAGTGTTAAGTGCTAATGGAAATTCAGCATATTATGAAAGAGGCATCTCAAATTAGTTGAGAAAAATGTTAACTTTAAAATAAATATTTCTGGTACCCTGAGATAACCATAATTCAAAAAGATACATGTACCACAATGTTCATTGCAGCACTATTTACAATAGCCAGGATATGGAAACAACCTAAATGTCCATTGACAGACGAATGGATAAAGAAGATGTGGCACATATATAGAATGGAATATTACTCAGCCATAAAAAGGAATGAAATTGAGTTAGTTGTAGTAAGGTGGATGGACCTAGAGTCAGTGATAAAGAGTGAAGTAAGTCAGAAAGAGAAAAACAAATACCATATGCTAACGCATATATATATATATATATATATATATATATATATATATATATATATATAATCTAGGAAAATGGTACTGATGAACCTAGTGGTAGGGCAGGAATAAAGATGTAGATGTAGAGAACAGACTTGAGGACACAGTGGGGGAAGGGGAGGCTGGGATGTAGTGAGAGAGTGGCATTGACATATATACACTACCAAATGTAAAATAGATAGCTAGTGGGAAGCTGCTGCGTAGCACAGGGAGATCAGCTTGGTGCGCTTTGTGATGACCTGGGGTGGGGGGGGAGGCTCAAGAGAGAGAGGATATGGGGATATATGTATGCATATAGCTGATTCATGTTGTTCAGCAGAAACTAACAGAACATTGTAAAGCAATTTTACTCCAGTAAAGATATATTAAAAAATAGATAAAAGATAAATGTTGTTGGACTAATTGGCTAGTCATGTGGAAATAGATCAAATTGGATCACTTTCTTACAAGGGTAAATTCCAAATGGAGAATCAAAAGTTAATTTAAATCAATGAAAGTATTAGAAGGAAACATGGATGAATTATTATCTACCTGGAGCATAAAAAGTGGCTGAATTCCATTAGTTATCAGTAAAGTGTAAGATAAATTTTACGATGAGTAGGCTAGTTAAAATTTAAATGACTGATAGGACTTCCCTGGCGGTCCAGCAGTTAGGACTCTGAGCTTCCACTTCAGGGGGTGAGGGTTCGATCCCTGGTCAGGGAACTAAGATCCCACATGCTGCAAGGTGCAGCCAAAAAGTAAAAAAAACAAAACAATAAATGACTGATAATAATTGGTGATGGGAATTATGTAGAGTAACTGGAATTCTCATACAGTACTGGTAGGACTATATATTGGTACCACCACTTTGGTAAACCCTTTGGCAATTTCTTTTAAAGTTATGCATATGCCTACCCTATGACTCATACATGTTACTTTTAATTACCTACCAAAGAGAAATGAGTGTGTATGTCCATCAAAACTCTTATATGAAAATGTTCATAGCAGCTTTATTCACAATAGCCCAAAGCTGGAAACAACTCGATGTCCATCAATAAGAGAATTGATCTAATAAATTGTAGGGTATGTATACAATGGGGAAAAAAAGAATAAACTTTTGATGTAAGTGAAACATGCATGAATCTTAAAAATATTATGGTGAGTGATAGAAACCAGACTCAAGATAGTACTTTCTGTATAATTTATTTTATAATAAGTTCAAGAACAGGCTGGGACTTCCCTGGTGGCACAGTGGTTAAGAATCCGCCTGCCAATGCAGGGGACATGGGTTCTAACCCTGGTCCAGGAAGATCCCACATGCCGTGGGGCAACTAAGCTCGTGTGCCACAACTACTGAGCCTGCGCTCTAGAGTCTGTGAGCCACAACTACTGAAGCCGTGCTCCTAGAGCCCATGCTCTGCAACAAGAGAAGCCACCGCAATGAGAAGCCCACGCACCGCACCAAAGAGTAGCCCCCGCTCGCTGCAACTAGAGAAAAGCCCACGCGCAGCAATGAAGACCCAATGCAGCCAAAAAAAAAGAACAGGTAAAATAAAATTAGTTCTATGGTGATAGAAGTTAGAATAATACTTTTGGGAGTGGATTGTTACCTGAAGAAACTTACTAAGGTGATAAAAATATTCTATGTTTTAAATGAGATGGTGGTTATATAGGTTTATACATTTTTCAAATCACATCAAACTGTATATTTAAAATATGTGCATTTTATTATATATGAATTATACTTCAATTAAGATTATTATTCAACTCATAATGAATAACAGATCTTGTTAACAATAATCAATAGGGCTAAAATCGGTTAGATGAAAGATTGAAGGGAAACTTTAGATGGTATAGATAAGTCTGAGAACAAGCAAATTTATATGATCAATCCTGACATCATTAAAACTAGGAAAACATGTGCTTTCAGATATTTCCAAGGGTTGGGCCAGATTACCCTTTCTAAACTTCCAGGCCTATTTCATACTTGATATAATAAAGTATTGATTTTGAATTTTGAAGTAAGATTAGCTATTTAGTTTTAGAAGAATCCCATCAAAAAAAATTTTTCTTAGTTAATATATTTGAATAATGGAGGGTCCCATAATAAGAAATGTCCTTTTCATAATCTCTTTGAGAAAAACACATGGTATGTTGGCACTGGAGTGAAAGTTCTATGTCTGGTAGGGAGTAGAGGTTACCATTCCCAGTACACTCAACAAAATAGGTAAAAAACCAGAAAAGTCACGCTAAACACATGGACAAGAAAAATTCCATCAACTTTACTGGCTGTTCAATTAAACACAATAAAGTTTAATTGGCCAGCTAAAGGCAATAGAGATGAATAAAACAAGGCACATGTTCTAGCTGTGATTTATAACATACTAGGGCAAATTAGACAAACAGAGAAATGATTCATTTTTGTGAAAGAGTGTCAAAAAAAAAAAAGTACCCATAAAGTGACTTGGGTATTCAGAAGAGGGAGAATTTGTATAGTCATTGTGTTCATTGCCGGGGAGGTCAGAGTAGAGGTGGGTGGCAAAAGAGGAAATGAATTGAGAAGACTAGAAGAGGAATAGGAAGAAATGAGAGTTGTAATATATCCTGAATGTACATCTTGACAGGCCTAGAAGTGGCTATGTGTGAACTGTGAATGTCATAGAGGCAGGAAATTCTTTATTTGCTGTTTCTTACATTGTATATGGAGACACCATGTAAATGCTAAGAAAATCATGACTGAGTGTGAGATGGACACTGTCCACGGGGGAAAATAACTTTTTGCCAATAGAGGAAAATCTTGAGTGTCCACCGTCTGTTTTGTTGCTATTTCTGCTTAATTATAGCCATAATAAGAATTTCTAGTCCGCCTCCACTATCTAAGATAATCACAAGGATCTAGAATGGTCTTGTTTTAAAGTTTTCTACTGGGCCTCTTGGGGGAGGCCTCTTGAAGTACAGAAATGCCAGACCCTGTAATGGGAGAAATCTGTTGTTCAGAATCATTATCCTCCGACTGAGGTAGGAACCAAGCTTGAGGCACCAGGAAGGATAACACTGAATTACAGAGAGAGCTGGGATCCTTCCAGGACAGACAGGGCAGAAAAGCAAGGGCAGGCAGACTGAAGGCGGAGAAACATCAATAACATTTTAAAGGGACAACTTTGGAGAAAAAATATTTTAGATTTTTGAAGTTACAATAATTGTAGTTGCAGCATGTATGAACATAAGTTCATCGTTGAGATCGTATGTCAATTCTCTGCAGAATCTCTGACACACCATATATGATAACTGGAGGATGTTATCTGTAGTAAAAAGAAATCATAGAAAATAAACCAGTGATCTAAGTTCTTTAAAGACAAGTCAAACCTGGCACTAGTCCTGTCAGTAAAAATTTATTTAGGCATCCGAGGTAGGTTTGGGGTTGGCTTCCCATCTTGTACTTCCCAAGGGGACTCAGGCAGGGAGATGAAGAAATCACAGGTCCCCTGCAGGGGTTATTTGCCTAAGTTCCCTGGCAACCCTCAACTCTTTGTACAGATGCTTCTTCCTCGTGTCTCATTTCCCCAGGTCCTCTTCTGTCTGCATGCACAGGGACCCATGCCCAGGGGTATACGGCACTTTGATTCCTCTCTTGAGTTGGTCTTAGTCTGAGATAGGAAATTGGTGGAGTACTCTCCTAAGAATTTTCTAGGAATCTCACAGCACCTCCTCTAACTTACCCTGGAAGATCTTTAAGATCACGCATGTCTCATGCTTCTCAGCAGCACAGACACCGAAGCCCCTTCTACAGCGATCTGTCTGTGTGCGAAGGGGCATGTTATGCATCTCAGGGGTGTCATTGCTGGAGAGCACAGAGCTGGTGTGAGGCCAGGGGAGGCAGGGACTTAGAAGAAGCTAGACCTATCCAGGCCTGGGGTGCGGGGTGTGGTGCGCAGGTGGGTGAAGAGCTGGTGGCTGGGATCCAGGAGTAAGCAGCTGGATCTCTCACCAACTCCACATCCCGGAGAAATGCCTCTGTGAGAGTTAAAGGTTTCTGGTCCTGACTTCAGCCCTTTTAACCTGGTGACTTTGAGCAAAGATTTAGCCTCTGGCTAAATGGCTTTCCGGCTTAAAAATGGTTCTGTTAATGCTGGCCTGGCTTACCTGGCAGCACTGTAGGTAGACAAGAGTGTGATAATGAGGCTGAGAGCTTTAAACTTTTACCTGTGCTAGCATCACTACGATGGGATTTCTGAGATTGGCGGCTTACATATTGTTAGGTGATATACTCTGTTTTTAACTTGGAACTGAATCATCGTGAAGGCCTCATGAATTATATCATAGTCAGTGCCACTTTTTGTGGTACTGTGGGGTGAGCTGGTCAAAATACAGGTTTAATTAAAAAAAAAAAAAAACACCTCTCCTGGGTGCACCTAAGTGAGAAAGTAACATTTATCGAGCATCTCATATGGGCCATGTTCTCTTACTTTGTATCTGATTTAATCCTCACAAAAGCCTTGTAAGTAGGGATTTCCCCATTTCTCAGGTGAGCAACCAGAGGTACAGAGAATTTAAGATAGTGACTGAAACATTTTTTAATCTGTCTGATTCCAGTGCATCCAGTATTTTCTTTCCTGCAATCACTTGTTGTAATATAAAAATCCCTGATAAGGGCATCAAAAACCCTTGATAGCACTAAAACCAGCTACAAAATTATTCATTGTAGGCTCAGCAGATGGGATACAGATTTATAAATGGAAAGGATGTCCTGAGGAAAATCTCACTAGGAGTTTTGATTATGGGGAATGGTAGGGACAGAGTGGGGAGCACTATGATGGGGCAGCCACAGCGGCTTGAGCCCTTGGCGGGGAATGGCAGAATGTTGAAAAGGGCAGACAAGTTGGCATGGAGGCCCAGGGAGCATTCTGAAGGCTGGCTTCCCCTCCCGTATAAACGTGGTCAAGACTCAGCCCCACATGGACGCCAGCTACACATATGGAGTTCCATGGGGCTTCCTAGATCCTGTCTCTGAAGCCCACTCAAGTCTGTGACTCACCCGCAATGCAGCAGAAGACGGATGAGAGCAACAAGAAGTGTTTGTCCATCCTGACAGAGAAGTCTGTTATACAGGAAGAAAAGAAGCCAGGGTCTGCAAGCACAAGTCTTTAGGCCACAAGAAGAAACCTTCCTCTTCATCATAGGGCAGGGATTATTCATGCCTAAGGGGAACCAATCACACAAGGTTTCCTCTGGGAGCTCAAGTTCATGCTCTCTCCACCCCACAGCAGAGAATGATAATTAATAAATGTTGGAGCTTACATGAAGTTAACTTTGTTTTTTATATACTGTTCATCATAGTAATTATTATTAATGCAGTTATGATATTATCATTCTTTTTTTTCTTTGTTTTTCTTCTTTGATATTATCATTCTTATCCCAGTTTCACAGAGGAGGAAACAGGCTTGGTGAGATCCAGCATCTTACCCAAGATCACATATCTAGTGACTTATAGCACCAGTACTCAGAGCAAGACTTTCTAGTTCCAGAAGCCATACTTTTAACCATCTTGATTGAATGCCTCTTGGAGATTTATTCATACATTCAACTAATATTTATTGAGAGCTTTTATGGACCAGGCACAGTTTCATGTGTAAGAGCAGAGCAACGAATAAGTCAAAAAAAAGCTCACCTAGCTCCACACTTCATGGATGAGAAAACGAAGAGTGAAAGAGATGAAAAGGTGTATAATCTATGACCAAGCTGGGCCTTCCACCTAGAATTTCTGATTCTCAGCCCAGAACTCTTTCACTTTACTAGAAATCTGTTCTCCAAGGCCAGGGACTGTTTACTTTGTAGGGCTGTGAAAGCATCTCTAGAATTATCACATGGCTTGATCTTTAGGAAATTTATATTGTGAATCTGGCCAGTTTTGCCCATGCTTTAGGTATCTGTCTCTACAAAAGTTAACTCAGGTAAGGTTCACCGTGGGTAAACCACTGGAAAATTATGACCAGTTCTGGCGCTGTCAGTCTCTGAAACCCATCAGTGAGCTTATGGTACTTTGGCTAGAGGCAATAGGAATCTTCTCTCATGAATTCATTGTAATGACATGTTCTTTAGTTGTAGGAACAATATGTTCATCAAAATATCTCAAGTATGACATTTTTAGATATCAGATAAAGATCGGGTGAAATAAAGTCTTAGCTCAAATGCCACAAAATTTATAGTGTTCCTTTTCTATGACCAGAGTGTGGAGCCCATCTCTGCCTGAGAAGAGAGGCCTTAAACATGAGGGAATTTGTTCCTTTGAAAAGAATTGATTCTAGAATGGCAATCAAGATTGTGAAGTCTTTGAATCTCATTTTCTATTCTTCCATCTTTCAGGAGAAGATGTTGGAAACTAGATAGCATTTTTCAGGACTTTCCAAAGGCTTATCAAGAAGGCATACTTCTGAGCCTTTATTTGTCACCTGTTTTCTCTTTTCTCTCTTTAAAGCAAGTGAGTCTAGAATCATACCAAAGGAAGAAAAAATTCTAGGTTAAACCACAGAGGGTTTGCCCAGTTTCTATTCTTCTTCCTTCAAGGTGCCCCTTGGCAGATATTTTCTGGAAGGCCCATTGAGTTCTGAACCTCTTTTCTATGGGATTATTTTCAGTTAGGATTGTAGAATTTTGCAAATCCACCCAAGCAAGAGGTTCTCTGATCTACTTCTCATCCTACCACAGTATCTCATCCCTCAGATTTTCTCTTGTAAACAATGTCTCGTGGCATGTGTGAACCTTCTAAAGTAGAATGTGTATTTGTGGATGTGAATCTGGAACTCAAAGTAGAGGTCTGAGGTAGAGATATAAAACTGAGCATCATCAGCTCATGGATGACCTCACGCTTGAGCTATGAGAATGGGACCCAGTTCTCACCCAGTCTCAGTGAATCAGAGCTCAGCTAGTTCCCAGCTGCTAACCCACCCAAAGCAAATGAAACAGTTTGTTCTAAAGCTGACTATGTCTTCAAAGTTCATTCTAGAAGACAATGTAATTAATCTTTCCATCTTTTCCAATACCCAAAGCCAAATGTAAGCCTTGCTGCAACTTAACACCTGACAGGATGCTCCCAACATCATCCTCACAGCCAGGCTCTTGGCCCTTGGATGCCAAAACCACAGTTACAGCCTCCACCTCATTGCCTCTCGCACAGGTGCCCTTTCCTGCGTGTGGCTCCTTTTGACTTCAGTTTCTGACACCTACCCTAGCAAAAGGGCCCAGGCTTCTCCTGAAATTTTAAGCACTGCGCAGGGAGTTAGTGCTTGATAGTTTCCAGGACCTTAACAAATATGAGCTTTCTCTCTTCACAGACTTTAAAATACTACTAATACCAATCCTATGATGAAAATGATTCTGAACGTCAGTAACTCACCCAGAGTCACAACGTTGGCAAGCAGCAGAGCCAGGATCTGAACCCATGTGTGTACCAAGCTTAAGTTCGGGATAAAGGGAGATGTCCTTTCTAGAATTCAGTATTGGTACAGAGGAGTGGGTACTTTAATGTCTTTTCCAGCCCTGGGAAAAATGACTCTTTTCATTGATGTCTTGCAATTGCACAATAGTGAGCAAGAGATCCCATTTTATGTGCTTGGGACAAAGTAATCTCAGCAACAAGTGCAGTGCTCAGCAACAAGTGCAGTGCACTGTCCCCTTGAGCCCCTCTATTTACCCATATGCCGTCACCTCCAACAAGGTGCATCTCTCTGAGTTTCTTGCTCACCCATGTCTCTAGAACCACATGACCAGCTGTCATCCCAGTGTGTCAGGTTGCCTGACATCTCTGTATTTTGACATTTGCTGTTCCTTTGGGCGCCTGTCCCTATTCACTTCTTCTAACTAACACATCACTAGCCTTCAAAGTCCGGCTCAACTATCCCTTCTTCAGGGAAGCCTTCCCTGGTCAGGCAGTCAACTTTGAATGTCTCTCATTTAGGCCCCCATAGCTAACTGTGCTTGATATACTTGTGGTCTCCTTAACTAGACTCAAGTCTTTGTGAGGCCACAGATTAGTGGCCTGGTTCACTTGGTGACGTCTCTTTTTGTGATGTTGGCAGTTGGTATGTGTGTAGAAAATATTTGCTTTAAAAAATCCATGAATTAGTTAATAACACCTGAAGGCAAACTAGGCACATCTCACCTTTCTGCTGAAACGTCCCTTTCCTACACCACAGAAGGGGCACTCATTGTTTCCCCCACATTCAGACTATACCTGGAATCCTGAACTTAATTCCTGGTGCTTCAGTCTAAGTGAGACAAAGACAAATCTGATATTATTCTGAGATTAGTGAAGAGAGCTAAAAGGAACTAAGGTGTCCAAATCCTGTCTTGAAATATCTGAAAGGTTAAAATGTGGGGAAAAAATTTGACTTACAGAGCACAAAGCTTAGCTATACAATAATGAATAAAGAATGTATATATATATATGTGTATATGTGTGTGTGTATATATATATATATTCATCATTGAGGAGAATTTTTAAATAGATGCCTTAGGGGCATTGAGACTCCAGTTGGTAGTTTGGTTGGTTCTGGGAACATTGAGGTACTGTTCATCACTGAAATTTTATGATTTAGCTGAATAGCCCAAGGGCAGAACACTGGGGGAGATCAACCAGTACCTTCCACAGGCAACTGCACAGGACCAAAGTCCCAGGATGTTTGTTCTCTTTCTGCTGTGCATAGTCTTTCTGGTCTGCATGAGTAAGGGTAAGTCCTGGAGACAGAGGAAGGGTTGGTTGTTGATTAAGAGATGGGAAGATGCGGGGGGAGGAGAAATTTCCAGAATTGGCTCTTGGGGCTTTGGCCGATGCATGTGTGATTATGTCAGGGAAACTTCTTCTTTCCACAGGTGAATTTCTTGAACATCTGATAGGTATGACCACAGCTAGTCTAAAGTCCTTGGTAAAAAGGTTATTGATGACATTTTTGTAGTAAACCTTCCCCTCCATCTTTTAAGAAAGCTGTTATCCATTCCTACTATAGAATCCTAGGAGTTTGATCTTCTCCCAGACCAATTTAGTCCATTTCGTGGAGTAAGGAAGCTAAAGTCCCCGTCTTTGCTTCCTCTTCCCCATTACTGGACAAAATCATTAGGCTAGATAAGGGGTTCATTACTTGGGGACCATAGATAAATTTTACAGGAACTCCAACCTTTTGAGATTATATACAGATTTATGTCTGTATAAGTTAGCTTTCACAAGATTATCAAAGGGATCAGGGTCCCTAGAAAAGTTGGGAACCACTAGTCAATAGTAAGTTCCTGTTGGGAAGCCCCCAGGCCTGGAGAACCTTCTCCATACTGCATCCTTTAAGCACCTCTTTCTGTGTCTGGCAGAGCCTTCGACGATGTGTTATAAATGTAAAAAATATCATCTTGGGATATGCTATGAAGGCATGAGGTCCTGCACCCTGAAGTACCACCAGACCTGTGCTGTTGAAAACATTTACTTACTTACCAGAAAAGGTAGTGTTAGGTATAAAGTGACTGAGAAACAACCACCTTTTCCCCTTAGAGACAGTTACCTGCTTTTGTCCATGGAATACATGGGTGAGTAGGATGGGTGAGGATGGGGTGGTCCTGCAGAGGGTAGGGCAAAGATGGACTTTTCCTTAAGACAGCATTGAGGAAAGGAAAGGTGAGTGTTCCTTATAAGTTAGGAAATAAAATCCACTCTCTGGGTCAGTAATTGATAGACTCTGTCTTTTAGCTCATTTGGGTCTAGAGAAAGATCAGTGAGTCTCTGAAAAGAGGTTATTCCTAGGAATATGGTAGGAGAAAACAGAGTCATTACAGTTATATTCCCTTTCTGTCACCTCCTCAGGGCTGAGTATGTATTTTTATTCAAAACTGTCGTGTATGACCAACTGTGAGGACATCAACTTCTTAAGTTTTGAAAAGAGGACAGAGCTCATCTGTTGCAAACATAAAAACGATTGCAACCTCCCTGAGGGAGTCTAGTTCTGCATGTCTCCTGGATTTTTGATTATTCTTCAACTCACCATCCCCCTTATCTTTTCCCCCAAACCTGTATTTTGCTCTCCACTTCTAACCAATGGTAGAGAGTGAGAAAGCCAGCTGGTAGTGAAGAGTAGCCATCATAAGGAGGCTACTAGGAGATAACTGATTCTCATTAATGATGGAGCACTAGACGGAAGTTTTGCAAATCCCCGCGCACAGCGTTTTGGTTTTCTTACGATGGTGCTGCCGTGAATAATGTTGGGTTTTAAATTGGTTATTTATTATCTCCTATATGGAAATGCAAAGACTTGGGTCAAAATAATCCCAAGCTCGTCCTGGGAATTCTGTGATCATACTTTATCCTTGTCCATACCCACTCCTCTGGGCTGGGATTCTCTCTTGATTAGCTCTGACACCTGGCACTCTCCTTTTGCCCATGGGTTTTGGAGATAAAAGAAGACTAACTCCAGTTTCCCAATTTTCTGGCAACGTGAGCCACATCTTTCTCTGGTAGAGCTCTTAGGAGGAATCTCAGGCCAGGAAAAAACTGGACAGGCAAAGGGATGAGGCATCAAGGAAAATTTTAGGGGCATTTCAGTTTGTGGAAACTAAGATATGAGAAACAGTTTGGTGTGGGTGGAGTTATCATGGCCCTTCCTGGACAGGTAGCCAGGTAGCACATGGTTGAACTAGGTTATTGAATTGGAAATGGAAACCTTGTGCCAGAATGGCTGGTCAGTCTCCTCTCATAAGAATGTGAAAAAAATGTTGATAATAAAGCAGGTTAAGATAATAGAATGTACAGAGATGCCATGTGGTAGTGTTCCAGTTACAAGGTGTCCTATGTATGATGCAGTTATGAGTAAACAGAAGGGATGATATAGCAGAAGCTAGTGGGGGTAGGAAGAGATGCAGGTGACACGGAATGGAACAAATAGAGAGAAACTGTGTAGCGTTGGTGGTGAAACAACCCACCTGTGGCCAAGGTGGTGAAGCTTCCCTGGGTATAGAATAACCCTGACATTTCTCTCCTTGTGCATGAAGCTTACTACAGTTCTTGGTCCTGGATTTCCACGATCATTTTTCTCCCTTACTATGCCATATGAAATTCTTACAGTAAAACAATTACCCCTCTACTTGAAGAGTTTGGTGTACTCTCTGCCTTTGTCTGCGCCTGAAAATATAATCCTTCCTGAGGAATTCTCATCTGGGATTTTAGCTGGGATGAAGAAAGACATGTAGATAACTTTTTCAAAATAGGCAGGCAGGTTGGAAAAGCCAATGTAACATGGATATTTTGAGTTAGGGAAGCAACATATATTTTTTAAAATTTTATTGAAGTATAGTCGATTTACAATGTTGTTTTAATTTCTGCTGTACAGCAAAGTGATTCAGTTATACATATATATGTTCTTTTTCATATTCTTTTCCATTATGGTTTATCACAGGATATTGAATATAGTTCCCTGTGCTCTACAGTAGGACCTTGTTGTTTATCCATCCTATGTATAATAGTTTGCATCTGCTAATCCCAAACTCCCAACCCATCTCTTCCCCACCCTACTCCCCCTTGGCAACCACAAGTCTGTTTTCTGTATCTGTGAGTCTGTTTCTGTTTCATAGATATGTTCATTTGTGTCATATTTTAGATTCCACATACAAGTGATATCATATGTTATTTGTCTTTCTTTTTCTGACTTCTCTTAGTATGATAATCTCTAGGTGCATCCATGTTCCTGAAAATGGCATTATTTCATTTTTTTAATGGCTGAGTAATATTCCATTGTGTATAGTACCACATCTTCTTTATCCATTCATCTGTTGATGGACATTTAGGGGAAACAACATATTCTTATTTCTGGCTGTATGTGGGCTCTCTCACCCATTGAATCATGGGGTTGGGAAACGTCATTTAGAAAAAAAAGAGAGAGAGAGATCATTGTTTTTCACTGGGTTTCAAAATAGACTTTAAAAATATTTGTGAATCATTGTTTAGACAAAACTTGGCTTTGTTGAACAAGAAGTTTCTAATTATAAAATCTTTCCTTGATCTTTCAAGAACAGGCATTGGCATTCTCAGCAATAGAGCATTGAATATTACATTATGTAGGGGATGATTTTGATTTGATTTTGGTGCCCTGCCCAAATCCTTTTTGCTAATCAGTGCATCTGCGACCCAGCTGCATTGAGTGTTGGCTTATGACAATTCACAGCTATTTACTTCTCTGGAGATTTGCCCTCTGCCAGATGGGAGCTGCCTCGCCTGGATGCTGAACTCCCAACTAGAGCAAAGACCTCAGCCAACAAATGGCCGACTCCTTCCATCAAGCTGCATGTGCAGCTTGTGCCAGAGGCAGGCAGGTTGGAAAAAGCCTGCAGTGCAATTTTTGTGCCAGAGCTTTTCCATGGGCTCTGACTAAAGCCAGTCTCCAGTTGAGACCATGTTACTGTTAACATTTCCCCTGACCTCCCTGCTTTCTTTACTCCCCCTCTAAATTTTAAGCTGAGAAGACCAAGTGTTTTCTGCCATCATAGGGCATGGAGCTCTAAAATAAGACGAGGAAATTCCCCAGCAGTCCAGTGGTTAGGACGCTGAGCTTTCACTGCCGAGTGCACGGGTTCGATCCCTGGTCGAGGAACTAAGATCCCACAAGCCACGTGGTGTGGGCAAAAATTTCAAAAAAAATTTTTTTTAATTAAAAAATTTTTTTAAAATATAAAATAAAACAAGATGAGGTTGGGTTAGAAAATGCAGTTACATTTTGGTGCCTCTGAGTGAGAGTGCACGTAGTGTGTGAATTAGCTCCTCATGAATGGGGAGAATCTTTTTCATTAGGCTTCCTTACAGCCTAGATAAAATTGCTGTAATCTTGGAGAGAATTTTCTCTTGGTTTACCCCATCTTGGGATATTCTTCCTGTTTCCATTTTCCAACTTGAACAAATGAACAGAATAAGACCTAGGTGAAAATTTCTTTACCCCCATGATAGCACACCAAGTATCAATCCTGAAATAAGCATAAGCTCTTTTTTCATATATGCAAATTTTTTCTTCACATATCATTTTAAAGACAGTAATTTGCCTACTAATCTAAAGGTTAATTTGGAGTTGACTGGTACATAATACATGCAACCTTATGCATTAAATCAAAATAATTTTCACGTATATTAAAGATTTAAATGTAATAAAATCCTTACTTCTTAATTGTTGTGACTATTACTGTTTGACCTCTTAGTGTGCGATAGACACGTGTTTTGTACTTTTCATAAATGGTCTCATTTAATCTTCACAACTTCCTATGAAGTAGCTAGTATTGTAAAACAATGTAATAGATGAAAAACCTGAAGAAGAGGTTGCCCAGAAGCTAATTGGGTTAACTCAACAAGTATCACACAATTTTCCAGTTATTATTGATGCATAAAAAATGATTGTGTTCACTAGTACTGTGGGTCAGCAATTCAGAAAGTAGGTAGTAGGGATGGCTTGTCTCTGCTGCATGATGTCTACGACCGCAGCTGGAGAGACTTGAAGGCTGGAGGTGACTCGAGAGTGGGAGACTGGAATTATTCAGAGGTGTCTTCACGTCTACATTTTTGCAGTTGATACTCGTATAAGTTGTGATGTCACCTGGGGCTGTTGGTCAGAACACCTACATATGGACTCCATATGACTTGGACCCCTGTACTGCATGGAGGCCCAGGCTCCTTACACAGAAGCTTAGGGGCTCTAAAGGCAAGTGTATATTCTAACAAGGTGGAAGTTGCATCACATTTGGAAGTCGTGCATCATCACTTCTGCTACATTCTGTTGGTTATAAGTGAATCACAAGCCTCGCCAGGTTCCACTTTTTTTTTTTTTTTTTTCGGTACGCGGGCCTCTCACTGCTGTGGCCTCTCCCGTTGCGGAGCACAGGCTCCGGACGCGCAGGCTTAGCGGCCATGGCTCACGGGCCCAGCCGCTCCGCGGCATGTGGGATCTTCCTGGACCCGGGCATGAACCTGTGTCCCCTGCATCGGCAGGTGGACTCTCAACCACTGCGCCACCAGGGAAGCCCAGGTTCCACTTTTGATTGGAGAGTAGGTAAGTTGTAGAAGAGCTTGTGATATGGGAGATACTGTTGTAGCCATCTTTGGAAAATACAGTCTGTTACAACTAGTTAATGGCAGAGCTGGAATTGAATCCAGTATTTATACAATCCCAAAGCTCTCTCTCATTCTAAGCTCACTATTATATTAAAGATATTTAGAAATATTTATATAATCTAGTGATAGAGGGAGCTTTTCTAATCATGGCATCAGTCACAAAACAGGACAAAATTGATAGATTTGGAAATTCCCTGTCAGTCCAGTGGTTAGGACTTGGTGCTTTCACTGCCAGGGTTTGATCCCTGGTCGGGGAACTAAGATCCCACAGGCTGCATGGTGAGGCCAAAGAAAAGATTGATACATTTGACCACATACAGAAGTAAATGTTTTTGTATAGTAAATCAAAACCATCAAAAAAAACCCCCACATAATATAAAGATTGTAATTTTCCCTTAGCTGTTGTATCTTTAGTTGAATACCTAAAGAGAATAAAGCTCCCTAAAGACCTGTTACCATGATTGTCTATTGTTGTCAAAGAAAGGATTGTGGAAATAAGAAAAAAAAAAGAAGAATCTCCAGTGGGTCAGAGAGCAGGATGGAGAAGGGTAGAGAATTGATCTGAAAGGGGTAAATGGAAGAAAACCAGTACACTCCACCACCTTTACCTCTCAGCATCCATTCTCCTTCATTTAGGTGGAAACTGCATTCCCAGCACGGGGAATGAGAAACTTCCCATTACAACCTTGGAAGATGATAGAGATTCAGTCATATTATCACCCCAAACTAGGAATAGCTACCCCCAGGGCTGTTTCTGGTGGGAGTCAAGAGAGAGCCTTGAAATGAGCAAGCAATGTAAAATCTTCGCTGAAGGCCCCACTCCTGTAACTGGACGTGAGGCTGAGCATAATGCTCACAGATGCATTCACAGTGTCTGCTCCACCTTCTCTCACTTCTGCCAGTGTCTCAGCTGGACAGGGTTCTTGACCTGATGGCATAGTCCAGCCTTCATTCCTGTAAGATCTGAACCCTTGGTGGTTTTGTCCTTATTGCATTGTTGCAGGTTTCTATTGAACAAGTCTGTTGGACAAGAGAGTACTAAGGATGTTCCAGCATATCCTGTGGTTTTCAAAAAAAGTTCTTCTTCTCTTCATTGAGTAGCAGCAACCTAAATTCCCTTGTAATCCAAACAAATCACCACAGTCAGTGCAGTGAATTTTTCTCCACCTCTTAGCAACAGGCATTTGAGACACTGTGATGTTCTGCTCCCTCTCCCCTGCCCCCACCCTCTCATCACAGGCATTGTAGGTTGACGGGGGTGGGGTGAGGCATTCCCTTTATACCATAGGAGAACTGTCCAATAGGTGGCTCCCAGGTTCCATCATAAATGAAAGGTAGAGGAATTTGGAAAACTCTTTCTCAGAATAATTCCCTGGCTTATTGTCATGTTGCATACTCTGTTTTAAAATGTAAAACCCTGCCTATTACTACATTATTTTAATTTTCTTTTGTTTTATACCAAATCTCATTTTATTCCTGGACAGAAGGTTACCCAGGCTGGAATGGGGTCGGGTTGGTTCCTGAAGGAGACAAAAGAGAAAAATCACATGAAAGATAAAACAGAGCTTTTCCTGGTACCACTTTTCCCAGTCTTAGAAGCCTCTGCAACTGCGTGCAGGACTTGGGCTGCTGGGCCACACGTACTTCAGTGCCTCTCAGCTAGGCTGAGCTTGGGTTCAGAATGTCAACTTGAGAGACTTCAGATTTCTCCTGTCAACCAACATAGCGTTTCTTCTATCTTCCTCCTCTTAAATTCACTGTATTAACAGTGAGAATTTTCTAGGAGCTCCCCTTGTATCTTATGAAATCTAAGCTTCTACAGTAATATTTTGCTGTTAAAAGCCTCAGAAATCTTCTCCCATGAGTCCTGAATTTCCCAACTATGTTCCTATGTTTCCTATTTGCATGGTCTCTGCAATAATTTATCGAACCTCAGCATATAAGAAAAGATATTTTGGGTTTTCTTCCAGCAGGCGGCCAGAAGTTAAGTGTACTTTCTCTAATATTATCCATGAAACCAAGTTTCTATTCTAGGGCTGTTGAAGACTGGCCATCTACCCTGTGGCATTGGCTGCTTTGAAACCACAGGCAGAGTGTAGCACAGGCCCGGAGGCTTTCTCACACTTGGCCACCCTCTGGCTCAAGAGAGCACACGTTGCCACATTTTAGCAGTTTGATCCAGCAGCAGTTCAAAGTACTCCTCTCTAAGGTTTGTTTCTGCACTTCCTGAAAACTTCCTATTCAAAGGGCTCCTCTTGTAACTATATTTGAGAGTAAAGCAGGTTTAGTCTTATATTCACTCCTAATTCAGTTTAATCCTATAACTGCTTCTCAGTGCAGTCTTGTTTCCACAATAGGCTCTGGTTCATTGGATGCTGGTCACCCTCTGGGACTCCTCAGCCACTGTCCTTCTTGATGTAATAAAATTTACTATAATTATAATTTTTACATTAAATAGGTAATGAGCATTTTCTTGTGCCAAGTGCTGATCTAAGCCATTGACACACATTAACTCATTTTATTCTTACTGCAACCTTATGAAGTACAGAAAGTTAATATACTTGGGTAAAGTCACATATTACAGTAGAGCTGTCATTTGAACCCAGAATTCATAGGAGCATTATTTTAAACTGATATGATACTGCTACCATAAAATGGGCCTCAATAAAGAAGTTAATGTACGAAGGCCCAGTTCCTTTATTCCTAACAATACCACCTTTCAGGGCTGAATGAATATATCAGACTTTATGGAGTGTCTGGCATAGGTGGAGCAAAAATGCAAACCATTGGGCTGGCCAAAAAAGTTCATTCGGGTTTTCTGTACCATCTTATGGAAAAACCCAAACGAAATTTTTGCAATACATGCTAAATATGGCTAGCTCCATAGTCCAATGGAAAGAGAAGGAAAGTGAAATCTATCCCAGGTGGCCCTCTCACGCATATGACCCAGATCCTAGCTTTGTTCTGTCAACCTAAATTAAGAGGTAAACCGAAGCAAGTTTGAATGACCAGAAATTGAGTTTATTCAGGAAGAGCAGAGGAATTGCAATTCGGAAAATGTATACTGTAGCAAGATACAGGCATGTTTGTTGAGGGTTTGGGGTGAGCTGTATTTATGGGCAATGAGTGCAAAGAGGGGTAAGTCCAGCCAGAGTCCAAGCAATAAGTTCATTGGCTTGAGGATGGGGAGAGATTCCTGCTGGATGTTCATTGGTCAAGAGGTAAGTCTCAACCTTCTGTAAATCAGGCACTTATGGGAAATCAGTCTCAGTAAGTTCTGTTCTTCTCAGGGAGCATGCGTGAGATTCTTCGTTACATATCCTCCAGTTCCATTTTAGATGGAAATCTAAATCCCTTCCTCTGTTCCTCTGAATCCTTCTTCAAAGCACTATTTACCCCCTCCTTCTATTGTTCTTAGTAGCAACCCCAGCACCTCAAACAATTCCCCAATATCTATCAGATGGGAAGCATCCAATATATTTGTTGATGGTTGTGTAATTGAGTGTTAATTAATACTCTGTTAGGCCTGCTCCCTCCCCAGCAGTCTGATGGCAGTACTTGGCAACCCATAGAATTTTGTTTCTGAAGCAATGCATTGGCCCACATTGCTACGGGCTTGAGGATGTGTTTCAGGAGGACAGTCTGGGATGACCTTTAGCTCTCTAAAGCCAGCCCAAAGTTCAGCGAGTGGTTTCAGCTCCTCAAAACCTATTACCTTTGAAATCTTCCCAGCAATACAAGATGAGGCAAAGCCCCCTCAATCATGGGGAATTTAGTTGTAAACGATCTTATCCCAAATGTAAACATCGATTTTCAAAGATAAACATCCTACTAAATGAATTGTAACCTCATGGAGTTCCATCAACTATGAGGACACATTTTTCATGAATATGCTCAGTGTTACAAGGGCTTCCGTATTCCTCCTCCTGTTTCAAACCCTGCCTAGAAGCTCAGGTGCATAAAAAGGCCATGAATGCTCTCTTTTTATTTTCTTCTTTTTAATTTTATTTTTTGATTTTTTTTTTTTATTGAGGCAACCTTGGTTTACAACATTATATTACTTTCATGTGTACAACAGTATATTTCTACTTCTGTGCATACTACAGTGTGCTCACCACCAAAAATTTAGTTTCTCTTCATCATACAGTTAGCTCCCTATACCCATTTCACCCTCCGGCTGCCCCTTCCTCTCTGGTAACTACTACAGGTGACCCTTGAACAATGTGAGCGTTGGGACAACAACCCTCCACCAGTCAAAAATCCACATATAACTTTACAGTCAGGCTTCCTTATAGGAAATTCCACATTCGGGGATTCAGCCAACAGTGGATTGTGTGGTACTGTAGTAAGTATTTAGTGAAAAGAATCTGAGAATAAGTGGACCCACACGATTCAAACCCTTGTTGTTCAAGGGTCAACTGTACTCTGTTCTCTGTATCTCCATGTTTGTTTTGTTTGGTTGGGTTTGTAGTGATTTTGGTTTTTATTTGTTTTTACTATTCCATCTATGAGTGAAATCATATAGTATTTGTCTTTTTCCATCTGACATTTCTCTTAGCATAATACCCTTAAGACCCATCTGTGTTGTTACAAAAAATGGCAAGATTTCATCTTTTTTAAAGGCTGAGTAGTATTCCATTGTGTGTGTGTGTGTGTGTGTGTGTGTGTGTGTGTGTGTATACACACACACCACATTTTCTTTATCCGTTCTTCCACTGATGGGCACTTAGGCTGTTTCCATAACTTGGCTAATGTAAATAATACCTAGATGAACATTGGGTGCATATACCTTTTCAAATTACTGTTTTTGTATTTTTTGGATAAATACCCAGAAGTGGAATAGGTGAATCATATGGTAATGGTAATTCTATTCTTAATTTTTTTGAGGACGATCCATACTGTTTTCCAGTGTGGCTACACTGATTACATTCCTAGCAACATTGTATAAGGGTTCCCTTTTCTCCACATACTCTCCAACACTTGCTATTTCTTGCTTTTTTGATAATAATCATTCTATTTTGATAATAGCACATTCATGGGTGTGAGATGATATCTCATTGTGGGTTTGATTTGCATTTCCCTAATAATTAATGATGTTGAACATCTTTTCATGTGTCTGTTGGCCATCTGTATGTCCTTGGAAAAATATCTGTTCAGTTCCTTTGCCCATTTTTCAATCGAGTTGTTGTTGTTGAGTTCTTTATATTTTGGATGTTAACACTGTGTTGGATATATGATTTGCAAATATCTTTTCCCATTCATTAGGTTGTCTTTTTGTTTTGCTGATGTTTTCCTTTGCTGTGCAGAATATTTAGTAGTCTCATTTGTTTATTTTTGCTTTTGTTTCCCTTGCCTAAGGAGTCATAGCCAGAAAGATTGCTGAGACCAATGTCAAAGAGCATATTGTTTTCTTCTAAAAGTTTTATGGTTTCAGGTCTTACATTCAAGTCTTCAATCCATTTTGGGTTGATTTTTGTGTAGGGTGTAAGATAGTGGTCCAGTTTTTGTTTTGTTTGGGGGGTTGTTTTTTTGTGTGTGTGCATGTGGCTGTCCAATTTTCCCAACACCTTTCTCCATTGTATGCTCTTTGCTCCTTCATTGTAATTAATTGTTCATATATGTCTGGCTTTATTTCTGGGCTCTCAATTCTGCTTCATTGATCGAAGTATCTGTTTTTCTGCCAATACCATGATGTTTTGATTACTGTAGCTTTGTAATATAGTTTGAAATCAGGGAGTGTAATACCTCCAGCTTTGTTCTTTTTTTCTCAGGATTGCTTGTTATTTGGACTCTTGTGGTTCCATATAAATTTTAGAATTTTTTGTTATATTTCTGTGAAAAATGTCCTTGGAATTTTGATAGGGATTTCATTGAATCTGTAGATTGTTTTAGGTTATATGGACATTTTAACAATGTTAATGCTTCCAATCAATGAGTATGAAACACGTTTCCATTTTTTGTGTCTTCTTCAATTTCAACAATGTCTTTAGTTTTCAGTATACAGGTCTTTCACCTCCTTGGTTAAAGTTATTTTGTGGTGTTTTATTCTTTTTCTGTAATTGTAAATGGGATTGTTTTCTTAATTTCTTTTCTGATATCTCATTGTTAGCATATAGAAATGCAAGATTTTTTTGTAGGTTGATTTTGTACCCTGCAACTTCACTGTATTCATTTATTGTTTCTAATAGTTTTTTGGTGGAGTCTTCAGGATTTTCTATACATGAAATCATGTCATCTGCAAATATTGACAATTTTACTTCTTCCTTTCCAATTTGAATGCATTTTGTTTCTTTTTCTTGCCTAATTGCTCTGGCTAGGACTTCCAATACTGTGTTGAATAAGAGTGGTAAGAGTGAAAATTCTTGTCTTGTTCCTGATTCTAGAGAGGTAGTTTTCAGTTTTTCACCATTGAGTATTAGGTTAGCTGTGGGCTTGTCATATATGGCCTTTATTATGTTGAGGTTTGTTCCTTCTATACCCATTTTATTGAGAGGTTTTTTTTTTATCATAAGATTTTTTTGAATCTTGTCAAATGCTTTTTTTGGATCTATTGATATGATCATGTGATTTTTATCCTTGATTTTGTTAATGTAGTGTATCATATTGATTGATTTGCAGATGTTGAACCATCCTTGCATCCCTGGAATAAATCACTTGATCATGGTATATGACCCTTTTAATGTATACAGTAATACATTACAGTATTTGGTTGGCTAATATTTTGTTTTAGGATTTTTGTATCTATGTCCATCAAAGATATTGGCTTATATTTTTCCTTTTTGTGTTGTCCTTCTCTAGTTTTGGTATCAAGGTAATGTTGGTCTCATAAAATTAGGGAGTGTTCCTGCCTCTTCAGTTTTTTGGAAGGGTTTGAGAAGAATACATATTAAATCTTCTTTGAATGTTTATTAAAATTCACCTGTGAAGCAGTCTGGTCCTGGACATTTTTGTTTCTTGGGTGCTATTTTGTTTTTCTATTTCTTCATGATTCAGTCTTGAAAAGCTGTACAATTCTAAGAATTTGTCGATTTCTTCTAGTTTTATCTTTTATTGGCATATAGCTCTTTATAATATTCTCTTATTATTCTTTGTATTTCTGTGGTATCCATTGCTATTTCTCCTCTTTCATTTCTTATTTCATTTATCAGGCCTCCTCTATTTTTTCTTAGTGAGTCTAGCTAAAGTCTTGTCAATTTGTTTATCTTTTCAAAGAACCAGCTATTTGATCAATATTTTCTGTTGTCTTTTTAGTCTCTGTTTCATTTATTTGTGCTCTGATCTTTATTTCCTCCCTTATACTGACTTTGGGCTTTGCTTTCTTCTTTTCTAGTTCCCTTAGGTGTAAGATTAGCTTGTCTATTTGAGATTTTTCTTCTTTCTTTCATAGACCTGTATGGGTATAAACGTCCCTCTAGTACTACATTTGCTACCTCCCATAGATTTTAGGTTTTCATTTTTATTTGCCTTTAGGTATTTTTTTGATTTCTTCTTTGATATCTTCATTGACCCAATAGTTGTTCAAAAACATGTTGTTCAGTCTCCACATATTTGTTATTTTTCTAGCTTTCTTCATGTAATTGATTTCTAGTTTCATATGACTTTGATTGGAAAAGATGCTTGGTATGATTTCAATCTTCTTAAATTTATTAAGACTTGTTTTGTGTTCCAACGTACAGTCTTTCTTTGAGAAAGTTCATGTGCATTTGAGAGGAATGTGTATTCTGCTGCATTTGAATGGTATGTTCTATACAAATCTATCAAATCCATTGGATCAGATGTTTCATTTAAGGCTGCTCTTACCTTATTCACTTTCTGTCTGGATGATCTATCCATCGATTTAAATAGGATGTAAAAGTCCCCTACTATGGTTGTGTTGCTCTTAACTTCTCCCTTTGTATCTGTTAATATTTTCTTTATGTATTTTGGTGCTCCTATGTTAGGTGCATATATATTAATAAATGTTATGTCTTCTTGATGGATTGTTCCCTTTATCATTCTATAATGTCTGTGTTTGCCTCTGGTTATATTTTTTGATTTGAAGTCTATTTTTGTCTTATATGAGTATGGCTACACCCACTTTTTTTTTTTTTTTTTCGACTGCCATTTGCTTGGACTATCATCTTCCATCCCTTCACTTTGAGACTATGTTTTCCTTTAGAGCTGAGATGGGTCTTCTGGAGGTAGCACATAGTTGCGTCTGTTTTTTCATCCATCCAACAGCTCTCTGTATTTTGATTGGTACATTCAATCCATTTACATTTTGGGTGATCATTTGTCTTTTGTTTTCTGGTTGCTGTGTATCTCTATTTTTTCTTTTTCCTCCTGTTTCTCTCTGCTATTTTAGTTTGGTGGTTTTCTATAATGTTTTTCTCAGTTTCATCTTTTTTAAAAAAATATTTTGTGTCTCTGCTCTAGATTTATATTTTGTGTTTACCCTGATGTTTGTAAAAAACATCTCATAAGTAAAATAGTCCTTTTCTGCTGATAGCATCTTCATTTGCCTACATGGGTTTCATTCTTTTCCTCTTCCCCTTTTATGTTTTTGTTGTCTCAAATTATCCCTTTTTATGTTATTCATTACCAAATTGGAGTAGCTATAGTTATGTTTTCTGCTTTTTCCCCCCTTTTAACCTTTATGCTATAATAAAGTGTTTAAAATGTTTTGTGATATAAGAGTTGCAATTTTCTGATTCTGTCTCTCTAGTTATCACCTTCCTCAAAATTTTGTGCACTTTTGCCTTTTTATTTCTGGTAGAAGAGCTCTTTCCAACATTTCTTGTGGGGCAGGTCTAGTAATATTGATGAACTCCCTCAGCTTTTGTTTGTCTGAGAATGCCTTTATTTCTCCTTCATATCTAAAGGATAACTTTGCTGGATAGAGAATTCTTGGCCAACAGTTTTTATCTTTCAGTATTTTGAGAATGTCATTCTACTCCCTCCTGGCCTATAGAATTTCGGCTGAGAAATTTGCTGATGGCCTAATGTGGTGGGGGT
This sequence comes from Tursiops truncatus, assembly GCF_011762595.2. Classification (NCBI taxonomy): domain Eukaryota; kingdom Metazoa; phylum Chordata; class Mammalia; order Artiodactyla; family Delphinidae; genus Tursiops; species Tursiops truncatus. The sequence goes on from NC_047041.1 coordinate 8,171,909, forward strand.
GGCAGGGGCTGTCTCTTCGTAGGTTATCATCCTTTTTTTCCTTGGCTGACTTTCAAATTCTTTCTTTGTCTTTGACTTTTGACAGTTTTGTCTTGGAGATGGTCTTTTTGCATTGAAGTAATAAGGTGTTCTCTTAGCTTCACGGACTTGTATATCTGGTTCCTTGCCAGGTTTAGGAAGTTTCAGGTATTATTTCTTTAAATAAACTCTCTCCTCCCTTCTCCCTCTCTTCTCCTTTTGGGGTAGCCATTACCCTAATGTTGCCCTTCCTAAAAGAGTTGGATAGCTCTTGTAGACTTTCCTCATTTTTTTTTTTTTTAGATCTTAATTTTCTTTCCTCTTCTACCTGTATCATTTCTAGATTTCTATCTTCTAGCTTGCTAATTCTGTCTTCCATATGATCTGCTCTATTTCCAATGCTTTCTAATGCATTGTCCATCTTGTTTATTGAGTTCTTCAGCTCCAGAATAATTTCTGCTTGCTTCTTTCTTAGAGTTTCAATCTCTTTGGTAAAGTATTACTTCTGTTCATTAATTTTATTCCTGAGCTCATTGAATTGCCTTGCTTGTAGCTCATTGAATTTCATGACAGCTATTTTGAATTCTCTATCAGTTAGACTGTAATATTCTGTGACTTTAAGTTTGATTTCTGGAAAATTTTCATTTTCTTTTTGTGTATTACTGTGGTTCTTCATGGTGCTTGATAAGTTGTTTCTCTGCCAGTACATTTGAAGAAGCAATCACCTTTCTTCTTTAAATTAAGCTTTTATTTTTTTTAACTTGATTCTAATGATTCAACAGGTTAGAAATTAGAGGCCTCTCTTTTGTTTTGCAATAAGTGGCACTATAGTACAAGTTTTTGGGGTTTCTTGCACCTGAACTGCCTCTGGTTATGTTTGAGAGTCTGCACTCTGTCACGGCTGTAGCCCAGTGCCCGCCTTAATGCTGCTTGTGCCTCTGGAGTTATTGGTGTCTTACTATTGCCAGTGTCACTGGCCTCACCTCCTAGGGCACAGGGACGGCAGGCACTTCCACTGCAGCTTGGATCTCCTGAGTTGCACTCTCCACTGCTGTGGGGGAAGAAGGGAGCTGGGATCAGCATACCTCTGCCATTTTGGGTATTGTTCGGTTGGTGGGAGCCACTGCTGTAGGTGGTGGCCTAGGGACCGGAATTGTGGATGCCTCTGTGGCTGGAGGGATGAGTTCACAGGCTCCTCTGTCCCTGCTGTTCAGTTACCTGTGTCTGTGAGCACCGCCGCAGCTGTGGGGCCAGAGGCATGTGTCTACCTCTCCTGATGCTACCAGGTTCTCTGGGGCTGCAGGCTCAGCCAAAGTGGCCAGGGACCCAGGATTGTAAGCAACACTTGTGCTGTTGCCCTGGTTCTGCCTCCTCTTTGTATTCCATCTTTTAGATATAAATATGTATGGGTTTTCTGGCATCCTGAGTGTGTTGGGATGAGCTGCTCTGTTGAGTTGTGGATGTTTAACTGATCGAAGGGGAGAGACAAAGGATGCATCTCAATTCGCCATGATACTGATGTCAATACCATTATTTTTTAAATAAATATTCTGTAATTTGAAAGCCCACGATTGGCTGCAAAAGTATGAGCTGAAGTTTTGAATCTACTACATTGCTTTGCGAAGACCACCATTGTAGGCAGGGGATTTCTATATTGCTCTCTATGTGTGAAGAGAGATAGCAAGAGGATTAAATAATATTATATCCCCAAATGAATCAGGAGTCAGAGAGGTGACTGTGTTGGTGTTACCATATGTGCAGGGTGATGGGGTAGCAGAATAGGTTGCTCATCTAGATACATAAATTTTCTGAAACACAGTGTAATAGTTTCTATTTCATTTCTTTATCTGATACATTCAAAACCTCCCAGGAAGTCTTTACTCTAAATTCATATAACAAATATTATCTAAATTGTAAGATGCTTGTGATCTAAATGGCCTCTGTGGAAATGGAGAGAGAAGCCAGCTAATCCAGGATGAACATGTTGTTCACAGTAATAGGAGCCTTCACAATTGGCTACCATGTAGAGATAAAGAGATTCTTCTTACCCGGTACTATCTATCTCCCAATCAAGATTGGATGGGAAGAGTGACCTCTTTGAATGAGAAAGCAAAGGCACTGTGAAGAAAAGAGAGTAAGGAAGGGGAGGCAGAGAGATTGCCAGTGACAGCAAAGGTAGGTACATGGGAGAACCTGGGGAGGCAAGCAGTGGAAATCTTGATGGCAGTTTTTGAACAGTATCAGGGGACTTCCTGATTAGAGGGCAGTGCCTTCTCTTCCCTCCTTCTGAGGCAGAAGCTCTCTACTACTCTCTTGCTGAGTTCCTGGCTCCCATCACTAACTGTAGTATGAGTGAGGGAGATTTTGATTCTCCCCTCTACTGGAGGGTAATATATGAGTTCACATGATCTGGAGCCTTCAGAAGATCATTGAGTAATGGACCAAGTTCCTGTTACAGTGTGCTAAAGCTTGGGAAATTTTGCCTGACCTAGGCTTGGCTGGGAAATAGGTTGTCTCCCCAGAATCCTGACACTCCCTGCAGGCTCTCTCCTTCCTTTTAGCCAACTACTTCCTCTTCCCCTCCCAAGCCACCTAGAGAACACTGCCAATTCCCAGAAGTTTGGAACATCTAGAAGGGCTCTGGTGGGTTGCCAACATTCTCCAAGAGTTGGGAACTCTATAAATGAAGAGGAGACACAAAGAGAGCCTCCCTAGCCATTAAATGCAAGCTTTTTGGGCTCTATGCATTCTCTGACTGTTTCGTAGACTGTGACCATCCAGAATTGTAGACTGGGGTCCAGTCTCACCCAGGAACAATTACAGAGCTCAGTGAACATCCTTGATGTTCACTCACCAAGGAAAACCGGACAGTCTGCTCTGAACCTGAGCCTCCATCTTCAAAGGTCATTCTAGAAGAAACTGTTCCTGATCTTGGGAACAGGAACACACAAGCCCAATCTAAGCCTTTGTGGCAGGTAAGGTTTAACAGGCCACTCTTTCAGCCACCACCCCTGCTAGGTTCTTCCTCATCCCAAACCAGAGCTTTAGCTGCAGGCCCTATAGCCCACTGTCCTCTCTGGGCATATGACACTTGCAGAGAGTGGCTCCTGCTGGCTGAGGTTTCTGACATCTCTTCTGGCTAGGAGGTCAAAGCTACTATGGAAAACTAGAAGAAGCACACCTGCTTCACTCTTGGCCTGGGGAAATAGAGATAATGGATCCCACAGTGTCATGTTTGCAAGTGTCAGCCACTTCCAAATGAACTTCTGAAGAAAACTGTATGAAGTTAAAGTCAGTGTTATCATTCTGGTGGGCATTGTACTTGGGTTTTTTTGGGTAAGCAAGAACAGACAGAATGCACAGCTAGGGGGCAGTATAACCTCTACTCCCTCTTCTCCAGCCTGACACGTCAAAGTCCCAGAAGCCTGTAGTAGGAAGGACACATGATGAGCATCCATTGTGACTGCAGTCCTAGAAAATAGGTTGGGAACTGTTGCTTGGGGTGGCTTGCAGGAGCCTCCCATCTGAACTCATCACTCCTAAAGTTGGTGGGCTACTATCAGAGCTCCGGACTGGAAGGCAATAGCTGGGGTGATGGGATGGGGCTTGAGAGAATGGTCTCAAGGCAAAGCCCTGTCTGCCTTAGAGACGGAGATCCTGGTGGCTCATTCTAGGAAGAGTCTCAGGAGATGGGGTCATGGAGAAATCTTTCGGAGAAGTCCTTATGAAACAGTTAGTGGTTATTCCTGGCCTTCCCACAACTGATCCCCTTTTCAGCTACGTCTCCTAAGCCCAACATGTAGTAGGAGCTGAACTGATGAAAAGTGGTGACTCAGAATCCAGATCTGACTCCAAATTCATATTCCTTGTTTCTCTTACCTGTCAGACATGACTCCCGACCTGATAACTGAGAGGACATGGATCAGGATCTCCCTCTGCCTTTACACTGTGGTGAAATTTTAATTCAGTCCTGTTTCGTAGGTGTAAAATCAAGGCATTGGGCTATATTGCTTCTACGCCCAACTCCTCTATTTTACCCTTGAAGCGTACCTTCAAGGCTATCCAAGGCTAGAAAGTTGAGAAGACGGTTAAAGGAGGGTAAGTGGGGCCAGGTCAGGAGGCAGATTTGGGCTGAATATAGAGGAGGAGAGGGTGGGTCAGTGGTTTCTGGGGTGAGATCCAGACATGCAGGGCAACATTCTTGATCAAGGCTGCTAGAGGGAGCAGGCGTCGGAGGCAGGTCTTAGTGTCAGGCGATCTGCTGGCCTGGGAGTGAGGCAGGTTAGAGGTCCTGGGGAAGAGACGTGACTGTTTCCCCACCACACACGTCCTTTCTCCTGCCTGGATGAGGGCTCTAATGGAAACCCATAGTAAAGTAAGTCTCTGTCTCCTCACAGACCGACCAGGGACAAGGTGATTCCACTCTCAGGTCTCCTCCCTGCTGAGCAAGCCCAGAGGCAGCACTTGTTTGAGGTTGGCTGAAATGCTTGAAGAGGATATTGCTAAATGCAGGAAACATTTGGGGAGAATTTTTGTTTTTATTTTATTTTCTCTTGCATCCCATGCCCTTTCACTGTCCTCCTACAGAGGCAAAGTAAACCCAACTTTGGGCTGACTACAGAGGAGCCTAATTTGGCCTCAAAGGCATTACTCTTCCTTCCTTCTGTAGAGATAGGGGATGGGAACGGCTTGTGCCCTGGATAGGACAGGAGCAGGACAGGACAGGACAGCAAGTCCCACAGCACCCCTGGTCTAGGAAAGAGCAGCGGAACAGCCTTGAATGGGAGCCAGGGGTGGGGAGAGCCAGTGCAGGCCCTGGCCCCAGGAGAGGGGGGTGGTGCTGGGAGCCAAGTTCTTGGGGCTCATTTAGAGGTGGGGAGGAAAGAGAGGATTGGAAAGCAAGTCCTCCTTCATCTGGGGCAGGGAGAAGTTCCCCAGGTATCTCAGGTCTGTCTGTGGCCTACAGTAAGGTCCTGGGGTGAGAGGTGTTGAAAGGCCAAGCATCCGGCAAAGCTTCTGGCTGAGTCAAAGGCAGGCTCAGGTATTAGCCTTTTGAAAGGGGTTTACCGGGGGATCAGCTCCTGAATCTCCTGAATCTCTACTTCTGGGCCTCACGTTCTAGGAGGGGTAGTAAGGTAGAGCAATAAGGGTGCAAATTCCACAACAAAAACTCAGAATATCACATATATCATGCCAACTGTGATAGTCTTTAATAACATGAATATGAGATATATGTACAGAAATAATATTATATGGGGATATGGCAAAATATTCACATTGTTATTCTCAGATTCAGGGGCACAAAGAGAATTTTAATTACTTCCTAATAAGTTTGGTATAATTCCAAATTTTCTGTGACTTTTATTCTGAGAATAATGTTGTTCAAAGTTGCCTGGACAAACACAGGGGAAAGACTTGGGTGGCATGAAGTTTGGGGTTGAGGCCCAGATTTTAATTATGATGCAGGAGCATCTTCTCAGGGAGAATAAAAGGCTCTTTGCTTGGAGCGGTAAGCTTAATGCTCTTAGCTCAGACCCCCTGGGACTTCCATCCATATATTGCTGCCTGTGTCTCACAAGTTCCAAATGCAAGACTTACAAAGGTGGTCCCTATGTGAATTACTTCCCTGACAATGGCCTGTAAGTTTTAAATCCCAGTCAGGCTTGTGGGACTCCTAGTTTCAGTGGGACTTTGCCCATGAATAATATTTTCTCTGCTAGCAAGAGAGAGATTCTTTTTTTTATACGGAGACAGTATTTTTTTTACCCCTTCTCCCTGTCTCCCACTGTCATCTGATGATTCAGGGTACATGTCACTCTAGAGCTCCAGCCCTGGGAACCCTTCTCCAGATTGTAGAGAGAAGGAGACAGCACAGTGGAGTGGAAAGATAACTGAATCAGACAGATGTGCGCCTTGTTACCTGGGGAAAGATATTCCAACTCTAAGCGCTCCTGGTCATCAACTGTAAGATGAGGTCAATTATTTCCAACCTACGAAGCTGTTCAGAAAATTCAAAAGGTGAAGTGTATCACATGCCCAAAGAATGTTGGACACCCCGTAGGTCTTAATATTTGTTCCTTCCCCTTTACCATTACCCACGTGTGCGTTTATTAAGCCCTAACAACTATATCAGCTATACCTCTGAGAGTTCCTGTTTTCACCTATGCAGTCACAGAGGCACAGAGAAGTTCAGTAACTGATTTGAGGTCACACAGCAGGGAGGTAGCACACTTGGGCTTCCATCCCAGGTGTTCAGGGAGTATTGTCAGAATGAAGATTACGTGAGGGATCCTACTTGGGTAGAGCGCGTGTCTGGCTCTGGGAATGAGTCCACTCAGGTAAAGAGGCCCCACACTCCCTCCCTCCCCAAGACAGGGGAGTCTGCCATCACCACTGCCTGTCTTCTCTGTCGTGACTACTAACTGCAAGGTGAAGGCCGGGAACTTCATCCTGCAAACTTGGAATTAGAGGCTGTCAGAACAGAGGCACCCTTCCCTTGTGCCTCTCAGGTGAACCATACCGATCGTGCCATCCAGTTTGTCATCAGATATTTTTGATTCTCTGATATGTTCAAGGCACCATTCTAGGTGCTGAGAAGAAAGCAGCGCAACACAGGAAACTCTTGCGTTTGTGGAGCTTTCGTTCTTGTGAGGGGAGAGAGATAAAATAACCATAAATAAGGAAAAGCTATAGAATGACAAACTGGTTTAAGTACTCTGGAGAAAAAATCAAATAGGAAAGGGGCATGGGAAGTGTGGTAAGGGAGTTTTGTGTGCGCATATATATATCTGTATCCATATCTATATTTTATAGTACTGCCACATTCCCTTTCTAGTGAGTAATCCAAGTATTTCTTCCTCTTTCTCCCCATCACCCCCGGTGTACGTCTCTCCACTGTAATCACTTATGATCTTTCTCCGCCTTGAAAAGTTTAACGGATAAAGCTGGAGGGAAGCTGAGGTCAATTTCCTTCCTGGGCTGTCCCATCCATCTCTCAGAGAGAGATGCTATACCAGGCAGTCAGACCGTATCTGGGGAATCGGCTCTGATCCCAGTGACTCACTTTGTGAGGATGTAGTGCCTCTGGAGGTCATGCTGAGGTGAATGTCTGGGAGGGTTGTGGTACCTTAAAGGGCCTGAGATACTCACTCACAGATGCTCAGTGACCCCAGCTTTGTTACAGCTGAGTGGACATCATGTGGATGTGGACTTACACATGTTTTGTGTAGACCAACAAACAGAAATACAACCCTGTGAAGAGGTACTAGGGAGAGAGATTTGACACCAACATTAATTAGTATCTCATGATAGAGCTAACAAAAATGACATGGGACATCTGCCTGGCCTGAGTTCTAAGTAGGTGGAAACGAAGACAGGATGTACTGTCTCTTGGGAACGCTTTAGAGAGGATTCAGGTGATTTGACCTAAAATTTATGATTTTGTGATTCTGGTGGGATGCCTGAGGACAGGTGATGGGGATAAAAAAAGCTGGAGCCTCCCACTGGGACCTTCTCAGGAATGGGCCCCAGGATGTTCCAGTTGCTTCTGCTGGGCATATTCATAGTGCTCTTCATGAATGAGAGTAAGGCCTGGTGAGGGTGGCACTTGGGTGGGCAAATGGGTGGGCAGAGAATGTATGGGGAGGAAGAGAGGGATTTGGTGACTTGATTCTTGGGACTGGTGTGAAGTGGTTCAAGGAGAATTTTTCTTCTTCTCTGTACAGGAGACAGAGTCCTGACATCGAAATATACGGTGTAGTTCATTTTCAGTTCCTGGGTAAATAATGCCACAATGAGAGGGGACAAGTTTTAGTTCTTTACACATCATCTCTCTACACTCCCTGACTACCCACCACTCTCCTCACTCACTGTTCTAGTGTCTTCTTTCAGCCCCCAGCCTTGGGTGGGGGGCGCTCCTTAACTTCTTGAAGGGAGTAATGACCCCCTGACAGAAGCTGGGAGGGGTGTCAGCATCCTTCTTGTGAGTGTGACACCACCCGTGTATAAATGTTTACAGGTGGGGGCAGCCTTCTGGAGCAGAATCCCTCTCCCTAGAACTCTGCATCAAAGTTTTCCTCTCTTTCTTTAGTTTTTCAATTTTGCAATTATTGTAAAGATTTTAATGGAATGCAGTGTCGCACACGTATGAAGCAGTGTTGGAAGTTTAATTTATTGCTGTATAACAGGAGTTGTACCACAGACCACTTTTACTTTAGTGATCGTGTTACAGGTAAGCAGGGGTAGAAAGAGACAAAAAATATTACCAGTGGTGCCCACAGTCCCTGGACTCAAGATGTGGAGGGAGACTGGGACCAGGGGAGGGTGAGGAAAGTGGGATTCTCCATACACAGACCTGGGATGGAGGCTGCATGGGGGGCAGATGTCTTTTGCCTGGTCCTATTTAGAGAGACACAGATGAGATGCAGACACAGCCTTGGGGCTCATTCCTGTGTATAGAAAACTTTGAGGTTCTGGGAAGAAGTCATCGCTTAGAAGATGGTGAGAGTAAGCAAGGTGGTCACATATGCTTTTCTCTTTTGGGAGACATCTCTACTGTTACTCAGCACTATCTTGCAGACCTTGTGAAGAGGGAGTGTTCCAAGTATTTCATGACTTAGTGAGAGAAACATATTGCTGTAATCATGACAACAGGTGTAATGATGGAAGCTGTCTCCCAGAAAAGTCAAAGATATTTGGACTAGAAGGAAAGGAAAGTATATATGATACTGAACAGGTTAGCTACAAATAAAATGATTAACATTTTGAAACCATCTCTCCCAGTAATTTTTGCCCTTCCCTTACCCAATGGGAACATCATCTTATGTTTTCTTTTTGTTAATAATATTTTGTTTCTTTATTTAAAAATGTATCAAGAGTAGTTTGAAAAGTGCTTGCTTTCTTCTCATTATATAACATAATATGGATTGAGCATCTTATCTATGTTTAGCAAATTGTCATACTCCTTTCTAAGTTTAAATCAGCTTCCAAAATTTTATTCTTTGTGCTGTCAAATGTCATGAAACATCTCTGAGAATTCCTTCAATGTGAAGTTTTTCAACAGCATCACTTCCTTAGAGCCACATTCATCCTTTACAACTATTTTCCTCACTTAAAACTTTATATTCACCTTCACTAAGTTCTGCCTCCTGCATATCTAGAACCGTTTCTTGAACGGCAGCAGTGTCAGCACTCCCATGGTCATCTTTATCTTTTAACTCCATTTACATTCTATCCAAATCCTGCAGTTTTTGCACAGGACAGTCTCTTACTACTGTGCAAAACAAGGACTGCCTGTAATTCTTTGAATATGGGTGCAGATTTCACAGTTGCATCCTTATCTGCACTTGTAGCTGTACCAGGTATCTTAACATTAATCAATTCATGTTGACTTCTGAAACGATGAAACCAGCCTTTACTGGCAGTAAACAGATGTTCTTGTAACTACCATTTTCCTTCAGTGTAGCAACTAACTTCAATGCCAAACTGATTGGGATTTGTTTTTGATTGCAGTCCTCAATCCAAAGTAGAAGTAAATGCTCCAGTTCAACCATGAGCGGCTTTCTGTTCCTACTGCAATTTAAACTAAGAGATGTTGAAGCAACTTTATCTTGTTTTTGTATTCATTCAGTCTTTTAAAATATGTTTTGTCTTGTAGCTTCATGTAGGCCTAGGTCTCTTCCTATCTTTGCTTTGCTGTGGCTATTTTCAAATCTTCTAACCACACCTAATTTCATTTCCAGTGTTATCACTTTTCATTTTTTTGTTCTGTCATATTTGTTGACTAATTCCCTCTTTTGATTATCCATTTTTGTAAAATGTCACATGGGTTTATCACTGGGAGACAAGGAGGCGACACAACTACATGCTTTACTATCTGTGTGTAACTAATAGATGTTCAGTGACCAATCACCAAGACTTTGAAAGAAGTGATGTAACTGTTACTGTTCATGATGCACATCTTTTATTTGCATAATGATTTTGGAATAAAGAGCTAGTAGCAAAGTTTATGCAATAGTTCACAGTTAATATTGTTACAACTAAAAGTTCAGCCTCATTGTTGGGGGACAGGTGTTGTTTAACTACACTGTGAAAACTAATATTCGTGCATGTTGAAATGTTGCAAAGGACTACCTGTATCTTATATGAATCTTAGCTATATATTTATATACACATATATATTATTCTAGGGTTTGTAGTATTCCTCCTGATATGCAGGCTTATGATGGTTATTAGTTTCTACCATATTCTATTTCTATAAAGAAGAAAATATTTTAATACACAAATTAATTTTAAAATATTTTCCATTTATGTATGCTGGAATTTCCCCCAAATTGTATCGGGTTAGAATGAATATTATACTTTAACATCTTTCAAAGTAGAAAATATGGTAGATTCTTCCATTCAGGGTTGTTTAATTAGTTTATATGAATAGAGTGGAGATACTAGCAGCAGGTTGCACATGTGAAATGATTCATGGGGGACTTACTGTGATGTGTGGTTAGTGTCTAGAATGGTCTCAAATGTCAAAACTAGAAACTAAGAGGAAGCGTCACATTAATAAAGAGATACAGCGTGAGGAAGGTAACTGGTAGCAGGAAGAGTAGCAGGTACACACTGAGTGATACAGATGGAGACTGACTGTCACACATTTATAGCTAAGCTTGAAGTGAAGATTCCTAAAGCACTGTGGCAAAGCCCCTAGAGTTTCATCATATCCAGAAGACTCCAGGTCTGGTCTTCCTGAGCCTGTCCTGTATGTTTCCCATCTTGGATTTTCATGAGATTCTGACTCCCCTTTGCCCCATGTTACAACACCCCATCACCCCCTAATTTTCAACTCCATTCTTTATATTTTACAGAACAAACAATAAACAACTGGGAAGTAGAGGGAACAGTGAGGGAGGCCAGACCCTGAGCAAGTGCAGTAGTTCTAGACTCAGGTCCAGAATTCTCTTCCAGCCAAAGATCTCTTGGTTGGTGGTGGACCTAAGCTGGCAAAACTGATCAAAGGAGACAAACCAACTGTACGGAACTTTCAATCTGGAGGGTTATTAATATCAGGAAAAACAGAGTTTCTTTTGTATAAATGTGTGTAAAAATCATAGATTTCCAATAGAAATGTTTTCATTATTGAAAAATTGTCAGGAAATCACATCTCAAAACTTTGGATTGCAAATTTTATACAAGTTGCACTTGTATTGGAATCCAGGAACCTGGCTCTGAAACCTCAGTAGGCTCTTCCAATTTGACTTTATGTTTTAATGGACTAGGCTCTAAAACAATTGGTGAATGTTTCAAAACATGCCTTGTGAGTATTCAACACATATATATGGATTTCTTGATTTATGCTGGTAAGGTGCTGCTAATGGTGACAAAGAGAAACTGGAAAAATGAAAAATTATTTTTACTCTTTCAGCCATTTGGATAATATATTTATTTGTAGTTCTATTGCGGATTTGCTGGGGCAGGGAAACCTGCCCATGGGCCCTCAGGCAGAGGTACCAGCCACCAGGAAGGATGTTATGAGCTGCAACTGGGAAGAGGCTGTGAGTCAGGAGGCTGAAGGTGTTTGCTGTGGAGTTCTTGGGTTGATTTTAAAGCTTTGCTTAGGACTGTCTAGGTAGGACTATGGTCTCTCAGTTGGGACAAGTTGGAGGCTAGCAGTATAGTTTATGAATCTCCACAATTTCCATTATAAAAAAGACAGAACAAGTAGGATAGTAAAAAGAAAATGCCATATAAAAAATCAGGGTCTACTAGAATAGCCTAAGCCCTCAAAGATCTCAGAAATATAGAAGTACGCCATTAACATTCCTTCTGCAAAAATCGAGCTACATTCTGTGCAAGAAAGGAGCTGTAGGTAGAAATGAAATTGAGCAGGGTAAAAAGACTAAGGAATAGGCAAAAGTTCAGTTATTGGTAGGAGAGGAAACAAGAGGTAGCAAGTCCTGGAAATTATTATGGAGGTTTCTTTACAAAGATAAAAACCAATTAACTACTTTGCTTTCAGTGCATTCAAGAGCTCAAGCTAGGAAATCTCCCCTGGTCCAGTTCCATCGCCAACATAAGAATGCTTCTGTACTGGAAAAATACCTTTAATTTAAATATGTATGACATAAAAAGACTGCAAATGAACCTCATATAATAATATGTAAGAAAAGTAAGTTGAATACCATATTAGGGAAAACAAAACAATACCGGAAGAACGTGTCTCTAAAATAGAAACTCAATGTGACATTTCAAAGTTAACCAAAAGAAAAGAAATGAGGGAAATAATAGAAATTATGAAAAAGCAGCATAAATCAAAATAAAAATAGGTTCAGAGCCTTCTTTAAATGTCAATGGACTAAACGCTCCAATCTAAAGATATAGAATGGCTGATTGGATGAAAACAAGCCTCAACAAATTTAAGAGGATAAAAATCATACCAAGCATTTTTTCCAACCACAATGGTATGAAACTAGAAATCAGTTACAGAAAGAAAAAGGGGAAAACCACAAACACATGTATACTAAACAACATCCAACTAAAAAAACCAATGGGTCAATGATGAAATCAAAGAGGAAATCAGAAAATACCCTGAGACAAATGAAAATGGAAACACAATTTTCCAAGATCCATGGGATACAAAAAAAAAAAAAAGAACAACTCTTTTAGAGGGAAATTTATAGTGATACAGGCCATCCCAAATAAACAAGAAAAAACGAAAATAAGCAACCTAAACTACCACCTAAAAGAAAAAGAAGAATAAACAAAGCCCAAATTGAGCAGAAGGAAATAATAAGATCAGAGAGGAAATGAATAAAATAGAGACCAAAAAGAAAAACCAATAGGAACCCCCCCCCCAAAAAAGAAACAATAGAAAAAAAAATCAATGAAACCAAGTGCTGGTTTTTTGAAAAGATAAAAAGAATTGGCAAACCTTTATCCAGGCTCACCAAGAATAAAAGAGAGAGAGCTCAAATGAACAAAATAAGAAATTAAAGAGGTGAAATAATAATCAATACCATAGAGATACAAAAAATCATAAGAGAATACTATGAACAGTTATATGCCAACAAATTGGCCAACCTAGAAAAAAATGGACAAATTTCTAGAAACATACAAGCTGCCATTACTGAATCAAGAAGAAGCAGGCAATTTGAAGAGGCAGATCACAAGAAGTGAAATTGAATTTATAATAATAATGATTAAAAACCTCCCAGGAAATAAAAGTTCAGGACCAGGGGAAGTCTACCAAACATATAAAGACATACTTATCCTTCTCAAACTATTCCCAAAAAAAAAAAAAAATGAAGAGGAGGGAACACTGCCAAATTCACTTTATGATACCACCAACATCCTGATAGCAAAACCAGGCAAAGACACTACGAAAAGGAAAATGTCAGGCCAATATATTTGGGGAATATAGATGCAAAAATTCTCAACAAAATATTAGCAAACCTAATCCAACAATATATAAAAAGGATCATACACTGTGACCAAGTTGGATTTATTCCAGGGTCACAAGGATGATTCAGCTTTCACAAATCAATCAATGTGATACACCACATTAACGAAAAGATGGATAAAAATCACACAATATCTCAATAGATGCAGAAAAAGATTTGACAAAATTCAGCATCCATACATGATAAAAACTCTCATCAAAGTTGGTATAGAGAGACCATATCTCAACATAATAAAGGCCATTTATGACAAACCCACAGCCAACATCACATTCAAGTGAAATCTGGGACTTCCCACTAAATTCAGGAACAAGACAAGGTTGCCCACTCTCGCCACTTCCATTTAACAGAGTATTAGAAGTCCTAGCCTGAGCAATCAGACAAAAAAAAGAAAAATACCCAAATTGGAAGGGAAGTGTTAAAAATGTCATTATTTGCAGATGACATGATAACTTCATATAGAGAGCCCTAAAGTCTCCACCCAAAAATAGTACTAATAAATGAATAGAACTAATAAATGAATTCAGCAAAGCTGCAGGATACAAGATTAATAAACAGAAATCTGTTTCATTTCTATACACTAACAATGAAGCATCAGAAAGAGAAAGTAAAAAGACAATTCCATTTAAAATCGCACCAAAAATAATAAAATACCCAGGAATAAACTTAACCAAGGAGGTAAAAGACATATACCCTGAAAACTACAAATCATTCATGAAGGAAATTGAAGATCATACAAATAAATGCAAAGATATCCCATGCTCTTGGATTAGAAGAATCAATATTATTAAAATGACCATACTGCCCAAAGCAATCTACAGATTTAATGCAATCCCTATCAAAATACCCAGGACATTTTTTACAGAACTAGAACAAATAATCAAAAATTTATATAGAACAACAAGAGACCTTGAATTGCCAATGTGATTGTGAATAAAAAGAATAAAGTTGGAGGTATAATCCTCCCAGACTTCAGACTATACTACAAAGCTATAATATTCAAAACAATTGATATTGGCACAGAAACAGACACATAGATAAATGGAACAGAATAGAGAGCCCAGAAATAAACTTAGGCCCCTATGGTCAATTATCTACAACAAAGGAGGCAAGAATATACAATGGAGAAAAGACAGTCTCTTCAACAATGGTGCTGGGAAAACCGGACAGCCACATGTAAAACAATGAGATTAGAACATTCTCTCATGCCATATACAAAAATAAAATGGTTTAAAGACCTAAATGTAGGACATGAAACCATAAAGCTCCTAGAAGAGAACATAGGCAGAACACTTCTTAGTAGAAATTGTAGCAATAATTTTGGAACAGTCTCCTAAAGCAAGAAATAAAAGCAAAAATAAACAAATGGGACCAATTTAACCTAAAAGCTTTTTCATGGCAAAGTAAACCACTGACAAAGCGAAAAGACAATCTATGGATTGGGGGAAAATATTTGCAAAAGATGTGACTGACAATGGGTTAGTGTTCAACATATACAAACAGCTCGTACAACTCAATATCAAAAAACAATGGGATTAGAAAATGGGCAGAAGACCTAAATAGTCATTTTTCCAAAGAAGACATACAAATGGCCAACAGACACATGAAAAGATTCTCAACATTATTAATCTTCAGAGAATGCAAATTAAAACCACAATGAGTTATCACCCCACACATGTCAGAATGGCTATTGTCAAAAAGAACACAAATAACAAATGCTGGTGAGGTTGTAGAGAAAAGGGGACCTGCTGCTTCTGGGAGTGTAAATCGGTGCAGCCACTGTGGAAAATATTATGGAGGTGTCTCAAAAAACTAAAAATAGAACTACCATATGACCCAGCAATTCCGCTCCTGTGTATATATCTGGAAAAAACAAAAACACTAATTTGTAAAGATACACACACCCCAGTATTCATAGCAATATTATTTACAGTAGTCAAGATATGGAAGCAACCTAAGGGTCCATCAGCAGATGAATGGGTAAAGAAGGTTACTTAGCCATAAAAAAGAATGAAATTTTGCCATTTGCAGTAACATGGATGGACTTGGAGGGTATTATGCTAAGTGAATTAAGTCAGACAGAGAAAGGCAAATACTGTATGATATCACTTTTATGAAGAATCTAAAAACTACAGCAAACTGGTAAATATAACAAAAATGATGCAGACTCACAGATATAGAGGACAATCTAGTGGTTACCAGTGGGAGGGGGGAAGGTTGGAAGGGCAATATAAGGGTAGGGGATTAAGATGTACAAACTATTATGTATAAAATATGCTACAAGGATATATTGTACAACACGGGGACTATAGCCAATACTTTATAATACGTATAAATGGAGTATAACCTTTAAAAATTGTGAACCACTATATTGTACACCTGTAACATATAATACTGTACATCAACTATATCTCAATTTTTATAAAGATATGAGGCAAAAGAAAAAGATAAATTGGAATATGTCAAAATTAAAAATTCTGTGCATCAAAGGACAGAATCAACAAAGTGAAAAGGCAACTCATGGAATGGCAAATTGTATACCTGATAAGAGATCATATTCAGAATGTATTAAAAAAAAACTCCTATAACACAGCAACAAAAAAGACAGCCAGCTGATTAAATTGTGGACAAAAGGACATGAATTCCTCCAAAGAAGATACACAAATGGCCAATAAGCACATGGAAAGGTGCTCAACATCACTAATCATTAGGGAAACACAAATAAAAGCCACAATGAGGGCTTCCCTAGTGGCACAGTTGTTAAGAATCCACCTGCCAATGCAGGGGACATGGGTTTGAGCCCTGCTCTGGGAAGATCCCACATTCCGCAGAGCAACTAAGCCCGCGATTAAGCTAAGCCCACAACTACTGAGCCTGAGTGCCACAACTATTGAAGCCCGCACGCCTAGAGCCTGTGCTCTGCAACAAGAGAAGCCACCGCAATGAGAAGTCTGCGCACCGCAACAAGGAGTAGCCCCCGCTCGCTACAACTAGAGAAAAGCCCGCATGCAGCAACGAAGACCCAACGCAGCCAAAAATAAAAATAAATAAATAAATTTATATAAAAAAAAACCCACAATGAAATAACCCTTCACACCCATTAGGATGGCTACTAACAGAAAAACAGAAAATGACAAGTGTAGGTAAGAATGTGGAGAAATTGGAGCTCTAGTACACTCTGAGTGGGAGTGTGAAATTACGTAGCCACTGTGGAAAACAGTATGGCAGTTCCTCAAAAATTTAAACATAGAATTACTATATGATCTAACAATTTCACTTCTGGATATATACCCTAAAGAATTGAAAGCAGGGACTTGAACAGATACTTGTACACCTGTGTTCATTGTAGTATTATTTGCAATAGCTAAAAGGTGGAAGTAACCTAAATGTCCATCAATGGACGATGAATGGATAAACAAAATGTGGTATATACCTACAATAGAATATTATCTGGCATTAAAAAAGGAGGGATGGGCTTCCCTGGTGGCGCAGTGGTTGAGAGTCCTCCTGCTGATGCAGGGAACCTGGGTTCGTGCCCCGGATCCTGTGCTCCGCAACGGGAGAGGCCACAACAGTGAGAGGCCCATGTACCTCAAAAAAAAAAAAAAAAAAAAAAAGGAGGGAAATTCTGGCACATTCTACAGCATAGGTGAACTTTGAGGACATTATGCTAGTGAGATAAGTCAGTCACAAAAGGACAAACACTGGATGATTGCACTTCTGTGAGGTGTCCAATATAGTCAAACTCAGAAACAGAAAGTAGAATGTGCTGCCAGGGGATGGGGAGTATTGTTTGATGGATACAAGAGTTTCGGTTTTGTAGGATGAAAAAGATGGATGTAGGATCCATGTGGAGATGGATGGTGGTGATGGTTGTATAGCAACATGAAAGTACTTAATGCCACTGAACTGTATATTTAAAAATGATTAAAATGGTAAATTTTGTTTTATGTATGTTTTACCACAATAAACAACAACACAGTGACAATAGTAGCACAAGAAGCAGAAGTGAGTAAATGGAATCAAATTCTTAGTGTTCTTGGGTTGCTAATAAGGTGGTAAATGTACTAATTTAAGGTAGACTGTAAAGAGTTAAGTATGCATAACTATTAAAAGAATTATTAAAGAATGTATAATTAAAAAAGGTAATAGAGAAGATAAAATGACCAATACTAGGTTAATCTTAAAGGGTCCAAGAAAGATAAGAATGAGAAAATATTCTGTAGTTGCATAAAATTCAAAATATTTTTTGTCATAAAGCAGGTTCTGATAAATAAATACATTGAGAACATCCACAAAGTATCATTCTTATTCTTTTATCCATGGGGAGAAAGTTATAAAAAATTTTTTTTATTATGTTTTTTCCCTTACCAAAAGATTCTTTTAAGAACCTTGACTTCAAAGATTTTTGCACTCGTCCATGAAACCGGCTATCTTAATTAACAATCTGCTATGCCAGAAATAAAACTTAGACATGACTTTTTCTGAATTTATACATTGTTCTAAGTTTCTTTGTTAAGACTTTGGCATTTATTCTTTCTCCCTTTATGCTTTTCATGCTCTTTCTTACTGGAAGTGCTTAAAGATCTGTCATCTTTCATAGTCTTTAACTTATGTTTTACTATATATAACTTATGTTTTACTATATTTAGCTTATGTTTTTCCTTATTTCTTAGGTCTGTACTCTGTAAGCCTTTCTATTCTATGGTCATCTTTTCTACATCTTCTTTCTTACTGTATTCTGGGAGAGTTCCTCATTCTGGTCTTCCAAGTGCCTAATTCTTTGCGCATCTTTTTCAAGAAATACGTATAATATTTCATCTATTGTGGGCTTTTTTTATTTGTTATATTTTATACCAAATATTCCCACCTGTTTATTTTTTATTATTTTGTTTCAACTTGCATGTTTAATTAT
This sequence comes from Tursiops truncatus, assembly GCF_011762595.2. Classification (NCBI taxonomy): domain Eukaryota; kingdom Metazoa; phylum Chordata; class Mammalia; order Artiodactyla; family Delphinidae; genus Tursiops; species Tursiops truncatus. The sequence goes on from NC_047041.1 coordinate 8,190,290, forward strand.
CTCTTTATATTTTCATTCTTGCTTTAGACACCATGAGGACAACGGTCATGGCTACGTTATCCTAAGGTCCAGCAGTGCCTTAAATACAGGACTTTTAAAATAAATATTTGTTGGTGAAATTAAAGAAGGGTTTGGAGATGAGAGATAGAAGAAAACACAATATAGGTATGGAAGAAATGTAACTTTCTTTATGATATTTTTATAATATTAATTAATCACCCTTTTCAGGCCTCATCCTACCAGTTTGTTAGGAATCAGTAATCAATCCTTATGAGCATACATTTTCCAACCCCTATTTTTTCCCAGGAAGGGAAAAAGAGGAAAGGAAGGGAAGGAGCAGGGAAAAGAATTGACCTATCCTCTTTCTTTTCTGAAGCAACTTGGGTATTCAGTGAAAGCACTAGGTTCTGTAACAACCTGCAGGATGTATGTGCTAGAACTGTACAAGCGGAAGACCCGAGCGTGTGTGAGGCGGAGGTGGAGGGTGAGGAAAGGCATCTGGTCATGGGGACAGCTCTCCACAGAGGTTGCTGCTGAGATGTCTAGTGGACAGACCCACATGGCTTCTTCAGACCCCACAGATCTCAGCTTCCTCCATGCCATGCTGCAGGCATGGGAATATTTATGTGACTACTTCTGGTCTCATCTCCTTGGAAGCATACTACAGCTCTTCCCTGTCTAGGGGTTGATGCCTTCCTATGAGTTTGCCAGGGAAGCAGAGTGCAAATACTATCTCTAGAATTCCAGGCATGCCTTCTCCTTTTCTTCTCCAACCCCTAACTCCATAGAGAGTCTCATTCTACAAGGCAGAAAATCTTTTTCTCTTCATGGCTCTGGTACAAATTTCTTTCTATATTCTGCCCTGCTCCTGTCTCGGGGAATAGCATTCATGAACAAAATTTATGAAGACTTAAGTCATCTCTTTTCACGTTGCCCCCTCCCTCCCCATGAGGTCAGAGTTATACGCTTTAATTGGAGTGAGATAAGAAGAACAATACCAAGAGAAAAAAATGAAAATATTCTGTCACAGAAGGAAGGGAAGGAGCAGGGAAAAGAACTGACCTATCTTCTTCCTTTTCTGAAGCAACTTGGGTATTCAGTGAAAACACTAGGTTCTGTAACAACCTGCAGGTTGTGTTGATCTTGTATTCAAGGTGTTCCCTACCCCTCACCCTGCCAGGGGCCAAGGCAGAGAATCTATTGATAGAAAAAGAGAGGGCTTTTTCTTACACATGCAGAAGGCAGAGCCATATGTTTGCAATCTGAAATGTGCTCTTTTAGAAAATCATTGTGAAGAGGTGGCACCAACAATGTCACCCACCCAGAGACTGGAGCCAAAAAAGGACCAGTCATTTCTAGAGGTCTTCATTGCACAAGTCACAGCTCCTGCAGCACCTGAAGTTCACCAGATAGACACTCCATTTTATATTGTTCACATTAGCACAGTTCTTTAGGCAGCCCCTAAAGGTTAACCAGGGTGTACCATCATCTGCAGAAGGAGGAGAAACAGATCAGCAAAGAGGTTTCTGGAAAAACAAACAACAAAAAAACACCTTCTTTCCAGCCTGCACCAGCATACAAAAACAACCTTGTGTAGTTCAAGGCTCGGTTATTCAAATGTGAAGAATCGGAAGATGTTGGAATTTGGGGGTTTCCCAAAAGAAAAGCAATAGCAGAGTAGTTAAAAAAAAAAATTCCTGGATATGGGGATGTAATGACAGCAGCAATTCAAGGATTGCGCAAGCTGGATGTTTCCACTGGGAATGTTAACACTGGCTTAAGTAAGGGTTAGAAATACTAAGGAATCACTCAGCACAAAGGCTAGGAAAACTGAGAAATCATGATGTTTAGTCTTACCCATGAAGAGCCATTTAGTCAATATTTATTGCTAACGCTGGCTCCTCTATTTTCACCGTTTAAAACCACCCACAAGGAGGTCCAGGCAGGGACAAAGACAGAAAACTGCCCTCCTCACTCCAACATCCAGCTGTTCTCCACTGGCCGTATTGTGCCTCTCCTTTCCCCTCAGTTAAGACTCCTCTGTTTTCTTCAGGCTTCTCAAAATATTGATTCCATAGCTACAGACCCCCACCCCTTAGAGCCTACCTCTATCTATTTTTCATTATGGCATGCGATGGGGTAGAGATAGTCAGTCATCCCAGAGTTGAGACTGCCTGAGCTAAAGTAAGGTCCCACCTTTTCACTATGACTAATGTATCCCTGTCTGCTTCCTCTGCCCCTTCCTCCTTCCCCAAACCCACAACTTACTTCTGAAAATCCTCCCAGTTGTGCAAGCCTCTTCCATTGTTGCAGTACATATTCCTTTGCCTCTGGAACACTTCTCTCCTGGAAACTGGAGGTGGCCCATCCTACACTGAATAATTTCTATAATTTGGGCCAGAGAGTAGGGAAGTCGAAGTGAGAGAGGGTCTCACACTGCTATGAAAGGACCCACCTCCCCTTTCAAATTTGAAGTCTGCTGGGAGCCCCGAGGGCTTTGTCAGAGACTCATTAAACATGGGCATCTACCTCTATTAAAATAGGCTGAGTCAAAAGAGGGGCTAAAGTTTATGGTCTCAGAAGTGTTAGCCTGTAAAACAGGTGGAGGGTTAAGGAAAAGGGGAACAAAATCAAAACTGAGATAATCAGGTCAGGTCCTCTTCATACTCACCAGGAATACGGTATTCACCAACAAATAGTTCATGGACTGTGCTGGCAAAGAGAAATAAAACATATCTGCAATTTTCTCTAAGATTTACCCTTGCCTAGGGTCACTGTAAGCCTTGTAACACATGAGGCCCATCTTGCTCTCTTAACCTGGAGCCACTCTAGGCTCTTATGTCCCTCCAAAGCCTAGTCCCCTGTCTCGTGGCATATCTGCACCTCTCCCTCTTTTCAATTCTCTTCACCTCTAGAGGGCCTCTCAGCCTCCCCTGCCCATCTCTTAGGATACAGCACAGACTCAAAGGAAAAAGATAAATGCACATTTTTTGTGTGTGTGCCTCATTCCCTTCTTTTTAATTGACCTATGTGACTTTCTTACCTACATGCGCCTGGAAGCTGACAAGGGGGAAAGCATCTGAAATCCATGAAATTGCTACACTTTGGATTTAGCCAGCTAGTGCCTTAAAAATCAACATTCCACTTCCCCCTTTCCCTTTTTCTTGCTTTTTAATACACTCATCCTTAGCCCTGTCAACTGCTGCTCATGTTTTTTCATCAAACTTAAAATCAGCTCCCATCCTAGCCCGATCCTGCTGGAAGAAGTTGTTGAATGTTGAAATTCAAGGTCTATCTCTGGATTCCTTTCAACCCTCAGTGCTCAGCCTGCCCCTTTCATCTCCTCCCTCCCCCCAAATTCCCCATCCCACACCACTGATCCATTTCTACTCACTTCCATGTTCTTTGTCTGCGAATGACCCGTACAGTACTGTTGGAAAAAAAAAAAAAAGATACACTCTCTGAAGACCTCATTTTAAAAACCTCACCTCACAACTTCTGTGAAAATCTTTTCAATTCCTTTATAATCTACCTGTTTCCTTCTGCAAGAGCAGACTAAGACTTTGGTGAAGGTCCCAGGGACATGATGCGTTGTGGACAAAAGTCATGGCATCAGAATGACAGCTTCTGTTACCATATGGCTCTCATAAGAGAACTTCTGTCATGTGAACCCCGACCCATTCCAGGATCCTGGACACGTCTCTCCAACTGTCAACCGTAGGGACTCACCTCTAAAGCAGCAGAGGAGGATGGGGAGTCCTAGCAGGAGGGAGTTGTCCATTTTGGAGGGAGAAAACAGCAGGTTAGAGCAGGAAGCTGCAAGGTGCCTGTTTATATATCTACCAGGTTGGGCTTCCCCAGGAAGGGCTAGGGGTGGGGACATTGCGGAAGTCCTTCAAAGGCATTTCCTGCTCCTAGGGAAACCAGGGACTCTAAATTTTTTTCTTTTTGGCAAATTGTGGGGAAGAGGGACTGCCTGGGTAAGTCCTGGACCCAATTTATTTCAGTCCTAGCATTCAGGATTTTTGATGCCATGTTCTGTGGTCTTTTCATTATACCACACTGTGGGAGAATACAAGGATAAATCCAGGCTAGGTGGGTTGGATTCAGAGCCATTTACACTGAGATGCTCATTCAAGCTGAGAGAATATATGAGTGTAAATAATTGGAATGCAGGAAGTCCAAAAGAGGGCTAAGCACAGAGCCTTTAAAACTCAGTACTATAGGGAATGGAGAAGAGAGGTGGAGAGGTTAGATTCAGATGCATTGACAGAGGATACTCATGAAGGAAATAGTTTCCCACTGTCAATCATCCTGGAACAAATTAAACCCTGGGGTAGCAAATGAGAGCTGAGGAGGAAACTGCTTCCCGTACTTGGAGTTCCCGGTGGTTGAGACTTAGACTTTTACTAAAAGAGAGGTTTGAGATTACTTCACCTGGAGGGAGGTAAGCTGGTCCTTTCCACTTGATGTTGAGCCAGGAATTGTGTGTGTGTGGGGGGGTGTTACCTCAACTCTGAGAGTGACTAGGTAATCAATTAGGGTGGTGATTGAATGTAAAATTCCTGTAGAGGGGATTGAGCCTGTGGATTCTAAGAACAGCCATATTTAGTATCTCATTCTAAGTTTTCTGTTAGTTTCCTTCAGTTATTCCTATACCTTCCAAAAATTGTGATGGGAGTTGCAGCTTAGTCTGTGCTGTCATTGCAAGGAGTTGAAGGAAGGGTCTGTGCCCATGCTTAGGGCAAAGAAATACAGGGGAAAGAAACAGCAACCTGAAGGAAGCAGACTGCAATAGAGCACTCTATAGGTCTACAGCAAAGTGGGATAGTAGTCTAAGACAGATGTTGGCTGAAGAGGCAGGGACAGCAAGAGTGACGTAGGGAAGAGATGTTCTCCAGAATATACTGGCGGTTGTTACTACACGCCCAAAGAGCAAATGGACATTTCCATACAGGGAGGAAGGAGGAAGGGGATATAACTAGTTAACTGCTTACCTGTGGCACCTAGGACTCTGGTGAAGCTTTGAAATAACACCATGAAGCAATCATGTATTACTTTCTAACACACACACACACACACACACACACACTCGACATCACTGGTTTTTGTGTTCTGCATATTCACTAGAAGATCTGTCCCTTTCCCTCCTCTCAATGCCCTGAAATTTAGCATCTTCTCTTACACCTTTACATTTCTTTCTTCGACTTTTTGAGATCTCCCCTCCTTGCCTTCTAGGAATTCCATAGTTAATTCTTTGACTAATGGCGGCACACACGAAAGAAGGAAAGGTTTTCTTCCTCTGCCCCACAAGAAACTGTCTCCTCACTTAATTACACTCCGATGATATTATTTTACCACTTCTGCTAAAGCAGAAATTTCCCCCTCTCAGCTTTACTGATCCACCTGAATTAGTTGCTTATATTTGAACCCTATTTTATTGACTTACTTTTCTCCTAAAATCTCCTCAAATTCACACTCCCAGTCTTAGTATCCCATAATACCTGATTTTCTAACTGGGCCACATTCAATACCTTTTCTCAGTGCTCCTAATCCTTTTTTCCTATCCTCTTAGGGTACCCCAAAATAATTATTCTTATGTCATAAATTACAGACCCATGACTTAAAAGTGTTCAGGAATGAATTCCTTTTGCCTATTGCCCCAAACCTCATGTGGAGTCTGCATGACCCCTTTATTCATGCTACCCTTCTCTCCATCACAGAGTTCTGGAGGTCCAGTTAGTCCAGAAGAGTAGCCCTGGATTTTCCTCAGCTCTGCGAGTGACTAGGTGAGTACTCAATTACATCTTTATGCATATGATTAGAAGATGTTTAGATTATGCACTAGGATTTTTGGTTTGCATCTCCAATGTTACCATGCAAAACAATAAATTGATGTTTCTTGAATGGAAATCCACTTTCCAATCGGTTACCATTATTTTCAAAAGACATAGATCTACTCTCCATGGTGAATACAGTGAAAATATCCTGAAATTCATTGGTCATAGAGGTATTTTCACACAGTGACATTTTTGGATAGGTTAATGGAGCTGGTGGTGAGTGCCAAGATTTGATTTGAGGAAAGAGATCTCACCTTAGGCAGATGTCACATGTGATGAGGAAGGTCAACAAGATGAAGAACCACAGTTACTGTTCCAAGGCAGCCCAATGACCTTAAGCTCCTGGGGTTTTCCCAGTACCCATAGGATTTATACCAGTGATCTGGCAGGAAAAGAACAATTTCTTCTAGATCAGGGTTTGAAGGAACAGTCAGATCAGAAAATTTTGTCTCTTTTCCTCAAGCAAGGGAGCAGCTCAGTTCTGGGGGACTGAGACTACATGAAACCAGAGAAGTTCTACCCTCTTGAGGGATGTGAAAATGGAAATTTCAGACAATATGTGCAGATCCAAGAAAGAACATGAAAGAAGTGTCTCTGAGGAGACCTGTGCATATTCTTTTCTACCACGAGACCCAGCATCCCCGAGGATTGGCTGGGAGTCTCAGAATTGTTCAATACGTCCACAGTTCCCTAGATAGTTCATTCTAGAGTGCTGGGGGCTGGAGAAGGTAACGTGGATGTTAAAGTAACTAGGGAGGCAGTCAACAATGAAGAATAATCTACCCATTGTTCCTGTATAGCTTACAGCTCAAATAAAATGTTCTGTATTTTCAGTGTGCTGTTTCAACGACTCTACTATCACCAAGAGAACTCTATTTATTTATTTATTGAATTTTATTTTATTTTTTTATACAGCAGGTTCTTATTAGTTATCCTTTTTTTTTTTTTTGCGGTACGCAAGCATGTGGGATCTTCCTGGACCAGGGCACGAACCCGTGTCCCTGCTTCGGCAGGCGGACTCTCAATCACTGCGCCACCAGGGAAGCCCTAGTTATCCATTTTATACATATTAGTGTATATATGTCAGTCCCAATCTCCCAATTCATCACACCACCACCACCCCTGCTGCTTTCCCCACTTGGTGTCCATACGTTTGTTCTCTACATCTGTGTCTCAATTTCTGCCCTGCACACCGGTTTATCTGGACCATTTTTCTAGTTTCCACATATATGCGTTAATATACGATATTTGTTTTTCTCTTTCTGACTTACTTCACTCTGTATGACAGTCTCTAGATCCATCCACGTCCCTACAAATGACCCAATTTTGTTCCTTTTTATGGCTGAGTAATATTCCATTGTATATATGTACCACATCTTCTTTATCCATTCGTCTGTCGATGGGCATTTAGGTTGCTTCCATGACCTGGCTATTGTAAATAGTGCTGCAATGAACATTGGAGTGCATGTGTCTGTTTGAATTATGGCTTTCTCTGGGTATATGCCCAGTAGTGGGATTGCTGGGTCATATGGTAATTCTATTTTTAGTTTTTGAAGGAACTTCCATACTGTTCTCCAGAGTGTCTGTATCCATTTACATTCCCACCACCAGTGCAAGAGGATTCCCTTTTCTCCACACCCTCTCCAACATTTATTGTTTGTAGATTTTCTGATGATGCCCATTCTAACTGGTGTGAGGTGATACCTCATTGTAATTTTGATTTGCATTTCTCTAATAATTAGTGATGTCGAGCAGCTTTTCATGGGCTTCTTGGCCATCTGTATGTCTTCTTTGAAGAAATGTCTATTTAGGTCTTCTGCCCATTTTTTGATTGGGTTGTTTGTTTTTCTAATATTGAGCTGCATGAGCTGTTTATATATTTTGGAGATTAATCCTTTGTCCGTTGATTCGTGTGCAAATATTTTCTCCCATTCTGAGGGTTGGCTTTTCAGCTTGTTTCCTTTGCTTTGCAAAAGCTTTGAAGTTTCATTAGGTCCCATTTATTTATTTTTGTTTTTATTTCCATTACTCTAGGAGGTGGATCAAAAAAGATCTTGCTGTGACTTACGTCAAAGAGTGTTCTTCCTATGTTTTCCTCTAAGAGTTTTATAGTGTCCGGTCTTAATTTAGGTCTCTAATCCATTTTGAGTTTATTTTTATGTATGGTGTTAGGGAGTGTTCTAATTTCATTCTTTTACATGTAGCTGTCCAGTTTTCCCAGCACCACTTATTGAAGAGACTGTCTTTTCTCCATTGTATGTCCTTGCCTCCATTATCATAGATTAGTTGACCATAGGTGCATGGGTTTATCCCTGGGCTTTCTATCCTGTTCCATTGATCTATATTTCTGTTTTTGTACCAGTACCATAATGTCTTGATTGCTGTAACTTTGTAGTATAGTCTGAAGTCAGGGAGTCTGATTCCTCCCGCTCCATTTTTTCCCTCAAGACTTCTTTGGCTATTCGGGCTCTTTTGTGTCTCCATACAAATTTTAAGATTTTTTGTTCTAGTTCTGTAAAAAATGCATTGGTACTTTGATAGGGATTGCATTGAATCTGTAGATTGCTTTGGTTAGTATAGTCATTTTCACAATGTTGATTCTTCCAATCCAAGAACATGGTATATCTCTCCATCTGTTGGTATCATATTTAATTTCTTTCAACAGTGTCATAGTTTTCTGCATACAGGTCTTTTGTCTCCCTAGGTAGATTTAATCCTAGGTATTTTATTCTTTTTGTTGCAATGGTAAATGAGAGTGTTTCCTTAATTTCTCTTTCAGATTTTTCACCATTAGTGTATAAGAATGCAAGAGATTACTGTGTATTAATTTTGTATCCTGCAACTTTACCAGATTCATTGATTAGCTCTAGTAGTTTTCTGGTGGCATCTTTAGGATTCTCTATGTATAGTATCATGTCATCTGCAAACAGTGACTGTGTTACTTCTTCTTTTCTAATTTGTATTCTTTTTATTTTTTTCTTCTCTGATTGCCGTGGCTAGGACTTCCACAACTATGCTGAATAATAGTGGTGAGAGTGGACATCCTTGTCTTGTTCCTGATCTTAGAGGAAATGCTTTCAGTTTTTCACCATTGAGAATGATGTTTGCTGTGGGTTTGTCATATATGGCCTTTATTATGTTGAAGTAGGTTCCCTCCATGCCCACTCTCTGGAGAGTTTTTATCATAAATGGTGTTGAATTTTGTCAAAAGCTTTTTCTGCATCTATTGAGATGATCATATGGGTTTTCTTCTTCAATTTGTTAATATGGTGTATCACATTGATTGATTTGCATATATTGAAGAATCCTTGCATCTCTGGGATAAATCCCACTTGATCATGGTGTATGATCCTTTTAATGTGTTGTTGGATTCTGTTTGCTAGTATTTTGTTGAGGATTTTTGCATCTACATTCATCAGTGATATTGGTCTGTAATTTTCTTTTTTTGTAGTATCTTTGTCTGGTATTGGTATCAGGGTGATGGTGGCCTCATAGAATGAGTTTGGGAGTGTTCCTTCCTCTGCAATTTTTTGGAAGAGTTTGAAAAGGATGGGTGCTATCTTTTCTCTAAACGTTTGATAGAATCCACCTGTGAAGCTGTCTTGTCCTGGACTTTTGTTTGTTGGAAGATTTTTAATCACAGTTTCAATTTCATTACTTGAGATTGGCCTGTTCATATTTTCCATTTCTTCCTGGTTCAGTTTTGGAAGGTTATACCTTTCTGAGAATGTGTCCATTTCTTCCAGATTGTCCATTTGACTGGCATAGAGTTGCTTGTAGTAGTCTCTTAAGATGCTTTGTATTTCTGTGGTGTCCGTTGTAAATTCTCCTTTTTCACTTCTAATTTTATTGATTTAAGTCCTCTCCCTCTTTTTCTTGATGAGTCTCCCTAATGGTTTATCAATTTTGTTTATCTTCTCAAAGAACCAGCTTTTAGTTTTTTTGATCTTTGTTCTTGTTTCTTTGTTTCTATTTCATTTATTTCTGCTCTGACCTTTATGATTTCTTGCCTTCTGCTAACTTTGGGTTCTGTTTGTTCTTCTTTCTCTAGTTCCTTTAGGTGTAAGGTTAGATTGTTTATTTGAGATTTTCTTGTTTCTTGAGGTAGGCTTGTATAGCTATAAACTTCCCTCTTAGAACTGCTTTTGCTGCAACCCATAGGTTTTGGATTGTCGTGTTCTCATTGTCATTTGTCTCTAGGTATTTTTTGATGTCCTCTTTGATTTCTTCAGTGATCTCTTGGTTATTTAGTAACGTATTGTTTAGCCTCCATGTGTTTGTGTTTTTTACGTAATTTGTGTTTTTTCCCTGTAATTGATTTCTAATCTCATAGCATTGTGGTCAGAAAAGATGCTTGATATGATTTCAATTTTCTTAAATTTACTGAGGCTTGATTTGTGACCCAAGATGTGATCTGTCCTGGAGAATGTTCTGTGCGCACTTGAGAAGAAAGTGTAATCTGCTGTTTTTGGATGGAATGTCTTATCCATATCAGTCAAACCTATCTGGTCTATTGTGTCATTTAAAGCTTGAGTTTCTTTATTAATTTTCTGTTTGGATGATGAGTCCATTGGTGTAAGTGAGGTGTTAAAGTGCCCCAATTTTATTGCGTTACTATCAGTTTCCTCTTTTATAGCTGTTAGCAGTTGCCTTTTGTATTGAGGTGCTCCTATGTTGGGTGCATATATATTTATAATTATTATATCTTCTTCTTGGATTGATCCCTTGATTGTTATGTAGTGTCACTCCTTGTTTCTTGTAACATTCTTTATTTTAACGTCTATTTTATCTGCTATGAGTATTGCTACTCCAGCTTTCTTTTGATTTCCATTTGCATGGAATATCTTTTTCCATCCCCTCGCTTTCAGTCTGTATGTGTCCCTAGGTCTGTCCCTAGGTGGGTCTCTTGTAGACAGCATATATATATGGGTCTTGTTTTTGTTTCCATTCAGCAAGCATGTGTCTTTTGGTTGGAGCATTTAATCCATTCACATTTAAGGTGATTGTTGATATGTATGTTCCCGTGACCATTTTCTTAATTGTTTTGGGTTTGTTTTTGTAGGTCCTTTTCTTCTCTTGTGTTTTGCACTTAGAGAAGTTCCTTTAGCATTTGTTGTAGAGCTGGTTTGGTGGTGCTCAATTCTCTTAGCTTTTGCTTGTCTGTAAAGCTTTTGATTTCTCTGTCGAATGTGAATGAGATCCTTGCTGGGCAGAGTAATCTTGGTTGTATGTTTTTCCCTTTCATCACTTTAAATATATCATGCCAGTCCCTTCTGACTTGTAGAGTTTCTGCCGAGAAATCAGCTGTTAACCTTATGGAAGTTCCCTTGAATGTTATTTGTCGGTTTTCCCTTGCTGCTTTCAATAATTTTTCTTTGTCTTTAATTTTTGCCAGTTTGATTACTATGTGTCTTGGCGTGTTTCTCCTTGGGTTTATACTGTATGGGACTCTCTGCATTTCCTGGCCTTGGGTGGCTATTTCCTTTCCTGTGATAGGGAAGTTTGCGACTATAGTCTCTTCAAATATTTTCTTGGGTCCTTTCTCTCTCTCTTCTCCTTCTGGGACCCCTATAATGCGAATGTTGTTGCATTTAATGTTGTCCCAGAGGTCTCTTAGGCTGTCTTCATTTCTTTTCATTCTTTTTTCTTTATTCTGTTCCGCAGCAGTGAATTCCACCATTCTGTCTTCCAGGTCACTTATCCGTTCTTCTGCCTCAGTTATTCTGCTATTGATTCCTTATAGTGTATTTTTCCATTCGGTTATTGTATTGTTCATCTCTGTTCTTTAATTCTTCTAGGTCTCTGTAACATTTCTTGCATCTTCTCAATCTTTGCCTCCATTCTTTTTCTGAGGTCCTGGATCATCTTCACTAACATTTTTCTGAATTCTTTTTCTGAAAGGTTGCCTATCTTCACTTCATTTAGTTGTTTTTCTGGGGTTTTATCTTGTTCTTTCATCTGGTACCTAGACCTCTGCCTTTTCATCTTGCCTATCTTTCTGTGAATGTGATAATTTTTCCTAAGGGTGACCTCAGCTAAGGAGAAATAAGGGATTCCTCTTCTACTTTCCAAGGTAAATTCACCAGTCATGAAAGTCATGCTCAGAGACCAGCAGTCCCATGGTAGCATATAACCTTCTGTTTTGCTGAGTTTACATTGAGGCTATCCCTGACCAGTTTACTGAAGCACATTCCCCCTTCGTATTTCCTCTATCTCTCTCTCTTTCTCTGTCTCTGTCTCTGTCCTCTGTCTCTCTCGCTCTGTGTGTGTGTGTGTGTGTGTGTGTGTGTGTGTGTGTGTGTGTGTGTGTGTATGTGGGAAGCAAGCTGGGAGAAATCTGTTATTTTAAAAATGCCATAGAACTTTCCTACCATGTTTAAGCTGCCTTATTCTGATTCATCATTACTTGGTTGCTGTAAACCTTAGACAAAGTGGATTTCAATGAATTTTGCTCTTTTGGTCAGTGTTTCTGTGGAGGGACAGTCCTTTCGAGCTCCCTCGTCTGTGATTTCCACTGATGACGCCTCCAGGGCTCCTCAAAATGTATATTTTAAAATAATTAAGGGTTTCCCTGGTGGCGCAGTGGTTGAGAGTCCGCCTGCTGATGCAGGGGACACGGGTTCGTGCCCCTGTCCGGGAAGATCCCACATGCCACGGGGCGGCTGGGCCCGTGAGCCATGGCCGCTGAGCCTGCGCGTCTGAAGCCTGTGCTCTGCAACAGGAGAGGCCACAACAGTGAGGCCCGCGTACCGCAAAAAAAAAAAAAAAATTAAATAGCTCATAAGTTCTAATTTAGTCCTCACAATTATTCTTGATAGATACCATTGTTTATTTTTTTTCTAGGTAAAAAACCCCTGAGGATAGAGAGGTTAAAGGACACACACAGGGTCACACAACCAGCAAGTGGAGAATCCAGATTTAAACAGAGTTTCATCCAACACTGAGCATGATGCTATAAAGATCACCCATGGAAAGAAGGTAGCTGGTTTTCATAGACCAGAGATTATAATAACTTGGTAAGATTTTTTTATATATATATATTTTTATTTATGTATTTATTTATTTTTGGCTGCATCAGGTCTTAGTTGCGGCACATGGGATCTTCATTGAGGCATGGGGGATCTTTCAGGGTGTGGGCTTCTCTCTAGTTGTGGCATGCGGGTTTTCTCTTCTCTAGTTGTGGCGCATGGGTTCCAGAGCATGTGGGCTCTGTAGTTTGCGGTGTGCAGGCTCTCTACTTGAGGCTTGCGAGCTCAGTAGTTGCGGCATGTGGACTTAGTTGCCCTGCAGCATGTGGGATCTTAGTTCCCTGACCAGGGATCAAACCTGCATCCCCTGCATTGGAAGGCGGATTCTTTACCACTGGACCACCAGGGAAGTCTCTAACTTGGTAAAATTTTTTAAACTCTTGTAATGTTCTTGTGTTTGAAGTGATCAGCAGTAAAATCCCAAAACTGAAAAGTGTATGTAGGGTCATGGAGCCTAGTGGCCTATTGCGTGGCCACGCATAGATGGAGAAAATCTGAAACATGAAGTGGATAGTGGTAGTGTGGGAAGGAAAGAAAGAGAGTTGAGTCTCTGGGTCATTGTGAGGAAGGCTGGAGGGTCCTGGAAATCTCCCAGGGTGGGGTGATGCTCTCTCCCAGTTGCTTGCTATGCAGACAACCCCACTCAGCATGCACCCTAAGCTTCCACAATGGAGAGCTTCCTCATCTCCCTGCAGAAGCCCCATTCTCTCTTGCACATGCTAGGAAAATGCCTCATCCATGGGTCTTCCTTCCAGGACTCCTCCTCTGCCTCCCTGTTCCTCCTGTGTGTTCCCACAGCACAGCTGAGACCCATGATATGAAAATAGTCAGCCTTATCTTTGACTCCTCTTCCTCTCTCATTTCACATTAAACCACTGACAGTCCAGTCTGTGCTGTCTTCATAAGATCAGGACTGTCATTTCCTTCTCCATTCCCACTATTGCTGCTCTTGTTATGACTTTCATGTTGCCCACCTGGAGCTTATTCTTTTCTCAGTATGTAAGCATTTGTTGAATTAAATCCATTGAAATAGAGTCTTAACAAGCATTGGTTAGAGAAGCAAGCTTTGCTTCTGATCCTTGGAGCACAGGAAGTCTGTCATTACAGAGTTGGGATGCTGAAGCTGCTTGGAGGAATGAAGAAAGGAGAGAGAGATTATTTTAAGCACTTCAACCTGGGAGAAGCCTCAGAGGAAGCAAGAAAATGATGAAACTGAAGAAGGAGGTGTTGCATAACCAAAGTCAAGGAGATGAGGCCCTGAGAGAAGTGCATCCCCTGATCATGACTCACAGCGCCAGGCAAAGACTGGATCCTGCTCTCAAAGAGGGGCAATAATGCAAGGGGTCTTCTTGAGAGCTTCATGTAGCTCCAGACAGGGTAGGAGGAGGGTTGTGGACCTAGTAGTTCATCAGAATATAATCCTGATAAGCCTGGGAACATAAGCCTTGGGTGCAGCCTGTGGGGTTAGGAGAACAGAACATCTTCTTCTTGAGGCCGTGAGCTGAGATAGTTTTTGATCATTAAAGTCCAAATGGGCATCAGATGAGAGGTGAAAAGCTTAGTCATGTGAGAAGAGGAACAAGGCAACACTGGAACTCTTGGCACCATCCAGAGGTGGGTGGAGAAGGAGTAAGAGGGCATTAGTACATGTATAAGACATCAATATACTCAAGCGAAAAAAAACAGCGCTTATCATTTCAAAGACTTAAACATGTGCCAAAATGTTGACAAAGCAAGGTTAGAAAGAGGACACAGCCTCCTTTCCATGTCTTAGATGTTTCCTGAGAGTGTGTGCTCACATGCAGTATAAGAAAGTGAGATTCCTGTAACAGCTCCATACTCCCCTCCTTGTCCCAGAAAAGTCCCTCCCCCCAGTAGAAGTCTGGAATGCAGCTCCAAAGACATTGTGATGAGGACTTTCTGCTCAGGTCAACAGAGGTACCCAGTAATTCAAAACTGATGAACTAGCCACAAGTTTAGTATCACAGGTATAGTGGGGCATAATTTGAATCATAATATATATATATTTAATTATAAGGTTATCTTTTGTTTCTCAACATGTATCAGTAGTTTACCATTCTGTCTTCTGTCCCATCTCCTACCATTCAGTACCACCAATTGGCTTTATGGGGTATTGGGTTGGGGGACCTATTTTTGCTACTTCCATTATTCCGATGCCGCCATTTGGCTGATCCTTAGAAGACAATCAGTAGACACAAATCTGACTGTATTCATTCAGGAGGATTCTTAGCAAGCAGCAGAGGCCACAGTGTGAAAGCCATACTGAAAACACTGTGCTTATTGGGCATGCCACTATGCAAGCAGGTGCACAAGAGCTGTATGAAACAACAATAACAACAGCACCACCAGCAATAAATAATAATAACACCTAGTGGCTTGAGTTTCAGATTTTTATTTTTTCTTTTCAGTTCAGTACCAAAAATTTGAGGCTATGGAGTGATATGACTTTCTCAGTCCTTGGTCTTCTTACCCTATTACTTAACTCCTCTACTGATCACATGTCATAGTTCTAAATACCCTCTATACGCTGATGACTGGCAAATCTCTACCTTCCTCCCTAAACTCTCCACTGCCTTTTAAAAATCTGCATTTGATGGGTTTTTCAAACTTAACATGCCCCAAAACAAACAACTGATTTCCTATCCCAACTCACTCCAACACAATACCCTCCACACACCTGTCTCCCCACTCTAGCCTCACCTCACTTTTCTCACATTCTGTCCCATGTCACCCAATCACTGCACCATTCACCCAATTGCTCGAGCTAAAAACTAAGGGCCATCATAGATTTCTCTTTTTTCTTTCCTTACCCCCCCACCGCACCACACATTCAATCCATTAGCAAGTCCTGTTGGCTGTCTCTTCAAAGTGTTTCCCAAGACCCATCATTTCTTACCACTTGTTCTCTAAGTTAACAGTCTCTTTTCTCTCACAGTTTAATTTTTTCTGAGTTTCATTTTCTTTCTTTTTTATTATTATATAAGTTTCAGGTTATAATTCAACATCTCTATATACTACATAGTGATTCTCCCAAAGGTCTAGTTACCATTCATCACCATACAGTTGACCCCTTTAGCATTTTTCACCTACCCCTAGCTCCCTTCCCTCTGGTAACCACTGATCTGTTCTCTGTATCTTATGAGTTTTGTTTTGTTTGTTTTGTTTTTGGATTTGACATATGAGTGAAATCATATGATATTTGTCTTTTTCCTTCTGGTTTATTTCACTTAGCAGAATACCCTCAAGGTCCAACCATGTTGTCACAAATGGCAAGATTCCATTATTTTTTATGGCTGAATAGCATTCCATTGTATACATATAAACCACATCTTCTTTATTCATTCATCCATCGATGGACACTTTGTTTCCATATCTTGGCTATTGAAAAATAATGCTACAATGAACATAGGAGTGAAATATCTTTTTAATTTTTTTTTTATTCTCTGGATAAAAACAGAAGTGGAATAGCTGAATTATATGGTAGTTCACTTATTAATTTCTTGAGGAATTTCCATGCTGTTTTCCATAGTGGCTACAATTTACATTCCCATCAACAGTGTATGAGAGTTCCCTTTTCTCCACATCCTCTCCAAAACTTATTTCTTGTCTTTTTGATAATGGCCATTCTAACAGGTGTGAGGTGGTATCTCATTGTGGTTTTGATTTGCATTTCCTTGATGATTGAGCATCTTTTCATGTGCTGGTGACCATCTGTATGTCTTCTTTGGAAAAATGATATTCAAATCCTCTACCTGGGACTTCCCTCATGGCACAGTGGTTAAGACTCTGCGCTCCCAATGCAGGGGGCCCAGGTTCAATCCCTGGTGAGGGAACTAGATCCCACATGCATGCCACAACTAAGAGTTCTTATACCACAACTAAGGAGCTGGTGAGCCACAACTAAGGTGCCTGTGAGCCACAACCAACCAAATAAATAAATAGAATATTTTTAAAAATCCTCTGCCCATTTTTAAGTTGGGTGGTTTGTTTTAAGTTGTATGAGGTCTTTATATATTGTGGATGTTAACTCCTTATCAGATATATAATTTGCGAATATCTTTTTTCATTTACTAAGTTGCCTTTCATTTTGATGATGGTTTCCTTTGCTGTTCAGAAACTTTGTAGTTGATGAAGGCCCATTTGTTGATTTTTGCTTTTTGTTTCCCCTGCTTTTAAAGTCATGTTCACAAAAAACATCACTAAGGCTGATGTCAGTGAGGCTACCAATGTTTTTTCCTAGAAATTTTATGTTTTCAGGCATTACATTTAAGGCTTTAATCCATTTTGAGTTTGTTCTTGTGTATGGTATAAAATAGTGATCTAGTTTCAATTTTTTCCATATGTCTCTCTAGTTTTCCCATCATTATTTATTGAAGAGACTGTCTTCTGTTCATCATTATGTTCTTGGCCCCTTTGCTGTAAATTAATTGTTTATATGTGCATGGATTTACTTCTAGGATCTCAATTCTGTTCCATTGATCTGTGTGTCTGTTTTCGTGCCTTTACCATAATGTTTTGATTACTACAGCTTTGTAGTATAATTTGAAATCCAGGAGCATGATACCTTCAGCTTTGTTCTTCTTCCTTAACATAGTTTTGACTATTTGGGATCTTTTGTGTTTCATACAAATTTTAGAATTATTTGTTCTAGTTCTATGAAATATACCATTGGAATATTGATACAGATTGTATTGAATGTGTAGACTGCTTTGAGTAGTATTTACATTTTAACAATATTAATTCTTCCAATCCATAAGCACAAAATGTCTTTTCATTCATTTATGTCTTCTTCAGTTTCTTTCATCAATGTCTCATAGTTTTCAGTATACAGGTCTTTAGCCTCCTTAGTTAATTTTGTTCCTAGGTATTCTTTTTAATACAGTTGGAAATAGGATTGTTTTCTTAATTTCTCTTTCTGATAGATTGTTATTAGTGTACAGAAATGCAACAGATTTCTGTATATTAATTTTGTACCTGCAACTTTGCTGAATTCATTTGTTAGTTCTAATAGTTTTTTTGTGGTGTCTTTGGGGTTTTCTATGTATAATATCATAATTTCTGTGAAGAGAGACACTTTCACTTCTCCTTTTCCAATTTGAATGCCTTTTATTTCTTTTCTTGCCTAATTGCTATGGCTAGGACTTCCAATACTATGTTGACTAAAAGTGGTGAGAGTGGACATCATTTTCTTACTCCTGTTCTTAGAGAAAAAGCTTTCAGCTTTTCAACATTGAACATGATGCTGAAGGTTTGTCATATATGGTCTGTATTATGTTAAACTGTGTTCCCTCTATACCCACTTTGTTGAGAATTTTTATCAGAAGTCAATGTTGAATTTTGTCAAATGCTTTTTCTGAATCTATTGAGATGATCACACAATTTTTTTCATAGATCTTTATTGGAGTATAATTGCTTCACAATACTGTGTTAATCTCTGTTGCACAAAAAAGCGAACCAGCCATATGCATATACATGTCCCCATATCCCCTCCCTCTTGAGCCTCCCTCCCCTCCTCCCTATCCCACCCCTCTAGGTCATCGCAAATCACCGAGTCGATCTCCCTGTGCTATGCTGCTGCTTCCCACCAGCCAACTATTTTACATTCAGTAGTGTATATATGTCAATGCTACTCTCACTTTGCCCCAGGTTCACCCTCCCACCCCATGTCCTCAAGTCTGTTTTCTATGTCTACTTCTTTATTCCTGCCCTGCCAGTGAGAATGATCATACAATTTTTATCCTTCATTTTGTTAAAGTGGTGTATCATGTTGATTGATTTGCAAATATTGAACCATCCTTGCAACCCTGGAATAAACCCCACTGAATCATGCCGTATGATCCTTTTAATGTATTGTTGAATGAGGTTTGCTAATATTTTGTTGAGGATCTTTGTATCTGTGTTCATCAGAGATATTTGACTGGAATTTTCTTTTTTTGTAGTGTCTTTCTCTGATTTGGTACCAGAGTAATACTGGTGTCATAGAATGAGTTTGGAAACATTATTTCCTCTTCAATTTTTGAAATAGTTTGAGATGGATAAGTATTATTTTTTTTAAATGTTTGGTAGAGTTTACCTGTGAAGCCATCTGTTCTTGGACATTTGTATATTAAATGTTTGTTTTATTACTGATTCAATTTCATGATTAGTAATCAGTCTTTTCAGATTTTCTATTTCTGCTTGATTCAGTCTTGAAAGACTGTCTATTTTTAGGAATTTATCCATATTTTTCCAGGTTGTTCAATTTGTTGGTGTATAATTGTTCATAGCAGTCTCTTATGATTCTTTGTTTTTCTGTGGTATCTGTTGCAATTTCTCCCCTTTCATCAGGTTTTATTTATTTGAGCCCTCTATTTGTCACTTATACCTTTATAAAGCTGATATTTAAAAAAAAAAAAGCTGTATGGGCTTTGGTGACAGATCCAAGTTGAAGTCTCACTCCTGCTCCCTAACATTTTGACCGTGACAAATTACTTAACCTTTTCTAGCCCCCATTTCCAAACCTGTAGAATGAGTATAATGAAGCCTCAAGGAGAAAACAGTCTAGCATCAATATCTTGGAGTTTTTCTTATCTCCTTTTTGAACTCGGGGTCCAGTAGACTGGTAAGAAATCGGGGATTTTGCTTGTTCTTTAGTTGGGAGTAGTTCCTCTGCTATTTCATTTTACTTAACTATCTCTGTCTCTATGAATTTAGGAGAAACAGTTATCTAATGTGGTCTTGACGGAGTGTTTTAGGTGGGAGCATCCCGTGTAGACTGTGTGAGCCCAATATTTTTGTTGTGTGGCTAGTTTTGGTATGGCTGCCAGCCACATCTCTCCTCAGAGTGTGCTGGCTGTTATCCCTTTGATAGGGGGTGTGATTGGTGTCCAGAGCCTGCACTGGATGTTGGGTGGGGACTCCTCCTTGCTTCACGGCTGTCACAGCCCAGACAGGGATGGGGTCTGCTCCCCAGTTGTTGGAGTAGAAGCCAGGAGGATCGGGTTCAGTCAGGTTCTGCTGCCCTGGAGTATGTGCCCTGACCCAGAGGAGGTGACCACTGAAGCAAGTGAGGCCTGTGTGGTCACAGCAAACCTACGTGTCACCTGTGCATGCATCTGTGGTTCTGCCCAGAAGCAGCCCAGTCTCATCCCTTTCTCCATTGTGTTAGTCCCAGACCTAGTGCCAGACTATGGTGTGGAGTGGGCTGGGCTGGGAGCCAGGGCGTGGTGGCTGCAGCAATCAAGGTGGTTGTGCTGCCGCCTGGGACCTCGGCTGCCTCTGTACCAGGGCTCTCCCAGGACCTGTGCGCCCCAGATCCAGCTCCAAGCTGTGGCGTGGTGTGGTCGGAGCCAGAGTTCTCCTGTCAGGTGAGAAATGGAATATTTCTCCATATCAGTAAACAAAGGATGTCACAGTCATCAGCGATTGCAGGTGGGAACTCAGGAAGGAAAGAATACCTGCCATCAGACTGCAGCCACTCCCTACTATGAGGCCTGAGGAAACTCAGGATATGAAAGCACAGGATACTGGCCCCAGATAGCTGAGGTACACATCAAAGGAATGATTTCAGTGAGCCCAGGCTCTTGCATCTTCCCATCCATAGAAAAGTACTAAATTCCTTAACCTGAGATATCTAGTTTTCTTTTACTAACAATAATCTTTTGTTCCTACTACCTGCCCTTTGTTGCCAAACTCCTATATATCCTGCTCCCCCTTTGCCTCCTCGGAGCAGTTTTCTCAGACTTACTTGAAATGCTGCCTCCTGGGCTTGACGTCCTCAGTGTGTCCTCCGAATAAAACATAACTCTCAACTTTTAGGTTGTGCATTATTTTTTAATCAACACAGGAAACGAACCCTTGTGTCCTCCTGTCCAGAGCCTGTCCGCCCGAGACTCAGCAACCAGCTGCTGTACATTTCTGGGGTGCCACCTGATGCACTTGCCAACAAAGTCCTGCATGGTGGGATCCGCCCCCATTGTGCGCACTGACAGTGGGCTCCAAGATTTGGCTGGGACCACATCCCAGGCCCTCCAGGCTGTCTCCATGCAGCTAGATCCCGTCCTCTCCTGGGGCCGGTCTGCGGAGACTCAGCACTTAGCTGTTGCATGAATTTGTGGCACCGCCCAGAATGCCCAGTGTGAGCTCTAGATTGGGAATGCAAGGAGCTGGTGGCTGCCACTGCCGTTCTCTCTGTTAGTGCAAGTTCCTGTTCCTGGTGCAGAGTGAGGCCAAAAAACTGAGTATGGAGCAGAGAAAGGTTTATTGCAAAGCCATGCAAGGAGACAGGTGGCTCATGCCCTAAAAAAAGCCCAAGCTCCCTGAAGGGTTTTGGCAAAGCATTTTTAAAGGCCAGGTGAGGGAGTGGTGGTCACAGGGCAGGTGATCAGCTCATGAACAAATCTCTGATTGGCTGATGATGAGGGAACAGGGTGGTGTCACAGGGGTTAAGATTATCAGTCTTTAGGCTCCAGGAGACCTGGGGCTATGTGCTCATGGTCATCAAGTATCATGTTAACATCAATAGTTAACATCTTCCATTTGGGGGGGCGGTGTTTCACATCTGTAAAACAAGCCAGGAAATGTGCGTCAAATACCTAGGTACTTCAGAGAGGAGCTGAAGCAGAGGGTATGGGGGAAGGCCTGTCCCAGGAAGGCCCCATAGGGTCCTGCTAGGTTGCATCTCGCTGCCCTGATGGCTAGTAAGCCAGCATGCACTCAATTCTCACGAGCAGAATCCAGTCCCTTGAGCCCCTCTATCTGTCCCAGAGGATTTCCCAGCAGACAAGGGGGCCCCACAGGGCGAGGATCTGCCTGTGTGGACCTTCTCTCCTTTATAGATTCCTCCCAGGGGCAGAGGTCCTGTCCTGATGCCTCCCCGCCCTCCCCACCCCCATCCTACCCAGTTATGTGGAGATCTTTCTTGCAGCTTTGGTTGTATAGGAGATGTTCTGCCAGTTTCCAGTTTGATTTCCGTGAGAATTGTTCCACATGTATTTTTGATGTGTTTGTGGAAGGAGGTCAGCTCCGTGTCCTCCTACTCTGCCATCTTGATCCCCATTCTAGAGAATTTTTTTGTCTTAGTCTAAGACTGTTCTTTTTCTCTTAAGAAGATAGCAATTATGACTATAATTTTCTAAGCACCTGATCTGTTGTAAACACTGCAAACATTTTGTCAACTGAAGAAAAACGCACAACCTAAAAGTTGCAAGTTATGTTTTATTTGGAGAACTTATTGAGGAGTATAGCCCAGGAGACAGCCTCTCAGTTAGCTCTGAAGAACTGTTCCAAAGAGGTAAGGGAGGAGCCAAGATATATGGGAGTTTTTGCTGAAAAAACAAACAAACAAATGAGCATGTAGTTGAACATCAAAAGATTACTGGTAATCACACAAAACAGACATCTCAGACGAATGATTTAAGTGCTTTTCTATATATAGGAAGATGCAAGAGTCTGCTCATTGAAATTATTCCTTAGATATGCATCTTAACTATCTAGGGCCAGTACCCTGTTTTTCCTCATCCTGAATTCCTTTCAGGGTGCACTGTGGCTGCAGTGGCTGATGGCTTGATGTCAGGCAAACATTTTTTGTTTACTGGAATGGCAGGCAACATTTTTTGTCCACGATTTTATCTTAAGTCTTCACATAAGCACACTCATATGGTGCTTATTATGTCAGACCATGGGCACTTCCTAAGGACTCCAACTACCAAAGGACACTTAAGAAGAAATAAATACACTTTTGGGACTTCCCTGGCAGTCCAGTGGTTAAGACTCCACACTTCGACTGCAGGGGGCGCAGGCTCCATCTCTGGTTGGGGAACTAAGATCCCACATGCTGCAGGGCATAGCCAAAAAAAGAAATACACTTTTATCTATTAACAATATTGAATTTGTAGTTAAAAACCTTCTCATAAGGAAAACCCAGATGGCTTCAGGGTGAACTCTATCAAACACTTCAGGAAGGAATAATACCAATTCTAGGAAGAGTCTTCCAGAAAATTGAAGAGAAGTTAATTTTCCTAACTCTTTTGTGCAGCCAGTATTACTCTGCTACCAAAACCAGGTAAAGACATCACAAGAAAAGGAACCAATCTGTGAGATAGCTTCCAATCTCTAGAACTCTGCATGTGCCTTCCCCTCAATAAAGAACGTGATTTTTCTTGATTCTGCTTAGCCAAGTCCTACAATTACTTACACTGTACCCCCCTCCAAAAATCGTTGTTCTCTCAATCTAGTTAATGGTGACCGATTCTTCTTCCGAATAGATTTTAGTCTTGTAGGTGAGGGGAAATTTCCCGTCTTTCTCCTCTTAGTTCTTTCGGTGGGCAATTAAAATTACATAAGGCAGACTAACAGAAGAAAATAAAATTTATTCTGTGCACATGGAGAATCCGCATAAGTATGAAAACTTCCAAAGACAATAAGGCAAGTTGATCTATCTCTCTATCTATCTTTCTATCTATCTATCCATCTGTCTACCTAACTATATATCTGTCATCTATTCCGGACTAAGGAGAAGGAGGTAGGGGGTCTAAGGCTTCAAGGGGAAGTAAGATAATTCACAGGAGGATAAAAAGAGTTAATGTTTGGGAAACAAATGTTTGCTGGGTCATTCAAAGACAATGGGACATAGAGAGGATTTTGATCAAATTGGCTTTCCTAGGTTCCTTGTGCTGGACATGTTTTTTTAGTGATAACTGAATTTGTAGGCTCCAACTCCATTCTTATAAGACATTCCAAAACTCTGAGGTGAGTCAGTTCCTAACCTTCACCTGAATGGTTGCTCCTTTTACCAGCCCAGTGTTATGTGGTTTGGCTAAATCAAGGAATCCAACACA
This sequence comes from Tursiops truncatus, assembly GCF_011762595.2. NCBI lineage: Eukaryota > Metazoa > Chordata > Mammalia > Artiodactyla > Delphinidae > Tursiops > Tursiops truncatus. The sequence goes on from NC_047041.1 coordinate 8,213,996, forward strand.
ATGTGTGAGTGTTCCATGCGCTTATATGCCTGCGAAGCAAAGCCTAATACCAGAGCTCAGTGGGATAGTTTGTGGCATTACACACAGTAAGCTGAACAGAGAAAATGTGGAATCTGAAGGTGGCTTCCATCTCTGTTTTACTTAGATCCTCTGTCTTCTCTGGGATGAGGTTGTTACTATCTTGAGTAAGGTCACCTCTTTCCTATGTAAATTCCTTGGTCAGGCCCTGCGTTGACTGTGGAATGGGGAGAGGAAGCAGAACACCCACAATCTTACAGCCAGGGCCTCCCGGTACAGGTATGAACTGTACCCTTTACAGCCCAGGACATAGCTCACAGAACAGGCGACTAGAGAGGGAACCACAGCTTCATCTCCATTCCACACCCTGTCTGGCGCACCATTACTGAGCCCTTCCTGGAGCTTGATTGGCTGCTTTGTTGTCCTTTCCTCAATTTATATGGACTGGCTCCTGTTCCTCCTGCTCCCTGGAGCCCTCGTGGTTCTGTGCTGGGCTTCTACAGAGGGTGAGTACAATGGCAGTAAGGCAAAGGGGGCAGGGTGATGGGGTCAGGGAGTACTGTCAGGAGGAACAGGAGCTACAGAGACAGTGTTTGCTGGAGCCAGGCCCCTGAGCCCTTGGCTGCTGTAAATTCCCTTCCCCATAATGAAAACTCTTCCTGAAGACCCTGCTGTTGCTGCTGTCCAGTAGCTCTCCAAACTCTAACTCCAGGAAAGGTGTGAGGGGAAGGGATGATAAAGAATCACTGGGGCATCTGTAGCTGGGCAAGGTAGACCGATCAACTAAGACCCAGATCTTAGTAAGAGGTGTCTGAATGGAGATCCTTCTCCTTCTTTTACCCCATTAGATGCTGGGTCTGCTCTCTCAGCTAAACTTGCCCAGCCCTACTGGCAATGAAATGCCCATTCAGTGCCCCTTTGGAAACCACAGCTGCAGGCTGAGCCTGAAAAGAAAGAAGGGAGAGGGCTTCCTGGTAACCACGTGACTCCTAAAATGGATTCCTTGGTAGACGCGGGCTCTGCATGGAGGATCCTCAGAGGCTGAGGAGGAAGGCCTGGAAAGTCGAGGGTTCTGGCCTCAGTCCCAACACCAGCAGCAGCAGCCCTTCTCTCTTCCCCTTAACTACCTGGCATTCCTTGCTCTCATCCCATGGTTCTCCCATATTGTCCAGATTCTACAATGAAATTTATTTCTTGCACCTCCTGCGACGAATTTGTTGGCAAGAACTGCAGAAAGAATTTAGGTTCCTGTCACTCCAGATATCCTGATTTTGCATGCCAGACCAAAGAAGTATATTCTCAACATTTCACCGGAGGTGAGATGAGGGCAGGAGAATGGGGAGGCAGGGGAAATTGATTGAGTTACAGTTTCTCACCTGTACAATGATTGGGTTTTAACGGATGATCTCCAAATTCCTTTCCATTTCTGATATTCAGTAACTGAATCCCTAGTAGAGTATGTCTGTTACAGCTCCTTTGTTGTAAATGTATGTTGGTGTTGAGAGCAGAATCAAGTTTCCCTGGAAAGAGACTGCCCCTTTTGTGGAAGGGTCTTCAAGTCCAGGCTTGGCCTAAGGGGACAAGAGGGAAGGGAAAGACTGCTCACTTGAAAACATTCCCTGTCACATCCCAAGTCTAACTTGGACCTTGGTTATTCTCCTACCCTCTTCAGAATATATCTACAGATATTCTATCCTGGGCTGCCCAAGAAGATGTGTGGAGTATATACACATCACCGAGTGGGAGAAAAACGTGTTCTTCTGTTGTAATACAAGCTACTGCAATAGCTTATCAGTAAAGGATGAGGTTCCGTTCAATTCCATCGCATCAGAGGATTTACCTGAGATATTCAACTAATTTTCAGGGACTTCCTCTTGACTGCATTCTGCTCATCATTCTTTAAAAAAAAATCAAGATCCAGAAATACTTTCACTCTCAACCACCACCCACATTGCCTCCTGAGAGCCAAAAGGCCCAAGAGAAATAAACTATGGATGAAAAAGAAATGCAGTGTAACTTTGAAATGCTGTCTGGGCCCAAGTTAGACAACCAGGCCTGGTTTTCTGGTTCTGCTTTTCTGGCCGGGGGCCAAACTCCAAGTCTAGGGAGTGGGAAAGTGGGGGAGGCTGCACTGGGACATCTGGGGGCACTGAATGCATTACAATAAAAACTCTAATGAATGACAAGACTATATTCGGGGGAACTCATGGGCTGTTTCCACAGTGGACTAGATAAGAAGGAAGGGATACTGGGCAAAGCATGACCTGGTAAAAGTCTCCAAGTCATTTTACTTCTCAAATGTCCAGGATCCTAAATCCCATCAGGCCCCTGACACTCTAGGCCTGGAAAGTCCTCAAAACAGGTAGGCTTTCCAAGGGGGCCTAACATACGATCTATCTTGGAAAATATTCCATGTCACTTGAGAGGAATGTATATCCTGCTGTTGGCATATACATTTTGTATATTTCTGTTATATCTAATTGGTTTATAGTGTTGCTTAAATCCTCTAATTCCTTATTGATCTTCTATATGGTTTTTCTACCATTATTGAAGGTAAAGTGTTGAGGTAGAATGTCTATTTCTTCTTTCAATTCTGTCAAAGTTTGCTATATATATTTTGGTTTCTGTTGTTTGGTGCATATATGTTTATAATTGTTATAGCTTCTTAATGAATTGGCCCTTTTATCAACATATAATGTCATTCTTTATTTCTTGTAACTTAGGTCATTTTGTTATTGGTATAGGCACCCTAGGTCTCCTTTGGCAACAATTTGCATGGAATATCTTTTTTCATCCTTTGAGTTTGTGTCTTTAAATATAAAGTGAGTCTCTTGTACACAGCATATGGATGGATAACGGTTTTTTAAAATTCATTCTGCCAATCTCTGCCTTTTGATTAGAGGGTTTAATCCATTTATATCTAAAGTAATTACTGACAAGGAAGGGCCTACCTCTGCCATTTTGATATTGGTTTTTTGTATGTCTTATAGCTTTTTTTATCTCTCATTTCCTCCATTACTTTGATTTTTTTGCAGTGAACACTTTTCTCTTTTAAATTTCCTTTTCTGTATATTCTACAGATATTTTCTTTGATTACCATAGAAATTATATTTAACATCCTACAGTTATAATTATTTAATTTGAATTGATATGAACTTAACTTCATTAGCATACAAAAACTGTACTCATATACAGTTTTACCCCTTTATGTTACTAAAGTCACAAATTACATCTTTATATATTGTGTGTCCAATAACATAGATATATAATTAATTTTTATTGTGTTTTAAATCATGTAGAAAATAAAAAGTAATTTGCCTTCCCAAATAAGAATAACAAATGTTCTTTAAGCAATTGCTAATTGTCAAACACTCTTCTAAACACTCTACATGTATTGCATCATTTAAAAAATCATCACAGCTCAATGAGATAAATACTGTCATTATTCCATTTTACAAATGAGAAAATGGAAGCCTAGACTTAAAGTACTTTGTCTAAGCTCATAGAGCTAATATGTGCTATAACTGGGATTTAAATTCTGATGTTTGAAGACAGAGTCTGCATTATTAATTGCTATACTATAAGGATTCCAATTCTATTCCCTGACTCATCATCCTTTACCAAATATTTACTGCATTTACAGTGTGGATGGAGAAAAGCATAATAGATTTTAAATGGGTGTGCTAATCAGTTATTTCAGTGCTATGTAGAATTCTCCTAGGTTCATTAGCAGAATTTATCAGATATGCTTCCAGCTCCCCTCCTCTTCCAGATGTGCTGGATTTCCACATTTAGACAATTATTTAGAATAGATAAGAGAGTTGGGGAGGGAGAGCCAGGGAGACAAATGAAGATTAAAAAATAAAGGAGAGAGAATGAAGAACAGAGAAAGGGAATTAAAAAAATAAATGACACTGAGGGGAAAGTCTGGTTGTCCTGTTGGTGAGGTGCTTTGCCCCTCAACCTATGCCACTTTTTTTTTTTTTTGCGGTACACGGGCCTCTCACTGTTGTGGCCTCTCCCGTTGCTGAGCACAGGCTCCAGACGCGCAGGCTCAGCGGCCATGGCTCATGGGCCTAGCTGCTCCGCAGCATGTGGGATCTTCCTGGACCAGGGCACGAACCCATGTCCCCTGCATCGGCAGGCGGACTCTCAACCACTGCGCCACCAGGGAAGCCCAACTTATGCCACTTTTAGCCACCCATCTGATTCACCCTTCTGACTCTCAAGTGCATGGTCAGAAACTCTGAGTCTGCTCTTTTTACTTTTATTATTCTAAACAAACAAACAAATAAACCGAGCACCAGATTTGAGGACATCACCAGATCAGAGAGTAAGACTAATTTATAAAGCCAAGAAAGAGTTAATTCCTCGCTCCCATGATTCTGAGTGTCTGATATTTGAGGAAGCCACTGAACAAAGAGGGAAGTACTTTGACCCTGTTTCTGGAAGAGATGTATAGAGACTTGCTTAAAGGAAGATAAGGAGATGGGGTAAGGTATTACCTTACTGCTATAGTTATTGTCCTAAAATGTTATTGAAGAAGTGGGATTCCTGGCTGATGTGATAGTTCTATTTTTAATTTTTTTGCGGAACCTCCATATTGCTTTCCATAGTGGATGTGCCAGTTTACATTCCCATCAACATGTACCAGAGTTCCTTTTCTTCACATCCTCGCCAACACTTGTTATCTTTCACTTTTGTTCACAATAGCTATACTACCAGGTATAAGGTAATATCTCAGTGGTTTTGATTTGCATTTCCCTGATGATTAGTGATATTAAGCACATTTTCATGTACTGTTGGCCATCTGTATGTCTTCTTTGGAGAAATGTCTACTTAGGTCCTCAATCCCATTCCATTGCAATATCAAATTAAAATCCAGAATCTTGTGATCTAAGTCAGGTCCTGGGGTGGACGAGGCTTCTCGGGTGTGTTTCTTTGGGTCTTGCAAACTAAAGAGACAAGTATCTGCTCTCCACACACTTAACATAAAAGTGTAGGATAGAGAGAGAATAGCTGTAATAAACACTTCCATTCAAAAGGAGATAATGTGAGGTACGTAGCAGTCACTGGTCCATGACAATTCTGAAGTCCAGCCTCTCATGTGTAGTCAGTCCTGCAACTGGGAGTGATTCTCTGTGGATCTTAGCTCTGCCCTTTGGGCTCTCAGTTCTCTGAATCACCCTTCCTTCTCCAAAAGAAAAGGCTCATGTTCCCAGCTGTCTCAGTCTGCTTCCTGTCCCTAAAAAATTGGGGATCAAAAAGACTCTTTATTTTTACTTTCTCTATGCCTGTTAGCCTTTTAAACCTCTGAGCTGATGTAAATGCTCTCAGAAGCACATCTGGGACCTCCTCATAGCCTCACTTCACTCGCTATTCGGCATCTGTTGAGGACTCTTAGAGCCCAGGAAGGGGTTAATTTTTCAGAATTGTTTATCTGGTGAAGGAAAATGAGTACTTTCAGGACATGAGGTGTGGGTGGTGTGTTCCAGTGTAGGCTGTCTGATTTCTGTTATGTGAGTTATCTAGTTATCTGCACAGAATGCATCAGAAGAGCTGAAAAAAAAAAAAAAAAAGACTGTCAGCCCATCCATGAGAACATTCTGAGAATGTCTTTGATCAACACTGCTGTGAAAAATCTCTCACAAGATAGACACACATAATTATACATTTGTCTAAACTCATAAAATACGCAACACCAAGAGTGAACTATATTGTAAACTCTGGTCTTTGGGTGATTATGATGTGTCAGTGTAGGTTCACCAGCTGTAACAAATGTACCATTCTAGTGGGGAACATTGATGATGGGGGAGGCTGTGCATTTTGGTGGTAGGAGGTATAAAGGAAACCTCTAAACCTCCCTCAGTTTTGCTATGAATCTAAAACTGCTTTTAAAAAATAGTCTTAATTAAAACATTAAACAAAAACTTTCCTATATATCATACAGCATTAACTGTAATTGTCGTGTTGTACATTACATCCCTAGTACTTATTTAACTTATAAGTGGAAGTTTGTACCTTGGACCACCTTCATCCCATCCCTCCCCCACCCCCACCTCTGGTAACCACAAATCTGATCTCTTTTTCTATGAGTTTGTTTGTTTATTTTGATTTCAAAATAAGTGAGATCATACAGCATTTGTCTTTGTCTTACTTATTTCACTTAGGATAATGCACTGGAGATCCATCCATGTTGTCACAACAGATTGGCAGGATGTCCTCGTTGTTTATGTCTGAATAATATCCCATTGTGTGTGTGTGTGTGTGTGTGTGTGTGTGTGTGTGTGTGTACACACTTAGGTTATTTCCATGGTTTAGTCTTGAGAGTGTCATAAATGGAGTACAGGGTCTTAATTTTTAGAGATGGGAGAATCCAACTTTCTCCCCAGTACTCAAATCAGTTTCTTATAATGGCATGGTGTCTGAATACACTGGGAACTTTTTAAAGAAGAGGAAGTGAGGTGCTAAGTCCTGGGTATGGGGTGACCCTGATCTGGCACCTAATGTTGAAGTTTTGCCTCAGTGGGAATTTGTTCCCCCATCCTGGGTTCAGTCTCACTGTGGGTCTCCCAAGAACCCAAGCTCACCTTCAGTTCTTCTAATTTCCCTGTTATTAAATACACAGTATCCTAACAGTCTAAAATTCCCCCAATATACTGAAATATCCTAAAGACAAAGAAATTCTTTGTTGCTCACCACTCTTCATCCAGTGGTCAACCCACTTTCCAGAAAGTGCTTGTTATACAAATGGTTTTGAGGGAGAGGCCAATCTATTCCACCAGCAAGGATGGGTCTCTCTTACAGGACAGTATCTTGGATACTGGGTCTTTCATATGATGTGACTTCCTAAGGACCTAAAGCCGGACTCCTTTTATGGGGCATGTAACCTTTGTAGAATATTCCTTCTTTAAGTCCAATCCTAGGGGAGATTGGATGTTGCCCACCTTACAATAGTTTTCTATGGCTGATGGCCTGGCTCTCATTGTGACACTTTGGGTCTGATTTTCTCTTGCATGGTGGATGAGATGACCAGCTGTGAGAAAAACTGCTCCAATTATGAAATAAGTTCTGTTTTTTTCAGCACGCTGGGCATACACTGAACCACTTTGATTTCTGCAATGACCCCTCTGAGTCATTCAGGATGAGGATGCCTTAGGATGAGGATGAAGTGTCCAAACAAACTGCGTCCTCATTGAATCTCATCTCTGTTCACTCCCTTCAGAATGATCATTTCCCCTGCATGAGGAGTTTCCCTTAAGATATGCTCACTGCTTATTCAGTCTATGTCTTTATTGCTGGTGTTTCTTTCTATTAAATATGAACAGAACTGATTCTGGCTTTTAGTCCATGTCTTATTAATCAGAAGGGAGATTGTGTCACAGATGGGGTGGGCAAATATATCACAAGCTGAAGAAGGGGAGGGGGGCAACTGACCATGAGAAGAGTCCCATTTTTTTAACTGATAGACATTTCTTTCCTCTCTTCCTTTCTTTTCACCTTCCTTCTTTTTTAGCTCTTCCATTCTCTCTTCTTCAACCTCTCCATCACCATTGCTCTTTGTTTTTAAGTTTTGAATATTTATTTTAATTTAGAATCCACAACACCATTGCACAATTGGAAATCGGGGTGGATTGATTGTGCTGGAAATCTTAGAAGAGAGTTATACAGGAAAGGAGTGTGCTGATAAACATCTATTTAACGCATATTATATTACCTCCATGGGGTCTGTAGTCAAGACAATTTGGAGTATGTTGATGTGGGATATGAGGTAACAGGTACATGATGATGGTTGCATAACTCTGTGAATATACCAAAAACCACTGAATTGTAAATTTTTTTTCATAAATTTATTTATTTTTGTCTGTGTTGGGTCTCCGTTGCTGTGTGCAGGCTTTCCCCAGTTGCAGAGAGCGGGGGCTACTCTTCGTTTCAGTGCGCGGGCTTCTCATTGCAGTGGCTCCTCTTGTTGCGGAGCACATGCTCTAGGCACGCGGGCTTCAGTAGTTGTGGCACACGGGCTTCAGTAGTTGTGGCACGTGGGCTCAGTAGTTGTGGCACGCGGGCTCAGTAGTTGTGGCTCGCGGGCTCTAGAGCGCAGGCTCAGTAGTTGTGGCACATGGGCTTAGTTGCTCCGCGGCATGTGGGATCTTCCCAGACCAGGGCTCGAACCTGTATCCCCTGCACTGGCAGGCGGATTCTTAACCACTGCACCACCAGCGAAGTCCTGAATTGTAAGTTTTTAAACGAGTGAATTGTACGGTATGCAAGTTATATCTCAATAAAACCAAAAAGCAAAATGGGTTTCACCTTGGTTGAATGTTCTTTTTCTCTCCCAAAGTCTATAACATCTTCATTCACTTGTCTGTGCCATCATCTTCCTTCTGCATCACAAAGGGATTTACTAAAATAGAAGCAGCTCTGTGCATGCTTATTGGGGGTGGGAGTTGTGGAGACAGGCATGAGTTGTGTGGGCAATGAGACTAGACAAAGACAGGAGAAGAGACTTCCCCAAGGTCAATGTACCAGAGAGAGTGATACATGAGGAACATCTAACGGGGGTTAAATATGAATCCTGAAGAGCACAGAGATAAGCCTGAGGGGAAAGGAGGGAAAGGCTAAGACAATTTGCCCCCCCACCCACCCCGCACACTATTATATTGCAAATAGCTTTGGGAGGGAATTGCAGAAATCCCTTAATCCACAGCAGGTTGTCAATAGCAGTACTCTAAAAAAACCTCCTCCTTATGGCAATTAGTTGAACACAGCGTCTCTGTTCTCATCAGAACATTCCCTGAGAAAGAAAAAAGCAGAACAAATTGTTCCCAAAAGCCAGGTCTGTGGCGAGCCATAACTATCTCAAGGAAAAAGAGATTTATAGAACCTACAGGCTCCATAACGGCAGCCCTGCCACCCCCCTCTCAAAAGTCCTATCCGAGGCTCTTCTCCCAGGATTCGCTAACACTAGGGAATAGCCACCACCAGGGGGAGCTATGGTTCTAGTTGTTGAGAGCACACAGCAGCTTGTCCCTCTAAGCCGGAGAGGCACAAAGCACTTGCTGAAAACCTGCTGAGTTCCAGTATCTATGAAGAGTACTAGAGGTAGAGTGGTGAGCAACACCCACTCTCTGCGCTAGGACCAAGGACTGGGGAAGTGACAGGAAAGTAGAATACATGGTGAGAAATATCGTGAGGTGGACATGGCAGGGAGCCAACGCGAACACAGAGGAGAGGCATTGGGATAGAACAAAGGGTCAGAGAAGATTTCCAGGGCTGATGACTGTAATTCAAGGTGAAAGTTTGAGTGGCACGAGACACACAGAGCAGAGGCCACTGGGAAGAAGTGTGTGGAAACAGCACACATAAGTACCTGAAGGTCTAAGAGCTTTTGGACCCAGAAAATCATGGTGGCTGGGGAGACCCATGAAGGGATGGGTACAATGATGAGAATAGCCCCAGGTCCACTTGGTCCCTGCTCCCCTTGATGTAATTTTAGGGTCCCCAAAAGGATGACCCTATCCTAAGGCTCAGATCCTTAACCCCTGACCTCAATGGACTCCCTGTATCCAAATATCATGTCTTAAAGAAAGGTGTTGAGCCCTGAAGGAAAAGCGGAATTCTCCACAGCTCTACACCAGAATCCCCCTGATCACCGAACACATTTACCATGAACTGGCCAAGAAAAGGTTTTAACAGACACACAGATACCATTGGCAGTTTTGCATGTCATCTCACTCCAACAATTCCCATCTTTGTAGAATTCACATTCCTTAGACTGGAGAGCTAAAGCTGCAGGAAGAAAGATGATGCTTAGGGAAGAAGGGAAGCCTCACTGTCACTTCCCAAATAGAGCAGAAGTCACCTGGGAGCCCTGAAGATGTTCTGCCCTTGGATCTTGGTTCTAGGCACCAATATATCTTAGAATGATAGACAGAACAGGAAGAACTATGGACATGATCTAATTCTCTCTTACATTAGACAGAGGAACAACAAACCATTGGAAAGGGAGACTGACTATTCTCCACAGAGCCATACTACCTGCATTTTCAACCTGCATTCTCTTGCCAGCTACAAGCATTACATATAAGATGGAGAGTCAGGTCATTTCCATGGGTATCAGAGCCTGGGCTGAAGCCCCAGGGGTGAGATCAGGGTGGGTAGTTCTCAGGCTGACCACGAGTCCCTGCATCTTCACCCCACATATAAACCATAGTGTAGGGGGTGTGGAAAGCTTACATATCAGATCAAGTCCCCAACAGAGGCCAAGGATTCAAGAAGGTCTCAAGGAGAGTAAGAAGATGGAAGAAGCTTCTTATGTGAAATTGGACCTTATTCCTCGGAGGATCAGTTGGAGCTTGCAGGACCCAGACGAATGGGGAAAAGACTGCCCTGCTTAAGTATTTTTCAAGGTTAAGTCTAAGTCAACAGGTAAACATCCTCAAACCACCTCCCAAGGATTTACCAATTTCTGTGTAAAGCAGGAGACCCAGCTCAAGTAGCTTTTCCGTTTTACCTCCACTGATTCTTGAAGCAGATTCTGTTAGAGATTAGGTAACACTTGAGCTCCCTGCGACTGGGGCATTGTCTGCTAAGGAGAGCCTACCAGCCACTTTATTATGCACTCAGGCAAGTGTATAATAGGGACAGGAACGGAAGGGAGAGGAACAGATCTGAAACTTTCCACCTACTGCAACGTTCCAAATCCCTCTTCCACCACCCATTCCTTTCCCCTGCCTGCCCTAGGACATTGCTCTAGGCTGTTCCAACTACAGGTGACCCAGAGGGTATTCTCAAATTTAACAAGTTTTATGGACAGCACACTAATTGCCTAGCTTACTAGGACAAGGTTGGCCTAGAGTTCTATTTAAAAATGTAAGAAGGGGGCTTCCCTGGTGGCGCAGTGGTGGAGAGTCTGCCTGCCGATGCAGGGGACACGGGTTCGTGCCCCGGTCCAGGAAGATCCCACATGCCGCGGAGTGGCTGGGCCCGTGAGCCATGGCCGCTGAGCCTGTGCGTCCGGAGCCTGTGCTCCGCGACGGGAGAGGCCACGGCAGTGAGAGGCCCACGTACCGAAAAAAAAAAAAAAAATTTAAGAAGGGACTTCCCTGGTGGTCCAGTGGGTAAGACTTTGCGCTCCTGAAACTAGATTCTGCATGCATGTTGCAACTAAGAAGCCCGCATGCCACAACTAAAAGATCCCACGTGCTGCAACTAAGACCTGGCGCAGCCTAAATAAATAAATATATTTTTAAATGTAACAAATACTCCCTTTTCTAAGCAACCCTCCACTTAGCCAGAAGGAAAAAAAGATTATAGACAAAACAAGGTGAGTTCACTACAGCAGGGGTCCCCAACCCCTGGGATCTAATGCCTGATGATCTGACGTGGAGCTGGTGTAATAATAATAGAAATAAAGTGCACAATAAATGTAATGCACTTGAATCACCCCGAAACCATTCCCCACCCCCCCAACCCCTCCCTGCCGTCCATGGAAAAATTTTCTTCCATGAAACTGGTCCCTGGTGCCAAAAAGGTTGGGGACCACTGCAACAGCATCAAGTTGTTTATATCAGAGACCTTAGCACAAACAGGGGGATGGGTATAAGGGAGGTTTTCTCAGTGAAGTGGGAATGACCTAGATCTCAAAGACGGTCAAATTAAAGAGTAGAAAATGGTATATCCAGAGGAGGTGAATTTCTCTGGATGTAGCAGAGGGCTGGAGGTTATACTAGCTGGAATGTGAAATGACCCTAGGAGGCCACCATAGCAGTTCTTATATTTTAATCAACTTTGCTACTGGTGCCATGAATCTCTGAGATCAGAACTTCTTGTTCCTCCTCTCAGCACCTCTCAGATTCACTGCGGGGCTTGAGGACATGTCACCATACCAGCCCTTTCTCTCTTTGCTAGGAGAATTGAGATTTAGTGACCAACAGAGTGGGCCAGGGACTAGGTAAGAGATTTCATACACCAGTGCTACTCTAGTGTGTCTGGGATATACTGGCATGCTCTTATTTCCTTATCCATGTCTATTTCCTAATCATGAACCCATGGATTCCTTTCTCTCAACCTCCTGAAGCACTCTGTTTTCCGTGCAGTTACCCACGTAGCCTGTACTGAAACATACCACCCACACCTAATGCCACTGAGCATTCTTATTCCCTCCCCGATGAACTCCTCTGGAAGAACACTTCCCTGGGCACTGAAAGCCCTTTGTGGATGCAGGACCGTGACAGAGAGTTGTTTCTGAGAACACGCCCAGAAGGTCAGATCTAACCCCCAAATGGAAAAGGAGGCCATATGTGAAAAGTCCATGGCCCAGGTACAGACTCGTCAAGAAATATGGGATACAGAACAGACGTGTAACAGAACAACAGAACTTTCTTGCTCCCCAGCGCCAGGGAATAAAAGAAAAACTGTCAAACATCACAAAGGTCTACTGAGATAACACAACACAAGCACTAAGTACTTGCAGTGGCAAACTAGTCATATGTGGAACACGTCAATTCACAGAGAATGGAAGAAGAGAATAGATCTGAGATTCAATGTCATAAGGACCTTGGTTTAAATCCTTGCCTCTCCCTCATCAGAGTGTCCATCTAAGGCTGATTTTCACTGTGAGATTTTTAATTGAAAATAACTTTTTTAATTGAAGGACTGTAGTATATTGTCAAAATATAGAACACGAATGGACGTCCATGTGAAAGAAAAAAAAGAGTCTAGACACAGACTTTACACCCTTCATAAGTATATATACTTTATATATATATGTATTTTTTGTTGCGTTGGGTCTTTGTTGCTGTGTGCGGGCTTTCTCTAGTTGCGGCGAGCGGGCGCTACTCTTTGTTGCAGTGCGCAGGCTTCTCATTGCAGTGGCTTCTCTTGTTGTGGGGCATGAGCTCTAGGCGTGTGGACTTCAGTAGTTGTAGCACTCGGGACTCAGTAGTTGTGGCGCACGTGCTTAGTTGCTCTGCGGCGTGTGGGATCTTCCAGGACCAGGATCGAACCCGTGTCCCTTGCATTGGGAGGCAGATTCTTAACCACTGCGCCACCAGGGAAGTCCCCAAAGACTTCTTTTTTTTAAAGTAAGTGGTCTAGGAACTGACACCAGCAAGAAGGCAGATGCTCCAGACCCTCATTCCCCCATGAAATATTAAAACAACAACAATAACTAGACACTGGCTAAAATAATTTGATAGGAGCTCTGGAAAACAAAAATATACAGCAACCAAGTGAATACCCAATTGAAAAAAAAAAGCTGCAAAACGGTGGGAACTTTTATGGTGCTTTTATTTGCCTTTGTCGTTCCTTTACCTGGTGTAAAGTTGGGAAAAATCAACCTCAGGCTGGAAGGAGCAGAACAGGACTTATTCTGTTCTTATGGAGTGAGTCATGTTTCCTTGCTTTTTCATGTTTCCGACCGCTTTGCATTGATATCTGCATGCAGGCGGGTGCAGTCACCTCTTCCGTTCTTTTTGCACTGGCTTCAGTGGGGAAAGGCTTTCACTTGGAGGTGGCTGGGAGGGCACCAGCTGGGTAGGATGAGCATCTTCTGTTCCTGAGAAGGCACTGTGGCATAGTTTCTCCACGCAGCCCAGTCAGCTGAGGTTGATGTCAACCAGACTTGGCAGGGGTCTTCTGTGGCCAAGACTGCAGAGGTCCTGCAGGTGGCAGGGGAGGGTAGGGCTGTTGGCTTCCTTGGGGGTGAAGGTTGCTGGGCTCTTCCTATTCTTTTTTGCCCATGGGAGGAAGTTCTAGTTGAAAAGATCCTTTTCAACCACTGGAGTAGGGTGCTGGCATTCAGAGCAGTATCTGGAGTCAGTCCCTGCATACAGGACTTCAGTTCCCAGGGGCCTTGGATAAGCTGAAGGGGCTGATAAGCCTCTGCTCTGATGATTCCTGGTAGGGGTGAAGGTAGAGGGGGACTGGGAGAATGATTCCTAACACGTCTCCTGAAGGAGATGACATTTGATTACAGTTGACATTTAATATCCATATTCTATGTATGATCTTACTCTGTAAAGTATATTTTCTTTAAAAATGTGTGTGCGTGTGTGTACTTATCATGAAGAGGCCAATAGGATATACATTAAATTATAACAACGTTTCTCTCTAATGATATGTTTGGGTGGTGTTTTTCAGTAACTTTTAATTCTGCAATAGTTCTAGATTTACAGGAAAATTTTGTCACAACTAATGAGAAAATATTGATAAGTTAACTTTAAACTCTATACTGCATTCAGATTTCATTAGGTTCCTGCCTAGTTTCTGTTTTCTCTTCCAGGATTCCACATTTTATTTTCTCATCATGTCTCCTTAACTCCTCTGGGTTGCGGCTGTTTCTCAGACTTTCCCTGTGTTTTTATAACATTCCATTTTTTTGAGGAGTATGGAACAGGTATTTTGCATAATGTCCCTCAGTATGGGTTTTTCTGATGTTTTATCAGACCTGGGTTATATAATATCAACCTGCCTTATCATGGATGACATTAACCTTGATCACCTACTGAGTAACTATTTGCCACATTATTTCTTGTAAAGTTCCCCCCCCCCTCCCATTTTCATGCTGTACTCTTTGGAGCGAGTCAGGAAGTACAGCCCCATTGCAGAAGTATTTGATTTTCTGTTGTTAACTTATTTGTATTGTCCAGATTTTCTACAATAGCTACAGAATTTCCATCGATCATCAGTGAAGAGTAGCAGGTTAACAAAAAGCAGGAGTTTATGGGGGGGGGTGTTGTTTTGTTTTTATTTTCACTTTTATTGAAAAGGATAAAATTATATCTTTTTAATTTCTGTTTTTGTTACCCAAAATTTTAATTATGGTAAAAACACATAAATAAAATTTACCATCTTAACCATTTCTAAGTGTAAAGTTCAGTCATGTTAAGTACAGTCACATTGCTGTGAAACTGATCTTCAGAACTTTTTCATCTTGCAAAACTGAAACTCTATATCCGTTAAATAACAGCCCTCCATTCCCCACCTCCCAAGCCCCTGGCAACCTCCACTCTACTTCTTTTTGACAAGCATGGCATACCTGGGAGATATTACTCATTCTGTTCCAGACCACCACAGTAAAGACCACAGCAGTAAAGCTACTACTGCAATAAAGTGAAGCACAGAGGTGCGCCTGTGTATGAATTTGTCTCCTTGAGGAATCTCATATAAGGGGAACCATACAGTACTTGTCATTCGGAGACTGGCTTGTTTTACTTAGCACTGTGCCCTCAAGGTTCATCCATGTGGAAGCATGTGTCAAAATCTTCTTCCTTTTTAAGACTGAATGATATTCCTTCATATATATATATATACCACATTTTGTTTATCCAGTTACAGTATTGCTTGGTGAACACTTGGGTAGCTTCCACCCTTTGGCTATTATAAATAACGCTGCTATGAACATGAGTGTGCAAATATCTCTTCGAGACCTCACTTTTAACTCTTTTGGATACATACCCAGAACTGGAATTGCTGGTTATAGCAATGATACACTAATGACAATAATATAGGAATTCTGCTTTTAATGTTTTGAGCAATCATCATGCCATTTTCCATAGTGGCTGCACCATTTTACACTTCTTCTAACAGTAAACAAGCGTTCCTATTTCTCTACATCCTTGCCAACAGTTTTGTTTTCTCTTTTTTGGGTATTAGCCAGCCTATGAGGTGTTAAGTGATAAAAGGTACTTTTAAAATAATTAAAAGCCCTCTCATTGGTCCTGTTCCATCACCATGACCCATCCATAGTTCTTTTTGGTGGAACCAAATATAAATACACCCAGTTTAATATAGGCTGGAGTACTTGAGTTGGGTTTTATTGACATTGATCTTGATGGGGTTGTTGCTGACATTTTTGCCTTTAATAACAAGGCTCTGGCTTAGGCCACGCTCCTCAGTGGACAATCCAACTTGTCTTCCATTCCCACCTCCTAACTCGGCTCAAATTTAAAGGGGAAATTTATTTTAAAATATTTAAATTTGATATTCTGAAAGAAAGTTAGATTTTTAGAAGATTCTTCTTATAACTTTGAAATGTTTTAACTAAATAAAAGTCCTAAAATGATTTAATTTATTCTTGTTAGTTTTTTCAAGAGACATATAAAAGGTTTCATTTAATTTGTTTTAAATTGTGAATGGGAAATAATCAAAAATAAGTAATAAAAATACAAATAATAATCTCCATTTTCCCATAGCAAACAGCAAAGGAAAAGAGAAAGAATATGCTAAGGAAAAAAGATGGGAAGAAACTGAAAAAAAAAAAATAGGAGATGGACAAAAAGAGCAGAAAATGTTATACATAGAAGAGGAGAAGCTGTATAAATATACATTGCTACAGTTACAGTGAGAGGATTTTTCCATTAAACAAATGTAAACACCAAGAAAGAAATACCAAGAAGAAAAAAATATTTCTTTGATTAAAAGCATTAAGGTCACTCTTATCAAAGGTCCTATTCCACTTTCTAAATCTGATAAGCCCACTTTTTCTGCCTTAGGCCTTGGTACCTTCTTGGACTTTAAGGCCTCTCTGTCCATCTGCCAGTTGGACACATTTTCCTGAGTTTTCCACTGACCCCGCAAACTCCTGATGTATGAGGTGGTACCCGTCCCCTTCTTGGACACATTGCAGTCACTTCTGAGTTGGTGGGATCAGAAACCAGGCAGCCAGGCAGCCAGAGGAATAGGGTGACTGTGAGGGATCAGGGTGGGGTGATGATTTGCAGTTGTGAACGAAGCAGAGAGATGAACCAAGGGTGAATTGAGAGCACTTGGTGTACGTTGGTGGGAAGGAGCCGGTTGCCAGGAGAGAAGTGAGGAGGGAAACTTGGGGTAGATAGGAGGACACAGCATGCTCTGCAGGAGCATGTGTGCAGGGATATGGGACCAGAGGTGCCAGGAAGAGAAGGGTGAGGGACATCACTGACAAGGAATCAGCTGTTAGTGACCCTATCATTCTTTTCCCTTTCCATAATATTTATTACAGAAATCTCGACCTTTACAGCAAAAGGTTGAAATCTTCATGTCCCCAAAATAGAAATTTGAAGATAAACAATAATCATAACAGTCCAGTTGAGTGTGGTTGAGGCGCCATCCGTCTGGAAGAGAAGGACACTGACACTCAGTGCCAGACAACAGTACCTGGAACCTTCCCCAGCCACCCCAAGCCTGGCCTCCAGACCAGGGACACATCCACCTCCCAGCGAGGGCTCCCCCAGGCTGCAGCCCCTACCCAGTGTCAGGAGTCAGGTGCCAGCTCAAGCCAGAAGAACCTGGCTTAATAGCATTACCTTTCTCTGAGAAAATGAAGAAATCTCTGGTTCTACATCCAGGGCCTTGTTCCATGGTGCAGTTGCCTTTGCCTCTCAAACACTGACCTTTCTTAAAATTTTGGCAGACCATACATAATGTATCTGAAGCTGTAGAAAACAGACATGAAGGCTGATCCCAGAGCTGAATGGCTGATATTAAGGTGGGCTAGAACACTGATAGGGTCCAGGGGGTCAAGGGAAAAACATGATCCTAAATACTTCCTCCAATATATGCTTAAAGCTTGGAAATGTTTGCATCATATTATGACTGTTGATTCTGTAAGGATATGGGTTTTTTACACAGGATTTTGATTCCATTAAAAATGAAATGAATGCTGTCCCCCTCACTATGATGCCATTATGCAGAACAAAATGAGAGCATCTACATACAGGCACCTGAGGCCAGAATATCATGGGACATAAGGACTGTACTGGCTCCAAGGTGGGGATACAGTCTTACAAAATTTCTTACTGTACCTCCCCACAAAAGACATCTGATGTCCAAACATATCTAAGTGACAGTGGAAATATTGTCACTTACTGTGGAAATATTGGTTCAAGATAAGCCTTTCAGGGACCTGTTCCTGGTAGTTCATTGCCCCTTGGCTGTGTCTTTATAGGAAGTCTTGAGCAGCCATTGGCTCTGCCTCTTAGGGTCATCCCAGCAAGCCACGAAACCTCCCATTGAGAAGAGCCCCCAGCCCCAGTCTGGCCCCAGGGAGGGACTGACCCCACTCTGAGACCTTGGAAAGGAACCTGAACTCTTGCCCTGGTAGCAGTCGGGATGGGGACAGCAGAAAGAGACCTCAAATCCTTGCTGGTCAGATCATCCCAGAGCCTCATCCTTGATTTGTCCCCTCCCAAGCTGGTCAGATCACCATCCAGGTGCTGCTGCCCAGCCCACCTCCACGTCGTCACCCCCTGCCCAGCCACCACAGGCTCTCACCCACTCCTTGGAAGAGCACGAAAGGCAAGACTCCCAGCAGCAGGAGCAGGGACTTGTCCATGTCAGCCCGGGATGGCGGGAAGATGCAGAGGCGGCTGCAGAGGGGAGCAGGGTGCCCAGGAAGGGTGCGGACAGACTGCTCTTGTGTGCAGATGAGGGAAGCCGAAGAATCTGGACTGAGCTGCTCCTGGGCTGTGGGCAGAAGCTTCCTTTTACACACCTGCCAGTGGGTGTTTCACAGCCACGCAAGCCCAGGAAACGTTCCCACAGAACCAGCCCCTTGGACACTTCCGAGGATTAATGTCCCAGGTGTCCCTCCTTATCCTTTGAGGCTGCCTCCTGATCAGTGGGGGACATGACGCCTGACCAGATCTCGGGGCCCCTCAACAGTTCCTGACTGTTTACTCTCTGGACATCCCACTGCCCCAGGCCCAAGAACAAGAGCTTGTCATGTGGGCCGGGCTTTGCTAAGATAGCCATTTCCTCTGAGTCCACAGTGCCCATGACCACCTCCCCTCCAGTCCCACAGCCCAAGCCAGTACCCAACCTGGGCTGACACCAGCCTCAGGCCTCAGGATGCACTCATTGTAGTTATAGCCTGTGCCTTTTGCTTTCCTTTCCCCCTCCCAATGTTTGTACTCATATTTAGGACCATGGCCCTCTACTAAATGGAAAACACTCATGACATTTGTTAAAAACAGTAAGGTAAACTTTATTCCAGGGGACAACTATAATGGGTTTTGTAGTAGGGAAGAGAGATTGGACTCAACTCTGAATACAACAAGGACAAGTGAAGATTTATAGTCAAGGAGCGGGGGTGAGGTGAGGGTCAGTGATGCAAAATTAACTAAGAAGAAACATCAAATCTATGGGAAATCTTGCTAGGCTGACTCAACAGGATTTTTGCTGAGGGCAGGGCAGAGTGATAAGATACAGAGGCAGGGAATGAGGAATTTGATCAGATATCAAGATGGAGAGTTTTTACCAAGCTGACCCAGCCAGATTCTTGCTAAAACTGGACTATCTGTGCCAAGGACAGGGCCAAGGTCAGGAACTAGACAAAAAGAGTACTCAAAGGAGCCTGACTCACGTTTGGTGAAAGTACAGAGTTTTTGTCACCTCTCAGGACCAAATTGGTGTTGGCGATTGCGAGAGTAGTTGGCAATAATTTTTGTAAAAACAAAAATTATTCAGCATTTTCAAAAACAAGGATCTACAGCCACTGCTACAAATGCAAATACATCATTTAAGATATATCTTCAGCCTGTCATGAATACATAGTAAACAAATACTATCCAAACAACAAAGGAATTGAAGCCTTAGAGCTAGATGGATGCCTAGGTAATTTTACAAAGTATAAAACAATTTCTACCATATTCAACTCTTTTATTTTTCTAGCCCCTAAAAATGCAGACCCATTTTTACCAAGTTGGATGTATACAGATAGAGGCAAACACTGCTCCAGGACTGGGCTGGAAGACTCAGAATTTTTGCAAATACTTCGCCATCAACATGGAGTGGGACATGCTAGGATGGGACACACAAGGCAAATAGGGTGCAAATATTTTTGTCATATTTTAATTACAATTCACCATTTATTTTCTCTCAAGTGTCTTCACCTCACTCACCATGTTTAATAAAAATAGCCAAGCCCCCAACTAGAGTGTTCATGCTTGTAGATCCAGCCAAAGGAAGGAGAAAGTTCATGGAGTTCATGGGGTTCATGGATCTCAATGTGCAGGTTGAGCACCTGAGAAAACATTCCAGGTCACAGTGGCGGTCTCCCTTTCCCCCTCTCCTTCTCCATCTAGACAACCCTTTCATGGCAGAGACCTTGACAGTCACGTTCACCATTAGCCAGAAGCACTCCACACAATGCATGGTACAGAGCAAGCGCTCAGTAATATTTCTGACTAAACAAGAATAAGAGGACAAGTAAATGAATGCTTAGAATCTGCCAGCCCAGAAGGCAACTACGGGAGGAAAAGGGCCAAGAAACCCCACGCACCCACAGACTGAGAGTCCAGCTGTCTCCTACACTGTGAGAGGAGGGCTGTGATGCGTGAGAACTCCCCTTCACCACCTTCAGAAGACAAAAATGATTCAGAGTAGATTCTGCAGGAGTGTGGGGTGCATGGATGACTGATGTCATTGTTACCCAGTCCCCACACTGAGGAACTGTGCTGAGGGACCCAGGGTCCTCTGTATGCTCAGCAGGTCACTCTAACATGATAGTGGAATTCCAGAGATGCACACGGTTCTGCAAATCCCACATGCCCCCGTCTTCACTATGCAAGAACAGAGGGTGTGGAAGGAGTAGAGAATGGAGGAAACAGGATATACACAAATTATTGGAGCTGCCAAGGAACAGAATTCTTCTTTCATAACATTGTTGTACTGAAGATACTCTGTTCTGTGCAAGCTTGAAGGATGTATTGATAATAATAGTGCATAGTACACAATGCATAATGTGATATTGTAAAGGGCCACGTTATCACTGGGGAACCTGGGAAAAGAGAGTGAAAAGCAGAAAATAATGATCTGGTCAAATCATGTCATGGAAATTTATGCTCCTCAAACATTCCGATGATGTTTCCTAAGGGAAGGATAGTGCTGGATGCTTGAGTATGGAATTCTTCTGGCATGATGTACCTGTTCTGTTCAGAGTACTTACAAGAAACAAATAAAGGTTTAGGGGTAGGGGGTGTGGCCCCACTAGAAAATGTCTAACAGCTATCTAATTATACTAAAATAAACTGGAGATGCCACATGGCTAAAATAGTTCCATTTGTATATCCAAACCACACATAAATCATTTAGAAACATCATAAGTAAAATCTATACCTGAAAAGGCCATGATCGCCTCAAAGAGGAATGTGCTGTGCCACATTCCTGGCAGGCCTTCGTTCATCCACTCTTCTCCGTAAAGTTTCTTTTTTGTTTTACTTAAAAAAAATTTTTAATTGAACTACAGTTGATTTACAATATTATATTAGTTTCAGGTGTACAGCAAAGTGATTCATATATATATGTGTGAAGTGTCTGTAAAATATATATATACATTCTTTTCCACATTCTTTTCCATTGTAGGTTATTACAAGATACTGAATGTAGTTCCCTGTGCTATACAGTAAATCCTTGTTGTTCACCTATTTTATATATACTGGTATCTGTTAATCCCATACTCCTAATTTATCCCTTCCCCCGTTCCTTTTCGGTAACCATAAGTTTGTTTTCTGTGTCTGTGAGTCTGTTTCTGTTTTGCAAATAAGTTCATTTGTATTATTTTTTAGATTGCATATGTAAGTGATATAATATTTGTCTTTCTCGGTCTGACTTACTTCACTTAGTATGATAATCCTTAGGTCCATCCATGTAGCTGCAAATGGCATTATTTCATTCTTTTTTTATGGCTGAGTAATATTCCATTCTACATATATACATCACATCTTGTTTATCCATTCTTCTGTCAATGGACATTTAGGTTGCTTCCATATCTTGGCTATTGTGAATTGTGCCGCTATGAACATTGGGGTGCATGTATCTTTTTGAATTAGAGTTTTTGTCTTTTCCAGATATATGCCCAGGAGTGAGACTGTTGAATCATATGGTAACTCCCTATAAAGTTTCTTAAACAGCATTCCATAATGTGTCTACATCAGGTTGCACTGGAAGACAATGGTCATTTTAAATGGTGGCGTTATGCTGGATGATACATCACATCCCTGAATGATGTACTGTGGAAATTTTCTCATTTTTCAGGAGAGGAGGCTTCAGAGGTTGATCAGGAATTGAGAGCTTGATAAAAGTCATATAATAATTTATCCTGAGCCCATGAGACTTCCAAAGTTGGGAGGGATCTAACAGTTAGTTCTAATTCATGACTTTATTCCAAGCTTGCTTACTAAATTACCACTTTCACTGCCCATTGCTTCAGTCTAGGGAATAAATTATATGGTCAGTCTACTTAGAGGTTATCAGGCACAATCTCTCCCAGCACAGGAACCTTCGCCTGGGCAGCAGCCAGACAGGGGGCGCCTAGAACCACCACAAGCTTCCAGGCCCACGCCAATCCCTATCAGATCTTTCAGTAATGTGTCTAGGCAGAAACCCAACCTGGAAGTGCCCTGGCCGGAGCACAGACTCAGAAATCAGATGAATCTGGGTTTGAAGACTCGTTCCAACATCTACTGGCTATGAGACTCTGACAAGTCATTAATCTACAGCCCTCAATTTCCCCATCAAGGAAGTAGGGAATATAATAGCACTTAAGTCGTTAGGTTATAGGTTCAATTCTTTACGTTCATTTTCTTTTCAACTACTAACTAGAGAATACAGTTAAGAAAAGTTTAATTAAAAAATTGGGACTAAGTATTTTCACAGGTTTATATTTCGTGACCTCTATTCTCTGCCTGTATGATTGGTCCAATCATCAGTCCTAACTTCACCCGCAAGACATACACACACTGGCAAACCTCCTTCCATATGGTCGTTTGTCTCCCTTCCCCCAACATCACACAAGGAGTGTGGCTATTTTGCCTCATTTCCTGAACTGCCGTCTCCCACCATGTCTCCTCTCATTCATGTTCTACCTTGGAAACCTGCTAACCTTGTCCAGACCAATGACCAACTGCAGCAGTCACAAGACAAGGAATGCTGCTTTATGGGTGGATGAACAGGCTGCCCTCATCACTGGTCCTTCATCATTTCCCAGATCACCACTGGGAACATGCATCTTCTTACAATACGTTCTCTTGTGGATTTTGTGTATTTTTCATCAATTATGCAGAAAGTACACTCTGTTTGAAGAGCTGCTTTTCTGGAACATTGATAATAAAACCCACGTGTATAAACCACCTAGACCAGCCCCTAAACCTCTCCTGTCTGGCTTGCTCTAAACACCCCACCAGCATAATCCACCACTACCAGCACCACTTTAATTGCCATCATCAACACTGACCGCCACTAACACACTCCAGGCATTTTATTATTTTTTTGTATGAAACTTTTATTGTCCCAAGATCAATTTAAAAAAATTTTAATTGGTGCGGCTTCCCTGGTGGCGCAGTGGTTGAGAGTCCGCCTGCCGATGCAGGGGACGCGGGTTCGTGCCCCAGTCTGGGAAGATCCCACATGCCGCAGACCGGCTGGGCCCATGGGCCATGGCCGCTGAGCCTGCGCCCGGAGCCTGTGCTCCGCAACGAGGGAGGCCGTAGCGGTGGGGGGCCCACGTGCCACAAAAAAAAAAAAATTTATTGGTGTATAGTTAATTTACAATGTTGTGTTAGTTTCAGGTGTACAGCAAAGTGAATCAGTTTTACAGATACATATATCCACTGTTTTTTAGATTCTTTTCCCATATAGGTCATTACAGAGACTCCAGGCATTTTAAACCCATGTTCTTTCACCTGTCAATGCTCAGCCTCCAGGATATTTCCAGTCGTGTGTGGGTTTGGGGCATGGAAGAATGATGTATGTAGTGGGGAGGGACATGGATCTCGGGCAGAAAGCACTGGGGAGCTCAAGACTTTGAGTCTTTGTGTCAGTTTCTCTGATGACATCAGTATAAAGTTTCTTCCTGATGTATCAGGGCCGAGCATCAAGAGTACTCCAGAGCATCCCTCCCTTCACTATCTGTTTTGGCCTCATTCTTCGCACTCCTAACCGCTCCACGAGCAGAAAGGAAGGACGTGCCCTGGGAACCCTCCTAAGGGCAGCTTGATAAATGGACTTGCCACACAGCCTTATTCCCCAGTGCCACACTCCTCACAGCAGAGGGTCAGTGTCAGAGTGTTCTCATCTCATCACGGGACACTGCTAACTGAACTGCTCTGCCAAAGCTTGGTTTCTTTGCCCACTTGGGCACGATAAGGCTAGAGCCACAGGGAAGTTGGGCCAAGGATCCTGCTTCCAGCTGGGAAGATCTCAGGTCCTGAGAGTGATAGATAGGTGTCTGTTGCTGAGTGTGGTTCCGTTCTGGGTAGTGAGTGCTAAGGTGGGCTAGGATATCTTTCACAGTCTGTGATAGGCTGAATTCCATCATGGTTCCATGATGTTTGCCACGTATTTCAACCCCCATGATAATGATAAATTCAATGACAGGATTTTGCAAATATAATGAAGTTCACTAATCTTTGGGCCATAGATTCAGGAGATTACTGGTATGGACTTACATCTGACCTACAGGCTATGTGACAATAAATGGGTGTAGTTTCCAGTTGCAAACTGTATGGTAATTCTTTACACAATGATAGAAAATAATACGGAGTGATGTCAGCAAGATGGTGGAATAGGAGAGTCCAGCTCTGATACCCTCACAGAAAAATCAGTTTTGTTAACTATCCCTGGACAGGAAGAGCTCTGTGGAACTTATTAGTCCATCAGAGAGGTTCTAGCATAGTTAGTCACATGAGTCTTTTATAAGGTGAGGTTTTCCATGCCTGGTCAAAGTACAGAAATTCAGAGTGATACAAAGCTGGAGGAGGATTCAGCTTGAGAGTAATATTGTTGCTGTCTTTGAAGATCAAGAGGCCTTGTGGAGAGCAACTGAGACTCCCTCAAAGGGCTGACAAACAGCATGAAAAATGGACCTCTGTTCTACAATCACAAGTAACTGGATCCTTACAAAAACTTTAATGAGATGTCGATTCTTCTCAGAGCCTCTAAGTAGTGTTCAGTCTGGCAAAACAACAACAATAAAACAAAACAAAAAAAAAACACTTTATTTAAACCTTGTAAGACTCCTAGCAGAGAAGTCAGTTGACCTTGCATAAATATCTGACCTACAGAACTATATGATAATATAAAGGTATAGTTTTTCAGCTTCTAAGTTTATGCTATTTGTTACACAGAAATAAACAGAAATAGACAATGACATCAGCAAGATGGTGGATCAGGAGATTCCAGGCCTCATACCCCACAGAAACTTTGATTTTGACAAGCATCCCTGGACAGGAATATCTCTGTGGAAACTTGGGAGTCCCGTATGGAGATTCCAGCACCCCGCTCAAGCAAAAATATCCAAGAATAGACACATTAAAGAGGGTAAGAACAGTTTAACTTCACTTGCATCATCCCTCTCCTGGGGAGGAAGATCTGAGTGCAAAGAGAGACTCCCACAGTCCACAATTTCTCCCAAGGGGGAAAGTGAGAAAGGAATGAGTGCCCACTTTCCCCAGCTTTGCAGCATGTTGCCAGAGTGCTCACTTCTGTCTCATCCCACTCATATCACTGAGAGGATCAGCATGGCTGAATAGTCTGGAGGGAGCGAGAAGAAGGGAAAAAGGGAGGGACCTCAGAAAACCACCTCTTGCATCTCAAAACCTGGCTGCACATCCTACTAACTGGCTGGCAGACTCCACCAAAAGGCCCGTGCATGAACACCACAGGACACCTTATCTGCAGTACCCACCAACTGGCTGAAATAGGCCCCCAACACACCACACGTGCTCTCAAGTTGGTGCACTGAAAACTACCTTGAATAACTATGCTATCAAACTGGATAAACTAGAAGTAATGCATCAATTCCCAGATACATATAACCTTCCAAGACAGAATCATAAGAAATCAGAATTTCTGGACAAATCAATAATAGATAAAGAGATTGAAAAAGTAATCAAAAGTCATCTACCAAAGAAAATCCCAGGACCAGATGGCTTCATGAGTGAATTCTACCAAACATTTAAAGAAGAAATTACACCAATACTTCTCAAACTCTTCCAAAAAATTTGAGAGCACCTCTAAACTTGTTTTACAAAGCCAGCATTACCCGGATACAAAGACACTATAAAAAAAAGAAAATTACAGGCCAATATATCTGATGAACATAAATGCAAAAATCTTTGACAAAATACTAGCAGACTGAATTCAACAGCACATTAAAATGATCATACGTCATGACCAAGTGGGATTTATCTCTGGAATGCAATGATGTTTCAACATAAGCAAACCAATAAATGTGATACGTCACATTAATAGAATAAAGAACAAAAATCATATGACCATGTTAGTAGATGCATTAAAAGCATTTGACAAATTTCAACACCCCTTCATGATAAAAATTCTCAATAAATTAGGTATACAAGAATTGTACCTCAACATAATGAAGGCCATATGCGAACAAGCCCACAGATAACATCATACTCAATGGTGAAAAGCTAATAGCTTTTCCTGTAAGATCAGAAACAAAACAAGGAAAAACTATACTCCAGTAAAAATTAATTAAAAGAAAAATAGAAGTAAAAAAAATAAAGAAACAAAGCAAGGCTTCCCACTCTCACCACTTTTATTCAATATAGTCCTAGCCAGAGTAATTAAGCAAGAAAAATAAATAAAAGGCATTCAAACTGAAAAGGAAGAAGTAAAACTGTCTGTTTTAAGATGATACTATTTTATATATAAAAAAGCCCTAAAGACACCATGAAATCAATACTGCCTGGCCACCAGGTCCAAGTATTCAAAGGGTTTTCCTTGTGTGAGCTGCATGCAATGTCCTGTTGTGGTGGAGCCATAGCTGCTGCTGTGGTCTGTTGGTGCACAAGGCTGGTCCCCAGACCAGATACAGTGCCCAGCTGCCATTTCTTCAGGGCTCTGGTGCATGAAGCTGACCGCAGACCTGGCTGTAGAGCCTGGTCATGGCTGCTGCAGGGTGCTGGTGTGGGAGGGGCTACTACTTGGCTGGCTGTGAGGCTTGGCCAAGGTACAGGGATTGCTGGGACTCTTGGTGGGGCATGCCCACTAGTGCTAACATCTCCCATGTTGGAGGGAGAACTCCAAAATAGCATCCACCAGCACTGGCATTAGCAAGGTGTCTGAGATCACAAAAAAGGCTCCGACCGGTGTCTCAGTTCCTGGGGAGCATCCCAGCTGGTTCCATTGTCCTAACTTCAAGTTTGCTGTGTTTTTCTTCTGTCTGCTCAAATCTGCCTTTGTATCCTTCTAGTGAATTTTCATTTCAGATTTACACTTTTCAGTTCCAGAATTTCTTTCATTTTTTTTGTTTTCTATCTCTTTATTGATATTTTCATTTTGTTCATACACATTTTCTTGATTTTCTCCATATCTTCCTTCAGTTCTTTGAGCATCTTTTACACAGTTGTTTTAAGGCTTTTGTCTACTAGATCTGCAATTATGTCTTTCCAGGGAGAGTTCATGTTGTTTTGTTCTTTTCCTTTGAATGGGCCATACTTTCTTGTTTTTCTGTATGTCTTGTGATTTTTTTGTTGTTGAAAATTGGACATTAATTCTAATAATGTGGTAGTTCTGGAAATCATATTTTCCCACTTTCCCAGAGAAAGGGGAATGAATCTGATTTCCAGATTTTGTTTATTGTTTTTGTTTTTTGATTGTCCTAGGCTGTGTTTGTGCCAAAGATTTGCCTGGGAGGTAAACGTAAAGTCTTTTCAGATCTTTTCTGTCCAATGCCTTTCCTTTGGCATCCTGGTCACTTTTTAATTTTTTAAAAAATTTTCCCTGCATATGTAATTGCTTTTGAAGGTCCTAGTCTTTGATGTCTGGCTCCCCCCAAAAGAAGTGTGGTCCTATAAGTCTCCTGGAAGTCATTTTCAGCCAGAGGGTGAGAGGATTGCAGCAATGTTAGGGAGGCACAACCATGGCTACCTGCCTCTTTGTCTGCACTTCTGTAGTCAAAAGCTGCAATCAGCAATCAGAGCACAGATTCCTGATATTTGGAGGACATGGTTCTTTCACCCATACTAGCCCTTACAAGCTGTGTCCAAGCTACCCCAGGAACATGTGCACAGTTGTCTGTCATAGGACCAAAGGTGAAGGATGGGTAGGTACTGCTGTCTAAAAGCTGAAACTGATCATAATTAACTGCAATTTACTATCCAAGCCTTCCCCTGGAAGTTGCAAGCCTTCAATGGACTCCAGAGTTCTAAGATAGTTACATCAGACAGATTTTCCCCATGTAATTGTTGTCCAAATGGAGAGAGAGATTCCTGGTGCTTCCTACCCAGCCATCTTCCCAGAATCCTTTCCCTGAGAGTCATATTGTATTTATTAAGAAAATATCTGGCACAGATATAGAGATTATACAAGAAAGAAATATTCACAAAGGTCAAGAGACAGACTGGGAAGAAAAATTTAGTAGACAGACTGTGAATCCTTCTGCTAGACT
The DNA here is from genome assembly GCF_011762595.2 of Tursiops truncatus. Classification (NCBI taxonomy): domain Eukaryota; kingdom Metazoa; phylum Chordata; class Mammalia; order Artiodactyla; family Delphinidae; genus Tursiops; species Tursiops truncatus. Next base: position 8,242,407 of record NC_047041.1, read on the forward strand.
AAAGAATTCACCCTTAGTCAAAGTTCTTGCAACATTAATCCTGAAGATGGAAGAGTGTCCTGCACATCCTGCCATGCATTGAACACTGATCCAAGGATATTCTAGAGTCTGCTCTACTTGATTTTCTAGCAGACTCTTGTGAAACTTGTAATTTATGGATGGCAACTACACTCAAAAACATGAGATAGTCACTTATTCTTACAGACACTGTAATAATTCTTACAGAGACTGTAATACTCAATAGCAGGTATTTAAGCAAGGAGATCCCAGACCCGGTGGCATCCCTGCACTATTATAACCCACATTCATGTCAATGCCACATCAACTACATGACCAAAATACGACTTAAGTGTGATGAATGGAGATATTAGATGCTATGTCAGAGTTTTGAGGTTTCTGTGAAGCTGCTAATGTGCATGGCAGTGTACTCAGTTCTGTATAATTTCCAATAAATTGTTGCTGGAAAAAATCAATTGTATTTTCTGAATTGATTAAGAATCTGAGTCTGAAATGCAGCCTGGTGGTTTTTCCTTAGGGTCCTTCTTTTGTTTTCCAACCTAAGTGGAACAAATTAAAATTTCCTCTATTAAGCCCACAGTTTGCTATAGGAAATTATTTACAGCTAGGAGGGTATAAGGATCCTTATTACTTAATGGAATTCCTTTTTAACTACTTTTGATTTGCCAAGAAGTTTTGTTGTTGCTGATAGACAAGTTTTGAACCTCACAAAATAATATTTTCTTCCTTTGAGATCATCATACGATTTATCTCCTTCAGGATATTGATGTGATGTGAATGGATTGATAGATCTTCTAATGCTTACCATACTGGCATTTCAGGTATAATCTTGAACGTTATCTATATGCATTATTTTGCCCTTTATTTTTAAATTCTGCAGCTAACATTTGATTTGATACCTTGTATTTATAATTATAAATAGCTGATCAATAATTTTCTCTCTTTTACTATAATCATCTAAATTTGAGGTAAAATCATCTGGTTAGCTTTGTTTCTATTTCTTAGAAAAATTTTCAAATAATATAGATGAACTATTCTTGAAAGATTAGTGGAACCCACGTGTAAAGCCATCAGAACCTATTTGGGGTTTTGTTTGTTTTGGTTTGGTTTTGTATTTTAAGGACAATCTTTCACTACTATTTCAAAACTTTAATATGATTACTATATTTAAGAATCTTATTCTAGAGCCAATTTTGGAACTTCTTCTTAAAATTTTTCTTAGATGGCTTTAAGTAAGTGAACTAAAACAATGAGCCATAATCTTTAGCTGAGAAGCTTTATGTCCATTTTAAAATTTACCATATGGTAAGAGAGGAGGGGTAGACAGAGAGTGAGACAACCATTTGCCACATGGGATAAAGGCAAGTTACACATAAAAGGGAAAATGTGTTGACACCTGTTTTTAGGACCCTCATAGCTACCATCCAGTGCCATTCTGCTCTTTTTTATCAAAAACTTCCCACAAATTCACATAAAAACCCACCCCAGGAGATGCTTATTTATCACTCATACCCACAGGGATTGGCCTACACCGTGTCTGCTAGGAGAAGCCCACCTTGCAGGGAGAGGCAAACTAAGGTCCAGGCGGTCCCGACCCTGATTATTGATTCATCTCCCAGCTGTCATGAGTCACAAACCCTTTCCAATCTACTCTGGCCAAACGGGAGGACACTGAGAGGACCCCTTCCCCACTGGCTGTTCTTACACCATTTCCTCAAGATTCCCTGCCACCCCCAGAAACAAGTTTGGAGGAGTGTCATTCCTGAAGGTTTCCTGGAAAGAAAATTCCCAAAGCAGCCCAATCATGCCCCAGAATCACTGGGCAGTGACCCCAGAGGAGGGAAACTGAGTGTTCTCTGCTCACACTCGAGGAAGCAAAGAGGAAAAGGTGCTCTGCAGCCAACGGTTCGCTGCTTGTTCTTCATCTGATCCTAAAGCTCCGGAGCCTGGCCCTGCCTGCAGGACGTCAGTTCCTGAGGTCCAAGGCCCTCAGCTCTGATGATTCTTGTTGGGGATGGGGTGGGAGTGGTAGTGAGCTGAGAGTAGCATTCGGGCTCCTCCCAACCCCTCCCCTGAAGGAGATGGTTTAGGAGAGAGTCAGAGAGGGTAGGCTGCAGCAAGATCTAAGCTGCTCTCAGACAAATCAGGAATCTGAGGCCTTGTCTGTGGCCTTGACCCAGGCCACCAAAGAGCAGTCGACATTTAATATCCACATTCTGTATATGATCTTACTCCTGTAAAAGATGTGTGTTAAAAAAATTATATATCTATATTTGTATATATCTCCATGTATGCATGCATACTTATCATGAGAAGTCCTGTACAATATACATGTAATTTTTAAAACGTTAATCTCTAAGAAATTATTTGGGAGCGTTTTTTCAATAATTTTTCTTGAATAGTTTTAGACTTAACAAGGATGTTACTCATTTTCTCACCCAGTTTCCTGGACTGTTAACAGTTGACATCACATTGGTACTGTTGTCACAACTAATGAAAAAGTATGGATTCATTATTATTAACTAAACTCCATCTTGTATTCAGATTTCCTTAACTTCTTGCCTAATGTCTTTTTTTTTTTTTTTCCTCTTCCAGGATTCTACATTTCTTTTACTCACCACGTCTCCCTGTCCCCTCTGGATCCTTACAGTTTCTCAGAATCTCCCTGTTGTTTTTGTGATGTTGATAATTTTGAGGATTTCTGTGCAGATGTTTCGCAGAAAGTCCCTTGTTTGTGGTTTGTCTGATGTTTATCTCATGGTTAGGCTGGGGTTATGGATATGCGGGAGGAGAACCACAGAGGCTCAGTGCCATTCTCAGTGCTTCATATCAAAGGTATATGCTGTTAACCTGCCTTATCGCTGTTGATATCAACCTTGATCACTGGGCTGAGATACTGTTTGGCAGGCTACTTCAATTAAAGTGACATTTTCCCCCTTTCCATAGTATGCTCTTTCAAAGCAAGTCACTGGGTAGCCCATTAAATCTGTTTTTAACTGTTCTTTTAACTTATTTATATTTTTCAAGTAATTTACAAGAGTTAAGATTTACATTACTGGTGAGAGTATGTCTAAGAAGGCAGCTTTTCAAATAGAAATGGCCTCGCACTGGTCCTGTCTCCAGAATCCTGGCTCATCCACTGTTCTCTTTAGTACAGCGGGATCTAACCAGACAAGCTTAAAGTAGGCTGGAATACTTGAGTTGGGTTTTCACTAGTGATGCTGATGGAGTTGTTCCTGATATTTAAAGACAAGGCTCTGGCTTAGGCTGTGCCCCACAAAGGCTAATCTAACTGGCCTTACCTTTTTTAAAAATATTTATTTATTTATTTTTGGCTGCATTGGGTCTTCATTGCTGCGCATGGGCTTTTCTTTAGTCGTGGCGAGCAGGGGCTACTCTTCATTGCAGTGTGCAGGCTTCTCATTGTGGTGGCTTCTCTTGTTGCGGAGCATGGGCTCTAGGAGCACGGCTTCAGTAGTTGTGGCTCACAGGCTCAGTAGTTGTGGCTCGCGGGCTTAGTTGCTCCGTGGCATGTGAGATCTTCCCAGTCCAGGGCTCAAACCCATGTCTCCTGCATTGGCAGGCGGATTCTTAACCACTGTGCCACCAGGGAAACCCTGGCCTTACCTTTTATCTCCTATCTTGCCTCGACTTTAGGGGGGAAAAGGCCATGAAAAATATTTACACTTGACATTCTGAAAATAGAAATAGATATTTGGAAGATTTCCTTACAAGTTCAAAAAATTTTAACTAAATAAAAAATCACACGAAAATGAATTTTTTAGACTCTACAAGAGACACAAAATATTATTGATACGTTGTTTTAATTTATGAAAGAGAAATGTAAGATTATATTAAATAAGTAAAGTAAGATGATCATATTCTTCATTCTTGCATCATGAGTGGTTAGGGAAAGAGAGTGAAGGAAAGGGGTAAGGACAGAGGAAATATAATACAAAGGGAAAAAGAATGAGAGGTAAAAAGGTCAGGAAAAACACACACAGAACTGATGATAAATGTTTTAAAATTCACAGGGAGAGAGATAATAAGATGGTGACACATATTTCTAGGCATAATATAATAGAGCCATTTTTCACTAAAGAGAAGAAAGACATAAATCTTTCTATGCCTAAAAACATATTAAACTCATTGTTCTTATGAAAGATCCTATTCCACTTTCTCAATTCTTCTCAAATTTCTTGGAAGAGTTGCCCATCCTCACTATTTCCTCCTGTCATAGTCCATTCATTCTTCAAACCACTGTAATGTGGTTTCTGTGCCACTTCTCCATTGAACCTGCTCTGCCAATAACATGCACGTTGTCATGGAAAACAGAGAATCATGCTCTTCTGTCCTGGTTCTCCACCTACTTCCATGCCCATCACTCATGACTCTTTTTTGGAGAGAGACCTTCACCTGCTTTTTATTTTGGTGGTCTCTAGTGTCAATGACTTGTCCCCACCCTGTTCCCACCTCACTCACTAGACAACCTCTTTAAGTCTTATAAGCTAAGTTATCAGTAGCTTCTGAGCATGTATATAACATCTAAATCGGATGAGCCCACTTTTTCTGCCTTAGGCCTTGGCACCTTTTTGGACTTTAAGGCCTCTCTGTCCATCTGCAGTTGGACACATTTTCCTGAGTTTTCCACTGACCCCGCAAACTCCTGATGTATGAGGTGGTACCCGTCCCCTTCTTGGACACATTGCAGTCACTTCTGAGTTGGTGGGATCAGAAACCAGGCAGCCAGGCAGCCAGAGGAATAGGGTGACTGTGAGGGATCAGGGTGGGATGATGATTTGCAGATGTGAACGAAGCAGAGAGATGAATCAAGGGTGAACTGAGAGCACTTGGTGTACGTTGGTGGGAAGGAGCCGGTTGCCAGGAGAGAAGTGAGGAGGGAAACTTGGGGTAGATAGGAGGACACAGCATGCTCTGTAGGAGCACGTGTGCAGGGATATGGGACCAGAGATGCCAGGAAGAGAAGGGTGAGGGGCATCACTGACAAGGAATCAGCTGTTACTGAGACTTCCAATGCAGTGATTTTCCTCTATATATATTGCAGAAATCTTGACCTTTACAGCAATAGCTCGAAACCTTGAAGTCCCCGTGAATCAACTTCCAAGCTCTACACTTATCATAACAGTCCAGTTGAGTGTGGTTGTAGCGCCACGCATCTGGAAGAGAAGGACACTGACACTCAGTGCCAGACAACAGTACCTGGAACCTTCCCCAGCCACCCCAAGCCTGGCCTGTAGACTAGGGACACATTCACCTCTCAGCGAGGGCTCCCCCAGACTGGAGCCCCTACCCAGTGTCAGGAGTTAGGCAACAGCTCAAGCCAGAAAAGCCTGGTTTAAGTGCATTACCTCTCACATTGAAAAAGTATATATCCGAAGTTCTGCATCCCGGGCCTTCTTCAGAGGTGCAGTTACCCTCGCCTTGCAAACATTTGTCCTTCTTAAAAATACTGCAGACCTTACACAACGTGGCTGGAGCTGCAGAGAAACAGACATGGAAGCTGAGGCCAGGGTTGAATGGGCTGAGACCAAGGTGTGTAAGACACATTAGAACGTAGGAGTTTAAGGACAAAGCATGACTCTAAATATTTCCTGTGCATAATTTGGGGTAAGAAAGATCCCCATTAGATTTCTTCCATTGGATATTTAAGGAAATGGGGTCTTTGACCTGCGGATATCAAAATCCATTAATGATAAATAACTTTGTGCATACTTTATGAGTGAATTGCATGGCATGAGAATGATATCTCACTAAAGCTGTTTTTTTCAAAATAACCTTGAACAAGAATATGACACTTTACTTGCCAGGGGATATGGCAGATACTGGACAGTGAGATATAAGAGGAAAAAAAATGTAGGTGTTCTAACCAATCAAGAGAAATTTCCAAACTTGCACCTAAACAGCACTAAGAGATTATGTCTCCTTAATTTTTGTTCCCTGGAAGCCTGGATGAACTCCCCATAGTAGCAGCCCTGTGCTCAGAAGCTCACTTTAGCTTTGGAGCAATTGTGCAGAACACATTCAGTGCATCCCATATAGCCACCCTGGGCCAGGATCTTGGGGAAATGGATGGGGCATACGGACTACACTGGCTTGAGAATGAGGAGGCAGATTTTAGTCTCCAAAGATTTCCTACGACAGCACCAAAAGTCATCCAAAGTACACACGTATATAAGTGAAAAGACTGCTGTAAAAATATTGGTTCAAGATAAGCCTTTCAGGGACCTGTTCCTGGTAGTTCATTGCCCCTTGGCTGTGTCTTTACAGGAAGTCTTGAGCAGCCATTGGCTCTGCCTCTTAGGGTCATCCCAGCAAGCCACGAAACCTCCCATTGAGAAGAGCCCCCAGCCCCAGTCTGGCCCCAGGGAGGGACTGACCCCACTCTGAGACCTTGGAAAGGAACCTGAACTCTTGCCCTGGTAGCAGTCGGGATGGGGACAGCAGAAAGAGACCTCAAATCCTTGCTGGTCAGATCATCCCAGAGCCTCATCCTTGATTTGTCCCCTCCCAAGCTGGTCAGATCACCATCCAGGTGCTGCTGCCCAGCCCACCTCCACATCGTCACCCCCTGCCCAGCCACCACAGGGACTCACCCACTCCTTGGAAGAGCACGAAAGGCAAGACTCCCAGCAGCAGGAGCAGGGACTTGTCCATGTCAGCCCGGGATGGCGGGAAGATGCAGAGGCGGCTGCAGAGGGGAGCAGGGTGCCCAGGAAGGGTGCGGACAGACTGCTCTTGTGTGCAGATGAGGGAAGCCGAAGAATCTGGACTGAGCTGCTCCTGGGCTGTGGGCAGAAGCTTCCTTTTACACACCTGCCAGTGGGTGTTTCACAGCCACGCAGGCCCAGGAAACGTTCCCACAGAACCAGCCCCTTGGACACTTCCGAGGATTAATGTCCCAGGTGTCCCTCCTGATCCTTTGAGGCTGCCTCCTGATCAGTGGGGGACATGACGCCTGACCAGATCTCGGGGCCCCTCAACAGTTCCTGACTGTTTACTCTCTGGACATCCCACTGCCCCAGGCCCAAGAACAAGAGCTTGTCATGTGGGCCGGGCTTTGCTAAGATAGCCATTTCCTCTGAGTCCACAGTGCCCATGACCACCTCCCCTCCAGTCCCACAGCCCAAGCCAGTACCCAACCTGGGCTGACACCAGCCTCAGGCCTCAGGATGCACTCATTGTAGGTGCAGCCTGTGCTGTTTGCATCCCCTTTCCCCTCCCTATATTCGAGCTCATAATTGAGACCTCAGTGGGCCTCTCAATACTGAATCAGTGTTGCCAATGCTGGGGGTAGTCATAGTAGCAAATATTTACTTAGTATTTTCTATAAACCAGTATCCACATCTACTGCTACCATACATATCTAAATTAGGATATATCTTCAGCCTATCACAAATATATTAAATATACAGCAAATACTTCCAAAACAAAGAAGGAATAAAAGCACTATAGAGGACTAGTTTATTTTATAAAATATAAATCAATTCCTGCTATATTAATCTTATTTCTCTGGACTACAAAGGAAGCAGATAATTTTTTTTATTTAAAATTTCGTTGTTGTTGCTCAAAGAAATACCTATGCCCCAATACCTCTGAAAGTACAATCCTGTAGTATCCTGAGTTTATTAATCATGTATAATAAAAATAGCCAATTCCCCAACCAGAGTGTTCATGCTTGGAGATCCAGCCAAAGGAAGGAGAAAGTTCATGGAGTTCATGGGGTTCATGGATCTCAATGTGCGGGTTGAGCACCTGAGAAAACATTCCAGGTCACAGTGGCGGTCTCCCTTTCCCCTCTCCTTCTCCATCTAGACAACCCTTTCATGGCAGAAACCTTGACAGTCACGTTCACCATTAGCCAGAAGCACTCCACACAATGCATGGTACAGAGCAGGTGCTCAGTAATATTTCTGACTAAACAAGAATAAGAGGACAAGTAAATGAATGCTTAGAATCTGCCAGCCCAGAAGGCAACTACGGGAGGAAAAGGGCCAAGAAACCCCACGCACCCACAGACTGAGAGTCCAGCTGTCTCCTACACTGTGAGAGGAGGGCTGTGATGCGTGAGAACTCCCCTTCACCACCTTCAGAAGACAAAAATGATTCAGAGTAGATTCTGCAGGAGTGTGGGGTGCATGGATGACTGATGTCATTGTTACCCAGTCCCCACACTGAGGAACTGTGCTGAGGGACCCAGGGTCCTCTGTATGCTCAGCAGGTCACTCTAACATGATAGTGGAATTCCAGAGATGCACACGGTTCTGCAAGTCCCACATGCCCCCGTCTTCACTATGCAAGAACAGAGGGTGTGGAAGGAGTAGAGAATGGAGGAAACAGGATATACACAAATTATTGGAGCTGCCAAGGAACAGAATTCTTCTTTCATAGCATTATTGTACTAAAGATAAGCTGTTCTGTGCAAACTTGAAGGATGTATTGATAATAATAGTGCATAGTACACAATGCGTAATATGATATTGTAAAGAGACGTCATCACTGGGGAACCTAGGAAAAGAGTGAAAAGCAGAAAATAATGATCTAGTCAAATCTTCTCATGGAAATTTATGCTCCTCAAACATCCTGATGGTGTTTCCTAAGGGAAGGATAGTTTTGGTCATCATTAAAAAGTCTCCAAATTATACATGCTGTAGAGGGTGTGGAGAAAAGGAAACCCTTCTACACTGTTGTTGGAGATGTAAATTGGTGCCACAATAATGGAAAACAGTCTGGAGGTTCCTTAAAAAATTAAAAATAGACTTCCTATATGATCCAGCAATCTTACTCGTGGGCATATATCCAGAGAAAACTCTAATTTGAAAATATACATACACCCCAGTGTTCATATCAGCACTATTTAAGATAGCCAAGACGTGGAAGCAACCTAAATGTCCATCAACAGATGAATGGATAAAGATGTGGTACATATACTGGGTTGGCCAAAAAGTTCATTTGGGTTTTTCCGTAACATCTTACAGATATATATACACAATGGAAAGTTACTCAGCCATAAAAAGAGAATGAAATAATGTCATTTTCAACAACATGGATGAACCTAGAGATTATCATGCCAAGTGAAGTAAGTCAGAAAGAGAAAGACAAATACCATATGACATTGCTTGTATGTGGAATCTAAAATATGACACAAATGAACTTATTTACAAAACAAAAATAGACTCAGACTTAGAAAACAAACTTATGCTTAACAAAGGGGAAAAGGGGTGGGGGGGATAAATTAGGAGTTTTGGAGTAGTGGATACAAACTACTATATATGAAATAAATAAACAACAAGGTCCTACTGTGTAGCACAGGGAACTATATTCAATATCCTGTAATAACCTATAATGGAAAAAATATGAAAAAGGATAGATATATAACTGAATCACTATGCTGTACACCAGAAACTAATGCAACATTGTAAATCAACTATACTTAAAAAAAATAATAATGATTTAGGGGATGTGAGCCCACTGGAAAATGTCTGTGACAGCTATCCAATTATGCTAAAATAAAATGGAGATATTATATGACTAAAATAGCTCCACTTGTATATCTGAACCTCACATTGAGAAACATTGTGAGTTCAATCTATACCAGAAAAGGCCATGACCACCTCAGAGAAGAATATGCTGCCCCACATTCCCGGCTGGGCTTCCTTCAGCCACTCTTCCCCATAAAGTTTCTTAAACAGCACTCCATAATGTGTCTGCATCAGGTTGCACTGGAAGACAATGGTCATTGTAAATGGTGGCGTTATGCTGGATGATACATCACATCCCTGAATGATGTACTGTGGAAATTTCCTCGTTTTTCAGGAGAGGAGGCTTCAGAGGTTGATCAGGAATTGAGAGCTTGATAAAAGTCATATATTAAATTTATTCTGAGCCCATGAGACTTCCAAAGTTGGAAGAGATATAATAGTCACTTCTAATTCATGACTTTATTCCAAGCTTGCTTACTAAATTATCCCTTTCACTCCCCAGGGCTTCAGTCTAGGGAATAAATTATATGGTCAGTCTACTTAGAGGTTATCAGGCACAATCTCTCCCAGCACAGGAACCTTCGCCTGGGCAGCAGCCAGACAGGGGACGCCTAGAACCACCACAAGCTTCCAGGCCCACGCCAATCCCTATCAGATCTTTCAGTAATGTGTCTAGGCAGAAACCCAACCTGGAAGTGCCCTGGCCAGAGCACAGACTCAGAAATCAGATGAATCTGGATTTGAAGACTCGTTCCAACATCTACTGGCTATGAGACTCTGACAAGTCATTAACCTACAGCCCTCAATTTCCCCATCAAGGAAGTAGGGAATATAATAGCACTTAAGTCGTTAGGTTATAGGTTCAATTCTTTACATTCATTTTCTTTTCAACTACTAACTAGAGAATACAGTTAAGAAAAGTTTAATTAGAAAATTGGGACTAAGTATTTTCACAGGTTTATATTTAGTGACCTCTATTCTCTGCCTGTATGATTGGTCCAATCATCAGTCCTAACTTCACCCGCAAGACATACACACACTGGCAAACCTCCTTCCATATGGTCGTTTGTCTCCCTTCCCCCAGCATCACACAAGGAGTGTGGCTATTTTGCCTCATTTCCTGAACTGCCGTCTCCCACCATGTCTCCTCTCATTCATGTTCTACCTTGGAAACCTGCTAACCTTGTCCAGACCAATGACCAACTGCAGCAGTCACAAGACAAGGAATGCTGCTTTATGGGTGGATGAACAGGCTGCCCTCATCACTGGTCCTTCATCATTTCCCAGATCACCACTGGGAACATGCATCTTCTTACAATACGTTCTCTTGTGGATTTTGTGTATTTTTCATCAATTATGCAGAAAGTACACTCTGTTTGAAGAGCTGCTTTTCTGGAACATTGATAATAAAACCCACGTGTATAAACCACCTGGACCAGCCCGTAAACCTCTCCTGTCTGGCTTGCTCTAAACACCCCACCAGCATAATCCACCACTACCAGCACCACTTTAATTGCCATCATCAACACTGACCGCCACTAACACACTCCAGGCATTTTATTATTATTTTTGTATGAAACTTTTATTGTCCCAAGATCATTTTTTAAGAATTTTTATTGGTGTATAGTTAATTTACAATGTTGTGTTAGTTTCAGGTGTACAGCAAAGTGAATCAGTTTTACATATACATATATCCACTGTTTTTTAGATTCTTTTCCCATATAGGTCATTACAGAGACTCCAGGCATTTTAAACCCATGTTCTTTCACCTGTCAATGCTCAGCCTCCAGGATATTTCCAGTCATGTGTGGGTTTGGGGCATGGAAGAATGATGTATGTAGTGGGGAGGGACATGGATCTCGGGCAGAAAGCACTGGGGAGCTCAAGACTTTGAGTCTTTGTGTCAGTTTCTCTGACATCAGTATAAAGTTTCTTCCTGATGTATCAGGGCCGAGCATCAAGAGTACTCCAGAGCATCCCTCCCTTCACTATCTGTTTTGGCCTCATTCTTCGCACTCCTAACCGCTCCACAAGCAGAAAGGAAGGACGTGCCCTGGGAACCCTCCTAAGGGCAGCTTGATAAATGGACTTACCACACAGCCTTATTCCCCAGTGCCACACTCCTCACAGCAGAGGGTCAGTGTCAGAGTGTTCTCATCTCATCACGGGACACAGCTAGTTGAACTTCTCTGCCAAAGCTTGGTCCCTTCAGCCATTTGGGTGGGATTAGGCTATAGCCACAGGGAAGATGGGCCATGGAACCAGTCTCATACTGGAAAGATCTCACTTCTGAAGGTGATGGACAGGTTGCTGAGGATAAGTGTGGTTCTTTCTGTTCTGGGTGATGAGTGCAACAATGGGCTAGAACATCTCTCACTGTCCAACCCACCTTGCAGGCAGTCAAGGAGATAGGCTGCTTTTATTACCTTGCCTTCCCAGAAATATAGAATAAATTCCGGACCTGCAGTTCCTTGTGTGTTCTGACTCCTGGATGCCCAATAAAAAGTTGTCATTCAAAGGAAGCCTTCTACCGTTTATTATCTTTATATAAAATACATACTAAAAAATTTATATATCTCTTTATAATACATATATAGAGATAAAGAGACAGACAGAGAAATAGAGACAAAAAGAGAAATTGCGGGGGGGGCGGGTAGGCAATGATTTCCCAGATATGACACCAAAAGCACAAGCGACCAAAGGACATGATCAAAATTTAAAACTTTTGTAATTCAAAGGCACCACTAAGACAGTAAAAAGACCACCCACAAGCCACAAAATGGAAGAAAATGTTTGCAAGTCATATATTTATTACAAGACTTTTATCTAGAGTATATAAAGAACTCTTATAATTCAACAATAGAAAGATATATAACCCAGTTTTAAAATGGGCAAAGGATCTATACAGACATTTCCCCAATGAAAATATACAAATGGCCAATAAGGTCACAAAAAGATTCTCAACATCAGGGAAATCCGAATCAAAACCACAATGAGAGGGCTTCCCTGGTTGCACAGTGGTTAAGAATCTGCCTGCCAGTAATAAAAAATGAAATACTGTTACATGCTACAACACTGTAAGCCTTGAAAACATTATCCTAAGTAAAAAAAGCCAGTCATAAAGGACCAGATATTATATGATTCCACTTACATGAAAAATCCACAATAGGCAAATCTATAAAGAAAGTAGCTTAGTAGTGGCTTAGGGCTGGCAGTGGAGGCGGTGGAGATGGAAAGGCAGTTGTGATAAAAGGTGACAGCTCGTGGGTGCAGGGTTTCTTGCTGGAGTGATGAAAATGTTCTAAAACTGATCACGGTGATGGTTGCACAACTTTGAATATACTGTTGGGAAGGAAGAAAATTTTCCTCTACCCTTCTAGGTTCTTTTGGCTGGTCTAAGAATTAAATTTACATGAGACAGAGTAATAGGACAAACTTAAAATTATTTTTGTATGTACAGGAACCCCACATACCTGAGAGATAAAAAGACAGAAAGCTAAAATAAGGTACAGTATATATGCCATCCTGAAATAAGAAACGGAATAAGGGCCAGAGGCCCTCAAGGACAGAAGAGTAATTCACAGGACAATAAAAAGAACAGGAAACACCGAATCTATACCTACATACATTTAGAGCAATTCCTCTTTTTTTTTTAAATTAATTTTTATTGGAGTATAGTTGCTTTACAGTGTTGTGTTAGTTTCTGCTGTACAGCAAAGTGAATCAGCTATACGTATATATGTATCCCCTCTTCTTTGGATTTCCTTCCCATTTAGGTCATCACGGAGCATTGAGTAGAGTTCCCTGTGCTATACAGTAGGTTCTCATTAGTTATCTATTTTATACATAGTAGTGTATATATGTCAATCCCAATCTCCCAGCTCATCACACCTACCCTTCCTCCCTTGGTATCCATATGTTTGTTCTCTACATCTGTGTCTCTATTTCTGCTTTGCAAATAAGTTCATTTGTACCATTTTTCTAGTTCCACATATAAGTGACATTATACAATATTTGTTTCTCTCTTTCTGGCTTACCTCACTCTGTATGACAGTCTCTAGGTCCATCCACGTTACAGCAGCTCCTCTTGAAGAAGATCTGAGGGCTGATTGAAGAGCTATTGCACATAGAAGGACCACATAGAAACGGGTAGGAAAATGAAGACACGGCACCCATGAGACACCCCTCCCGCCCCAGATGCTACGACTTGCAGGAGGGAGGGATATTGCTGGAAGAGGCCCAAGGGCAGACTCTCCAACCCTAGGACAAAGCAAAGAAACAGCAATTTAAAGAGCACCTAGACTATATGGGAAGGAAATCCGTTTACTTACCCTAGAGCTTCTGGTCTGGGAACTGCTGGAACCCTCTCCAAAATCGGAGGCACCAGCCAGTGCATTGAGTCCTCACAGGCCTCCCCTCATCTAGGGCCCACTCCAGCCCCAGCTGCCCCACCAAGAGGCCTCAGCCAGGGACTGCCCCCAGCCAGGGTCTCTTCCAGTGTCAGATGCCCTGCCTGAATTTGATCCTTCATATTTTCAATATCGTGAAATCTATCCAAAAGTTCCTGAATCACGTGGGGTTTTTCCCTGGAGACAAGCAACACAATTACATGCTTTGCTCTCTGTGAGTCAGTTGAACAACAGATGCACATGTTACTTTGAAAGACATAATATGATCACTGGTCATGATAAGCCATCAGTTACCTATATAGTGATTTGGATTTGTGGACTGAAGGTCTAGTAGTAAGTTCATATTTTATGCAATTACTCACCGTTCATATACCGTGGTAATCAGAATTTGAACTATGTCATGGAGGGACTGGTGTTATTTAACTAATGCATGGTAACTGAAATACGTGCATATTGGGTGTGTGCGAAGTGAGGACTACCCGCATGTATTTTCTTCACAGTTGCCTTCAGTTCATACCCATTCTTCCTACCTGAACCCACAACAATCTTCCTGAGTGAGATAAGTCATCACCGCCTCCACCCCAAATAGCACCCTGACTTCTGCGTGGTCTCCGTCTACCTTGCCCACCCTCCAGAGCATCCTGCGCATGAGCACCCATGTCTCTGCCTCAGTCCATGGTGGGGTGAAGTGAGGCAGGAAAAAGGTCAGGGGACTCAAGGCTTTGAGTGTGTCAGGTCCTCAGCAGACATCATGAGGACACCATTAGCAACACATTGTGGCTATGTTGCTGGGAGAGTCTGGGAGACTCTGAGAGAGTCTAGGAGAACATTTCCCCAGACTCCCCTGAAAAACAAAAAGTCTCATCAACTGAGGGTTTACTCTGAGAGCCTGTGACACCCCCTGGAGTGGGGAGTGGGGTGGAAGAGCACTGAGCTTATCAAAAGACACTGATAGTGGACCTGCTATGCCAACAAGTGGCCCCTGCTTCCACTGAGAGCCAGTATAAGGCAAAGCCCCAGGAGAGCCGGGTTTGGAGAAGCAGCCTGCTTAGGGAACCTCTTTCCGAGGCCAGTGGACAGACTGCTAGGGCTGAGTGTGGCTCTGTCCTATCTCCTGTGTGGTGAGTACTGGGTGGATGGGAAGTTTTGTAACCTGGTGACTGGTAACCTGGTAAGCTGGCTCAGCGGCTGGCCACCGAACAAAGGTTTGCCTCTTGAAAGCCATGTACTGCATTTTCATTATCTTTTTGTAAAATACATTCTTAAAAAATAAAACAAAACACAACAAAAAAAAATTATAACAGAGTGATCAACTCACCCCAGGTGGCCCTGGGACTTTACTGACTTTGGCTCTGAAAGTCTCACATCATGGTAAACTCCCTTTTCTCAGGCAAATTTGGGATGGTTAAACATTTATGTATGTGAGAATAAACCTGGAAGTATAGAGACTAAAATATTTATATTGATTAACTCTGGTTAATAGATTATTGTTTATTTTAATTTTATTATACATGATCTTATATCCTTTTTTTTTTGAAGTCCAGAAAAGTGTGATTATATTCACAACATAGTAATGGTAGCAATACTTCCTATGGACAGTGTACTTTCTTTTTTTTTAATTTTTATTTTTATTGAAGTATAGTTGATAAACAATGTTGTGTTAGTTTTGGGTGTACAGCAAAGTGAATTTGAAAAAGTATAGATACATGTATATGTATAATTGAATCACTTTACTGAAAACCTTATATACTTTTAAATCTTTTCTACAGTGACCATGTTTTAATTTGCTAAACAGGGAAATTGGGGGAATTATAAAAGTCACTTTAAAACAACATCAATTCCATTCATTGGTCCAGGCTTCATCATCATTAGCCCATCCCTGAATCTCCTGGTTAGGACCAAACCCAAATCGACCTGTATAGGCTGGAGAATTTGGGTTTGTAGTTGTTTCTCTTTGAGGTGAGCTCTTGTGTTGGAGCAGAGAAATAACCAGACCCAGACTCACCTGTCTTCCAATTCTCTCCTTTGTCATTCTCATTATTTTTAAAAGTCCATGAAAAACATTATCTGAGCATTAAATATTTATCTGTTGAAGCTTACTTATGAGAAAGAAAATGTTTTAAACTATTATAAGCACACTAAGTAAAATGGGGAAAGATTAAAAAATAGATGTAATAATAATATAAATAATAGAAATATTCTTCATTTTTACATCAAGCCTAGTTTTTAAAAAAAGCGGTGGGGGAGAAAGAAGGAAACAGCAGAAGAGAGAAAGAAGGGAATGAAAAAGAAAAAGAAACAGGAGAGACATGAAACATGATAAAGATAGAGAAAGGGGAGGGAGAATCTAAAGGAAAATTAAAGGTACAAACAAGGAAATAAAAAGATGGATGAAAATAGAGATTCCTAAACTCATGAGGTAGACTTTCTGCACTAATGCAAGGAAAGGAAAAAAGATGGCAGAAATGTCTTTGTTTAAAAACATGCTGGGGACTTCCCTGGTGGCGCAGTGGTTGAGAGTCCACCTGCTGATGCAGGGGACACGGGTTCATGCCCCGGTCCGGGAAGATCCCACATGCCACGGAGCGGCTGCGTTCTCTTTGAGGCGTTTTATGGTGTCGCGTCTTACATTTAAGTCTTTAAGCCACTTTGAGTTTTTTTTGTGTATGGTGTGAGGGAGTGTTCTATCTTCATTGATATGTATGCGGCTGTCCAGCTTTCCCAACACCGCTTGCTAAAGAGACTTCCTTTTCTCTATTGTATATTCTTGTCTCCTTTGTCAAAGATTAATTGACCACAGGTGTGTGGGTTTATTTCTGGAGTCTCTATTCTGTTCCACTGATCTACCTGTCTGTTTTTGTGCCAATACCACACTGTTTTTATTACTGTAGCTTTGCAGTATTGTCTGAAGTCTCAAAGGTTTATGCCTCCAGCATTGTTCTTTTTCCTCAAGATTACTTTGGCAATTCTGGGTTTTTTGTAGTTCCATATAAATTTTAGGATTATTTGTTCTAGTTCTGTGAAAAATGTCATGGGTAATTTGATAGGGATCTCATTAAATCTGTAGATTGTTTTGGGTAGTATAGCCACTTAAGCAATATTAATTCTTCCAATCCAAGAGCATGAGCTATCTTCCCATTTCCTTGAATCATCTTCAGTTTCCTTTATCAGTGTTTTATAATTCTCAGCATTAAGGCTTTCACCTCCTTGGGTAAGTTTTTTCCTAGTTATTGTATTTTTTTTAAATAAAATTTTAAACAAGATTTTTTTTTTTACTTTTCTGATATTTCATTGTCAGTGTAAAGAAATGCAACAGATTTCTGTATATTAGTCTTGTACCGTGCTACCCTGCTGAATTGGTTTATCAGTTCTAATAGTTTTTGTGTGGCATCTTTAGGTTTTCCATATAGAATATCATGTCATCTGCATATAATGACAATTTTACCTCTTCCCTTCCAATTTGGATACCTTTTATTTCTTTTTCTCGTCTAATTGCTGTGGCTAGGACTTTCAATACTATGTTGAATAGAAGTGGTGAGACTGGGCACCCTTGTCTTTTTCCAGAATTTAGTGGGAAGGCTTTCAGCTTCTCACCATTGAGTATTATACTGGCTGTGGGTTTGTCATAAATGGCTTTTATTATGTTATGAAATGCTCCCTCTATACCTACATTGGAAAGAGGTTTTTTTTTTTTTATCATGAATGAATGTTGAATTTCTCAAATGCTTTTTTCTGCATCTATTGAGATGATCATGTGGTTTTGTCTTTTCCTTTGTTGATGTGGTGTATCATATTGATTGATTTACATAATTTTTTAAAAATTATTTTATTTTATTTTTGGCTGCATTGGGTCTTCATTGCTGCACGTGGGCTTTCTCTAGTTGTGGCGAGCGGGGGTTACTCTTCATTGCAGTGAGTGGGCTTCTCGTTGCAGTGGCTTCTCTTGTTGTGGAGCACAGGCTCCAGGCACGTGGGCTTCAGTAGTTGTGGCACGTGAGCTCAGTAGTTGTGGCTCACGGACTCTAGAGCGCAGGCTCGGTAGTTGTGGCGCACAGGCATAGTTGCTCTGCGGCATGTGGGATCTTCCTGGACCAGGGCTTGAACCCGTGTCCCCTGCATTGGCAGGCAGATTCTTAACCACTGCGCCACCAGGGAAGCCCCAATTTACATATGTTGAACCATCCTTGTGACTCTGGAATGAATTCAACTTGATCATGCTGTATGATCCTTTTTACTTGTTGTTGGATTTGGTTTGCTGTTATTTTGTTGAGGATTTTTGCATCTATATTTATCAAGGATATTGGCCTGTAATTTTCTTTTTTGGTAGTGTCTTTGCCTGGTTTTGGTATGACAGGTGGCAGGAATATACAATGAAGAAAGGACAGTCTCTTCAATAAGTGGTGTTGGGAAAACTGGACAGCTACATGTAAAAGAATGAAATTAGAACATTCTCTAACACCATATACAAAAAAAAAAAAAAAAGAGAGAAGAAAGAAAAAACCTCAAATGGATTAAAGAACTAAATCTAAGATGGGATACTATAAAACTCCTAGAAGAAAACATAGGCAGAACACTCTTGGACATAAATCACAGCAATAATTTTATGGCTCTGTCTCCTAGGGTAAAGGAAACAAAAGCAAAAATAAATAAATAGGACCTAAATAAACTTAAAAGCTTTTGCACAGCAAAGGAAACCACCAATGAAATGAAAAAACAATCTACTGAATGGGAGAAAATATTTGCAAATGATATGACCAATAAGGGATTAATATGCAACATATATAAACAGCTCATATAGCTCAACATCAAAAAAAAAAGCCATTGAAAAATGGGCAGAAGAACTGAATAGAGGAAATGCAGTTGACCAACAGGCACATGAGAGGATGATCAACATTGCTAATCACCAGGGAAATGCAAATCAAAACCACAATGATATATCACCTCACAACTGTCAGAATGGATATAATCAAAAAGAACACAAATTGGGAATTCTCTGGCTGTCCAATGGTTAGGACTCTGTGCTTGCACTGCTGAGCTAAGGGCCCAGGTTCAATCCCTTGTCAGGGAACTAAGATCCCACAAGCCGTGCAGAGTGGTTAAAAAAAAAAAAAAAACCACAGATAACAAATACTGCACTACTGGTGGCAGTATAAGTTATTGCAGCCACTGTGGAAAACGGTATGGAGGTTTCTCAGAAAACTAAAAATAGATCTACCATTTGACCCAGCAATTGCCCTCCTCAGTATATATCCAAAACAAACAAACAAAAACCACAAAAAACAGTAATTTGAAAAGATGCATGCACCCTTATGTTCATAGCAGCATTATTTACAACTGCCTTGATATGGAAGCAACCTAAGTGTCCATCAATAGATGAATGGATAAAGAAGCTGTGGAATATATATACAATGGAATACTACTCAGCCATAAAAAAAAGAATGAAATTTTGCCATCTATAGCAACATGGATGGACTTGGAGTATTTTATGCTAAGTGAGGTCAGTCAGACAGTGAAAGACAAATACTGTGTGACATCACTTGTATGTGGAATCTGAAAACTACAACAATCTAGTGAATATAACAAAAAAAGAAGCAGACTCACAGATATAGAGAATAAACTAGTGGTTACCAGTGGGGAGGGGAGGAGAGGCAATACAGGGTGTGGGAGAGGGAGGTACAAACTATTGGGTATAAGATAAACTCAAGGATGTATTGTACAAAATGGGGAATATAGCCAATATTTTGTAATAATTGTAAATGGAAAGTAACTTTTAAAAATTGTATAAAAATTTTTAAAAATTAAAAAAAATTGAAAACAAGAAATGTACAAAATAAAAACACACCAGCTCTTGGTTTTATTGATTTTTTCTATTTTTTAATCTCTATTTTATTTATTTCCTCTCTGATCTTTATTATTTCCTTCCTTCTGATGACTTTAGGTTTTGTTTGTTCTAATTTTTCTAGGTCATTAAGTTAGGTTGTTTATTTGGAATTTTTCTTATTTTTTTGAGGAAAGCCTGTATCGTTATGAACTTCCCTCTTAGGACTGCTTTTGCTGCATCTCATAGGTTTTGTATGGCTGTGTTTCATTGTCATTTGTCTTGAAGTATTTTTGATTTCCTCTTTGCTTTCATTGTTGACCCATTGGTCTTTTAGTAGCATACTGTTTAGTCTCCATGTGATTGTTTTCTTTCTCGTTTCTCTTTCTGTGGTTGATTTCTAGTTTCATGACATTGTAGACAGAGAAAATGCTGGAAATAATTTCTATCCTCTTAAATTTGTTGAGCCTTGTTTTGTGCCCTACTATGTGGTCTATTCTAGAGCATGTTCCATGTGCACTTGAAAAGAATGTGTATTCTGTTTTTTGTTTTTTTTGTTTTTTTTTAATGTAGTGTCCTGTAGATATCAATTAAGTCTAAGTGTTCTATTGTATCATTCAGGATCTCTGTTGCCTTACAGATTTTCTGTCTGGAAGATCTGTCCATTGATATCACTGGGTGGGGTGTTAAAGTCTCCTGCTATTATTGTCTTCCCATCAATTTGTCCCTTTACCTCTCTTAGTATTTGTTTTATGTGTTTAGGTGCTCCAATGTTGGGTGCATATATGTTAACGTGTATGATATCCTCTTCTTGTATTGATCCTTTTGTCATTATAATAGTGTCCTCCTTTGTCTATCTTTATGACCTTTGTTTTAAAGTCTATTTTGTCTGATATGAGTATTGCTACCCCCGCTTTCTTGTCATTTCCATTTGCATGAAATAGTTTTTCCACCCCCTTGCTTTCAATCTATATGTGTCTTTTGCCCTAAAGTGGGTCTCCTGTAGACAGTATATTGCAGGTTCTTGTTTCACTATCCAATCTGCCACTCTGTCTTTTGATCAGAGCATTTAGTCCATTGACATTTAAAGGAATTATTGATAAATATGTATTTATTGCCATTTTAAACCTTGTTTTCCAGTTGACTTTGTATTTAATCTTTGTTCCATTTTTCTGCTTTTTGTTTTTCCTTTTGTGATGTGTTGATTTTCTTTGTTATTACACTTGAGTTCCTTGGGTTTTGTGAGTCTATTGTATGTTTTTGGTTTGTGGGTATGTGAATTTCAAGTATGTTAACCCATAACTATATTTACTTGTTTTAGACTGATAGCCACGTAAGCTCAAACACATTCTTAAAGGTCTACATTTTCTTACTACTCTCCCCCTCACTTTGTAATTTTTATGTCCTATTTTACATCTTTATGTTTATCCTTTTGCTCTTCCTTATAATCACTTTCACAAAGTATTCAATTGTTTCTTAATCTATATAATGGCTTATATAAGTGATCTTCAATACTTTTATAAACTTGCCTTTCCTATTGTGATTTTCCCTTTCCTATAGATTCTTGCTTCTTTTCCATTTAGAGAAGAACTTTCAATATTTCTTTTAGGACATGTATAGTATTGCTGTATTCTTCTAGTATTTTCTTGTCTGAGAAATTTTTTCTCTCTCCTTCTATTCTAAATGATAATCTTGCTGGATATAGTATCCTAGCTTACAGGTTTTTCCCTTTCAGGGCATTAAATATATCTTGCCACTCCCTTCTGGCCTGCAACATTTCTGTATAGAAATCAGCTGATAGCCTTATGGGGTTCCCTTGTAACTAACTCTCTGTTTTTCTCATACTGCCTTTAGAATCTTTTATCTTTAAATTTTGCCATTTTAATTATGATATGTCTTGGTGTAGGTCTGTTTGGGTTCATCTTGTTTGGGACTCTCTGTGCTTCCTCTACCTGGATATCTATTTCTTTCTTTTGGTTTCACACGTTTTCAGCCATAATTTCTTCAAATACATTTTTGATCTCTTTTCTCGTTCTTCTCCTTCTGGAATCCCTATTATGCATAGGTTGGCATGTTTTATATTATTCCATAGATCCTGTATGCTGCTTTCTTCTTCTTTTTTTTAATTTGTCTTTCTGTCTGCTTTTCTGATTGGGTGATTTCCATCATTCTATCTTCCAGATCACTTATTCGTTCTCCTGCACTATTTAGTTTGCTATTTATTGCCTTTAGCTTGGTTTTCATCTCAGCAATTGAATTGTCTAATTTTGATTGGCTCCTCTTTATAGTTCTAGTTCCCTGTTACAGTGATCCACTTTTCTATTAATAGCCCTTTCTAATTCCTTTAGCATTTTATGATGTTCTTTTTGAACTAGGAGTCTGATAGACTGGAGAGGTCTGTTTTATTGTTTTTTCTTTCAGGGGGATTTCTCTTCTTTTAATTGGGAGTAGTTCCTCTGGGTTTTTTTTTCACTATATTTCTCTGACTCTATTAATTTAGGAGAAACAGTTATCTACTGTGGACTTGAAGGTCTTATATGAGGGAGACACCCTGTGTAGCATGTAAGAGTACAATATTTTGGGTGCAGGAGTGTTTTGGGTATGGATGCCTGCCATATCTTTGCTCAGAGTGTGCTGGCTGTTGGTCCCTTGATAGTGGGTGTGTTCAGTGTTGTGGTTACCAGAGTCTGCACTAGATGTTGGGCAGGGCCTCCTCTTTGATCTGTGGTTGTCATAGCCCTTTAGGGACAGGGTCTGCTCCCCACTTGTTGGAGTAGAAGCTCCCAGATCTGGTTCTAAGCTTCATAGTGAGATAGGTGGGACTGGATTGCTCCCTCTAAGAAAGGAGGCGCTGAGTGTTCTTCTGCAAGAGGTGTTCGCTGGGACCTGTGATTCTGTGATGTTGCCTGCCACCTGGTGTGCATGCCCACAAAGATCACTGTTGCTGGCACTGCCATCAGGGGCTGCCTCCACATGGGAGCTCCAGTAATTGGCTTGGAGCTCCCTTAAGCATGCATGTGTGCTCACAAAGCTGCTGGTGTGAAAACTCACGGGCACTGTGTCCCCTGAGCCCACAGTTAATCAGCTCAAATGGCCCTCAGGCATGCATGTGCAGTCCTGGTCCCAATATCCACCACAGCAAGAACCCGCCTGAGCTGTATCCCAGCACCTGCAGTAGGATTGGTGGTAATGGGCTCAGATTTCAGCCCTGCCTCCACATGTGCCCACAAAGTTCACAGAACCCACAGCTGCCAGAGTCTTTGCTCCACTGTAAGCATGCTGATAATGAGGCTGCTATGCAAACCCATGTCCCTCCCTTCCTGTGTTGACATGGGATTCCTATGGAGGACACACACTCCATCCTGCACGTGCCCCCAGTTGCAGCCCAACTG
This sequence comes from Tursiops truncatus, assembly GCF_011762595.2. Lineage (NCBI taxonomy): Eukaryota > Metazoa > Chordata > Mammalia > Artiodactyla > Delphinidae > Tursiops > Tursiops truncatus. The sequence goes on from NC_047041.1 coordinate 8,265,544, forward strand.
CACTCCAGTCCCTATGACCTGTCTCTGTGCAACCAACATGAGTCCTCTCCCTATGTCTGTCCAGTGAACCCCCAGTTTCAGCACGCAACCACTGTGCACACCAGCAGGCATACATCTCAGGCTGGGATGGGTGGTGATGTGGCCAGGACTGTCTGTACTGGTCTCTCTCTACCCTGTGGGGCTGCAGGCCAGCTCCTACACTCTCCTCTCAAGCCTCTGAAGCTCCTTACCTGTCCTGGCATAACTCCCAGCCAGGTTCCCAGGGTGAGGGAACTTTTCCTCTTTCAGACCTCCCTCCCTGGGGTGCAGGTCCCATCCCAACTCCTCTTCTTCTCCCTTTTCCCTTTGTCCTACAATTTGTTTTCCATGTAAGTAGCCTCTGTGGAGAGGATGGACACTAAGGAAATGTACTACTTTGAGGAGTCTAAACCTCATTTCAATAGGACTTGATAACATTGTTCAAAGGTGAATTTAACTCAAAGATACATGCACCCCAATGTTCATAGCAACACTATTTACAGTAACCAAGACATGGAAGCAACCTAAATGTCCATTGACAGAAGAATGTATAAAGAGGATGTGGCGTATATATGTATAATGGAATATTACTCAGCCATAAAAAAATGAAATAATGCCATTTGCAGCAACATGGATAGACCTAGAGATTATCATACTAAGTGAAGTAAGTCAGACAAAGACAAATATATGATATCACTTATATGTGGAATCCAAAAAGTGATACAAATGAACTTATTTACAAAACAGAAACAGACTCACAAATATAGAAAACAAAGTTATGTTTACCAAAGGGGAAAGAGGGGAGGAATAAATTTGGAATATGGGATTAGCAAGATACAAACTTCTATATATAAAATATATAAACAACAAGGACCTATTGTATAACTCAGGAAACTATATTCAATATCTTGTAATAACCTATAATGGAAATGAATCTGAAAAAGAATATGTACATGTATAACTGAATCACTTTTGTGTATACCTGAAATATTGTAAATCAGCTATACTTCAATTTAAAAATCAAAATTAAAAAAAGAATATTAAGCCCAGCTCCAACATCTGGGTCTATTTGTATATAGCTCTCCACTGGTTAAACTCAGGGACCCTTCTCTATCCCCCACCACTTGGGAAGATGCTTGATCCACATGTTCTCACTAAAGTCCTCAGTGGAGGGAGAGGTTAGATCTGTGCTTATGAACAGATGAAGATCCTCCTGTTACCCATATATGTCTGTGTTTGGCTTGAGCCACCAAATGATAAAAACGAATCCCTCTCATTGATTCTCAGCTCTGCTTCTAAACCCCCTTCCATCCCTCCCTCCCTGCGCTGAGCACATATTTTACCTCCTAATGTTTTCTCTCTGTGTCAAATATCAGGGTTTTTGGTGTAATTTTTTATGGAAGGAAGAGACATGGAACTAGTACATGGAAACTGATTCAAGGGCTGATTGGGTTGGGGGCCAGTGAGTCCAGAAGAAAGAGAGATGATTGTGGAAGACAATATATAGTCTTAATAATCTATTAATCCTTTAATAGTCCCAAACAGCCTCTAGTCAGTTGTGTAGGTTCCATATTTGCCAGACAAACTGTTTGATCCCAGCCATGATTCTCTTGCCCTATGTCTTGCTGGGTTCTCACTCATAAGTGTGTTGACAAAGAGAAGATGAAGGAGACATTGGAAGCAATTAAGCCATGTTTTAGGAAGAAAAGAGAAGTCATCAGTGAAATGCAAATCAAAACTACCTTGGAACCCCCATACATCATAGGAATATAAAATGGTGTAGCCACTTTGGATAACACTTTGGCAGTTCTTTTAACTTTTTTTAGAAAGTTAAACAATGAATTACCATATGACATAGCAATTTCATACCCAGGTATTGGTGAAATAAAAATACTTTTAAGGCAGAACAAGAAAATCTTTAAACATAAGATTCCGTCTCTATCCATTTGGGCCACTACCCCTCTTTACTGTGCATTGTGCATCCACATTATACATTATCCAGATCTCCTTAGAAGACACAGGAATACCTGCTTGACCGAAAACAGCAATTTTCTCCTGGCATCAGCAAGGTAACTCCTTAGGAGATAACATTCCTTTCTCAATCCTGTAAGGGGTCACGATGACCCACTACTTGCCTTGTAAGTGCAGATCTGGACTATGTAAACTATCCATATGTTACTTTGATATATAATCTGTTGTCTCAAAAACGTATATAACTGTGCTTTGACCTCTAATGGGTGGAACAGTTCTTGGAGATTTCTGAAAGAGTATTTCCTGGGTTATAATCCTCAAGTTGGGTTGAATAAAATTCCCCATTTCTTTCTTGGATTGACTATCAATTAATTTTTTCATTGACAGTATATACCTAAGAGAATTAAAAACAAGCTGACACAAAAATTTGCACACAGGTGTTCATAGTAGCATAATCCATAATAGGCAAAACGTGGAAAAAACCCAAATGTGTGTTAACTGCTGACTGGATAAACAAAATATGGTCTATCCGTACAATGGAATACTATTCAGCAATAAAAAGAAATGACATACTGATACATACTTGTCTACTTAAAGAAAAATGTACAACATAAGAGTTGTGAGTTTATGTTTTATTTAGTGACTTACTGAGGACTATAGCCTGGGTGACATCCTCTCAGTAACTCTGAGGAAATTACACAAAAGAGGCAGAGGAGAAGCCAGTTTATATGATTTTTGGCTAAGGAATATGTGTATCCAAGCATACATCTTGGTGAAAGATTACTGCTAGGCACAAAGAACACATATCTCAAGTTAACGATTTTAGTGTTTTTCCTATGTATGGGAAGGTACAAGAATCTGGTGTCATTAAAATTCTTCCTGAGATATACAACTATCTAAGGGGCCTGCTTGTCCACAGCACAGGGTGCTCCATCTGTTATCATCTTTCTTTCCTCTTAGAGTGCACTGTCGGTCAGCACTGCAGTGGGTTACAACTTAACTCTTGAGGAACCAGGTGGTGAGCAGTGCTCTCTGTTCTTCTTTGTTTACATGCCACAACATGAGGGAACATTGGAAATGAACAAACAATTAAATAGAAACGGATAAATGCTTTCAAATGTCAGCTGTGCCTTCATCTTTGGGTTTTCTGCATCCTCAAAAAACAAAAACAAAAAAACCCTTTAAAAAACCTCTTTCAAAGGTTGGAAAATTCAAGAGAAGAATAGTATTTTATAACATATGAAAACTATATGAAATTCAAATTTTAGTGTCCATGAGCAAAATTTTGTTAGAACACAGCCACGCTCATTTATTCACCTATTTTCTGTGGCTGCTTTTTGCTGCAAATGACAGAGTTGAATAGTTACAAAAAGACTGTATGGTTCACAAAGCCTAAAATGTTTACTCTCTGGTCCTTACAGAGAATGTTTGTCTATTCTTGCTCCAATAAGTAACTTTTGGATTGGGGAGAGTATTGTGAACTTTGGAGACAGATCGTCTGGGTGGAAATCTACTGCCACAGTTTTGGGAACCTATTATACCTCTCTAGGCTTTAGTTCCCTCATCTATAATATGGGAATAATAATAGTACCTCCCTCACAGAGCTGTGAGAGTTAAAAGATATAATGCATACAAGAGTACTGCTTTTGATACCTGCAACTTACGATTATCATTGTTGTCTTATTATTGGCTGCATCACGGAAAGATACAAATGCTCAGAGCAGACACAATCATAAGGACTGGATACATTTTAGTGACATTCAACATCTTTGCACCTTTGAAATGTACCTTTGGGTGAAATATTTAAACATCAAGCATTGGTGGATGAAAAATGGGTACTTAGTGTGCCAGAATAAGATCACGTATGCACTCTGCTTCTTATTCTAACGATAATTCCACCACTCAGAATTATCTTCAGTCTTCTGTCTTTGCAGATGGACTTTCTCTGGTTTTCCATCACATGGATGAAGATGAGCACCCCATAGCAGCTGAGTTTCATAGTACAGTTCTAATCACATTCGAAGAATTCGATTCTAAAATCCAATAACAAATTGCCAGGAAAGAGAATTTTATTGACTCAACTTGGGTCAAGTGTCCACTCCACCACTGATCCAGTCAACCCACACCAGAGGAAAGTCTTCTAACGTCCACATGGTTTGCACCCTTGAGGAGATGTGTCTAAACTCACTCTCCCACCCAGCCTGTGGCATGTTTTCTGTGAATGCAAAAACAAGCTATGGTGATCCGGAGACCATTATCAGGTGATAACCAAAAAACGCAGAAGGCTGCAAATAAGAAAAAGAGTTTATTTAGAGTTCTAAGAATTACATTTTGGGAGGCACCAATTCGAATGGCAACTCAAATGTGCTCCAGGGGGAACAGAAAATAGCGGGGGCTTCTAAAGGCAAAAAAAGATATTCCAGAGAAGTAATGAAAGTTATCTTTACAGAACTACGATTGGTGCCGGCAGACTTTCAGTCACTTGCTGGAAGCACATTGGTTGCTAAGCTGTGGTCTCTAAGGAGTAAAGAAGGCAAGTTCCAGGTGGTCTCAGGATGGATGGGTCCAAAGTTTATGTTGGGTTTAGGGATGGACGTGTGTAAGTTCCACTTCCTTAATAGCCTCCCAACTCCATCTTAAATCACTTTGACATAAGTGACTCCATTTTTTAAAAATTTTTTATTTAAGCCACTTAAGAGATTTGTGTTACAACACCTAGCCCACTCAACTAACCCATCATTTATGGACTCCCCTCACACTTCTACTGTTTTCAGCTTTCAAAGACTCTCCCTCCTCCTTCAGTTCCTGCCCCCAGAACATGCAGAATCACAAATGCAGCCTTCCACAGATGCTGCCTTTTTAAGCAGCAATCGATGTGACTGATGATTTAGGGCCTGAAAAGGGAGAAGGTAGCCTTGAACCTAGCTATGCCCATCAATCTTCACCCCAATTTGGTTTCAAAAATTATCCCTGGGGCATCTCGCAATGAAGGAAAGGAAAGGGGGCCTGAAAACAGAACGAGCCTGAGGCTGCTTCTTAAAAGGGACCCATATTCAGATCACAGAATCTTGGAGACTGTGGTGGTTGAAAGGGATCCTAACTTAGCTTCATCCACCACGTCAGGGCAAAAGCTGGGCCCTGTCTTTAGAACTTGTTGCAGAGAGGTGAGTCATGGCAGCATCTAAATTCCACAGTAACACTGAATTTAAAGAGCTTCATAGGAACACATAGGCTGCTACAACCCTGGTATCCATAGGAAATGGTGTCACCTGGAAAGGGACAGAGAAGAGGGCAAGTGAGGTCCCAGAACCCAGGCTGCAGGCCCATGGGCATGGGGCCCAGCATATCCTGGTATGCAGCTCAGTAAATATTCCTGAACGAAATCACAGGATCAATGCATCAACCAACTAATCAAGAATGAGGGGAAAATAGCACATCCCATGGAGGACTCATGCTTCTGGTAGGGTGAATGTCTGCCTCCTGGGAATGAGATGCTGGAGATAGGCCCCCTAATGGGCTCTCCTAAAATAGCTCTGCAAGCTCTGTATATTAGAGCTCAATCCATTCCCTCCACACGAGAGGGCAGAGAGGATGAATGGAAATTGCCCTCTCCACTCTGACCATTTCTCCCCCAGTCTATGTCCCTAGTTCCCCAAAACCCCATCACAGTCAGGTCCCACTCAGAGGAATTTCAGCAGCCCAGTTCTAGTTACCCTCAGGAGCTAAACTCCTTACTTTGCTTACAGGTCACCATCCCAATTAATAGTGAGTGGCAGCCCAGTACCACAACGAGATGAAAATGTTTCACTAGGTTAAGAAAAGAAAACCAACCCCTTTTCTATGCAGTTCCTACTCCCAGGGTTCCTGAGGGGTCACTTCCCTGAGTCCTACAGGCACCCAGCCTTGTTCTTGGGACCCAGGCTCTCATGGTGTCCCATGGAGGGTTCATACTATCCTCCCACCCTGAACACCCACTGCCAGCCCCTAACCTCTGGCAAAGGTCACCCAGGAGACTTCTCAGGCCCCACCTACCTTCGTAGACCTTCCTCAGGAAGCACTGCTGGCTGCCTTGAGTGTGGCAGAAGCTTCCCCTGTTCTCGCAAACCCCGCTGGCATTGACTCGGTGACACTGGAAACATTCTAGAGCTGGAAAGTCAAAGCAGCATAATAAGGCTCTTACGTCCCAGCATCCCGGCTGCTCAGGAGGGAGCACACCTGTGACCCAGGTGCGCCTGGACACTGACCAGCTCCCAGTGCCTGAGGAATGTGCTGAAAGCAGGTCATTTCTCCGTGCTTGGCTTGCACCTGGGAGGAGGCGTGCACGCCTCTAGGCACAAGGTCTGCACCTGAGCACAGAGGGCTCTGCCTGTCCTCCCAGGGATGGGCTGTGCTGCTGGAGGAATGAGGTCAAGCCTTTCACTGCAGCTCCATTGACCCCACTTGCCAACTGATTATCACCCCAACACCAAGGGGCACCATTGAAAATGTTCCATGTGAATGGCATCTGCAGGAGCAGAACAGGTGATGGTTGGAGTTGCGAAGGAGTCGGCACTGCCCACCCCTGCTCCGTCCTGGCTGCAGCTTCACAAAGCCTCCCCTCACCCTCCTTCACACAGAGCCCCACCCTCCACTCTCCCTTTCATCTGAGGAGTCGGGCTCCAAGGAGAACGCCAGGACTCAGCCTAAAAGGAGAGCTGAAGGGGACAGGTAGGGGAGAGAAAGGACGGGTGGGAGGAGGAGGATGGGAAGTAAAAGAGAAGATTGGAAGTAAGAGAGTGAGGCAAGCCAGGGGGAGATTGAGGAGGGGAGGGGAGGAGAGGAGGGGAGGAAGGAAGGGAGGGAGGAAGAGAGGGAGGGAGGGAGCTTCCAGACAAACACTTGCCCTGGAGCCTCCTTCTTGGGATGAGCACCCAGTGGTCCCTGCGCTCCCTGCGTTATTCACCAAACAGTGAGCACTGACATCTGGGAGGCCCTATTCCATGTGTTGGGAATTGAGTGCTGAAGGAGCACTAAAACATGCATTCCACTTATTTAAACAATAAACAAATAAATGGGGAAAATGACTGACAATGAAAAAGAAGAAAGGTTATTTCAGGTCCTGGTGACTTGTGAAGATGATGAGATGGAGGAAACATGGAGGAGACAGCGTGGGGAGACCTTGGGCAGGCAGAAAAGCTTTCTCAAGTGTGATTTAAGCTCAAACCTGAATGATTTTGTTTTTAAAGCTGACTACTTAAACGGCTGGGAGAAGTTGGGAAACTGGTTCCAGGAAGATCCACAGGCAAGTGCACAGAAGGGTTCTGAGACGGAATTAGCTTGGCCAGCTTGAGAAACAAGCAGAACAACACAGGTAAAGTGGAAAAGGGTGAGAATATTATAAAATGGGACTGAAGAGGTCGGTAGAGACCAGACCATAAGCACGTATCTGCTTAGACCCGCACTGTTGTACATGGTATCCACAGGACTTACATGGCTGTTGAGCCTGTGAAATGCGAGTAGTCCAAACAGATGGGCTGTAGGTCAATTTCAAACACTTAGCACACAAAAAAATTTTAATTGCTCATCAGTAACTTTGATGTTGATTACATGCTGAAGTAATATTTTAGATGTATTGGGTTAAATAAAGTGTACTATTAAAGTTAATTTTACACATTTCTTATTTTTTTAATATGCCTACTAGAAGATTTAGAATAACATCTGTAGCTCAGCTTATATCTTATTTGGACAGGACAGTTTAGGCCATTGTAAGAACTGGGATTTTATTCAAAGTTGGAGGAAGCCATCAGAGGTTTTTCAATAGAGAATGACATTAACTGATCTATGTTTTGCAGTTTCACTATGTTTTTCTATTCACTGCAGGTGTGCAGACAATAGATTTTAAAGAAAGAGAAAGTAACAGAGGGCTAGGAAAGAGGGTGGAAACTGGAAGGAAGCCACAAGTCAACCGAATCCGTGCAAAATGTGAGAAATTAAAGGTCAAGTATAAATGAAATATTTATGTGGGAAACAGGGGCTGGGAAAGCTACAGCAGAACAAATAGAAGGTCATTTCAATGTGCTTGCCACGACCTCATCATTTTTTGTGTAGTTTAAATCTGAAACTATACATTTTTTTATTTACTCACACATTTTTATCTTGCAGTAAAGCTTTTCGCCTGGAATGAACTTTGAAAAATGCACACTCAGTAGAAAACTGAGCACTCAATTCCTCTTCCTCTAAACTTAATGATGACTGTATAACTTGAACAGCCTGTCTGTCAATATTTACCATTGCCCCTGGGCCTGTGCTGTCCCTGATCCCATGAAAACCTCCTAAAGATACAAATCTGCTTAAGAATTTCAGTGGCTCTTTTGAAAGTTAGTAGTTATTTGAAGAAGGCTGTGCCCTAGGATGATTTCACTTGTGCAGCTGCAACAGAGGCCTCACGTATCACTGACTGAAGCAGGTGTAATTCCCATTGTTCTCCCTGTAGCCCTCAGCCTTCACCTCCACATGCTTGTGACTGCAACACTTGTGACTCTGACGGGGGGCTGTAGGACACACTCGCTGTGCATACAGGGCAGCTGGAACAGTGGAGAGCAGATGCCTCTGGGAGCGTCCCTCTCCCAAGAACAGATGGGGAATCGGTGGGTGACTACTCCAACTTTCTCACCCATGAGTTGGATCCTCTACACTGTCCTCCAGAATTTCCAGCAGGATGGATTCCATTTGCCCACCACGGTGTCCAGCTTATTAACTTCATTGCATATTCTGTCTTACTTCCCCACGCGCGTCCTGGTATTTCCTGGGATCACCTTCCAGACAAATGATTTTTACTCCTATCAGCTTCAGAGGGAAGCACAAGCCAGGATGATGGATTTTCATTTAGATCAAATGTGTGTTCTTCTAAATTAATTTTTTATATTTTTTATTCTGAGTCTTCTTGTGCTTTTACAAAACAAACAAAACATTGACTATTAACAGACTGATTCCGTTTGCTGAAGAAGGACATTGGAAACAAATGATGCCTATTAATGCCAATGATCATTCCAGTTTTCAATCAATCATGGAATCAAATAAAAGCTATGAAAGTATATTCTGTAGAAGGTGAAATACCTGACTTTTTGTGAATGCTATAATAAATTTAATTTAAAAGTCCACATAGAACATAAAATCATTTCTTTTTACTGTGAAAGAATAAATACAAATGCTGGTAGAATATAATATTGCAGCAAAAAAAAAAAAAAGTTTTTACTTAATTGAGGCCCAGAGAGCAAAAAATGCCCTGATAGTTGGTTTTGATTCACACATAATTCTGAAGTGTGTCCTAACTGTGTCCAAACCAGATAGTATATGAATATAAATAAATATATATGTAAATACTTTATATATTTTAATGTTATATATTATAATGTTAAAATATATAATATATATAACATATAGAATATGTTATTTTATGAATTATATATATGAAAAAATATATTTTATATATTATATATGTATGTGCACATACACACCCACAGATAAAATAACTGAACTGTAAAATTTTGTGATGTGGAATAAAAAATAGTCTTTAGCAAAATTTCTCCCTGCTCCTTGTCATCAAGCAGATCTGAAAATGGTTTAGCTTCTAAGGAACTACATTGTGATTCAATCTAAGTGTGCTACAACAGTAATGAACATTTTGTAAAAGGTCCTGCAAATATCAGTTGCATTTTGGTCAGGTAGTAGATTTTGACTCCATTTTTTTATGTTTCACAGCTGGCAGCCTTGAAGTCTCTCCCCTGTGCCCCACATCTGGGCCTCAGGAGCTCCCTCCTTTACCACTGGTGGGAGTTTCAAACCACACAAGCCCCTACCTGAATGCAGGAACCCTTGCCCTGTCTGTCCCCCTCACCACCATAGAAATTTGAGTCTCCTTTCTCCGTTCCCTCAAGCCATCTTAAGACACCTGGCAGTAAGCCCTGCTCTCCCGAGAAAGCCTCATTAGGTAAGTAATAAATCTTTTCATACTCTCCTGGTGCATATGTGACATCATCAGTCTTGACATCTGATCCAAGTTTGGGTGAGGGTCCATCCTGTTTCTACAGTATAACCCCAACAGTCTGAAATCTTAAAGTAGTCAACAAATGGAGTACCCAAGTATTTCAGCTTTCAAAAATGTTTAACCAGTTGAAGTTATGAAAAACAGACTTTCAAGCAAAAAGATATTGAAATGTATTCCTACGAAAGCAGAATGCCCCAGATTAAATTGTAAAATGTATATGGTCGTCTTATCTGTTGGACATTCTAATGTCAAGGCAAGCAGACAAAGAGTCAAAGAGAGAGGCAGTGCCTGGAAACATAACCTGCCACTCACCCAGGTTCTCCTCAGTCCCCATTGCCCTCCTACATGCTCCCCAGAGGGCTCACCTTGCAGGAATCTCAGCAGTGAGGACAGGACCACCAGCAGCAGCAGCAGGAGGCACTTACCCATCTCTGGATTTGGCCCCAGCACCAAAGATTTACAGAAGGCAGGACAGAACCACAGGCCTTGAGAGCCTCTGAGATATGGCTTTATAATTCCAGGCTGGGAGGAGCAGCCAATGGCAGCCCAGGCAAAGGGCTGTACTTCCACAGACAAAGAGCAAACAGGGTCCCTGAAGGAACTGGGGCCCTGCATTCCTTTCAGCATTATTGGCCCTGCTCACCTCCACTGGCCCTACTGAGGGAGCCAAGTTATGTAAGAAGAGCTGGCTCTTTTGTGTCTCCATTTCACAATTGTAAAATGGAAGACTAGAGTCTGACTTACACTGCCTAAGGATTTGGGAATTCAATTGAGTTAGTGACGTTTTATAATCTAAGATGTTTGCCATATTGAAAGGAACTACTGAGGTATGGTGTGAACAAAAATACTCCTATTAAGGATACTCTCTTATTAAAATAAGCCTAGGGAAATAAACACATGCTTAGACTTTGTAAAGTGCAGGCTGGACACAAATAGATTTTGGTGGTAGTGTTACCAACCAAGGTTCCTGGCCTCCTTAATCAAAAGAAATTGATCAGAGGCCAGACAAGAAATTCAGGCAAGGCTTTATTGGGGCCCCTGCTGCAGCAGGGGAAAGTGAGAACTAGCAACAGTTTCCCTTATTCACTCGCTCACTCAGAGGAGGTGAGCTGGTTCCTTACATGGGGTGAGGTAGGGGTGGGTCCAGGGGTCAGGCTGGAGGGGTGGCTTAGGTGGTCTGCCCACCCCTTTGGTGGTGTTGTGTACAGGGGGCATACGTAGGACCCTGCTTTTGCTCCCGGCTCTTCAGAAGTGGCAGTTGTGCTTTTGGTCTCTTTGTATCTTGTTGTCCATAATCTGCCCCAACTGCACATGCACACAGTTATTTCTAGTCCCTTATAGTTTCTTTGTATTTTGTTGCTGGAGGAGACATTTGTCCAGGTGCAAGCACTGCAGCAAAGGGTCCTAGGTCCCAGGTCCCAGCCTGTCTCAGTGTTATTGTCTCCTTTCTTGGAAATGAAGCACATCTGCATTTGTTTTTTCACGTTTTGGCAAACAGGAGCAAAATGGAGTATTTCTCCATTTCTCCATCTTCAAGATTTATACTACAAGCAACCCAGAGTTCTTGTTGTCAGTTTTTCATCTCACTATTCCTTTTTAAATAAAATTTTCTTTTCTATTCTGGATGCTAGATTAGAGCCAGTGGAGAACTCTCTTTCCAGAATGGTGTCAGGAGGAGATCTGCAGACCCATTCCCACCCCATCCAATGAAACAACTATAACTGGCAAAAGCTATTTTTAAAACAATCATTTTAAATCTCTGGAAAATGTCCTAAGGGCATACAGCAAATCAAGAAACTTTTTTTTTTCAAGAAAATGTACTAAATCTCAGTAGGAACAGTGAGAATCTGTGGCATCTGAACCATAACTTGCACAGGTCTGCATGAAAGAAATTCCACTCTAGGAAGGTATGGCCAAGAAAAATGGGGCATTCTTTACCCCAGCTCCCAGTGGAGGGACATGGCATCTCACTGGGAGGGTCAGACCACTAGCATTCCTCAAGCATCGTAGTTCCAAGTTGCAAAAGCTAAATTCCTGCAAGTATGGCCAAGACAAATGTGTCCCTTCCTCCACCAACCATGCTCCCCACCAGAAAGCAGAGCCTCTAACACAGGTGTGGCAGTCTGATAATATTGGGTCCCAATTGCCCTCAGCTATGGCAGAGGTTCCATTTCAGGAGAGGCAAGACAAGAAGACCAAAGGCTACTCCCCCTGTGCAGTACCTTGCTTGGAAAGCAGGGATGTAGCTCTTGGCTAAGTAGGTCTCTGCCCCTCCACAAACTCTGGGCTTAGAGATTTTGCCAAGAGAGAGGGGCAGTCCATAGGAGCTTAAGAATCTGAAGTTCTCCCCAGAAAAACAAACTTTATTCTAAACAGAGTGTGCGGACATTCAAGAATAAGGGCATCCTCAAAAACAATGGAGATTTTGGTGGTAAGCAATTAAAGAAGAGGCTCTTATCTCCCTGAAAGCAACACGTTAAACTGTAGGTTAGCTAGTTTACCAGAGAGAACCAGAGAAAGAAACAGCTAAGAAAAATCCTACTGGGAGCAGAACAAATATGAAAGACTGGCCTGAAAAGTGACCTTTATAAAAGGGATCTGAAATTAATTGGATCAGACAATGAAGCTTTTCATGTCCTAAGTCATTGTCAATAGAGCCATCAGCCAGTTAGTCATGGAGCCCACAGCTTGGTGTGACACAAGTAGAGGCAGACAATTTCACAGAGAATCAGGGAAAGAGATGGTCCCAAAGAGCCCTGGTAGGCCACTCTCATCCCAGGATGACTGTGACCATGCACCAGCCTGTGCCCTCTGAGGGGTGACATCAAAGCTGTCACACTGCAGGGAAAATAGATTTCACTAAAATAGTCCAGCCAAGTCGCTAAACAAATAAACAGGAAAATGACAACAACAACAAGCCCGGGAGGGTAAGGTGAAACAGCAGGAATCAATATCCAGAGTTACTACAATAATTTACCTAAAGTATTCAGTTTTCAACCCAAAATTATGAGACATGCAAAGAAACAGGAAAGTATGACCTATACACATAAAAAACCCACAAAAAACAGGCAATAAAAACTGCCTTTGATGGGGGGGTGTCAGAGGAGTGGATGGGGAGATGGTCAAATTTTTATTATAAGATGTCTAAGTTCTGGAGATCTAATGTGTAGCATGGTGACTATACTTAATAAAACTGTATTGTATATTTGAAACTTGCTAAGAGAGTAGATCTTAAGTGTTCTTACCACACACACACACACACACACACACACACACACACAAGGATAACTTGTAAGATAGATGTTTTAATTAGCTTGATTGTGGTAATCATTTCACAGTGTATACATATATGAAATCATCATGTTGTAACTTTTAAATATACATAATTTTTATTATCAATTATACCACAGTAAAGCTGGGGTAGGGGGTTTCAACCGAAAAAAATACACACACCCTAAAAGTTGAGAGTTATGTTTTATTCGGCAGAAATTTTTAGGACTTTAAGCCCAGGAGGCAACTGCTCTGAGGAGGTGTGGGGGGAGCCAGGATATATAGGAGTTTTGCAAGAAGGGCAGGTAGTCTGAACGTCAAAAGATTATTGTTAATTAAAGAAAACCAGATATTGCAAATTAAGGAATTTAGCACTTTTCTGTAAATGGGAAGATGCAAGAGTCTGGGCTCACTGAAATCATTCCTTTGATATGCACCTCAGCTATCTGAGACCAGTATCCTGTGTTTTCACATCCTGAGTTTCCACAGGGCTCACTGTGGGGAGTGGCTGCAGTCTGAGGGCTGCTAGATGGCAGGCATTCTTCTCCTTCCTGAGTTCCCTCAGTGCTCATGAGCTCACCAATGGTGGCTGCAATCTCTGATGACTGTGACATCCTTTGTTTACTGATGTGGCAGGAAATATAACATTTCTCAGGGGAAAGAAACTTTCCATGAGACATCCTAGATGTCACATTTAACAAATATAAAATTATATGTTTGGTTCTATTCCTCTGAGGAACCTTGATTGACACATCATCCAGAAAGTTCAACAAATTCTTAGTAGGATGAACACAAGAGATTTACACCTAGGCATATCATAGTAAAAATGTTAAAAGGCAAAAAAACATCTTGTAAACAGCATGAAAACAAATGACTCATGACATACAAGGGATTCCTTCAATAAGGTTAAAAGCTGACTTCTCTTTAGAAATAGTGGGGGCCAGAGAAGATGGGATGACAAATTTAAACTGCTGAAAGAAAAAACAAAACTGTCAACCAAGAATCCTACATTCACAAAATTCATCTTTCAAAAATGAAGGTGAAATACAGACATTCCCAGATGGACAGCCAGTGCAGAGGGTAGGGGTGGGAGGGTGGTAAACAGCATCCCATCCTCTGGGTTGTTCTCCAGACTAAGAGAGAGATTTCTACTGAATAATATATACTATATATAAAATGCATCCCAATGAAAGATGCTGAAAGAAAAAAAAAGCAGTTTTTTTTTATCTCATACATATATTAGAAATGATTTTTAATGTGTTGTTGGGAAATGTTCCCTGATTCCGTACTGCTTCTATAAAAGATCCAGACATGTACATGTATACAGTTGGGAGCTGGGCATGTGTACAGTTTAAAGATAAAAAATGTTTGCTCTCACTCTCCTAGAAACATTTCACTTTTCATGAACCATAAGAATTAGATCTCTAATTACTTGTTTACTTAATTGCTCTGATTCAGGAGAATAATAAGCAACAATCTTCCCTCATCTCTCTCAAAGTGTAACTGAGCAGGAACCTATGGGGCCTTCCCAGGACAGGCCTTGCCCCCATATCTTCTGCTTTAGCTCTTCTCTGAAGTACCTAGATAATAGTATTTGATGCAAATTTCATGAGTTGTTTTCCAGATGTGAAAACCCCCCGCCAAATGGAAGATGTGAACTACTTGATGACCATGAGCACATAGCTCCAGGCCTCCCAGAGCCTAAGGACTGATAAAGTTAACCCCTGTGACACCACCCTGTTCCATCATCATCAGCCAATCAGAGAATTGTACAGGATCCGAACACCATACCCTGTGACCTCCTCTCCATTACCTGGCTTTTAAAACTGCTTTGCCAAAACCCTTCGGGTAGCACAAAGCTTTTTGGGGCATGAGCCACCTCGTCTCCTTGCATGGACTTGCAATAAACCTTCCTCTGCTCCAAACTCTGACATTTCAGTTTGTTTGACCTCACTGTGCGTCAGGCACATGAACCTTCATTAACAATTTTGGTGAGCCAGCCAGGAGTCTGTGCCCGTGGCTGGTCAAACCTGGCCTGGGGCAGCCCCTTCCCTGAGCCTCCAGCAGCTGTTGGAGCCCATTTCACTCCAGGGATCTTGGAGGGACTGTCCCCAACAGGCGTTGGTCTCCCATGGCATGAGGCTGTTTGAGGCGGAGAAACATCTGGAGCTGTGGTCCACATTCGGTGTCATTGGGTGAGCTGCTCCAGCTTGCGCAAGCTGGGAATTCTCTCCACTCCATTTGGGCTGCTTCCCTGGTGGGAAGTGAGCCACTTGAGGGTAAGTCACTCTGGTGTGTACAACCAGAAACATAATCCCCCCTCAATTTGGGCTTTTCCTTTACAGGACAAGCCAATTTGTTTGATTGGGGTACCCTGTTGGAGAGGGGAATTGTTGTTGTACTCTACCCGATTTGGGAACCAGTTCATTTGCTTTTTGAGAGCCAGGCTTGCCAATTTGTTTGGAGGCCTCCGTTTGGGAGTGGAAGTGGAATTTTAGACTACACCTCTTCTGATTTTCTGTCTGTGTGACTGTAGCTTAGTTGTTTGTGTTTTTGTGTGTATCATTTTGGGGTGAGCCACTCATAGTCCATTCTTTCTGGCTATGCCTCCTCTGATTCTTTGTTGTGGGACCATGAGTTTGTGGTTTATATGTGTGTTAGTACTTGCCTTGGCCAGTTGAGATGTCTTTGGTGAATGATGGGGCTCATGTGTGATGACACCAGGGTATCCTTCCCTATTGCATAGGTTTCACCTGTGGTGGAGCATTGGTTGAGATTTTCCCTTTTGAACTAGCCACGATCATTCGTTCAGCTTCATCTCCAATGGGACATTGGTTGGGGTTCTCCCCTTTTGGACTGATGGGAAACTGGTTGGAAATCTTCCTTTTTTGAGAGTCTAGGGAACTGTGACCCTGAGAGACCGATTTGAATTGCTGTTTGCTTGATATATGATAACACTGGCCATGAATAGTTAAGTATGGATGATCAGAGCTCTTTTCCATCTTATAGTCCCCTAGAGTATTTTTGTAAAACTAATAGATCTTTAGCTATGCTTCCTAAATGAAAGAAAATGCCTCAATACTCCCTGAGACCTGGAGGGCAAAGGCCCCTAATGGCTTGGCTATTATATCAAAGTAGATCTTTTGCAATTGCTTTTATCTTGTGGGTATGTGTGTGTCTGTGAATGAGTGTCTTGGTACCTGAGTCCAAATCCCTTTTTCTCTTCCTGGTTTTGCTGAAAGAGGGTCATGCAAAAGTGAGCAGATGATATGTATTATCGTATTTGTTTCTTTAAACTGAGGTGGATATTTGGGAACAGGAAAAAAGAAAGCTCTCTGAAAATAGCTGAAGATGGCTGGGTTTGGTGTAAGTAGTTAGAAGAGGAATTTGCATTTCTCTTCCTGTGCCTTTGAAATGTAAATGATTTACCTGGGTTCTCTGGAACTTATCTAATCAATCTGTGTTGCTTGGTACTGGAAAAAGGGATGCAGGAATAACATTCAAACTGTTGGGAATGTTCCCTCAGCTAAAGTTTAATTCATAAGCTTCATAAGGGTAGGAAGAAACTTACAGTAAAATCTGTTAATTACAAAAGGGTGAAAGAGGTCCAACAGGGACAGGCACTTTTGGTTATGCATTTCATAGCCCAGTCTTCCCTAGACATCAGGCACAAAATTCAGAAAACAATGGCTGGTCCTTGGACTCTAATGAACGATTTGTTCCAATTGGTTTATTCAGTTTTCAATAATAGGGATATGCCCCAAAAGGCTGAATGCACCCAGAGAAATATGCAAAAGGATACTGGTGCAACCTTTTTGGTCTTAACCTGAAAGGTTGGAAACCTTAGCAACCATAAAGAGTATGTAATGGGGGGTGTCAGGGAAAAGGCAGGGGCATGCTTTCCTGGAACACCTTTGTGCAAGATTAATGGCCAGCTGTTTTTATATTCCTTTCTGTTCATGCCTGATTGTCCCATCCCTTTAATGGGAAGAGATTTATTAACTAAGTTAGGGGCCACTCTGTTTCTTGAGGGGCAAGAAACATCATCAAATTGTTCTAACAGAACGCAGAAAGGAACAGATAAAATCTGAAGCTAAAATAGAAGGCTTAATAGACCCTGGAATGTGGAATATCAAGGTTCTGGGCTTGGCTGAAGATATCCAGCCAATGATTATTAAGTAAAAATGGTTATATATTGTCTAAATATAAGGTACAAATTTCTTAAACCTAGGGAAGATCCCCAAAAGTGTTTGTAAATAGATTACCAAAATGGGAGGCCACTGGTCTAACTAAATGAATCATAGCTGATAATCAGAGGCTGATAGGAATTCCGGGGGGAGGCCTTCTCCCCTAAGCTAAATGGGGAGCCACCCAGTTCTTTGAGAAAAACCAAACTGTCCTTGTTTTACAACTCTAGTCTTTACAGGACCAGAGGTGTGGCTCTAAAAATAAACCAATGCCCAGCAATGCTTGTACCATTCCCCAAACGTTCCCTATTTATCTTAAGAGACTTGTAAGTATTAAACAAAGGGGAAACAAAGTCATCCTAGGAGAAACTTGCCTGTACCTTTGAGATGCAAATGTCCTATCTGGTCTTCTCGGGAACCTTCATCTCTGCCATCTTTTTAAAATGCCAATTTTGAAAAGAGGGAAAAGTAATTTAGAAATTGACTTGTCAAGGGTAAATAGAAATCCTAAGTGTCTTTTCTGTAAATATTTAGCCATCCAAGTGAGCTTGATTTGTTCCATCTGCAAGAAACCTAATTTTAATCCAACCTCTTTTGTAAACTGGTGGGTTTTACATTGCTCTACCTGACTCAGGGATGAAATTTTGAAATGAGAACTGTGAGGTCTCTCCATTTGTGTGTTTGTATGTGTGTTTGTCTTTGGATAACATTGCTGAGGTTAATGTGTAAATGAGATTGGTTTAATTGGCTTAAAGAAAAGTAAGCACTTACAAATCAAACAATCCTAAATACAAGAGAAATTAAGCTAAATGAGTTTCAGGTTCACGTGAACTGGGACATATTCAGTATTAAATTAATACCTGGTATTAATGTTTAAGATTGTTGATCTAATTAATATAGGCATGTCTTTAGAGTCATCAACATTAATTATAATAATTTCACTGCACCTAAGTTTAATAGAAGTTTAATGGAATCTTGTTATATCTGTTGCGAATTTGTCAGCAAGAAAAATAACTTGATATGATGAAACTTTAAAGTAAATGTAAACAAGATAAGAACTTTTAGGTAAACTCTATAGGAATAATTATGTTTTGAAAATTATCTAAAATAGTCTCTCCAGATTTTGGTAACTATTACTTGCCTCTTGGTTTTCACTAGAAATTAAGGTTTATAAGAGTCAGGGATTCTAATTTAAATATGTAATTAAAGCTACTGGAAGTAATAAAACATTTCACTATACAGTAGGAAAGTGGGATATATGTTTTGAGTAAAAGGAGTTTTATGCATGGTCAGGCTGAGATTAGCTAAAACTTAATTGGGTAAATGGATTTTCATATTAAAAGTAGACTGGTACAGGACTAGACTTGGTTCCTCTCTGCTAAGAGAACAATTTTACTTGGAATGCTGCTTTTGATGACAGATTGTGTGAACTTCCTTGCCTTTCAGTGATCTGTATTTGTTTTTAAATATTCATAGTGACCTATGATTCTATCTGACAAAATGTTTTTAAAAAAACTTTTTGAGGGCTTCCCTGGTGGCGCAGTGGTTGAGAGTCTGCCTGCCGATGCAGAGGACACAGGTTTGTGCCCCGATCTGGGAAGATTTCACATGTCACGGAGCGGCTAGGCCCATGAGCCATGGCCACTGAGCCTGCGTGTCCGGAGCCTATGCTCCACAACAGGAGAGGCCACAACAGTGAGAGGCCCGTGTACTGCAAAAAAAACAAAAAAAACAAAAAAAACTTTTTGATATTTTTGATGAACTTCCTATCAAATTCTAATTAAAGTTTTTTTGACTTCAGCTAGCTTTGGGATGCTTCAGAGGTCCCCTGAGGCAACTCAGAAAAAGAATATATATATTAAAATGACTAGAATTGGTTGGTATGCTAAATTACATGAAAAGCATTGTCAAATGAGTGATAACCCTCGTAAGATTATACAGTATGAATAAATGTTATTAATATAGGCATTCTAGAAATTATATAGTTTCTGAAATTCGTATATGTCCTGGTATAATGCTATAATTTTAGTTGTTATCTTAAAATGTTGTATGAAACAAAAACTTGGATAAGCTTCTTTGCCAAGAAGAATTGTAATCAGATCTTTAACTTTGCCTTTTTAAGACCTTTATCATTCATATGCAGCTAAGCTGATGCTTTGAAAAACTGCCACATCTTCAAGAAGAATCATAGAATGGATGTTTTGACAAAAACAGGTTTCTGATAACTTTTAAATCATACTGCTAAACTAGGTAAGATATTTTTAAAGTCTAATGGAAACTCTGATTTCATAAAACTGTCAGTAAAAAGGATTAATTATGTGGGACTGAGTAAACTGATGAATATGATTGCAATTTTTTAGTTTTGTCTGAAATATTACTGGCTTTTAATCTGTGTTTTTACTAAGGGGTTTAATATTCCCTGCCCAAGCCTGATCAATTCCGTTGCAAAATCACCCGTCATTGCCCCTGTACAGCAGGAAGTAGCCAAGGTCAGTCATTGCCCCTTTCCCCACAAGACTGTGGAATGGACATTGGCTGCCGGGACCTATAATAGGGAAGAACAAATCTGACTCCATATCAGATCTGTTTCTTTTACTTTAAACTTTGTATTCCCTCGCTCTTGCTACAAGCTAATCACCAAAGTGATGTCGCCTATAGCTTAAAGTATACATAATGGCCCATCTCAGGGAATCCTACCCCATGCTTGAATGTTAAACTAGAATACCTTTGTTCAGCTCCCAGATAACATCCTGACCCAGCCCACCTGTGAATGGCTGCAGGAAAGAAGAAATGAACATATCCCTTCCTGAGTCTGGCTGAAACCAGGAGATATTTGCAACATTTTATAACCTATATTGCCTTTTTTTTGTGGTTTCTCTTGTGTGACCGAGCTGCTGATAAAATGATAATATATAGTTCCATATGAGATCAATGATTATACTAATGTAATTCTAGATATGGGAAGAAGCAACAGGAGGGAATATTTTCCTGGACCATAAGAGACTGGTAAGATAGGTGGTCCAGAGACTTTTGGCATTAAGGCCTAGTCCAGTGATAGCACACTGAGTGGTCTACCAATGAAACCTTCAGCAGACCTGGGAATGAGCATTCTTAGCACTGTGGAACAAGATGGTCATGAAATTTCCGCAAAACCATGGTCAAATTCAGGATCATGAAGGGGCCCTGCTGGGTGAGAATTGGCACTTGCCATCTTCCTCTCCATTGCAGCTGCTGACCTTCAACAGCCCCTGAAAGGAGCTCAGAGTGGAGATCAGGAGTGAGGCACTCTTTGCTCTGGGAAAAACTGGCAGAACAGGCCTTCAGATAGTTAGATATTTTTAGAAGATTTTATGAGCCCAAAATCTTGTATCTTCTCATATCTAGAAAAGCATTAAAATCACTCATAGTGACATCTGCTTTGGCCATTGAGGAGAGAAATGCATCTGGAAGTAAAAATGGAGTAGCTGTGTCAGACTCAGACACCACCAGCCATTCTCAAAGCAGTGTCTTCCGGAATGTGGGTACCTCTGGCAAATTTACAATTAACCTGCTTATCTGAACCTTTATCCCTTTTCTTGTTCAAAACTTGTACTCCTCAAGATTGAGGAGTATCAAAGAAAAGGGGGTACTTGTAACTGAGCAGGACCCTATGGGGCCTTCCCAGGAAAGGCCTTCCCCCATATCCTCTGCTTTAGCTCCCCTCTGAAGTACCTGGATAATAGTATTTGATGCAAATTTCCTGAGTTGTTTTCCATATGTGAAACCCCTCCACCAAATGGAAGATGTGAACTACTTGATGACCATGAGCACATAGCCCCAGGCCTTCCCCCCTCCTGCTGGAGTCTGGGGACTGACAAAGTTAACCCCTGTGACACCACCCTTTTCCCTCATCATCAGCCAATCAGAGAATTGTGCAAGATCTGATCACATACCCTGTGACCCACCCCCCCACCAGGCTTTTAAAAATGTTTTGCCAAAACCCTTCAAGGAGCTCCGAGGCTTTTTAGGGCATGAGCCACCTCATCTCGCATGGCCTTGCAATAAACCTTTCTCTGCTCCAAACTCCAACGTTTCAGTTTGTTTGACCTCGCTGTGCGCTGGGCACATGAACTTGCATTAACAAAAGGGCCAAGTAGTTACTGCCTGAACTAGGTCCCTGCCTTAAGCTCTCAAGGTGCCAGGAAAACTGGAACACTCTTACCCTTAGGCATTTACATTTCAGACAGGAATGAGGCCTGGAGACTTAGAGACACCTCTAGATTGAGAAAGCCAAGGACACATGATGGCCCCTGGAGACATTTTATTTACTTAGCAGAAGGTTACAGTGAGAATGCAGGAAATCCCCAGCGAGCAAAAGTTTTGCTCCCTCCTTTCAGGAAGGGCTGAGGACAGCTGTCTCTCTCTTGTGTATAAATGGCCAAAAATCCATTTTCTCGCACTTTTGCCTGTGGACTGTGAAGCCACTTGTGTGGGAGAGTTTTCCACTTATCTTTTATTGCATCACCCCAAGAGTAAAGACTAGAGCAAAGGGGGGCTGCAAATTTATTGCTTACTGTGAGATAATTAATTTAAAAATAGCTCTGATGCAGAACATCTATGCACTTTCAGGATAAAATTAATAAAGATACATGTCAAGAGCCCAACATTTTAAAGTGTTGTTTTAGAAGTAAAATATTGTTTTTCTGTGTAAATGCAATATACTATACACTGGAATGTTGTAGGAAGTCATATATTATGGATGCAGTGATATTTTACTAAGTAAAAATAAGTAAAACCTCCTATCATAAAGAATAACAACAACAAAATCTTGGCATTCACTGCAATGGAAACTGAACCATCATAAAGTTTAAGTGAGAGGAATTCCCTCAGAATTATTAAGGGCCCACATCTGGGAAAACTCACATTTGTGTTCCATTCAATCAGCATCCTTAGAAGCATAGAGTAGGGAGAACACTTTGCCCATTCCCCTACCTTTATACCATTATCCATTAGACGCAGTAGCTGTGGGCTTAGGACCCACAATACTGTTAGAGACCCACAAAAATGTTTTATTTTAAAATCAGAAGAAAATAAATGAACATTTAAGTCAAAGAAAGTATTTTAACATATAATATTCACATATTCATCTTTATACCAATGCAGTCATAAAGCATAACTTTAATGACTTTAATGGAGGAAGAGGCCCACAAAGGCAAAAGTCCTCTAGGACCCACAAAAGTCATCATGCAGCCCTATTTCAACAGCACCTACTCAGTTTATTCATGTGTGTATCCTAGAATGAAAGTCTGCATCAAATTAAGGTTTCTTCCTCCAAGGGCTGGAAAATGGGGTCAAGCAAGTCCCATCATTATGGCCCCTTGAGAAGGCCATGAAATGAGGCCAGGGGAGGACTCAGCAGCTCCTCTGACCAGGTAGATGCAGGCTGGCAAAAGCAGGAGCACACTGACTCCTAGCCTTTCAGTCCAGTTTTGTGTACGGTGGACTCAAGGTAAAGTGTGGCTTCCTTTGGGGGTGAGAAAGATGTGCTTATATTGGCAAATATAAACTTTTTGGAAATTTTAATAAGATGCATTTCCTGGGACTCCCCTGGTGGTCTGGTGGGTAAGACTCCCAATGCAGGGAACCTAGGTCCAATCCCTAGTCAGGGAACTAGATCCTATATGCATGCTGCAACTAAGAAGTCCACATGCCACAACTAAAAGATCCTGCATACTGCAATGAAGATCCCACATGCCACAACTAAGACCTGGTGCAGCCAAAATAAATAAATAAATAAATATTTTTTAAAAGATGCATTCCCCCTTCAAGAAAGCCATGTAGCTTGGATTTAGGGTATTTGCAGTAAACTGAATGATGGCCCTCAAAGATGTCCATATTCTAATCCCTGGAACCAGCCAATGTTATCTCACGGCAAAGAGGGGCTTTACAGATGTTGATTAAGGATCCTGAGATGGGGAGATTACATTGGATTAACTGGGTGGGTGCAGTGTAATCACAATTGTCCTTATAAGAAGGCAGTAGATCAGAGTCAGTAGCAGGAGATGTGATGATGGAAATGAGAAGTTGGAGTGATGTGAAGGGTCCACAAGCCAAGAATGCCAATGGCCTCTAGTAGGTGAAAGAAACAAGGAAGGGATTCTCCCTTGGAACCTCCAGAAAGATCCAGCTCATGTGGGCTTCAGTAGTTGTGGCACATGGGCTCAGTAGTTGTGGCTCGTGGGCTCTAGAGTGCAGGCTCAGTAGTGTGGCACAGGCTTAGTTGCTCTGCGGCTTGTGGGATCTTCCCGGAGCAGGGCTCGATCCCATGTCCCCTGTATTGGCAGGCAGATCCTTAACAACTGTGCCACCAGACCCTGTAATTTGATTTTGGCCCCATGAGATTTGTTTCAGACTTCTGAACACCAGAATCGTAAGGGAAATAATCTGTATTGTTTAAACCAGTAAGTTTGTGGTTTTGTTTTGTTTTTTTACAGCAGCAACAGGAAACTAATACAGAACTTCTCAGCTTTAGGCTGAATCTACGACCATATTTACTCTCTTCCCAGAGGTAAGTGAAAGTTCACAAATACTCCATTCCTTCTGTACTTCTTCCCCTGGTTTATGATCACAAAACCTTCTAGAGGAGAGAGTTTATTCTCTAAGGCTGTTGTTACTTTCCACCTGGCCCAAGGCCTCAGGAAGACTCAATTACCTCTCAATAACAATGATTACTTTCAACTAAACATTAATGCAGGGCCAGCCACTGTGCCGAGAGCTTTAGAAGTGTGGACAAAGAAAGAACAAAGAGTGTCACTTATCAACCAGTTATACAAGGGTTAAATCTCAACAGTCTGCAGTTACCCACTGACAGAGCACCCTGAGGGGAATCCAAGATGAAAAGACAGGATGAAGCCTTCTGTGCTTTGGATAAGAGGACCCCTAGCTAGTTAAGATGCATGTCTCAGGAAGAATTTCAGTGACCCCAGATTCTTGCATCTTCCCATACATAGAGAAGGAGCAAAAGCATTAACTTGAGATACCTGTTCTTTGTGATTAGAAAGAATAATCTTTTACCAAGATGTATGCTTGACTACATGTATTTCCTAGCTGAAATTCATGTATAAGTTACTCCTCCCCTACGTCTTCGGAGCAGTTTCTCAGAGCTACTGAGAGGCTATCTCCTGGGCTATAGTCCTCATAAATAAAACTTAAATTTACAACTCTATGTTGTGTGCTTTTCTTTAAGTCAACATAAGCATTTTCCATTTGCTCCTTTTAACTTCCAATATGGTAGGTATTATTACTCCCATTTTGTGAATATGATAACTGAGGGTAAGCAATGTGTGCAGGTTCACACAGCTAGTAACTCCCACTCCACTACTGACCTCCAGGTCTCTGTAACTCATCACCTGTGGGCACTTGCCTTGGCCCAGTCCCAGAAGACTGTCCTCCACCAGAAATGCACAGTCCCTGGGGCATGTAACTACCTTAACAGAAATAGTTTTTCTATGGTCCCCATGCCCACAGCTACCACTACCACAAATTTACTCAATCTAACCTTAATTAGAATTGGCTCTTTGTCAATGTCTTGGCTTTCTGAGAGGTTTCATTTGGGCCCCTTGAAACTGAGCAGGACCCTGTGGGGCTCCTGGGCACAAAAACCTTCTGTGTCACCTTTCCTGAGTTCCAAAGGACAGGGTCAAACATTTGCTAATCAGGGAAGTGAGGAGATGCAGAGATAAGGGAGGAACAGTCAAAAAACAACAGTGCAGCCTTCGGGCAGGGCTCTAGTTCCTCCTCAAGGGATACACACAACAATATCTTGCAGCTGTTTTGCAGATACTGAAATCCCCACCAGGTGAGAGAAGTTAACTGTATGCTGCCCACAAGCACGCAAACCCCAGACCCGGTTGGAACCAGAAGGTTGATGATTCTGACTCCCACTTACCTCCCCACCAGCCAATCAGAAGAGTGTCCATGAGCTGGTCACGCCCTCTTTGAACCATTACTATAAAACTCCTCAATACCCCCTCCAAGTTGGGACACACAGTTTTGAGGGCATTAGCCTGCTCTGGCCCCCTTTGCCTGGCAAAGCAGTAAAGCTTTTCTACTTCACCCAAACTCTGTCTCCGAGATTTAATTCGGTGTTGGCGTACAGAGGCTGATTCAGTTTCACCCTCTTCTGGCCTCCATAAGCATACTGACTGAAGAAAACTACTTTATCAAGTGATTGTTCTAGTCTCCTGATTATATGGTTTCTGAGGGGCTCAGGTAGGACGAGGGAGTAGACCCTGCCACTTAGCTCAGCCCTGAGGGAGTCAGTCTCTTGGAGCTTCTCCCTGCTTCTCGCTACAGAGAATCCAAGTCCAGGGACTCTCCCAGCTCCCAGTGGGTGTTACAATCACATCTTATTCTCCTTGTTGGAGAGGAACAGATCCCCACCCTGGGGTTATGAAGATGGCCAAATACACAAGTAACAGTTGTACAGGTGAGGGTGATAGCAGTTTATTAGTCACATAATGTGTCCCAATTATGTGGCAGGATCACAAACTAATGCACTAAACTCTTTTTATCCTTTCCTCTTCCTCCTTCTCAAAATAGCTCTAATTTCTTCTAAGAGGTTTCTAAGATTTTTCATTGCCTGACCTCAGGGATGGTTTTTGGCAAGCACAAACAGAAGCTGTTGAGGACAACTTCTCTCCCTGGCTTTTTTATCTGGAAGCCTGAAATCTTTCACAGGGTTACCTAGTTGAGGAGGTTAAGGAGGTGGGAGGAGTGAATGCCTGGAGAGCAATAAAAGAATCAATCGCTCCTCCCACTTCAGGCAGAGCATGAAGGAGGGCATGACATCAGAGAGGTATGGCTGACGGAACACTCAGGTGGATCACGTCCACGGATTTCAGACGCGGCAGGAATCAGTTTGGGCCCCAAGCATGAAACAAAAACAGAGACCAAAGAGCCCAGCATGCGCATTTCTGAGGTAAGTTTGGGCAAAACTTGATGAACATCCACTGACATGTTTCTCTTCTTAAGACGCTCCTCACAAAGGACGAGGTGAGGATGTTAACGCAAGTTCAGATGACTGATGCACGGTGAGGCCGAGCAAACTGAAACGTTGGAGTTTGGAGCAGAGTAAGGTTTATTGCAAGGCCATGCAAGGAGATGAGGTGGCTCATGCCCTAAAAAGCCTGGAGCTCCCCTAAGCGTTTTGGCAAAGCATTTTTAAAAGCCAGGTGAGGGAGGGGGGTTGCAGGGTGTGTGATCAGATCTTGCACAATTCTCTGATTGGCTGATGGTGAGGGGACAGGGTGGTGTCACAGGGGTTAACATTATCAGTCCTTAGGCTCCAGGAGGCCTGTGCTCATGGTCATCAAGTCATTAACATCTTCTATTTGGTGGGGGGTTCACATCTGGAAAACAATTCGGGAAATTTGCATCAAATACTGTTATCTAGGTACTTCAGAAAGGAGCTAAAGCAGAGGATATAGGGGGAAGGCCCCATAGAGTCCTGCTCAGTTACAGGTAGAAAACACAAAATTAAGAGAAGAAATTTTCCACCATTCAGGTAGGTGGTGCTTGGGTATCAGATTATAGCTGATCTTGAGAATTAAAAAATACAGAATTTCTTGGACATCAGAATATAATGTCGGCTGAAGAAAAACACACAACCTAAAAGCTGTGTAATGTTTTGTTTGGCGGGGTCTTCCTACAGCATGGGAAGACAGCCTCTCAGATAAATCTGAGTAGCTGTTCCAAAGAGGTAAGGGAAGAGCCAGGAAATAAAAGAGTTTTTGCTGAAAAAAGAAATGAAGTCAAGCATCAAAAGATCCAAAACCAGACATCTCAAGTTTATTATTTTTGCGCTTTTATGTGTATGGGAAGATGCAAGAGTTAGGGTTCACTGAAATCATTCCTAGATATGCATCTTATCTAGGGCCAGTATGCTGTTTTTCTCCATCCTGAATTTCTTTTAGGGTGCACCATCTGGGATGGCTTGAGAGACAGATGGATTGATGGCAAGAAACATTCTTTGTTTACTGAAATGGCAGGCAACAACTTTTTTTTTTTTTTTTTTTTTTTTTTGTGTGGTACGCGGGCCTCTCACTGCTGTGGCCTCTCCCACTGCGGACCACAGGCTCCGGACGCACAGGCTCAGCGGCCATGGCTCACGGGCCCAGCCTCTCCGCGGCATGTGGGATCCTCCTGGGCCAGGGCACGAACCCGTGTCCCCTGCATCGGCAGGCGGACTCCCAACCACTGCGCCACCAGGCAACATCTTTTTTTGTCTACAGTAGTAACAACAGTCCAAATGGAATGAATTTTCCTTGCTCCTTCAGCACTCAATTCCCAGCACCTGGAATAGTGCCTCCCACATGTCAGGTGCTCACTGTTTGGTGAATAACGCAGGGAGTGCAGGGACCACTGGGTGCTCATCCCAAGAAGGAGGCTCCAGGGCAAGTGTTTGTCTGGAAGCTCCCTCCCTCCCTCTCTTCCCCTCCCCTCCTTTCCTCCTCTCCTCAATCTCCCCCTGGCTTGCCTCACTCTCTTACTTCCAATCTTCTCTTTTACTTCCCATCCTCCTCCTCCCACCCGTCCTTTCTCTCCCCTACCTACCCCCTTCAGCTCTCCTTTTAGGCTGAGTCCTGGTGTTCTCCTCGGAGCCCCACTCCTCAGATGAAAGGGAGAGTGGAGGGTGGGGCTCTGTGTGAAGGAGGGTGAGGGGAGGCTTTGTGAAGCTGCAGCCAGGATGGAGCAGGGGTGGGCAGTGCCGACTCCTTCGCAACTCCAACCATCACCTGTTCTGCTCCTGCAGATGCCATTCACATGGAACATTTTCAATGGTGCCCCTTGGTGTTGGGGTGATAATCAGTTGGCAAGTGGGGTCAATGGAGCTGCAGTGAAAGGCTTGACCTCATTCCTCCAGCAGCACAGCCCATCCCTGGGAGGACAGGCAGAGCCCTCTGTGCTCAGGTGCAGACCTTGTGCCTAGAGGCGCGCACGCCTCCTCCCAGGTGCAAGCCAAGCACGGAGAAATGACCTGCTTTCAGCACATTCCTCAGGCGCTGGGAGCTGGTCAGTGTCCAGGCGAACCTGGGTCACAGGTGTGCTCCCTCCTGAGCAGCCGGGATGCTGGGACGTAAGAGCCTTATTATGCTGCTTTGACTTTCCAGCTCTAGAATGTTTCCGGTGTCACCGAGTCAATGCCAGCGGGGTTTGCGAGAGCGGGGAAAGCTTCTGCCACACTCAAGGCAGCCAGCAGTGCTTCCTGAGGAAGGTCTACGAAGGTAGGTGGGGCCTGAGAAGTCTCCTGGGTGACCTTTGCCAGAGGTTAGGGGCTGGCAGTGTGTGTTCAGGGTGGGGGGATAGTATGAACCCTCCATGGCACACCATGAGAGGCTGGGCCCCAAGAACAAGGCCGGGTGCCTGTAGGACTCAGGGAAGTGACCCTCAGGAACCCTGGGAGTAGGAACTGCATAGAAAAGGGGTTGGTTTTCTTTTCTTAACCTAGTGAAATATTTTCATCTCGTTGTGGTACTGGGCTGCCACTCACTATTGATTGGGATGGTGACCTGTAAGCAAAGTAGGGAGTTTAGCTCCTGAGGGTAACTGGAACTGGGCTGCTGAAATTCCTCTGAGTGGGACCTGACTGTGATGGGGTTTTGGGGAACTAGGGACATAGATTGGGGGAGAAATGGTCAGGGTGGAGAGGGCAATTTCCATTCATCCTCTCTGCCCTCTCGTGTGGAGGGAATGGATTGAGCTCTAATATACAGAGCTTGCAGAGCTATTTTAGGAGAGCCCATTTGGGAGCCTACCTCCAGCATCTCATTCCCAGGTGGCAGACATTCACCCTACCAGGAGCATGAGTCCTCCATGGGATGTGCTGTTTCCTCTGAATTCTTGATTTGTTTGTTGATGTATTGACCCTGTGATTTCGTTCAGGAATATTTACTGAGCTGCATACCAGGATATGCTGGGTCCCATACCCATGGGCCTGCAGCCTGGGTTCTGGGGCCTCACTTGCCCTCTTCTCTGTCCCTTTCCAGGTGATACCATTTCCTATGGATACCAGGGTTGTAGCAGCCTATGGGTTCCTATGAGGCTCTTTAAACTCATCTTACTGTGGATTTTTAAAAATTGAGATTTAGCTGATGTACAGTATTATATAAGTTACAGGTGTACAACATAGTGCTTCACAATTTTTAAAGGTTATACTCTATAGTTTAAAATTATTTATAAATTATTATAAACTATTGGCTAGATTCCCTGTGTTGTACAATATATCCTTGTATCTTATTTTATACGTAATAGGTTGCACCTCTTAATTCTCTACCTCTGTCTTGCCTTTCCCCCCTTCCCTCTCCCTACTGGTAACCACTAGTTCTCTATATCTGTGAGTCTGTCTCCTTTTTGTTTATTCACTAGTTTGTTTTGCTTCTTAGATTCCACATATAAGTGATAGTATACAGTATTTGTCTTTCTCTGTCTTATTTCACTTAACATCATACCCTCCATGTCTATCCATGTTGTTGGAAATGACAAAATTTCATTCTTTTTTTTATGGCTGAGTAGTACTCCATTGTGTGTGTGTGTGTGTGTGTGTGTGTGTGTGTGTGTGTGTGTATCTCACATATTCTTTATCCATTAATCTATTAATGGACACTTAGGTTGCTTTCATATTATGGCAATTGTAAATAATGCTGCTATGAACATTGGGGTGCATGTACCTTTTCAAATTAGTTTTAGTTTTTTTCAGATATATACCCAGGAGTGGAATTGCTGGACCACTATTTTTAGTTTTTTTGAGAAACCACCATACTGATATCTACAACAATTTATATTCCCACCAACAGTGTATGGGGGTTCCCTTTTCTCCACATCCTTCCCAACACTTATTATTTGTGCTCTTTTTGATGATAGCCATTCTGACAGGTATGAGGTGATATCTCATTGTGGCTTTAATTTGCATTTCTCTGATTAACAATGTTGAGGATCTTTTCACATGCCTGTTGGCCAGCCGTATGTCTTCTTTGGAAAAATGTCTGTTCATGTTTTTTTAATTAGGTTGTTTGTATTTTTGATGTTGAGTTGTATGAGCTGTTAATAATTTTTTAATTAGGTTGTTTGTATTTTTTTTTGCCCATTTTTTAATTAGGTTGTTTGTATTTTTGATGTTGAGTTGTATGAGCTGTTAATAATTTTTGGATATTAACCCCTTATCAGTCATATCATTTGCAAGTATTTCC
Source organism: Tursiops truncatus (assembly GCF_011762595.2). NCBI lineage: Eukaryota > Metazoa > Chordata > Mammalia > Artiodactyla > Delphinidae > Tursiops > Tursiops truncatus. The sequence continues at coordinate 8,296,242 of NC_047041.1, forward strand.
TCCTATTCAGTAGGTTGTCTTTGCATTTTGTCAATGCTTTCCTTTGTTGTGCAAAAGCTTAAGTCTTATTATGTTGCATTTGTTTATTTTTGCTTTTATTTCCGTTGCTTTAGGAGACAGATCAAAAAAATATTGCTGTGGTTATGTCTAAGACTGTCCTACCTATGTTTGCTTCTAGGAGTTTTATGGTTTCAGGTCTTACATTTACGTCTTTAATCCATTTTGAGTTTGTTTTTTTTTATGGAATGAGAAAATATTCTAATTTCATTCTTTTACAGGTAGCTGTCCAGTTTTCCCAGCACAATTTATTGAAGAAACTGTCTCCTCTCCATTGTATATTCTTGCCTCCTTTGTCAAAGATTAATTGACCATAAGTGTATACATTTATTTCTGGCCTCTCTATTCTGGTTCATTGATCTATTTGTCTGTTTTTTGCCACTACCATACCGGTTTGATTACTGTAGCTTTGTGGTATAGTGTGAAGCCTGGGAGCATGATTTCTCCAGCTCTGTTCTTCTTTCTCAAGACTGTTTCGGCTATTCAGGGTCTTTTGTGTTCCCATACAATTTTTAAATTATTTGTTCTATTTCCATGAAAAATGCCCTTGTTATTTTGATAGTGATTGCATTGAATCTGTGGATTGCCTTTAATAGTATGGTCACTTTAATAATATTAAACTGTTCATGAACACAGTATATCTTTCCATCTATTTGTGTTGTCTTCAACTTCTTTCATCAGTTTCTTATAGTTTTTTGAGTGCAGGTCTTTTACTTCCTTAGGTAGATTTAGTTCTAGGTATTTTCTTCATTTTTTTTATATAGGTTTTTTTTTTTTGAAGATGTTGGAGGTAGTTTTTATTAATTAATTAATTTATTTTTGCTGTGTTGGGTCTTCATTTCTGTGTGAGGGCTTTCTCTATTTATGGCAAGCGGGGGTCACTCTTCATCATGGTGCATGGGCCTCTCACTATCGCGGCCTCTCTTGCTGCGGAGCACAGGCTCCAGACACGCAGGCTCAGTAGTTGTGGCTTACGGGCCTAGTTGCTCCGTGGCATGTGGGATCCTCCCAGACCAGGGCTCGAACCCATGTCCCCTGCATAAGCAGGCAGATTCTCAACCACTGTGCCACCAGGGAAGCCCCGTATTTTCTTCTTTTTGATGCAGTAGTAAATGGGATTGTTTCCTTAATTTCTCTTTCTGATAGTTCATTGTTAGTGTATAGAAATGCAACAGATTTCTGTATATTAATTTTGTATCCTGCCACTTTATGGAATACATTGATGAGCCCTAATAGTTTTCTGGTGGCATCTTTAGAATTTTCTATGTATAGTATCATGTCATCTGCAAACAATGACAGTTTTACTTGTTCCTTTCCAATTTAGATTCCTTTTATTTCTTCTCTGATTGCTGTGGCTAGGACTTCCAATTTAAGTTGAATAAAAGTGGCGATGGTGGGCATCCTTGCCTTGTTCCTGATCTTAAGGGAAATGCTCTCTGCTTTTCACCATTATGATAATAGCTGTGGGATTTTCATATATGGCCTTTATTATGTTTAGGTATTCTATGTGCACATTCTGGAGAAATTTTATTGTAAATGGATATTGAGTTTTGTCAAAAGCTTTTTCTGCATCTATTGAGAATCATGTAATTTTTATTCTTTGATTTGTTAATGTGTATCACATTGATTAATTTGTGAATATTGAAAAATATTGAAAAATGCAAATTCTTGCATTCCTGGGATAAATCCCACTTGATCATGGCGTATGATCCTTTTAATGTGTTGTTGAACTCAGTTTGCCAATATTTTGCTGAGGATTTTTACATCTATGTTTATGAGTAATATTGGCATCTAATTTTCTTTTTCTGTGATATCTTTATCTGGTTTTGGTCTCATAGAATGAGTTCAGAACTCTTCCTTCCTTTGCAATTTTTTTGAATAGTTTGAGAAGGATAGATGTTAATTCTTCTCTAAATGTTTTGTAGAATTCACCTGTGAAGCTCTCTGCTCCTCAACCTTTGTTTCTTGGGAGTTTATAATTTACTGATTCAATTTCATGACTGGTAGATGATCTGTTTATATTTTCTATTTCTTCCTAGTTCAGTCTTGGGAGATTGCACATTTCTACAAGTTTGTCTGCTTCTACTCAGCTGTCTATTTTATTGGCATATGGTTGTTTATATTAGTCTCTTATGATCTTTTGTATTTCTGTGGTGTTGGTTGTAACTTCCTTTTTCATTTCTTATGTGACTGATTTGGGCCCTCTCTTTTTTCTTGATGAGTCTGGCTAAAGGTATATCAATTTTGTTTATATTTTCAAATAAGCAACTCATAGTTTCATTGACCTTTTTTTTGCCTATTTCATTTATTTCTGCTTTGATCTTCATGATTTCTTTCTTTATATTAATTTTTTTTTTGCCTGTGTCAGGTCTTAGTTGCAGCATGCAGGATCTTCGTTGAGGTACGCAGGATCTTTCATTGCAGCATGCGGGCTGCTCTCTAGTTGTAGCATGGGGGTTTTCTCTTCTCTAGGTGTGGTGTGTAGCCTCCAGGGCGCATGGGCTCTGTAGTTGTTGTGCATGGGTTCCAGAGTGCGTGGGCTCTGTAGTTTTGTGGCACACAGACTCTCTAGTTGAGTCACACGAGCTCAGTAGTGTGGCACACAGGCTTAGTTGCCCCATGGCACGTGGGATCTTAGTTCCTTGACCAAGGATCGAACCCGCATTCCCTGCATTGGAAGATGGATTCTTTACCACTGGACCACCAGGGAAGTCCCTCTTTTTATTAACTTTGAGTTTTGTTTCTTTTTTCCAGTTCTTTAGTTGTAAGGTTAGATTGTTTATTTGAGATTTTTCTTGTTTCCTGGGGTAAGCCTGTATCATTATAAACGTCCCTCTTAGAACCATTTTTACTGCGTCCCATATATTTTGGATCATTGTGTTTTCATTTTCATTTGTCTCCAGGTATTTTTATGTTCCCCTTTGGTTTCTTCAGTGATCCATTGGTTGTTTAGTAGCATATAGTTTAGCCTCCATGTAGTTGTGATTTTTGCAGTTTTTTTCTTGTAATTGATTTCTAGTCTCATAGCATTGTGGTCAAGAAAGTTGCTTTATACAATTTCAATTTTCTTTAATTTACCAAGGCTTGTTTTATCGCCTAGCATGTGATCTTTCCTGGAGAATGTTCCATGTGCACTTGAAAAGAATGTTTATCCTGCTGCTTTTAGGTGGAATGTTCTATACGTATCTATTAAGTTCAGCTGGTCTAATGTGTCCTTTAAGGCCAGTGTTTCCTTATTCATTCTCTGTCTGGATGATCTGTCCATTGTTGTGAGGTTTTAAAGTCCCCTACTATTATTGTGTTACTGCCAACTTCTCCCTTTATGTCTGTTAATATTTGCTTTATGTTTAAGTGCTCCTATGTTTGGGTGCATATATATTTACAGTTGTTATATTTTCTGTCTGAATTGATCCCTTGATCATTATATAATGTCCTCCTTTTTCTCTTGTAACAGTCTTTACCTTAAAATCTATTTTGTATGATGTAAGTGTTGCTATGTCAGCTTTCTTTTGATTTCCTTTTGCATGGAATATCTTTTTCTATCCCCTCACTTTCAGTCTGTGTGTCTTTAGATCTGAGGTGTGTCTCTTATAGGTAGCATATATACTGGTCTTGTTTTTATATCCATTCAGCCACACTATGTCTTTTATTGGAGGATTTAGTCCATTTACATTTAAAGTAATTATTCATGTGTATATTCTTATTGCCATTTTGTTAATTTTGAAGAGGAGGTGGTTTTTGTTTCTTTCTTCTTTTGTTCTCTTGTGGTTTGATGACTGTCTTTAGTGTTATGTTTGGATTCCTTTTTCTTTTTTGTCTATGTATCTATTATAGATTTTTGGTTTGTGTCTATCATGAGGTTTTTATATAGCAATCTATATATTTATGTGATTGTTTTAAGTTGCTAATCTCTTACAAATGCATTTTAACAACACTGCATTTGTACTGTCCTCACCTCACAATTACTGTTTTTGACATCATATTTTACTTCTACTTGTTTTGTGTATCCCTTAACTGCCTATTGTGGATATAGAAGATTTTACTACTTCTGTCTTTTAACCTTTCCATTAGCTTTGTGTGTAAATGATTTCCTACCTTTACTGTATGTTTGCCTTTACTGATGAGCTTTCTCATTTCCTACATTTATGTCTGTAATTGTAGCCTTCTCTTTCACTTAGAAAACTTCCTTTAACATTTCTTACAAAGGTGGTCTGGTGGTGCTGAACTCTTTTAGCTTTGCTTGTCTGTAAACCTTTTGATCTCTCCATCAAATCTAAATGAGAACACTGCTGGGTAGAGTATTCTTGGTTGTAGGTTTTTCCTTTTCATCATTTCAAATATATCATGCCACTCCCTTCTAGACTACAGATTTTCTGCAGAAAAGTCAGCTGTTAGCCTTAAGGGAGATCCCTTGGATGTAATTTGTTGCTTTTCCCTTGGTGCCTTTATCTTAATTTTTTGTCATTTTAATCACATAGTGTCTCAGTATGCTCCTCTTTGGGTTAATCCTATATGGGACTCTCTGCACCTCCTGAATTTGGATGTCTGTTTTCTTTCCCAGGTTAGGGAATTTGTCCACTCTTGTGTCTTCAAATATGTTCCCAGCCCCTTTTTCTCTCTTCTTCTTCTTCTTTTGTATCCATTCAGCCACACTCCTGCCTCTCCAGGAGACTGTCCAAGATGAAGAGGTAGGTATTCACCCAATAATGTGAATATTATTTAGCTTAATGTTGTCCCAGAGGTCTCTTAAACTGTCCTCATTTCTTTTCATTCTTTTTTCTAGTCAGTATCAGTGATTTCCAATCCTCTGTCTTCTAGCTCACTGATCTAATCCTCTGTATCTTTTAGTCTACTATTTATTCCTTCTAGTATATTTTTCACTTGTTACTGTATTCATCACCTTTGCTTGGTTGTTCTTCAGATTTTCTAACTCTTTGTTAAAAACTTTGTCCTTATATTCTTCTCCTGAGTTCTTTGATCATCCTTATGATCACTGAACTCCTTCTTGGGCAGATTGCCCACCTCCACTTCACTTAGTTCTTCTGGGGTTTCGTCTTGTTCCTTTGCCTGGAACATGTTTTTCTGTCACCTCATTTTGCATAAGTTGCTGTTTTTATTTTTCTGTATCTGGTAGGTTAGTTACATTTCCCTACCTTCAAGAAGTGGCCTTTTTTAGGAGATGTCCAATGCATCCCCACAGCACACTACCCCCTTGTCACCTGAGCTCTGTGCTCTAGGGGTTCTCCCTATATGGGTTGTGTTTTTTCTTCTGTTGTCTTCGGCTAATTATGACGGTGGGTAGTCTGGTAGGCTAGGTTGACCCTGGCCTGGTTGGTTGCCAGGCACTGCCTTGTGCAGAGGCTGCCAGCCACTGGTTGGCAGGACCAGGTCATGAAGCAGCTGACTTCAGAACCCAGGGGATCCCAGGGGTTATGTTGGCTCACTGGTGGGTGGAGTCATCGTGCAGAAGACTCTGGGAATGTTGCCTATCTACTGGTGTGTGAAGCCAGGTCCCAGGGTTAGTGCAGGCCTACTGGCTGGCGGAGCTGGGTCAAGGAGTCTGGTTGTGGGTCTCAGGGATTCCAGAGCTGGTGTCAGATAACTGGGGGGCAGGGGGCATGGTACTTCCTGACAAAGTTGGGTGGGGGGTCTAGAGTGTCCTGAAGCTTGTGTTAGCCTGCTAGTGAGCAGGGCCAGGGCCCAGTTGGTCCCAGGGCAGGGTCCGGCCTGCTGATGGGCAGGGTGAGCCCACAAGTTGTAGGATTGTGCTTTTCTTGAATCTGGTTTCTTTTTTTCTTTTTTTTTTTAGAAATTTTATTTATTTATTTATCTATCTACTTTGCATCAGGTCTTAGTTGCAGCACGCGGGATCTTCGTTGAGGCATGCGGGCTCTTCATTGTGGCACGTGAGCTTCTCTCTAGTTGTGGTGTGTGGGTTTTCTCTTCTCTAGTTGTGGCACGCAGGATCCAGGGCAAGTGGGCTCTGTAGTTTGCAGCACACAGCCTTTCTAGTGGAGGCGCATGAGCTCAGTAGTTGTGGCATGTGGGCATTTCTGCCCCATGGCAGGTGGTATCTTAGTTCCCCGACCAGGGATTGAATCCATGTCCCCTGCATTGGAAGGCAGATTCTTTACCACTAGACCACTAGGGAAGTCCCTTGAATCCGGTTTCTGCCCCCTGGTGGGTGAGACTAGTACAGTGGGTAGAGCAGGCTCTCTGGAGGGCAGGGCCAGGCCCCAGGGTCTTCTAAAGCTGGTGTCTGCCCATTGGTAAGTGGAGATGTGTCCTAGTCCCTCTGGTGAGCAGGGCCATGTCCATAGGCAGCTGTGGGCTCAGGAGGTCTTGAGGCAGCTGATAGGTGGGGTTGTGTCCCTGACTAGTTAGTTGCTTGGTCTGAGGCATACCAGCACTGGTGCCTACAGGCTTTGGGTGGGGCCAGCTCTTGGCCCTGATGAGTAGAGGGAGGATTCCACAGTGGGCACTTGCCAGCACCAGTGCCCACAGTAGAAGGGCCACCAAGAATGGCTGCCACCAGCATCTATATTTCTAGGGTGAGCTGCTATTCCCTCCTGCCTCTCCAGGAGACTGGCCAAGATGAAGAGGTAGGTATGACCCAGGCTCCTCTCAAAATACTGCATCTGCCCTGGGTCCCAGAGCATGTGAGACTTTGTATGTGCTCTTTAAGAGTGAAATCTCTCTTTCTCTCAGCACTCTGGGGTTCCCTAAAGTAGTCCCCTCTGACTTTCAAAGCCAAATGCTCTGCGGGGCTCATCTTCCAGGCGCTGGACTCCAGTGTGGGTCTCAGACCTCTCACTCCTTTGGGAGAACCTCTGCAGTAATTCTTCTCATTTGGGTTCATCCACCTAGGAGTATGGGACTTGACTATATCACATGTCCATCCCTCATACCCATCTCATTGTGTTTCCTTATTTATGTCTTTAGTTGTAGATCTTTTTTGGTAGGTTCCAGTCTTTTTTCATTGGCTGTTCTGCAGATAGTTGTGCTTTTGGTGTACTTATGAAAGGAGGTGAGCTCAGCGTCTTTCTACTCCACCATCGTGACTGATCTCTTGCTGTGAATTTTAGATGCTACCACTACTCACCTCTCTGCAACAAGTTGTAAAGACAGGTCCTAGTTTTTGCACTGATATGGTAGATAAAGCTAATTTAGCATCCCTTTCAATTATCAGAATGTCCAAGATTCTGTGGTCTGAATACAGGTTCCCTATGAGAAGTCTCAGACTTGTTCTGTTTTCAGGCCCCATTTTTTTGTCCTTTCCCACTAACAGTTTACAAGGATTCCCTTTTATCCACATCCTTGATAACATTTGTTATTTGTAGACCTTTTAGCCATTCTGAAAGGTGTAAGGTGATATCTCATTGTTTTGATTTGCATTTCTCTAATCATTAGCAGCATTGAGCATCTTTTCATGTGCCTGTTAGCCATCTATATGTCTTCTGTAGACAAATGTCTATTCAAGTTTTCTGCCCAGTTTTTGATTGGGTTCTTCTTTTTTTAAAAAAAAATTGGGTTATATAAGCTGGTTTATATGGGCTGGATATTAATCCTTGTTGATTGTATCATTTCGAATATTCCATTCAGTAGGTTGTCTTTTCATTTTGTTCTTGGTTTCCTTTGCTGTGCAAAAGCTCTTAAATTAATTAGGTCCCATTTGCTTGCTTTTGTGTTTGCGTCTTTTGTCTTAGGAGACAGATCCCAAAAAATTGCTATAATTATATTAGAGAGTGTTCTACCTATGTTCTCTTCTAGGAGTTTGATGGTTTCAGGTCTGCCATTTAGGTCTTTAATATATTTTGAAGGTTTTTTTTTTTTTTTAATGAAGTATAGTTGATTTACAATATTGTGTGAGTTTCAGGTGTATAGCAAAGTAGAGTTGGCTATGTATTTTTTCAGATTATATTCCGTTATAGGTTATTACAAGATAGTGAATATAATTCTCTATGCTATACAGTAAATCTTATTGCTTATATATTTTATGTATAGTAATCTCTATCTATTAATAACATACTCCTAATTGGTCCCTCTGCCCTCTTTCATAACCATAAGTTTGTTTTCTATGTCTGTGAGTCTGTTTCTCTTTTGAGTATAGATTCATTTGTATTGTTTATTATTTTACACATATAAGTGATATCATATAGTATTTCTCTTTCTCTACTTGAGTTACTTCACTCAGTATATTATTCTCTAGTTCCATCCAGGTAGCTGCAAATGGCAATATTTCATTCTTTTTTATGGCTGAGTAATAGTCCATCTGTCCGAATTCAATTTGGGGGGATATAACTGTTCATAGTAATCTCTTATGATTTTTTTGTATTTCTACAGTAATTAGTTGTTATTTCTCCTCTTTCATTTCTTTCTTTCTTTTTCTTTTCTTTTCTTTTCTTTCTTTTCTTTTCTTTCTTTTCTTTCTTTCTTCTTTCTTTCTTTTTTTACACTTGGGTCCTCTCTATTTTCTTCTTGGTGAGCCTGGCTAGAGGTTTATTGATTTTGTTTATCTTTTCAAACAATGAGTTCTTGGTTTATTGATATTTTCTATTGCTTTTTTGGATCTCTTTTATTTATTTCCTCTCTGATCTTTATTATTCCCTTCCTTCTGATGACTTTGGACTTTGTTCTTTCTCTGATTCTTTTGGGTGGTAGGTTAGGTTGTTTATTTGAGATTTTTCTTGTTTCTTGAGGAAGGTATATATTGCTATGAACTTCCCTCTTAGAACTGCTTTTGCTGCATCTCATGGGTCTTTTAAGGTTGTGTTTGCATTTTCATTTGTCTTGTGGTATCTTCTGATTTTGTCTTTGATTTCATTGTTGACCCATTGGTTTTTTAGTAGAATGTTGTTTAATCTCCTTGTGTTTGTTCTTTTCCTGTTTTTCTTTCTGTGGTCGATTTCTAGTTTCATACAATTGTGGTCAGAAAAGATGCTTGTAATAATTTCTATCCTCTTAAGTTTTTTGAGGCTTGTTTTGTAGCCTACTATGTGATCTATCCTAGAGAATGTCCCATGTGTGCTTAAAAAAAATATCTATCCTCTTTTTGGGGGGTGTAGTGCCCTATAGCTATCAGTAATGTCCAACTGATCTATTGTGTCATTTAAGACCTCTGTTGCCCTCCTGATTATCTGTCTGGATGATCTGTCCATTGAAGTCAGTGGGGTGTTAAAATATCCTACTATTATGGTATTATTGTCAATTTCTCCCTTTATGTCTGTTAGTATCTGTTTTCTATATTTAGGTGCTCCTATATTGGGTGTAGATATGTTAAGGAATGTAATATCTTCTTCTTGTATTGCTCCCTTTATCATTATATAATACACTTTGTCTTTCTTTATGGTCTTTTTTTAAAGTCTTTTTTGTGTGATATGGATATTGATACCCCCATTTCCTTGTCATTTCCATTTCTGTGAAATATCTTTTTTCATCCCTCACTTTCTGTCTAAGTGTGTCTTTCTCCCTGAAGTGAGTCTCTCATAGGCAGCATATTTTAGGTTCTTGTTTGTTTTATCCATACTGCCACTCTATATCTTTTGATCAAAGCATTAGTCCATTGGCTTATAAAGTAACTATTGATAGGTATGTACTTATTGTCCTTTTAATACTTGTTTTGAAATGTTTTTGTAGTTCTTTGTTCATTTATTCTTTTTGTTTTTCCTTTTGTGGTTTGATTTTCCTTTGTCACATGCTTGAATTCCTTTCTTTTTGGCTTTTGTGAACCTATTGTGTGTTTTTGATTTGTGGTTACCATAGACTTCAAGTATGTTGACCCATAACTATATCTACTTGCTTTAAACTTATAGTCATTCAAGTTCAAACACATTCTAAAAGATCTACATTTTTATACTCCCCTTCCCCACATTTTGTGATGTTCTTGCCCAATTTACCTCTTCATGCTTATTCTTTTATTGTTAATTGTAGTTATAATTGATTTACAGTGTTTTACTCTTTCTTAATCTATGTACTGACTTATTTATGTGATCATCAATCCTTTTGTATGTTTGCCATTCCCACTGTAAATTTTCCTTTCCTACAAATTCCTGCTTCTTTTCTATTTAGAGAACACTCTTCAATATTTCTTTTAGAATAGGTATAGTAGTATTGAATTATTTCAGTTTTTGCTTGTCTGAGAAATTCTTCATCTCTCCTTCTATTCTAAATGATGATCTTGCTGGGTACGGTATCTTAGGTTGCTGGTTTTTCCCTTTCAGGACTTTGAATATATCATACCAATCCTTTCTGGCCTGTAAAGTTTCTTTGGAGAAATCAGGTGATAGCTTATAGGGGTTCTATTGTAACTAACTATTTTTCTTTTTCTGCCTTTAGAATCCTCTCTTTATCTTTAACTTTTGCCACTTTAATTATGATATGTCTGGTGTGAGTCTGTTTGTGTTTATCTTGTTTGGGACCCTCTGTGCTTCCTGTCCATGGATATCTGTTTCCTTCTTTATGTTTGGGAAGTTTTCAGTCATAATTTCTTCAAATACATTTTCAATCCCTTTATCTTTCTCTTCTCCTATAAAACCCCTGTATGTGAAGGTTAGCACACTTCATATTATCCCATAGCTCTCATGTTGCTTTCTTTTTTCTTCATTTGTCTTTCTATCTGCTGTTCTGATTAGGTGATATCCATTATTCTATCCTCCAGATCACTTATTCATTCTGCTGTCTCATTTAGTCTGCTATTCGTTGCTTTTAGATTGTTTTTTGTCTCAGAAATTGAATTGTCTATTTTTGATTGTTTCATTTTTATAGTTTCTAGTTCCTTGTTACAGTGCTCTGAATTTCTATTGATAATCTTCCTTAATTCCTTTAGCATTTTTATTACCTCCTTTTTGAACTTGAGGTCTTATAGACTGGTGAGGTAAGTTTCATTAATCGTTCTTTCAGGGGGTTTTTCTTATTCTTATAATTCGGAGTAGTTCCTCTGCTTTTTCATTTTACTAAACTTTATCTGTCTCACTGAATTTAGGAGAAACTGTTAACTACTATGGTCTTGAAGGAGTATTTTTATGTGGGAGTGTCCCTGTGTAGACTGTGTCCAATATTTTTGGTACAAGGGCTGGTTTTGTTATGGAAGCCAGCCATGTCTTTCCTCCAAGTGTGTTGGCCGTTATCCCCTTGATAGGTTGTGTGTGTTGTGTTGGGGTTTTAAAGCCTGTGTGGGATGTGAGGTGGAGCTTCATCTCTGCACTGTGGCTGTCACGGCACTGTCAGGGGTGGGGTCTTCTTCCCAGTTGTTTAGTCTCCACGTGTTTGTTCTTTTCTTGTTTTTCTTTCTGTGGTTGATTTCTAGTTTCATACCAGTGAGGTCAGAAAAGATGCTTAAAATAATTTCTATCCTGTTAAATTTGTTAAGGCTTGTTTTGTGGCCTACGATGTGATGTATCCTAGAGAATGTCCCATGTGTGCTTAAAAAAATATCTATCCTGGGTTACGATCAGGCTCTGTTGCCCTCGAGTGCACGCCGTGCCCCAAAGGAGATGATTGCTGAAGGAAGTGAGGCCTGTGTGATCACAGAGGACCCGTATGCTGCCTGCATAGGCATCCATGATTCCACTCAACAGCAGCCCAAGATCATGTCCCTTTCTCTGTTGTGTTGGTCCCAGATATAGGGCAAGGCTGTGGTGTGGAGTAGTCTGGACTTGGGGGTCAGAATGGTGTGGCTGCAGGAACTGAGGTGGCTGCACTGCCACCTGAGATCTGGGCTGCCTCTGTGGCAGAATTTCCCCAGGACCCTGTCTGCCCCAGCTCCTGTGCCAAGCTGGGTGTGGAGTGTGTGGAACCTGGGCACTCTATTGAGAAACAGCTGCTGCATACTCCCTCCAGGCCTGTCTGCCTGATATTCAGTGCTTAACCATTGAACCCTCTTGTGGCACCACCCTGTGTACAGGCTGACAGTGGCCACCACTGCCCACCTGGGTCATACCTCATGCCCCCTTGTCTGGCTATGCATAGCTAAACCAAGTCCTCTCCCAGGGCCTGAGATTCAGTGCTTAGCCACTGTGGCCTCTTGCTGCTGCGCCCTCTTGTGGTGTCTCCTGGTACATGCTCTGATGATATCTGCTGTGGCTAGACCTGCCGCCCTGTGTGAGCTGACAGTGGGCTCTGTGGCTCCTGCCAAATCACACCCCAGGTGCCCTGGTCTGTTTCTGCAGAGCTAGATCAAATCTTGCCCAGATCTCCTGTCAGGCTTTGGTGTGCCATGAGCAGGGCCAAGGCATTTGCACCTTTGGAATGGGAAGTGCGGCAAGGCGGAAGCCACCAGTACAACAAGGCTCTCTCTGTCTTTATTGTTAGCAAGCCAGTGTGTACACACTCCTCGGGAGTACAGTTGAGGCTTCTCCAGCCCTTCCATCTGTCTCAGTGGATTTCCTAGCAGGCAAGGGAACTTGTCTCCTCCACATGGGAACTCAGGATGGGATGCCCCAATTGTGGCTCGACTTGCTCACTCTCCAGGGCAGTTATGCACCTGTGTGGACCTTCTCTTCCTTACAGATCCCTTCCAGATGTGCAGGTCCTGACCCAATGCCTTTGTTTTCCATCCTAGTGGGTTACATGGAGATCTTTCTTATAGTTTTGGTGGTTTAGGAGTTCTTTTGCCAGTTTCCAGTTAGTTTTCTGTGAAAACTGTTCCACAGGTAGATGTGTTATTTATTTATTTATTTATTTATTTTGCGATATGCAGACCTCTCACTGTTGTGGTCTCTCCCATTGTGGAGCACAGGCTCCCGACGCGCAGGCTCAGCGGCCATGGCTCACGGGCCCAGCTGCTCCACGGCATGTGGGATCCTCCCGGACCAGGGCACGAACCTGTGTCCCCTGCACCGGCAGGCGGACTCCCAACCACTGCGCCACCAGGGAAGCCCCAGATGTGTTTTTGATGTGTTGGTAGAGAGATGTGAACTCCACGTCCTCCTACTCTGCCATCTTGATCCAAGAAGCCATTTTGAGTTTATTTTTGTATATGGTGTGAGGGAATGTTCTAATCTGATTGTTTTGCATGGGGGTGTCCAGTTTTCCCAGCATCACTTATTGAAGAGACTGTCTTTTCTCCATTGTATAGTATTGCCTCCTTTGTCATAGATTAATTGACCATAAGAGCGTGGGTCTATTTCTGAGCTCTCTATTCTGTTCCATTGATCTATGTGTCTGTTTTTGTGCCAGTACCATGCTGTTTTGATTACTGTAGATTTGAAATATAGTCTGAAGCCTCAGAGGTGGATACTTCTAGCTTTGTTCTTTTTTATCAAGATTGCTTTTGCAATCCTGGGTCTTTTGTGGTTCCAAATAAATTTTAGGATTATTTGTTCTAGTTTTGTGAAAAATATCCTGGGTATTTTGATAGGGATTGCATTAAATCTGTAGATTGCTTTCAATAGTATGGCCATTTAAACAACATTAACTCTTCCAGTCCAAGAGCGTGAGATATCTTCCCATTTCTTTGAATCATTTTCAATTTCCTTCATCCACGTTTTATAGTTTTTAGAGTATATGTCTTCTACCTCCCAGGTTAAGTATATTCCTAAGTATTTTATTCTTTTTGATGCAATTTTAAATGGGATTTTTTTTTACTTTCTTTTTGTTCATTATTAGTATATAGAAAAGCAACAGTTTTCTGTATATTAATCTTATATTCTGCAACTTTACTGAATTCATTTATTCTAATATCTTTTTGATGGAGACTTCAGGGTTTTCTTTATAAAGTATCATGTCATCTGCAAATAGTGACAGTTTTGTTTCTTTTTAATTTAGATACCTTTTTTTTCTTTTTGTCTGATTGATGTGGCTAGGGCTTTGAATACTATGTTAAATAGACATCAGCCCCCACTATTTTCTATTTGCCTCGGAGCTCATTTGAGCTGCCACTTGAACCAGCCAGCTCACTGACTGCAGCCCAACCTCGAGTTCAAGTTGGAATTGATGTCTGAAGGGCAACCACTGGGAGCTGGGAGAGTTGAGGAAAGGATCCAGAGAGGATCCTCTAAGAGGAGGGATATGAAAGACAGTTGACTACTTCAAGGGTGCGGTCCTCTCAATCATGGGGTGATGGAATGAAGGAGTAAACAATTGGGTTACATCTATAAAATGGGCATAATAATTTTACCTCACCCATTTCATGGGTTGTTTGGGGAATGTTCCACCTGATGATAAATGTGGAAAGTACAAATATTGTTATACAGGTATCACCAACTTCTGAACATACTCTAAACCTGAAAATGCATGTGAAAGTAGAAATGTGGAAAGTAGACTTTGTATTACAACCAGGTTTCCATTCCTAGTTAACTAAAGATGTAAAATTCCTAATTATATGTCATCATTTAGAAACAATCTATAATATATTTACTTTCAGATTTCAAACATATTCCTTATGTCCAATGATCCTCACAACTGTTCATGAAGCAACATAGATTAAGTCCAAAGAGCATCCAATTGAGGTTCTAGATCCTGCTTTTGCTGCAGTTAATTATTTTTCATTTTTAGATCAACTACTAAGTTTACGGAACCTAACGGTCTTATTTCTGGTATCCATCATTTATATTTTTCAGTTGTCCACTTCATTTTGCAATCAAGAGAAGCAAAACAGAATAATTTTCAAACAATCTCCCAAACAGTTTTGAGACCAAGCTGCTCAAGTTAGGCAACATGAGGCTGGTCAGTGGCACCCCCTTGTGTTGGATGGGAGCATTCTTTGTCAGTAGATGCACCAGGGATTCAGCATTTCATGTTCGAAAATACAGACTGAGTAAAAGCTAAATATAGGAATGCACAGGACTGCTGTATGTCAGTTTAGAGTGTGAGCTTCAGAAGCCGGCAGTCTGACAAGATCAATATAAAAAATAACTGTCAGAACTAGACTCCTGAGCTTTTACCAAGGTGTGAACCATCAGACTTAGCCCAAAACATCTCCTTCCTCAGATTTGCAGAAAGCCCTCTACATAGTCGAAGTTCAAAAACTGTTTTCTGAATGCCTGATGAAAAGTCTGTAGAGAAGTCTATTGGCTGTGGCAGAAATGGGTATTACAGATGAATTCAAGGAACATATTATTCATGTAACAGAAATATAATCATTGAAAACACTGACTTCTAAGTGAATTGGCATTGTCTTAGATAGATTAATGTCTCTACTGATGATGGCAAAGAAAAAAAAACTTTTCAACTTTTCCACTTCTAAAAGTTAAGACCTTTGTTTTTGTAGAGAAATGGTTGAGTCTGTAGATCTGTGAAGGCAGGACTAAGGGTGCAATAGGGCCTGAAGGAAATTGTTCTTCCTAAGGATGTCATGAAGATTCGGGGAGATCTGTGGTTACTAGGGCTCCAGAGAAAAGAGATGTGGTGAGAGGAAGGAGCAGTCTTGAGGGGAGAGGTGGTCAAGAAACTGGTGGTATCAAACCATCCTATTAAACCCCAGACTCTCAAGACCCCTGTGTACAGAAATGCCATTTGTCATTTGGAGGTAAAAGGTGAATTTAGAAAAGCAGCTAAATTACTTGTGGGGGTGGGGCTGAGCACAGGTGCAAAGGGAGCTGAGGAGATGAAATGCTATGAGGTCATGAGTCCAGGGAAAGGAGAACTTGGAGCCAAGAGCGACGATGAGAGAGAAAGTAAAGTGCTGCTCGTGCCCACATGCATGGAGGCAGGATTTCCAAATAAACAGGAGGCTTTCCTGGTTCAGGGGGTTTGGCAGTACAGGCCCAGGGCAGAGGTGCTTGAACTAGTTGTGGTTCCCTGGCAGCTCTCAGCAGACAGAATCCCATGGACACTGGGCTCCCATACAGGAAGCACCTGCTAGAGGACACATGTCACAGAAACAAGTGTTTCCTTGGGGAGTATGGAGCCAGCACCTGGGGAGGAAGATTCTGAGTCATAGCAGAACTGGGTGGTCTCTGAAGCAGAGAGGTGAGGGTGACCAAGAGGAGTCTCCCAGGCAGCCTGAGAGAGCTGGGCCATCCTGGCCACAGTGTCCACTCTGCACCCACAGGAAGGAGGGAAAGCCTCTGAAACGTGATGTGAGCAGAGACATCTGCCCAGCGCAGTGCAGCAGCTGAGTGACAGGCCAGGCTGAACCTGTGCCTTGGGCTACAGAGGCCGCGGACAGGGTGCAGTCTGGTTTCAAGTGTTCTGTCTGCATAAGAAGTAAGACCCCTCCAATCTTGCCCCAGCCCTGAATTCTCAGGTCACTGAGGTTATTGTGGGAGGAGGAGGGGTTAGAGAGGAAGATCACCTGCTGCCACCAGGATGTAGCAGAGAAAAGAAATCCTCACAACTCACACCTGGGGAGGCTGAGTGGCTGGCCCTCAAGGGATACACAAGTACGTGACATCGGAAGGCTCCCTAACTGAGGCCCTGGGTGGGCCTCTAGATGAGCTCTCCCATATGTTAGCTCTCCAGTTCTGGAGGCAGACCTTCACATGCAGGACAGAGGTGACCAAACAGCAATTCTCTGTGTGGTTCCACTACACACACACACCCTTTTCTTGAAGAAGTAGAAACCCTGAAAATGAAGGCACTGCTAGCACTTGAATACATTTCTCCATTTCTATTCATTTGATCAACTCTTGCTATCTTCTTAAGCCTTCTTTTATTGTTTATAACAGTAATTAACTATATTGTAGTTATATTATAATTCAGTATTATTTTTGAGCCATATATATCTAAGCATTTACAATCAGCTAGTACATTTGGCATTTTGCAACAGTTTATTTCCCTAATAATAGGGATTTAATAAAGTTTATATTCCTTTAACTTGAAACATAATGTATTCTAGCTACAGGATTTAATAGGTCTTCTTCACAAAGCTCCCAATACTCTTAATTTAATATTTTTCCATTTTTTTATATTCAAAGTCACAAAAATTATAATCATCCTCATCAGTTCACTCAGTCCCATGTAATTAATTTTTTTTCATCTTGATCTTTTCTTAGCACTTTTATGAATTCATCAGTTTTCCATTAGAGTTCTGAAAATGCTTATTCATTCAGTTCAGCAGTATAGTCAGTAACCAGAAACCTGAATTTGTCAGAGTCTTCTCCATGAATTCCTTGAAGATGAAACCCTTTTATAGGAACATTTTTGTAAAAGCATCAGAGTACACCCAGAAGTGTCTGTAAATGATAAAAGACTTAAAAATGACCACGGTTATTAAAGATTTGATGAAAGTCCATAATAATACAATTGACAAGGAAGTTTAGTTATTTCTGAGATATACATTTTAAAATAATAACTAGAATTATGACTTATAACATTACACCAGAACGTATAAGATTTTTAGCAATTTCATGTAATGTTTGAAACATTTATATTAACATATTTCCATACAAATAACCCAAAGGAAGTTTAATATTAGTTTTTGTTTTTTTTGAATTTTATTTATTTTTTTATACAACAGGTTCTTATTAGTCATCAATTTTATACACATCAGTGTATACATGTCAATCCCAATCGCCGAATTCAGCACACCACCATCTCCACCCCCACCCCCCCCCCGCAGCTTTCCCCCCTTGGTGTCCATATGTTTGTTCTCTACATCTGTGTCTCAATGTCTGCCCTGCAAACCGGTTCATCTGTACCATTTTTCTAGATTCCACATACATGTGTTAATATACGATATTTGTTCTTCCCTTTCTGCCTTACTTCACTGTGTATGATAGTCTCTAGATCCATCCACGTCTCAACAAATGACCCAATTTCGTTCCTTTTTATGGCTAAGTAATATTCTATGGTATATATGTACCACTTCTTTATCCATTCATCTGTCGATGGTCATCTAGGTTGCTTCCATGACCTGGCTATTGTAAATAGTGCTGCAATGATCATTGGGGTGCGTGTGTCTTTTTGAATTATGGTTTACTCTGGGTATATGCCCAGTAGTGGGATTGCTGGATCATATGGTAATTCTATTTTTAGTTTTTTAAGGAACCTCAGTACTGTTCTCCATAGTGGCTGTATCAATTTACATTCCCACCAACAGTGCAAGAGGGTTCCCTTTTCTGCACACCCTCTCCAGCATTTGTTGTTTGTAGATTTTCTGATGATGCCCATTCTAACTGGTGTGGGTGATACCTCATTGTAGTTTTTTTTTTTTTTGCGGTGCACGGGCCTCTCACTGTTGTGGCCTCTCCCGTTGCAGAGCAAGGCTCCGGACGTGCAGGCTCAGCAGCCATGGCTCACGGGCCCAGCTGCTCCACGGCATGTAGGATCTTCCCGGACTGGGGCACGAACCCGTGTCCCCTGCATTGGCAGGCGGACTCTCAACCACTGTGCCACTTGGGAAGCCCTGTAGTTTTGATTTGCATTTCTCTAATAATTAGTGATGTTGAGCAGCTTTTCATGTGCTTCTTGGCCATCTGTATGTCTTCTTTGGAGAAATGTCTATTTAGGTCTTCTGCCCATTTTTGGATTGGGTTGTTTGTTTCTTTAATATTGAGATGCACTAGCTGTTTATATATTTTGGAGATTAATCCTTTGACTGTTGACTCGTTTGCAAATATTTTCTCCCATTCTGAGGGTTGTCTTTTCATCTTGTTTATGGTTTCCTTTGCTGTGCAAAAGCTTTTAATTTTCATTAGGTCCCATTTGTTTATTTTTGTTTTTATATCCATTACTCTAGGAGGTGGATAAAAAAAGATATTGCTGTGATTTATGTCACAGAGTGTTCTCCTATGTTTTCCACGAAGAGTTTTATAGTGTCCAGTCTTACATTTAGGTCTCAAATCCATTTTGAGTTTATTTTTGTGTATGGTGTTAAGGAGTGTTCTAATTTCATTCTTTTACATTTAGCTGTCCAGTTATCCCAGCACCACTTACTGAAGAGACTGTCTTTACTCCATTGTATATCCTTGCCTCCTTTGTCATAGATTAATTGACCATAGGTGAATGGGTTTATTTCTGTGCTTTCTATCTTGTTCATTGACCTATGTTTCTGTTTTTGTGCCAGTAACATATTGTCTTGATTACTGTAGCTTTGTAGTATAGTCTGAAGTCAGGAAGTCTGATTCCTCCCGCTCTGTTTTTTCCCTCAAGACTGCTTTGTGTACTCGGGGTGTTTTGTGTCTCCATACAGATTTTAAGATGATTTGTTCTAGTTCCATAAAAAATGCCATTGGTAATTTGATAGGGACTGCATTCAATCTGTAGATTGCTTTGGGTACTATAGTCATTTTCACAATATTGATTTTTCCAATCCAAGAACATGGTATATCTCTCCATCTGTTGGTGTCATCTTTAATTTCTTTCATCAGTGTCTTATAGTTTTCTGCATACAGGTCTTTTGTCTCTCTAGGTAGGTTTAATCTTAGGTATTTTATTCTTTTTGTTACAGTGGTAAATGGGAGTGTTTTCTTAACTTCTCTTTAAGATTTTCCATCATTAGTGCATAGGAATGCAAGAGATTTCTGTGCATTAATTGTATATCCTGCAACTTTAACAGATTCATTGATTAGCTATAGTAGTTTTCTACTGGCACTTTTAGGATTCTCCATGTATAGGATCATGTCATCTGCAAACAGTGACAGTTTTACTTCTTCTTTTCCAATATGTATTTTTTATTTCTTTTTCTTCACTGATTGCCATTGCTAAGACTTCCAAAACTATGTTGAGTAAGAGTGGTGAGAGTGGACATCCTTGTCTTGTTCCTGATCTTAGAGGAAAGGCTTTCACCATTGAGAATGATGTTTGCTATGGGTTTGTGATATATGGCCTTTATTATGTTGAGGTAGGTTCCCTCTATACCCACTTTCTGGAGAGGTTTTATCATAAATGGGTGTTGAATTTTGTCAAAAGCTTTTTCTGCATCTGTTGAGATCATCATATGGTTTTTATTCTCCAATTTGTTAATATAGTGTATCTCATTGATTGATTTGCATATATTGAAGAATCCTTGCATCCCTGGGATAAACCCCACTTGATCATGGTGTATGATCCTTTTAATGTGTTGTTGGATTCTGTTTGCTTGTATTTTGTTGAGGATTTTTGCATCTGTATTCATGAGTGATATTGGTCTGTAATTTTCTTTTTTTGTAGTATCTTTTTCTGGTTTTGGTATCAGGCTGATGGTGGCCTCATAGAATGAGTGTGGCAGTGTTCCTTCCTCAGCAATTTTTTGGAAGAGTTTGAAAAGGGTGGGTGTTAGCTCTTCTCTAAATGTTTGACAGAATTCACTTGTGAAGCCATCTGGTCCTGAACTTTTGTTTGTTGGAAGATTTTTAATCACAGTTTCAATTTCATGAGTTGAGATTGGTCTGTTCATATTTTGTATTTCTTCCTGGTTCAGTCTTGGAAGGTTATACCTTTTTAAGAATTTGTCCATTTCTTCCAGGTTGTCCATTTTATTGGCATAGAGTTGCTTGTAGTAGTCTCTTAGGATGCTTTGTATTTCTGAGGTGTCTGCTGTAACTTCTTTTTCTTTTCTAATTTTATTGATTTGAGTTCTCCCTCTTTTTCTTGATGAGTCTGGCTAATGGTTATTAATTTTGTTTATCTTCTCAAAGAACCAGCTTTTAGTTTTATTGATCTTTGCTATTGTTTTCTGTGTTTCTATTTCATTTATTTCTGCTCTGATCTTTATGATTTCTTTCCTTCTGCTAACTTTGGGTTTTGTTTGTTCTTCTTTCTCTAGTTCCTTTAGGAACTAGAGATTGTTAGATTGTTAGATTGTTTGAGATTTTTCTTGTTTCTTGAGGTAGGCTTGTATAGCTATAAACTTCCCTCTTAGAACTGCTTTTGCTGCATCCCATAGGTTTTGGATCATCGTGTTTTCATTGTCATTTGTCTCTAGGTACTTTTTGATGTCCTCTTTTATTTCTTCAGTGATCTCTTGGTTATTTAGTAATGTATTTTTTAGCCTCCATGTGTTTGTGTTTTTTACGTTTTTTTCCCTGTAATTCTTTGTAATCTCAAAGTGTTGTGGTCAGAAAAGATGCTTGATATGATTTCAATTTTCCTAAACTTGCTGAGGCTTGGTTTGTGACCCAAGATGTGATCTATCCTGGAGAATGTTCCATGCACACTTGAGAAGAAGGTGTAATCTGCTGGTTTTGGGTGGAATGTCCTATAAATATCAATTAAATCTATCTAGTCTATTGTGTCATTTAAAGCTTCTGTTTCCTTATTTATTTTCATTTTGGATAATCTGTCCATTGCTGTAAGTGAGGTGTTAAAGTGCCCAACTATTATTGTGTTACTGTTGATTTCCCCTTTTATAGCTGTTAGCCGTTGCTTTATGTGTTGAGGTACTCCTATGTTGGATGCATATGTATTTATAATTGTTATATCTTTTTCTTGGATTGATCATTACATAGTGTCCTTCCTTGTTTCTTGTAATATTCTTCATTTTAAAGTCTATTTTATCTAATATGAGTACTACTACTCCAGCTTTCTTTTGATTTCCATTTGCATGGAATATCTTTTTCTATCCCCTCACTTTCAGTCTGGGTGTGTCACTAGGTCTGAAGTGGATCTCTGGTAGACAGCATATATATGGGTCTTGTTTATGTATTCATTCAGCAAGCCTGTGTCTTTTGGTTGGAGCATTTAATTCATTCAAGTTTAAGGTAATTATCGATATGTATTTTCCTATGACCATTTTCTTAATTGTTTTGTTTTTCTAGGTCCTTTTCTTCTCTTGTGTTTCCCACTTAGAGAAGTTCTTTTAGCATATGTTGTAGAGCTGGTTTAGGGGTGCTGAATTCTCTTAGCTTTTGCTTGTCTGTAAAGCTTTGATTTCTCCATCGAATCTAAATGAGATCCTTGCCGGGTAAAGTAATCTTGGTTATAGGTTCTTCCCATTCACCACTTTAAGTATATCATACCACTCTCTTCTGGCTTGTAGCATTTCTCCTGAGAAATCAGCTGTTAACATTATGGGAGTTCCCTCGTATGTTGTCATTTTTTCCCTTGCTGCTTTCAGTAATTTTTCTTCGTCTTTAATTTTTGTCAATTTGATTACTATGTGTCTCAGCGTGTTTCTCCTTGGGTTTATCCTGTATGGGACTTGGTGCTCTTCCTGGACTTGGGTGGCTATTTCCTTTCCCATGTTAGGGAAGTTTTCGACTATAATCTCTTCAAATATTTTCTCAGGTCCTTTTTCTCTCTGTTCTCCTTCTGGGACCCCTATAATGTGAATGTTTTGTGTTTAATGTTGTTCCAGAGGTCTCTTAGGCCATCTTCATTTCTTTTCATTCTTTTTATTTATTCTGTTCCACAGCAGTGAATTCCACTATTCTGTCTTCCAGGTCACTTATCTGATCTTCTGCCTCAGTTATTCTGCTATTGACTCCTTCTTGTGTAGTTTTCATTTCAGTTAGTGTATTGTTCATCTCTGTTTGTTTGTTCTTTAATTCTTCTAGGTCTTTGTTAAACATTACTTGCATGTTCTCGATCTTTGCCTCCATTCTTTTTCCGAGGTCCTGGATCATCTTTACTATCATTATTCTGAATTATTTTTCTGGAAGGTTGCCTATCTCCACTTCATTTAGTTGTTTTTCTAGGGTTTTATCTTGTTCCTTCAACTGGTACATAGCCTTCTGCCTTTTCATCATGTCTATCTTTTTCTGAATGTGTTTTTTGTTCCACAGGCTGCAGGATTTTAGTTTTTCTTGTGCTTTCTGCTCTCTGGTGGATGAGGTTATCTAAGAGGCTTGTGTGAGTTTGCTGATGGGAGGGACTGGTGGTGGATAGAGCTGATTTTTGCTCTGGTGGGCAGAGCTCAGTAAAACTTTAATCCGCTTAACTGCTGACGAATGTGTCTGGATTCCCTGCCTGCTGGTTGTTTGGCCTGAGGCAACCCAACACTGGAACCTACCTGGGCTCTATGGTGGTGCTAATGAGAGACACTGGGAGGGCTCACACCAAGGAGTACTACCAAGAACTTCTTCTGCCAGTGTCCTTGTCCCCTCGGTGCTCCACAGCCACCCCCACCTCGGCAGGAGACGCTCTAACACTAGCAGGTAGGTCTGTTTCAGTCTCCCCTGGGGTCACTGCTCCTTCCCCTGGGTCCCAATGTGCACACTACTTTGTGTGTGCCCTCCAGAGTGGAGTCTGTGTTTTCCCCAGTCCTGTCGAACTCCTGCAGTCAAATTCTACTAGGCTTCAAAGTCTGATTCTCTAGGAATTCCTCCCTCCGTTGCCAGACCCCAAGGTTGGGAAGCCTGACGTGGGGCTGAGAACCTTCACTCCAGTGGGTGGACTTCTGTGGTATAAGTGTTCTCCAGTCTGTGAGTCACCCACCCACCAGTTATGGGATTTGATTTTACTGTGATTGCGCCCCTCCTAACATCTCATTGTGGCTTCTCCTTTTTCTTTGCATGTGGGGTATCATTTTTTGGTGAGCTCCAGTGTCTTCCTGTCGATAATTGTCCAGCATCTAGTTGTGATTCTGGTTTCTCGCAAGTGGGAGTGAGAGCACATCCTTCTACTCCACCATCTTGGTTCCTCTCTTAATTTTAATAGAGACAACAGCTTTTTTTTCTATCCTGCTTGTTCAAAAAATAGTAGCAAATGTGAGGGACAAGATATTTCCCTTCTCAGCCTCCTCCCTACCTTCTGAACTTACCATCGAATGATTCTCTTGTAATTTTAAGTATTCTGTGAAAGGAATCATGGTTCCATTTTTTCAGCAACAATGAAATAAGCATAACATTCATCAGTATAGAAAAGAAACAGAGAAGAAAACTATAACAGTTCTCTTACAGAAGAAATGAGGCATGAGGCAGGGGCATTAGTATTAAACATTTTAGGAAAGGAATTCCCTGGTGGTCCAGTGGCTAGGGCTCTGCACTGCCACTGCAGGGGTCATGGGGTCAATCCCTGGTTGTGGAACTGAGACCCCACATGCCCCAGGGTGTGACCAAAAAATAGAAAATCAAAAGATTTTAGGAGAAATACCACTTGTGCCCCACTCCTAGACATATCTCTGGTATAAGCTACAGGTAAGAGGCAGTTAGGTGATGCTGTCCATGCAGAGTGGAGCAGGGGAACCCCCACCTGAGCACTGCCAGCAGAGGCCAAGTTCCCCCCAGAGGGGAGAAGAGAGGGGTGAAGTGGGTTTGGAGGTGGGGCAGCCTGGAGTTGAGCCAGTGTTAGCAGACACAGTATCTGGATGGATGTGCGGGTGCTGGCCCTCCCTGGGAGAGGGCCATAATCCACAAAGGCCCGTCAGCTGTGCAGGTGAGGGACAGTAACCAAGGGCAACATGACTGAATTGCTGAGGTCTAAGACATTTGGCTTGTTCACATCATTTTATGCCCAGAAAACCTTCTCTTTAATCAATTCATGTCCTTAACTTTTTAAAAACTTTGAACCAGAACTTCATCTCCCCTGGGGGTAATCGACATTTCGTGATACCAGGTATGTGCTAGACCCCAGCTGGATGCTGGGGTCAGAGTGAATCAGGACATGGCACTGTCCATGAGGGCTCTGAAGGACCCAAAGAGGGTAATCTGAACAGGTGAAGTAGACAGCAGTGGGTAAATACTGTGAAGAGATGAGCAGAGGGCCTCGTGGGGTCACCAGGGATAGAGAAATTGATACCTTCTAGGAAAAGCAGGAGGTGACATTTGAGCTGTGTCTTCAAGGAAGAGCCGAGGTTTTGCTGGCCTGGAATGGAGACAAGAATGTCTCCCTGAGGGAACGCTTAGAGGTGAAGCCTCATAGTAATTAGGACAGAGCTGACGCTGGGACAGACGTGTGGAATATTTGTCGGAAGCCTTATTGAATGTAAGTGTGGATGTTGTGCTCGAGCTACTGTAACCCAAACCACAGACTGGGTGGCACTAAGCCCAGACATTACTTTTCTCAGAGCTCTGAGGCTAGAAGTCCAAGATCAAGTGTTGGCAGGATTGGTTTGTCCTGCACCATCTCTCCTTGGCTTGCATCTGCCACCTTCTTGCTGTGTCTTCACATGCCCTTTTCTCTGTATGGGCCAGTCTATCTGGTGTCCATCTATGTCTCCAAATTTCCTCTCCTTAAAAGAACCTGGTGGAGTGAATTAGAGTCCCACACTACAGCCTCTTTTAATGTTAATTACCTCTTTAAAGTCCCTATATCTAAATATAGTCATATTGTGAGTTACTTGGGTTTAGGGCTTCAAATGTGAATTTGCAGAACCCAATTTAGCCCCATGGACATTTTGTCTTGTTGTGAGTGTATTTCCTTCATGTCTTGTTCGTGGCATGAATTGTGTATGTAAATGGTCCATGTTAATAGCCCTGAAGTCTTTGCTGGAGGTGGGTAAGGTGAGGGATGGATTCGCTGGGCTGCTGGGATGAGTGGGGTGGGAGGGAGCTGTGGAAAAGAGGGACCCTCTCCCTGGGTTCCACAGTGTTGACCTGGTTCTCTGCTTTCACTGCCATCCCTTGAGGACTTGGAAGGACTTAAGTCTTTGTCTGAGTCTTAATTATGTCTCTGATAAACAGTGTGACCCAGGACCAAGTCACTTATCCTTTTGAAGCCACACAGTTGTCATTGGTAAAGTAGATAAAAGACCCTTTCCTCTTCCATGATCTGCTGTGAAGAGTCCACAGTGGCTCATATGTAAAATACCTTCAAAAATTATATATCTATTCAAATATGATGACAGTTTCTCCATCTCTGAAGCATAGAACTGACCCTTTTAATCCTTCCCTCTGCTTTGTGACCAGTACTCCTGAGTATCAAAGAGATAATTTTTCCTGCTGGGAAGAGGACTAAGAGCAAAGGCTCTGTTTAGGAAGGTGGTCAGGAGCACATGCAGAGGCAGCATTCTAGTTCAGATCCCACACTGTCCCCTGGCTCCCTGCAAAGCAGGGAAACATGCCTTCCCTTGAGCTGGTACTTCTCATGAATTAATGGCATCCTTTCCTCTATCAGCTTGTCTTCTTCCTCATCTTCCTGTGATGTGACTTAAACCTTGGGCTTACTTTTCTCCCCTCCTCCCTCCATCTTTCTCTGTCTCTCTCTATTTCTTTTTATAAGAATAGTGGTTTTTATTTTTTTATTGAGGTATAGTTGATTTACAATATTATATTAGTTTCAAGTGTACAATATGGTGGTTCAAAATTTTTATAGATTATACTCCATTTAAAGTTATTAGAAAATATTGGCTATATTCTCTGTGCTGTACAGCATATCCTTGTAGTTTATTTATTTCATACAGAGTAGTTTGTCCCCCTCCCTTTCCCCACTGGTAACCACTAGTTTGTTCTCTATATCTGTGAGTCTGCTTCTTTCTTTGTTATATTCACTAGTTGGTCGTATTTTTAAGATTCCACGTATAAGTGGTATCATACAGTATTTGTCTTTCTCTGACTTATTTTACTTAGAGTAATACCCTCCAAGTCCATCCATTGTTGTTGCAAATGGCACAATTTCATTTTCTTTTATAGTGAGTGGTACTCCATCGTATATATATACACACCACATCTTCTTTATCCATTCTTCTGTTGAGGGACACTAAGGTTGCTTCCATGTCTTGGCAATTGTAAATAATACTTATATCAACATTGGAGTGCATGTGTCTTTTCAAATTAGTGTTTTCATTTTCTTCAGAAAATTCCAGGAGCAGAATTGCTGGGTCATATGGTAACACTATTTTAGTTTTCTTGAGGAACCTCCATATTGTTTTCCATAGCGGCTGCACCAACTTCCATAGCGGCTGCACCAACTCCCACCAACAGTGTACGAGGGTTCCCTTTTCTCTACATCCTCACCAATATTCATTATTTGTGGTCTTTTTGATGATAGGCATTCTAATGGGTGTGAGGTGATATCTCATTGTGGTTTAGGTTTGCATTTTTCTGCTGATTAGCTGTATTGAACATCTTTTCATGTGCCTGTTGGCCAGTTGTATGTCTTCTTTGGAAAAATGTCTACTCATGTTTTCTGCTCACTTTTAATTGGGTTTTATTTTTTTTTAAAGCAAGTGATGTTTAAGATTAGTAATTTTTAAAATGAATTTATTTTTGGCTGCATTGGGTCTTCATTGCAGCGCTCGGGCTTTCTCTAGTTGTGGCGAGTGGGGGCTACTCTTCTGTTGCGGTGCACGGGCTTCTCATTGCATGGCATCTCTTGTTGCAGAGCATGGGCTCTAGGCGCGTGGGCTTCAGTAGTTGTAGCTCGCAGGCCCTAGAACGCAGGCTCAGTAGCTGTGGCACATGGGCTTAGTTGCTCAGCGGCATGTGGGATCTTCCAGGACCAGGGCTCGAACCCATGTCTCCTTCATTGGCAGGTGGATTCTTAACCACTGTCCAACAAGGGAAGCCCTAATTGGATTTTTTGATATTGAGTTGTATGAGCTATCTATGTGTTTTGGCTATTAACCCCTTATCGGTCATATAATTTGCAAATATTTTCACCCATCCAGTAGGCTGTTTTTTGCTTTGTCAGTGATATTCTTTGCTGTGCAAACGCTTTTATCTCTGTTTTGTCCTTCCTTCCTTCCTTCCTTCCTTCCTTCCTTCCTTCCTCCCTCCCTCCCTCCCTCCCTCCCTCTCTTCTTTCCCTCCTTCTTTCCTTGAGATATAATTGAGAAATAGTTGACATACCACAAGATTCACCTTCTTAAAATGTACAATTCAGTGGCTTTTATATATTCACAATGTTGGGCAACCATTGCCACTATCTAATGGCATAATATTTCATCACCTCCAGAAGCAACCCTCCTTCCTCAATCCCTGGCAACCAGTAATCTACTTTATTTTTTAAATTTTTAATTGTGATATAATTCACATACCATAAAACCCACCCTTTAAAAGTATGTAATTCATCAGTTTTTCACATATTCACAAAGTTGTACAACCATCACCACTATCTAATTCCAGAATATTTTCTTCACCACAAAATGAAATCCTCTACCCATTAACATTCAATCCCCATTCATCCAACCCCTAGTTTTTGGCACCCACTCATCCATTTCCTATTTCTATGGATTTGCCTATTCTGGACATTTCATACAAATGACATCATTCCATGTGTGTCTTTTTGCATCCAGCTGCTTTCAGTTAGCATACTCTTTTCAGTGTTCATTCATGTTGAGGCATGTATCAGTACATCATATCGTTTTATTGCTGAGTCCCTGAATAAAACATAAACTCACAACTCTTTTTCTTTAAATAGACAAGTATGTATCAGGACATCATTTTTTTTCATTGCTGAATGGTATTCCACTGCATGGATAAGACCACACTTTGTTTTAGCCAGTCAGCAGTTGACACATATTTGGGTTTTTTCACTTTTTGTCTATTATGGATTATGCTACCATGAACATTTGTGTGCAAGTTTTTGTGTGAGTTTGTTTTCACTTCCCTTAGGCATATACCTGGGTGAGGAATTGCTATATCAGATGGTAATTCATTGTTACACATCTTGAAGTGCCAAAGTATTATCCAAAGTGGATGCACCATTTTGTATCCCCACCAACAATGTATGAGGGTTCTAATTACTCTGCGTCCTCACCAACATTTTTTATTGCAATCTTTTATAAAGTCATCCTAGTGGGTGTGACGTAGATGTCTCATTGCAGTTTTAGTTTGCATCCCTAATAACTAATGATGTTCAGCATCTTTTCATGTGCTTATTGCTATTCACATATCTTCTTTGGAGAAATATCTATTCAAATGATTTGCTTATTTGTTGGAGTATTTGTCTTTTACTGTTTTTTACATATCACAGTAAATTAATTCTCATTTATTTATTTATATATTATGGTTATTAGATTCTTACCAGATATATACTTTGCAAATATTTTCTATCATGCTGTGGCTTTTCTTTTCATTTTGTTGATAGTGATCTTTAAACCTCAAACATGTTTAATTTTGATAAAGCCAAATATGTCTATTTTTTCTTTGGTGCCTGTGCTTCCAGTATTGGGTAGAGTTTCTACAGGTAGAAAAGGGAGCTCATCAGGGACCAGGGAAAAGCTATTTCCATCACTGCAATTCTAACCAAGTGCTATTGAGCCCTCAGCCTTTAAGCCTTTGAAGTGATAGGTCTTGGGGGGGAAGATCCTTGCCCTCAAGTACATGGTATACATCTGGGAATCATAGGAACACCCTTACAGAACAAGAGTTTTGGAAAGCAGGACAGTGTTGCATAGGTGCTGATTGTGCTTGTAGCACGAAAGAGTCTGACAGGACTGAAGATGGTCAGAGAAGGTATTTGCTGAGTCTTGAATTATCAGACTACAGGGTGAGGGAGGGTATTAATATTTATTAACTACATACTAATTGCTAAGCAGTGTGCTAGGCTCTTTACATCCTTGACCAAACTCAATCCCCCCTGCCTGTATGGCAGGAAAATAAACGATGAAATGATGGCTGAAGAAGGTTAAATATCCTTCCAGAAATCACAGATGTGGTAGGTGTTGGTACTGGACCTTATTCAAAGAACTTTCTATTATACTATCTCCCAATGCCCTTAGCATCTCTAGAGCCTAGGAGAGATGGAAGGGAGCCAGCGCAGTGCAGGGTACAGAAACGAGTCTTCTTTTTGTTCACCCGAACGTTTGTCCTTCTGCACCTGACATGTTGATATTCCTCTCATGTTGGAAAGTAAAAGGCCAGGGTGGTGCATGTAGCTGTGAGACAAATCCCTGTAATCAATTGTTTCTCTTCTGCCTGGAACATGGGCAATGTGCTTCCAATGCCCCCTTGATCATCCTCATCTTCTCTTTGTCAATACACTTCTGAGTGAGCAAGCGGCCGACAAGGCACAGGGAGCCTGAGAATCATGGTGAGGATAGACTTAGCTCAGAGCGTTAGAGGACAGTGAGGAGGGGACACCAGGCTTAGGTGGAGTGAGAAAGGAACAGGTAGAGGAAGGAGGAATGGGCTCACCATTCACTATCAGACATTCACTGAATCCCCCGGTTTAAGTCTGACCCTCCACTCCTGCCTCCTTCTGTTCCTGGAGTCCAGAGGCTGGAGCTCTCTGATAAATGTCTCAGCTTTGGGCGGGCACAGGTGGATGTCTGTTCTTCATTATAGGGTGTAAGAAATGGAAACCTAACTGCTTCTTGCAACTTCCTTACTGACTTTTAACTCAGACCTTCTCTCATTTTGCAGTTCCTTGTGGCTCCAATTCCAGAGATTTTATGGGTTCCACTGGGTCCATCGACTGCTTCTAGTTCACCCTCACCAGGCCTTTAGGTTTCACATCCCTGCTCTATCAAGCCATCTACCAGCCCACCCTCCATCTTCTTTCTCCATGTATTATCGTTCAGTGTTACAAGTGCTTGTGTTTCCTCCAGGGTGAGGTGTGCACTCTGTCTCCCATTCTCTTTGTGGTGTTTGGATGGTTTCTGAGAGGAGAGGAAGGCAGAAATATCTTTCCTCTGTCATCTTGAAAGCTGGAAGGCTGCCTGAGAATTGTAAAGGCATTATTCCAATGATTCCCACTGTCCAGTGCTGCTACCAAAAAGAACAATGCAGTTATTACTGTTTTGTAGTTGATCTGCTCCTCTGTCTAGGAAAGGGTAGTATCAATTCTTTATATTTGACCTACTGAAATGTCACAGTGATGTGTCTAGGTGGTGTTTTAATTTGTTTTTCTTCCTCGACATTTGCTAGACTTTGAAGATTTACGTCTGACCTCAGGGGAGGAATATGTGCTTATGTTATTACTTTCATATTTCTTTGTTAAATTCTTCCCATCCGTGTCATCTTTTATCCTTTTTTCCCCTGGAAAGTCTGTGGGTTAGTGTTGAACTCTGGGTTCATCACCCATATCTTAAATAATTTCTTGGTCATTTTTTGTCTTTGTCTTTTTTCTCTGCTCTAAGAGATCTAAGGCACAGACAGGCAAGGGGGAGAGAGGAAGGTGTAGTACCCCAGCACAGGATGTGCAGAAGGAGGAGCAGCACATCACAAATGCTTCAGGGGAGTTAGGGAGAGAGGGGTTGGCAGTGTGGGGTCCCAGGGTCCTGAGCTTCTTGCCCTCTGTGGCCACATGAATCTCCAGGCCAGGCGGCCTCTGAGAGTGGCAGCCAGCCTTCATGGGGTCTGACTGGCTAAAGTTCCAGGTCCAGGAACAAATGCTTTGAAGCTGGTGTTACTTATAACAAAAAAATGGAAGCATGATGGACAGGAAGTCCCTCAAAATTAGTTGGTTACCTCCCAACCACCCCCAGCCTAAGCCAACAATCCAGAGGCTTCCCCAGGAGACTCAGTGACACAGCACTTTCAGACTCAGCAGAGGGAAACTTCATACCCTCCTTCTGCTCTCATCCCTGGGAGCCTCCACCCCTCTCTGGCTACATAGATCGTGCACAGATGAGGACCTCTACTGGGTGGACATTCAGGTTGGAAGTGACTCCATCTTGGCTGCAGTCCTCAGGGCTTGTCCCCGAGAGCACATGAGGCCATTCTGTTACTTCTCTGGAGTATTGGGGAGTTTTTTCTCCATTGAACAAGCTCCACCTCCTCCAGAGTCCTGACTGTTGAACAAAGGAGGGAGAGGTCCTCTCCCTTCCTTGGTCATTTTACTGATGTCACCCAGTGGGATCCAACTTTTCTGTGAATTCTCTGCAACCTTTGACAGCACTGGCCTCACCTTGTCCTCAGTCTTGGCTCTCCCAACCCCTGCCACTGAGAAAGTGGACCCCTGTCCCCATTTCCCTGACCACCTACTGATCATGGATGTGTGCACAACAGCCTCTCCTCTGATGCATGGGGTCCCTGGTCCTATGAGCTCATCTCTTGACCACAAGGAGCCACATCCACCTCCCTCTCAGTCTTCTCAGGCTCTTTCAGGATCACGCACAAAACATTTATGCCTGGGTCCCTTCCAGATCTGCGTGAGTTCCAGGTGATTGGGAATAAGAACAAGGAGACCAGCACCACAAGGGATGATCACCCCAGGCTTTGCCCTCTGACCTGTCTATAACTAAGAGGAGCAGAGTGCGGGCCAGAGAGGAGCCACACAGGAGCTGGGTGCCCTGCTGGCTCCACGAGCAGATGCACACTATGACCCACGTCACCACCTACCTGTGGTTCCTTCCTCAGGGACACACTCAGAGCCACAGGCACTTTCTTATTATCTCCTCCTCTCTGGGCTGCACCTGTCTCGACAACCCAGACAGCAGCTGGCCTGCTGATATTTCCTTTGGTTTTCTGAGAAGAAGACTCTCTCAGCAACCTGCATGTCATGTAAGTCCAGGTCTGGCATGTCTCTGAGTGTGAGGGGCGCAGGGCCAGTGCACAGGCTCTGACGAGGAGATATGTGCTCCCCGGCTACCTGTAGGATCCAGAGACCTCAGAGGTAATCCAGGTAGAAAATGGACACCTCTCTCACCTCCTCACTTCCCTAGGTATGGCATTTAAGTTGCACAGGAGGTCAGGAGAATGTTCCCTCACTGTCCCAACCTTCCCCACAACATAGTGCCGTGTTTAGCAGAAAAGACTTTTAATGTCTAGTGTGAGGAGAGGAACAGGGTTGACCTGGGGGCAGTGTGAGGGCCTTAGTTTCCCAAACACTCATGTAAAGCACAACAGAGACAGAGAACTAAGAAGCCAGGAGCAGACTCATACTCCCTTGAATTGAATCTAACTTTGATGTAACATGATTTTTGTGGGCTCTCTGAAAGCTTACCTGGAGCAGTAAGAATAAGTGAAATCAGTATGGATTTGCCATGTCTATGGTGGTGAAAAATGTTACGTCTTCTAATTTCTTTACTCATCTTTAATCTGACTCCCAGCCACCATGTGCCGGGTTGGCAGAGAACTCAATCTCTGTCATTATCAGGGGTTTTCCCATTGTCATCTCCTTTGAGGGAGTGTATTCCACATCAGTGGAAACCTGTCAGGTTTGTCCAAACTTAGGGTGGAGTTGCTGGTGTTGAAGCTCCTTGGTCCATGCTTTTGTTTCTTGCTTGGGCCCCACACTGATTCCTGCCAAGTCTGAAATCCAGGAAGATGAGGGGTCCCCTTCCTGAGTGTACTACCAGACACCTCCCCCCACCACCTCTCTGAAGTCACCTGCTCCTTCAGGCACTTCCAGGACCAAGAAGGGGGCCTAGGATCCCAGTTCCCTTCCACTTCTGGGAGAAATGTATTTCTCCTTTCAAATATTTATGGAGCAGTTGCCATATGCCAGTCATTGTTCTAGATATCCTGGTATTACTACTGAATCAGGTCCGCATGCTTGCCGCTTGAAAATCAATAGAGAGAGAGAGAAAAAAAAAAACACTGGTAGAAAGGAAACGTTTTTAATCAGAATGCCGGCAATCTGTGGAGATGGTGGACTCAATGTCCCCCAAAAAACCACCTCTGAAGATTCTGCTTGGCCATGAAAGTTTTTAAAGGGAAGTAATCTCAGTTAATCATCTGACATAGGGGGTCAGACTCATCGCCATCCCCGCACTGTGTGCAGGCTTGTATGCCAGTTGGTCAACTTCTTGTGATTTTTCTTTAGATGCTCCTATTCACAAAGTCTGTTCACAAGATTACTGAAGGGGAAGCTAGGGAAGAGATCTGGTCATCTGTTAATTACTTATTCTTCATTTCTACTTCTTTGATCTACGGAAAGAACCAACAAGTTAGGCAAAATATTGTGTGATCAAAAGCTTTTAAAGTTGTGCTTGGGCCAGAGATGAGTAGAGCATGGGGGGCACCTGGTTTAAGATTAGTGACAAGAAAAAGGGGGTTCCTGCAGAGGGCTCTTTCCTGCAAAGAGCTCTTTACTGCCCAAAGCTGCTTATACTGGATACTCAGTAAATTGAACAGGAAAAAAAAAATTTAAACCCATTTTAAACTGGGGTGACAGAAACATTAAATATAATAACAAATAGAGTCTGCTTGCAAGGTGATAAGTGCTATCTGGGAAAGGTGCCCCTGATACAGGGATTTGTGAATGCTGGGGTTGTGGGTGTGTTTTTAAGGAAGTGGCAGCTTAGTCCTCTTTAAGGATGGAATCTTTGGGCCAAACTTGAAGAGAGGGAGTTAGCCATACAGGTCACAGGAAGGGGGCATTCCTGGTAGAGAGAATAGTGGAGAGCCAGAGACAGAGATTGGGGGAGAGCTACTGGGAAAGTTCAGTGAAGGAGCATCTGATTGACTTGGCTCTGGAAGGATCACTCTGATTACTCTACAGAGCAGACAGTTGAGGTAGGCAGCACTGTTCAGATGCAGGGAGACAAACTGGGAGCATTTTATTGTAATCCAGTAGAGAGAAAATGGTGGATTAGACCCAGGTAGTAGAAGTGCAGTGGGGAGAAGTGATGCACTCAAAAGCATTCACCTCTCTCTCCTCCTTTCTATGAAAACCTCTCAAGGGCATCAGGTTTCCAGATTAAAAAATCAGAAAGAGATTGTCTTCAAATGACTGCTTGTGCAGCATAAGACCTCCTGTGAGGCAAGGGAATACAAAGGACCTGGAAACTTCTTAGAGTTAGGGCTAATCTAAGAAGGGAAAAGAAAATGAGGAGAGAGGAAAAGAAAAACCAGTGTGTCAGTAAATTATCCTGAAACACATATTTTTCTTTTTGTCCTTTAGTTAAACATCATATGAAGGGAAAAGAAAATGAGGAGGAGAGAGGAAAAGCAAAAGCAGTGTGTCAGTAAATTATCCTGACACACACATTTTTCTTTTTGTCCTTTAGTTAAACATCATATGATGGGAAAAGTGGGTTTTAGGGGAGCTTTGTAAAGCAACAGCAGCTGGCTGGCAGAATTGCATTGTTGGTCTCCCATAGTCAAACAAGAAGAGAGGAGAGAGGTGTTTGGCAGAACTCCCAGGGCATGGCAGAGATACCTGGCCTGGTGAGAGCTTCTGGGACCATTGCTGGGTGGTCTTTGGTAGACACCATATGTTTGTATGGGAACTGGATAAAAAGATTGTCCACCAGCTTCATTTGCAATTTTGGGTGACCTCCATTCCATGACCTGGGGTGCCCCCTCCCCACACCCTGCCATTCCTACAGTGACAGTGAGGGCTTTCTACCAATTCTTCTCATTCTTTTAAGAACTTTCCACCCATTTTGCCAATCAAATATCTCACATAGCACCTTTTCATTGTTTGTTAGCTACCCATATGTCTTCTTTGGAAAAATGTCCGTTCAGATCCTCTGCCCATTTTTGTAATCAGCTTGTTTATGTTTTTGATGTTGAGTAGTGTGCATTCTTTGTATAATTAGATATTAACCCCTTATCAGATATATCATTTGCAAATATCATCGCCCATTCAGTAGGCAGCCTTTTCATTTTGTTGATGGTTTCCTTCATGTATAAAAGCTTTTTAGTTTTATGTAGTCCCATTTCTTTATGTTTCCTCTGATTTTCCTTGCCTGAAGAGACATATCCAAAAAGATATTACTAAGACCAATGTCAAAGTGTGCACTGCCTATGTTTTCTTCTAAAGTTTTATGGTTTCAGGTCTTACATTTAAGTCCTTAATCAATTTTGAATTTATTTTTGTGCATGGTATAAGTAGACAGTTTCTCTTGCATGCAGCTGTCTAGTTTTCCCAACACCATTTATTGAAGAGACTATTTTTTCCACCATTGTATATTCTTGCCTCTTTTGTCATAGATTAATTGCCCATATAAGTGTGAGTTCACTTTTCTGTTCTTTATTCTCTTGCATTGATCAATGGGTCTGTTTTTGTGCCAGTGTCATACTGTTTTGATTACTGTACCTTAGTAGTATAGTTTGAAATTGGGGAGTGTGATAACTCCACCTTTGTTCTTCTTTCTCAAGATTGTTTTGGGTATTTGGGGTCTTTTGTGTATCCATACAAAGTTTAGAATTATTCGTTCTACTGCTATGAAAAATGTCATAGTTATTTTGATTGGGATTGCATTGAATCTGTAAATTGCCTTGGATAGTATGGTCACTTTGCACTTTGACAATATTAATTCTTCCAATCCATAAGCATGGTATGTCTTTCCATCTGTTTGTGTCATCTTTGATTTATTTCATCAGTATCTTATAGTATTCAAAACAGAGGTCTTTTACCTCCTTAGTTAGGTTTATTTCTCGGTATTTTATTATTTTCGATGTGATTATAAATGGGATTGTTTTTTTAATTTCTCTTTCTGATAGTTCATTGTTAGTGTAAAGAAATGCAACCGATTTCTGTGTATCAATTTTGTATCCTGCAACTTTGCCACATTCATTGATGAGTTCTAGTAGATTTTTGTGGCTTCTTTATGATTTTCTGCATATAGTATCATGTTATGTAGAAATAGTGACAGTTTTACTACTTCCTTTCCAATTTGGATACCCTTTATTACCTTTTCTTGTCTGATTGCTGTGGCTAGGATTTTACTATATGGTGAATAAAAGTGGTGAGAGTGGGCATCCTTGTCTAGTTCCTGGTCTTAGAGGAAATGCTTTCAGCTTTTCATCATTGAGTATTATATTAGTGGTGGGCTTTTCATATATGGCCTTTATTATGCTGAGGTATGTTCCCTGTATACTCACTTTCTGGAAAATTTGTATCATAAATAGATGTTGAATTTTGTCAAAAATTTTTCTGCATCTATTGAAATAATCATATGATTTTTATTTCTCAATTTGTTAATGTGGTATATCACATTGATTGATTTGCTGTACTGAACCTTATTGGCATCTCTGGGAGAAACCCAACATGATCACAGTATATGATCCTTTTAATGTATTGTTGATTTGATTTGCTAATATTTGATGCAGGATTTTTGCATCTAAGTTCATCATTGATATTGGCATGTAATTTGCTTTTTTTGTGATATCTTCATCTGGTTTTGGTATGAGGGTGAGGCTGGCCTTGTAGAATGAGTTTGGAAGTGTTCCTTCCTCTACAATTTTTTAGAATAGTTTGAGAAGGATAGGTGTTAACTCTTCTCAAAATGTTTGATAGAATTCACCTGGGAAGCTGTCTGGTCCTAGACTTTTTTTTTTCCCCAACATCTTTTTTGGAGCACAATTCCCCTATTATGGTGTGTTAGCTTCTGCCCCACAACAAAGTGAATCAGCCATACACATACATATGCTACCACATCTCTTGCCCCTTGTGCCTCCCTCCCTCCCACCCTCCCCATCCTACCCCTCCAGGTGGTCACAAACCACCTAGCTGATCTCCCTGTGCTATGCGGCAGCTTCCCACCAGCCATCCACTTTACGCTTGGTAGTGTATATATGTCCATGCCACTCTCTCACTTTCTCACAGCTTACCCTTCTCCCTCCCCATATCCTCAAGTCCATTCTCTAGTAGGTCTGTGTCTTTATTCCCATCTTACCTCTAGGTTCTTCACGACGTTTTTTTTCCTAAGATTCCATATATATGTGTTAGCATACGTTATTTGTTTTTCTCTTTTTGTCTTACTTCACTCTGTATGACAGACTCTAGGTCCATCCACCTCACTACAAACAACCCAATTTTGTTTCTTTTTATGTCTCAGTAATATTCCATTGTATATACGTGCCACATCTTCTTTATCCATTCATCTGTTGATGGACACTTAGGTTGCTTCCATGTCCTGGCTATTGTAAATAGAGCTGCAGTGAACATTTTGGTACATGACTCTTTTTGAATTATGGTTTTCAGGGTATATGCCCAGCATTGGGATTGCTGGGTCATATGGTAACTCTACTTTTAGTGTTTTAAGGAACCTCCATATTGTTCTCCATAGTGGTGGTATCAATTTACATTCCCACCAACAGTGCAAGGGGATTCCCTTTTCTCCGCACCCTCTCCAGCATTTATTGTTTCTAGATTTTTTGATGATGGCCATTCTGACAGGTGTGAGATGATATCTCATTGTAGTTTTGATTTGCATTTCTCTAATGATTAATGATGTTGAGCACTCTTTCATGTGTTTGTTGGCAATCTATATATCTTCTTTGGAGAAATGTCTATTTAGGTCTACTGCCCATTTTTGCATTGGGTTTTTTGTTTTTCTGTTATTGAGCTGAATGAGCTGCTTGACCTCTGTTTTGAGGGATTTTTTTTATTACTGATTCAATTTCATTACTGGTAATTGGTCTGTTCATATTTTCTATTTCTTCTTGGTTCAGTCTTGTGAGATTCTATATTCCTGGGAATTTGTCCATTTCTTCTAGGTTGCTTATTTTATTGGTGTATAATTGTTCACAGTAATTTCTTTTGATCCTTTGTATTTCTGTGGTGTCAGTTGTAACTTCTGCTTTTTCATTTCTGATTTTATTGATCTGGGGCCTTGCTATCTTTTTCTTGATTAGTCTGGCTAAAGGTTTATCAAATTTAACTTTTCAAAGAGCCAGCTCTTAATTTCATTGATCTTTTCTACATAAATTTCTACTTCATTTATTTCTGCTCTGATCTTTGATTTCTTTCCTTCTACTAACTTTGGGTTTTGCTTGTTCTTCTTTTTATAGTAACTTTAGGTGAAATATTAGATGGTTGCTTTGAGATTTTTGTTTCCTGAGGTGTGCTTGTATTGCAATAAACTTCCTTTGGAACTGCTTTTGCTGAGTCCAGTAAATTTAGATTATTGTGTTTTTGTTTTGTCTTCAGGTATTTTTGGACTTCCTCTGATTTCTTCAGTGATCCATTGGTTGTTTATTAGTATAATCCTTAACGTCCATTTGTTTGTGTTTTTTTCCCTGTAGCTGATTTCTAGTTTATAGCTTTATGATGGTTGGAAAAGGTGCTTGATAAGACTTCAATTTTCTTAAATTTACTGACACTTGTTCTGTGGTATGGTATGTGACCTATCCTGAAGAATGTTCCATTTACACTTGAATGTATATCCTGCTATTTTTAGATAGATTGTTTTCATATATCTATTGATTCCAGCTGTTCTAAAATATCATTTAAAGGCAGTGTTTCCTTATTGATTTTCTGCCTAGGTGATCTCTCCATTGATTTAGGTAGGGTGTTAAAGTTCCCTACCATTATTATGTTACTGCCAATCACTCCTTTTATGTCTGTTAATATTTGCTTTAGGTTTTTCAGTGATTCTATGTTGGGTGCATACCTGTTGAAAATTGTTATAGTTTCTTCTTGGATTGATCCCTTGATCATTATGTAGTGTCGTTCTTTGTCTCTTATAACAGTCTTTATTTTAAAGACTATTTTGCCTAATATGAATATTGATACTTTGGCTATCTTTTGATTTCCATTTGCATTGAATACCATTTCACATCCCCTCACTTTCAACCTGTGTGTGTCTTTAGATCTGAAGTATTTCTCTTGGAAGCAGCATATATATGGGTCCAGTTTTTTTTATCCATTCAGCCACTCTGTCTTTTGATTGAAATATTTAGTCCATTTACATTTAAAGTACTTATTGATAGGTGTGAACTTATTGCCATTTTGTTCATTTGGGGGAGTTGTTTTTGTAGACACCTTTTGTTCCTTCTTTTGCTTTCTTCCCTTGTGATTTAATTTTTATTTCTTTTGGCTGTGCCTCTTAGCATGTGGAATCTTAGTTCCCTGACCAGGGATCAAACCCATGCCCCCTGCAGTGTTAGCATAGAGTTTTAATCACTGGACTACTAGGGAAGTCCTTTAATATCTATCTTTAATGTTATATTTGGATTCCTTTCTTTTTGTGTGTGTGTATATCTATTATGTATTTTTGGATTGTGGTTACCATGAGGTTTATATATAGCACTATTTATCTATGGATCCTAGGTTGGGTGGTTGTGGGGTGGGGTTCCCAAATTTATTGTCAGCCTGCTGGTGGACAGAGCTAGTTCCTATCATGGCTGGCTGTGGGGTCAGGGGTGTACCAAAGCTGGCATCAGACTGCTGGTAAGAGGGGCCAGATCCCAGGGTGGCTGGTTGAGGGGCCAAAAGTGTCTTGCAGCTTGTGTAAGCCTGCTGGTGAGTGTGATGTGGGGGTCCCAGAGCTAGTGTCAGCCCACTGGTGGGCAGAGCTAGGTCTTAGGGTCTCTGTCTCTAGGGACCTTGGAGTTGGTGTTGGCCTGTTGGTGGGTAGGTTCAAGTCCCAACAGATGGCTGCAGGGTCCTGAGAGTCCTGTGGCTGGTGCAGTGGTGGGCAGAGCCAGGTCCTGGGTCCTCTGGTGGACAGAGCTGGGTCTTTTGGCTTCTGGGAGCTCAGGGACTCCAAAGGCAGCCAGCCTGCTGGTGGGTGGAGCCATGTTCCCCCCCAGCTAACTGCTTGACCTGAGGTGTCCCAGTACTGGAACCAACAGGCTGGTGCGGAGGGGGGCAGGTCCCCAAGAGGGAGGATTGCAGAATGATGCTTGCCAGCACCAGTGTCCTCTTGATAAAATGAGCTCCCCAGATTGGCTGCTGCCAGTGTCTATATCTCTATGGTGAGCTCCAATTGCTTCCTGTCTCTCCAAGAGGCTCTCTAAGGTCAGCACGTGGGTCTGACCCAGGCTCCTTTCAAATTATTGCTTCTGACCTGGGTCTTAGAGTGTGATATTTTCTGTACACCTGTGAAGAGTGGATTTGCTGTTTCTTACAGCCGTCTGGTTCTCCTGAAAGTAACCCCACTGGGTTTCAAAGTCAAACATGCTGGGGCCTCATCTTCCTGGTGCAAGAAACCCCAGTCTGGGGAGCGCAGTGTGGAGCTCAGACCTCTTGCTTCTTGGAGAGAACCTCTGTATTTGTAGTTATCCTCCTCTTTGTAGGTTGCCTACAAGGAGGTATGGCTCTTGACTAAACCACATCTCTGCCCCTCCTATCCATCTTGTTGAGGTTGCCTCTTAATGTCTTTATTTATTTATTTA
Source organism: Tursiops truncatus (assembly GCF_011762595.2). Taxonomy (NCBI): domain Eukaryota; kingdom Metazoa; phylum Chordata; class Mammalia; order Artiodactyla; family Delphinidae; genus Tursiops; species Tursiops truncatus. The sequence goes on from NC_047041.1 coordinate 8,336,936, forward strand.
TTTTCGGGGGGGATTTTTTTTTATATTCAAAGAGAAAGTTACAAAAATTATAATCATCCTCATCAGTTCACTCAGTCCCATGTAATTAATTTTATTTCATCTTGATCTTTTGTTAGCACTTTTATGAATTCATCAGTTTTCCACTAGAGCTCTGAAAATGCTTATTCAGTCAGTTCAGCAGTATAGTCAGTTACCAGAAACCTGTATTTGTCAGTCTTTTTCATGAGGTCCTGGAAGATGAAACCCTTTTATAGGAACAGTTTTGCAAAAGCATCAGAGTACACCCACAACTGTTGGTAAATGACAAAATAGTTAAAAATTACCATAGTAAAAGATTTGATGAAAGTTCAGAATAATGCAATTGACAACAAAATTTAGTTATTTCAGAGATATACATTTTAAAGTAATAACTAGAATTATGACTTATAACATTATAGCTGAACATATAACATTTTTAGAAATTTCATGTAATTCTGAAACATTTATATTAACATATTTCCATACAAATAACCCAAAGGAAGTTTAGTATTAGTTGTTTTATTGTTTGTTTGTTTATACTGCAGGTTCTTATTAGTCATCAGTTTTATACACATCAGTGTACACATATCAACCCCAATCGCCCACTTCAGCACACCACCATCCCCACCGCCCCTCAGCTTTCCCCCCTTGGTGTCCATACGTTTTTTCTCTACATCTGTATCTCAACTTCTGCCTGCAAACCGGTTCATCTGTACCACTTTTCTAGGTCGCACATACATGCACTAATATACGATATTTGTTTTTCTCTTTCTGACTTATTTCACTCTGTATGACAGTCTTTAGATCCATCCACGTCTCAACCAATGACTCAGTTTCGTTCCTTTTAGTGTCTGAGTAATATTCCATTGTATATATGTACCACTTCTTCTTTATCCATTCATCTGTCGATGGGCATTTAGGTTGCTTCCATGACCTGGCTATTGTAAATAGTGCTGCAATGAACATTGGGGTGCATGTGTCTTTTTGAGTTATGGTTTTCTCTGGGTATATGCCCAGTAGTGGGATTGCTGGATCATATGGTAATTCTATTTTTAGTCTTTTAAGGAACCTCCAGTGATCTCCATAGTGGCTGTATCAATTTACATTCCCACCAACAGTGCAGGAGGATTCCCTTTTCTCCACACCCTTTCCAGCATTTGCTGTTTGTAGATTTTCTGATGATGCCCATTCTAACAGGTGTGGGTGATACCTCATTGTAGTTTTGGTTTGCATTTCTCTAAGAATTAGTGATGTCGAGCAACTTTTCATGTGCTTCTTGGCCATCTGTATGTCTTCTTTGGAGAAATGTCTATTTAGGTCTTCTGCCCATTTTTGGATTGGGTTGTTTGTTTCTTTAATATTGAGCTGCATGAGCTGTTTATAGATTTTGCAGATTAATCGTTTTTCCGTTGATTTGTTTGCAATAATTTTCTCCCATTCTGAGGGTTTTCTTTTCATCTTGTTTATGAATTCCTTTGCAGTGCAAAAGCTTTAAAGTTTCATTAGGTCCCATTTGTTTATTTTTGTTTTTATTTCCATTACTCTAGGAGGTGGGTCAAAAAAGATCTTGCTGTGATTTATGTCAAACAGTGTTCTTCCTATGTTTTCCTCTAAGAGTTTTAGAGTGTCCGGCTTTACATTTAGGTCTCAAATCCATTTTGAGTTTATTTTTGTGTATGGTGTAAGGGAGTGTTCTAATTTCATTCTTTTACATGTAGCTGTCCAGATTTCTCAGCACCACTTATTGAAGAGAGTGTCTTTTCTCCATTGTATATCTTTGCCTCCTTTGTCGTAGATTAGTTGACCATAAGTGCATGGGTTTATCTCTGGGCTTTCTATCTTGTTCCATTGATCTACGTTTCTGTTTTTGTGCCAGTAACTTATAGTCTTGATTACTGTAGCTTTGTAGTATAGTCTGAAGCCAGGGAGTTGATTCCTTGCGCTGCCTTTTTTTCCTCAAGACTGCTTTGTGTACTCAGGGTCTTCTGTGTCTCTATACAAATTTTAAGATTTTTTGTTCTAGTTCTTTAAAAAAATGACATTGGTATTTCATAGGGATTGCATTGAATCTGTAGATTGCTTTGGGTAGTATAGTCATTTTCACAATGTTGATTCTTCCAATCCAGGAACATGGTATATCTCTCCATCTGTCGTGTCATCTTTAATTTCTTTCATCAGTGTCTTATAGTTTTCTGCATACAGGTCTTTTGTCTCCCTAGGTAGGTTTTTTCCTACGTATTTTATTCCTTTTGTTACAGTGGTAAATAGGAGTGTTTCCTTAACTTCTCTTTCAGATTTTCCACCATTAGTGCATAGGAATGCAAGAGATTTCTGTGCATTAATTTTGCATCCTGCAACTTTAACAGATTCATTGATTAGTTATAGTAGTTTCCTACTGGAATTTTTAGGATTCTCTATGTATAGTGTCACGTCATCTGCAAACAGTGACAGTTTTACTTCTTCTTTTCCAATTTGTATTCTTTTTATTTCTTTTTCTTCTCTGATTGCTGTGGCTAGGACTTCCAAAACTATGTTGAATAATAGTGGTGAGAGTGGACATCCTTGTCTTGTTCCTGATCTTAGAGGAAAGGCTTTCAGTTTTTCACCATTGAGAATGATGTTTGCTGTGGGTTTGTGATATATGGCCTTTATTATGTTGAGGTAGGTTCCCTCTGTACCCCCTTTCTGGAGAGTTTTTATAATAAATGGGTGTTGATTTTTGTCAGAAGCTTTTTCTGCATCTGTTTAGCTGATCATATGGTTTTTATTCTCCAATTTGTTAAAACGGTGTATCACATTGATTGATTTGTGTATATTGAAGAATCCTTGCATCCCTGGGATAAACCCCACTTGATCACGGTGTATGATCCTTTTAATGTGTTGTTGGATTCTGTTTGCTTGTATTTCACTGAGGATTTTTGCATCTATATTCATGAGTGATATTGGTCTGTAATTTTCTTTTTTTGCAGTATCTTTCTCTGGTTTTCGTATCAGGCTGATGGTGGCCTCATAGAATGAGTATGGCAGTGTTCCTTCCTCTGCAATTTTTTGGAAGAGTTTGAGAAGGATGGGTGTTATCTCCTCTCTAAATGTTTGACAGAATTCACTTGTGAAGCCATTTGGTCCTGAACTTTTGTTTGTTGGAAGACTTTTAATCACAATTTCAATTTCATTAGTTGCGATTGTTCTGTTCATATTTTGTATTTCTTCCTGGTTCAGTCTTGGAAGGTTATACGTTTCTAAGAATTTGTCCATTTCTTCCAGGTTGTATATTTTATTGGCATAGAGTTGCTTGTAGTAGTCTCTTAGAATGCTTTTATTTCTGCGGTGTCTGTTGTAACTTTTTCTCTTTCTTTTCTAATTTTATTGATTTGAGTTCTCTCCCTCTTTTTCTTGATGAGTCTGGCTGACGGTTATCAATTTTGTTTATCTTCTCAAAGAACCAGCTTTTAGTTTTATTGATCTTTGCTATTGTTTTCTTTGTTTCTATTTCATTTATTTCTGCTCTGGTCTTTATGATTTCTTTCCTTCTGCTAACTTTGGGTTTTGTTTGTTCTTCTTTCTCTAGTTCCTTTAGGAACTAGAGATTGTTAGATTGTTTGTTTGATATTTTTCTTGTTTCTTGAGGTAGGCTTGTATAACTATAAACTTCCCTCTTAGAACTGATTTTGCTGCATCCCATAGGTTTTGGATTTTCCTGTTTTTATTGTCATTTGTCTCTAGGTACTTTTTGATGTCCTCTTTTATTTCTTCATTGATCTCTTGGTTATTTAGTAACGTATTTTTTAGCTTCCATGTGTTTGTGTTTTTTACGTTTTTTTCCCTTAATTCTTTGTAATCTCAAAGTGTTGTGGTCAGAAAAGATGCGTGATATGATTTCAATTTTCCTAAATTTGCTGAGGTTTGATTTGTGACCCAAGATGTGATCTATCCTGGAGAATGTTCCATGCACAGTTGAGAAGATGGTGTAATCTGCTCTTTTTCAATGCAATGTCCTATAAATATCAATTAAATCTCTCTAGTCTATTGTGTCATTTCAAGCTTCTGTTTCCTTATTTTCATTTTGGATAAGCTGTCCATTGCTGTAAGTGAGGTGTTAAAGTGCCCAAGTATTACTGTGTTACTGTCGATTTCCTCTTTTATAGCTGTTAGCAGTTGCCGTATGTATTGAGGTACTCCTATGTTGGGTGCATATGTATTTATAATTGTTATATCTTCTTCTTGGATTGATCATTACGTAGTGTTCTTCATTGTTTCTTGTAATATTCTTCATTTTAAAGTCTGTTTTATCTGATATGAGTACTGCTACTCCAGCTTTCTTTTGATTTCCATTTGCATGGAATATCTTTTTCTATCCCCTCACTTTCAGTCTGTGTGTGTCACTAGGTCTGAAGTGGATCTCTGGTAGACAGCATATATATGGGTCTTGTTTATGTATCCATTCAGCAAGTATGTGTCTTTTGGTTGGAGCATTTAATCCACTCACGTTTAAGGTAATTATCGATACGTATGTTCCTATGGCCATTTTCTTAATTGTTTTGGGTTTGTTTTTGTAGTTCCTTTTCTTCTCTTGTGTTTCCCACTTAGAGAAGTTCCTTTAGCATTTGTTGTAGCGCTGGTTTGGTGGTGCTGAATTCTCTTAGCTTTTGCTTGTCTGTAAAGCTTTTGATTTCTCCATCGAATCTGAATGAGATCCTTACCGGGTAAAGTAATCTTGGTTGTAGGTTCTTCCCTTTCATCACTTTAAGTATATCATGCCATTCCCTTCTAGCTTATAGCGTTTCCACTGAGAAATCAGCTGGTAACCTTATGGGAGTTCCCTTGTATGTTATTTGTCGTTTTTCCCTTGCTGCTTTCAATAATTTTTCTTTGTCTTTAATTTTTGACAATTTGATTACTATGTGTCTTGGTGTGTTTCTCCTTGGGTTTATCCTGTATAGGACTCGGTGCACTTCCTCAAGTTAGGTGGCTATTTCCTTTCCAATGTTAGGGAAGTTTTCGACTATAATCTCTTCAAATATTTTCTCGGGTCCTTTCTCTCTCTCTTCTCCTTCTGAGAACCCTGTATTGTGAATGTTGTTGTGTTTAATGTTGCCCTAGAGGTCTTTTAGGCCATCTTCATTTCTTTTCATTTTTTTTCTTTATTCTGTTCCTCAGCAGTGAATTCCACTATTCTATCTTCCAGGCCACTTATCAGGTCTTCTGCCTCAGTTATTCTGCTACTGACTCGTTCTAGTGTAGTTGTCATTTCAGTTAGTGTATTATTCACCTCTGTTTGTTTGTTCTTTCATTCTTCTAGGTCTTTTATATACATTTCTTGTATGTTCTCGGTCTTTGCCTCCATTCTTTTTCCAAGGTCCTGGATCATCTTCACTATCTTTATTCTGAATTATTTTTCTGGAAGGTTGCCTATCTCCACTTCATTTAGTTGTTTTTCTAAAGTTTTATCTTGTTCCTTCAACTGGTACATAGCCTTCTACCTTTTCATCTTGTCTATCTTTTTCTGATTGTGGTTTTTGTTCCATAGGCTGCAGGATTGTAGTTTTTCTTGCTTGTGCTTTCTGCTCTCTGGTGGATGAGGTTATCTAAGAGGCTTGTGTGAGTTTTCTGATGGGAAGGACTGGTGGTGGATAGAGGTGATTGTTGCTCTGGTGGGCAGAGCTCAGTAAAACTTTAATCCACTTAACTGCTGATGAATGGGGCTGGATGCCCTCCCTGTTGGTTGTTTGGCCTGAGGCAACCCCAAACTGGAACTTACCTGGGCTCTTTGGTGGCACTAATGAGAGACACTGGGAGGGCTCACACCAAGGCGTACTACCAAGAACTTCTTCTGCCAGTGTCCTTGTCCCCTCGGTGATCCACAGCCACCCCCGCCTCTGCAGGAGACCCTCCAACACTAGCAGGTAGGTCTGTTTCAGTCTCCCCCGGGGTCACTGCTCCTTCCCCTGGGTCACTACTACTAAACCCACTACTTTGTGTGTGCCCTCCAGAGTGGAGTCTGTGTTTCCCCCAGTCCTGTCGAAGTCCTGCAGTCAAATTCCAGTAGGCTTCAAAGTATGATTCTCTAGGAATTCCTACCTCCGTTGCCAGACCCCCAGGTTGGGAAGCGTGATGTGGGGCTTAGAACCTTAACTCCAGTGTGTGGACTTTTGTGGTATAAGTGTTCTCCAGTCTGTGAGTCACCCACCCACCAGTTATGGGATTTCATTTTACTGTGATTGCGCCTCTCCTACCATCTCATTGTGGCTTCTCCTTGGTCTTTGGATGTGGGGTATCTTTTTTTGGTGAGTTCCAGTGTCTTCCTGTTGATGATTGTCCAGCATCTAGTTGTGATTCTGGTTTCTCACAAATGGGAGTGAGAGCACGTCCTTCTACTCCACGATCTTTGTTCCTCACTTAATTTTAATTGAGGTAACAGATATTTTTTCCATCCTGCTTGTCAAAAAAATAGTAGCAAATGTGAGAGACAACATATTTCCCTTCTCAGCCTCCTCCCTAACTTCTGAATTTATATCGAATGATTCTCTTGTAATTTTAAGTAATCTGTGAAAGGAATCATGGTTCCATTTTCTCAGCAACAATGTAAAAAACATAACTTTCATCAATATAGAAAACAAACCGAGAAGAAACCTATAACAGTTCTCTTACAGAAGAAATGAGGCATGAGGCAGGGGCATTAGTATTAAACATTTTAGGAAAGGAATTCCCTGGTGGTCCAGTGGCTAGGGCTCTGCACTGCCACTGCAGGGGGCATGGGTTCAATCCCTGCTTGTGGAACTAAGATCCCACATTCCTCAGGGTGTGACCAAAAAATAGAAAATCAAAAGATTTTAGGAGAAATACCACTTGTGCCTCACTCCTAGACATGTCCCTGGTACAAGCTAGAGGTGATGGGCGGTTAGGTGATGCTGTCCATGCAGAGTGGAGCAGGGGAACCCCCACCTGAGCACTGCCAGCAGAGGCCAAGTTCCCCCCAGAGGGGAGAAGAGAGGGGTGAAGTGGGTTTGGAGGTGGGGCAGCCTGGAGTTGAGCCAGTGTTAGCAGACACAGTATCTGGATGGATGTGTGGGTGCTGGCGCTCCCTGGGAGAGGGCCGTAATCCACAAAGGCCCGTCAGCTGTTCAGGTGAGGGACAGAAACCAAGGGCAACGTGACTCAATTGCTGAGGTCTAGGACATTTGGCTTGTTCACATGATTTTATGCCCAGAAAACATTCTCTTTAATCAATTCATGTCCTTAACGTTTTAAAAATTTTGACCCAGAACTTCATCTCCCCTGTGGGTATTCAACATTTCCTGATACCGGGTATGTGCTGGACCTCAGTTGTATGCTGGGGTTAGAGTGAATCAGGGCATGGCACTGTCCATGAGGGCTCTGAAGGACGCAAAGACGGTCATCTGAACAGGTGAAGTAGACAGCAGTGGGTAAATACTGTGAAGAGATGAGCAGAGGGCCTTGTGGGGACACCAGGGATAGAGAAATTGATACCTTCTAGGAAAAGCAGGAGGTGACATTTGAGCTGTGTCTTCAAGGAAGAGCCGAGGTTTTGCTGGCCTGGAATGGAGACAAGAATGTCTCCTTGAGGGAAGGCTTGGAGGTGAAGCCTCATAGTAATTAGGACAGAGATGACGCTGGGACAGACGTGTGGAATATTTGTCGGAAGCCTTATTGATGTAAGTGTGGATGTTGTGCTCGAGCTACTGTAACCCAAACCACAGACTGGGTGGCACTAAGCCCAGACATTACTTTTCTCAGAGCTCTGAGGCTAGAAGTCCAAGATCAAGTGTTGGCAGGATTGGTTTGTCCTGCACCATCTCTCCTTGGCTTGCATCTGCCACCTTCTTGCTGTGTCTTCACATGCCCTTTTCTCTGTATGGGCCAGTCTATCTGGTGTCCATCTATGTCTCCAAATTTCCTCTCCTTAAAAGAACCTGGTGGAGTGAATTAGAGTCCCACACTACAGCCTCTTTTAATGTTAATTACCTCTTTAAAGTCCCTATATCTAAATATAGTCATATTGTGAGTTACTTGGGTTTAGGGCTTCAAATGTGAATTTCTGGAACCCAATTCAGCCCCATGGACATTTTGTCTTGTTGTGAGTGTATTTCCTTCATGTGTTGTTCATGGCATGAATTGTGTATGTAAATGGTCCATGTTAATAGCCCTGAAGTCTTTGCTGGATGTGGGTAAGGTGAGGGATGGGTTCCCTGGGTTGCTGGGATGAGTAGGGTGGGAGGGAGTTGTGGAAAAGAGGGACCCTCTCCCTGGGTTCCACAGTGTTGACCTGGTTCTCTGCTTTCACTGCCATCCCTTGAGGACTTGGAAGGACTTAAGTCTTTGTCTGAGTCTTAATTATGTCTCTGATAAACAGTGTGACCCAGGACCAAGTCACTTATCCTTCTGAAGCCACACAGTTGTCATTGGTAAAGTAGATAAAAGACCCTTTCCTCTTCCATGATCTGCTGTGAAGAGTCCACAGTGGCTCATATGTAAAATACCTTCAAAAATTATATATCTATTCAAATATGATGATAGTTTCTCCATCTCTGCAGGATAGAACTGACCCTTTTAAACCTTCCCTCTGCATTGTGACCTGTACTCCTGAGTATCAATGAGATAATTTCTCCTGCTGGGAAGAGGACTAAGAGCAAAGGCTCTGTTTAGGAAGGTGGTCAGGAGCACATGCAGAGGCAGCATTCTAGTTCAGATCCCACACTGTCCCCTGGCTCACTGCAAAGCAGGGAAACAGGCCTTCTCTTGAGCTGGTACTTCTCATGAATTAATGACATCCTTTCCTCTATCAGCTTGTCTTCTTCCTCATCTTCCTGTGATGTGAGTTAAACCCTGGGCTTACTTTTCTCCCCTCCTCCCTCCATCTTTCTCTGTCTCTCTCTATTTTTTTTTATAAGAATAGTGGTTTTTATTTTTTTATTGAGGTATAGTTGATTTACAATATTATATTAGTTTCAAGTGTACAATATGGTGGTTCAAAATTTTTATAGATTATACTCCATTTAAAGTTATTAGAAAATATTGGCTATATTCTCTGTGCTGTACAGCATATCCTTGTAGTTTATGTATGTCGTACAGAGTAGTTTGTCCCCCTCCCTTTCCCCACTGGTAACCACTAGTTTGTTCTCTATATCTGTGAGTCTGCATCTTTCTTCGTTATATTCAGTAGTTCGTTGTATTTTTTAGATTCCACCTATAAGTGATATCATACAGTATTTGTCTTTCTCTGACTTATTTTACTTAGAGTAATACCCTCCAAGTCCATCCATTGTTGTTGCAAATGGCACAATTTCATTTTCTTTTATAGTGAGTGGTACTCCATCGTATATATATACACACCACATCTTCTTTATCCATTCTTCTGTTGAGGGACACTAAGGTTGCTTCCATGTCTTGGCAATTGTAAATAATACTTATATCAACATTGGAGTGCATGTGTCTTTTCAAATTAGTGTTTTCATTTTCTTCAGAAAATTCCAGGAGCAGAATTGCTGGGTCATATGGTAACACTATTTTAGTTTTCTTGAGGAACCTCCATATTGTTTTCCATAGCGGCTGCACCAACTTCCATAGCGGCTGCACCAACTCCCACCAACAGTGTACGAGGGTTCCCTTTTCTCTACATCCTCACCAATATTCATTATTTGTGGTCTTTTTGATGATAGGCATTCTGATGGGTGTGAGGTGATATCTCATTGTGGTTTTGGTTTACATTTTTCTGCTGATTAGCTGTATTGAACATCTTTTCATGTGCCTGTTGGCCAGTTGTATGTCTTCTTTGGAAAAACGTCTACTCATGTTTTCTGCTCAATTTTAAACGGGTTTTTTTTTTAAAGCAAGTGATGTTTAAGATTAGTAATTTTTTAAATGAATTTATTTATTTATTTTTGGCTGCATTGGGTCTTCATTGCAGTCCTTGGGCTTTCTCTAGTTGTGACGAGCAGGGGCTACTCTTCCATTGCGGTGCGCGGGCTTCTCATTGCATGGCATCTCTTGTTGCAGAGCATGGGCTCTAGGCGCGTGGGCTTCAGTAGTTGTAGCTCGCAGGTCCTAGAGCGCAGGCTCAGTAGCTGTGGCACACGGGCTTAGTTGCTCAGCGGCATGTGGGATCTTCCAGGACCAGGGCTCGAACCCATGTCTCCTGCATTGGCAGGTGGATTCTTAACTACTGTGCAACGGAAGCCCTAATTGGGTTTTTTGATATTGAGTTGTATGAGCTATCTATGTGTTTTGCATATTAACCCCTTATCGGTCATATAATTTGCAAATATTTTCACCCATCCAGTAGGCTGTTTTTTGCTTTGTCAGTGATATTCTTTGCTGTGCAAACGCTTTTATCCCTGTCTTGTCCTTCCTTCCTTCCTTCCTTCCTTCCTTCCTTCCTTCCTTCCTTCCTTCCTTCCTTCCTTCCTTCCTCCCTCCCTCCTTTCCTCCCTCCCTCCCTCCCTCCCTTCTTTCCTTCCTTCTTTCCTTGAGATATAATTGAGAAATAGTTGACATACCACAAGATTCACCTTCTTAAAATGTACAATTCAGTGGCTTTTATGTATTCACAAAGTTGGGCAACCATTGCCACTATCTAATGGCATAATATTTCATCACCTCCAGAAGCAACCCTCCTTCCTCAATCCCTGGCAACCAATAATCTACTTTATTTTTTAAATTTTTAATTGTGATATAATTCACATACCATAAAACCCACCCTTTAAAAGTATGTAATTCAGCAGTTTTTCGCATACTCAGAAAGTTGTACAACCATCACCACTATCTAATTCCAGAATATTTTCTTCACCACAAAATGAAATCCTCTACCTATTAACATTCAATCCCCATTCATCCAACCCCTAGTTTTTGGCACCCACTCATCCATTTCCTATTTCTATGGATTTGCCTATTCTGGACATTTCATACAAATGACATCATTCCGTGTGTGTCTTTTTGCATCCAGCTGCTTTCAGTTAGCATACTCTTTTCAGTGTTCATTCATGTTGAGGCATGTATCAGTACATTATATTGTTTTATTGCTGAGTCCCTGAATAAAATATAAACTCACAACTCTTTTTCTTTAAATAGACAAGTATGTATCAGGACATCATTTTTTTTCATTGCTGAATGGTATTCCACTGCATGGATAAGACCACATTTTGTTTTAGCCAGTCAACAGTTGACACACATTTGGGTTTTTTCACTTCTTGCCTATTATGGATTATGCTACCATGAACATTTGTGTGCAAGTTTTTGTGTGAGTTTGTTTTCACTTCCCTTAGGCATATACCTGGGTAAGGAATTGCTGTATCAGATGGTAATTCATTGTTACACATCTTGAAGTGCCAAAGTATTATCCAAAGTGGCTGCACCATTTTGTATCCCCACCAACAATGTATGAGGGTTCTAATTACTCTGCATCCTCACCAACATTTTTTATTGCCATCTTTTTTAAAGTCATCCTAGTGGGTGTGACGTAGATGTCTCATTGCAGTTTTAGTTTGCATCCCTAGTAATTAATGATGTTCAGCATCTTTTCATGTGCTTATTGCTATTCACATATCTTCTTTGGAGAAATATCTATTCAAATGATTTGCTTATTTGTTGGAGTATTTCTCTTTTACTGTTTTTTACATATCACAGTAAATTAATTCTCATTTATTTATTTATATATTATGGTTATTAGATTCTTACCAGATATATACTTTGGAAATATTTTCTATCATGCTGTGTCTTTTCTTTTCATTTTGTTGATAGTGATCTTTAAACCTCAAACATGTTTAATTTTGATAAAGCCATATTTGTCTATTTTTTCTTTGGTGCCTGTTTTTCCAGTATTGGGTAGAGTTTCTACAGGTAGAAAAGCGAGCTCATCAGGGACCAGGGAAAAGCTATTTCCATCACTGCAATTCTAACCATGTGCTATTGAGCCCTCAGCCTTTAAGCCTTTGAAGTGATAGGTCTTGGGGGGGAAGATCCTTGCCCTCAAGTACATGGTATACATCTGGGAATCATAGGAACACCCTTACAGAACAAGAGTTTTGGAAAGCAGGACAGTGTTGCATAGGGGCTGATTGTGCTTGTAGCACGAAAGAGTCTGATAGGACTGAAGGTGGTCAGAGAAGGTATTTGCTGAGCCTTGAATTATCAGACTACAGGGTGAGGGAGGGTATTAATATTTATTAACTACATACTAATTGCTAAGCAGTGTGCTAGGCTCTTTACATCCTTGATCAAACTCAATCACCCCTGCCTATATGGCAGGAAAATAAACGATGAAATGATGGCTGAAGAAGGTTAAATATCCTTCCAGAAATCACAGATGTGGTAGGTGTTGGCACTGGACCTTATTCAAAGAACTTTCTATTATACTATGTCCCAATGCCCTTAGCATCTCTAGAGCCTAGGAGAGATGGAAGGGAGCCAGCACAGTGCAGGGTGCAGAAACGAGTCTTCTCTTTGTTCACCTGAACATTTGTCCTTCTGCACTTGACATGTTGATATTCCTCTCATGTTGGAAAGTAAAAGGCCAGGGTGGCGCATGTAGCTGTGAGACAATCCCTGTAATCAATTGTTTCTCTTCTGCCTGGAACATGGGCAATGTGCTTCCAATGCCCCCTTGATCGTCCTCATCTTCTCTTTGTCAATACACTTCTGAGTGAGCAAGTGCCCGGCAAGGCACAGGGAGCCAGAGAATCATGGTGAGGGTAGACTTAGCTCAGAGCATCAGAGAACAGTGAGGAGGGGACACCAGGATTAGGTGGAGTGAGAAAGGAACAGGTAGAGGAAGGAGGAATGGGCTCACCATTCACTATCAGACATTCACTGAATCCCCCGGTTCAAGTCTGACCCTCCACTCCTGCCTCCTTCTGTTCCTGGAGTCCAGAGGCTGGAGCTCTCTGATAAATGTCTCAGCTTTGGGCGGGCACAGGTGGATGCCTGTTCTTCATTGTAGGGTGTTGTAAGAAATGGAAATCTAACTGCTTCTTGCAACTTCCTGACAGATTTTTAACTCAGACCTTCTCTCATTTTGCAGTTCCTTGTGGCTCCAATTCCAGAGACTTTATGGATTCCACTGGGTCCATCGACTGCTTCTAGTCCACCCTCACCAGGCCTTTAGGTTTCACATCCCTGCTCTATCAAGCCATCTACCAGCCCACCCTCCATCTTCTTTCTCCATGTATTATCGTTCAGTGTTACAAGTGATTGTGTTTCCTCCCGGGTGAGGTGTGCACCCTGTCTCCCATTCTCCTTGTGGTGTTTGGATGGTTTCTGAGAGGAGAGGAAGGCAGAAATATCTTTCCTCTGTCATCTTGAAAGCTGGAAGGCTGCCTGAGAATTGTAAAGGCATTATTCCATTGACTCCCAGTGTCCAGTGCTGCTAACAAAAAGAACAATGTGGTTATTACTGTTTTGTAGTTGACCTGCTCCTCTGTCTAGGAAAGGGTAGTATCTATTCTTTATACTTGACCTACTGAAATGTCACAGTGATGTGTCTAGGTGGTGTTTTAATTTGTTTTTCTTCCTCGACATTTGCTAGACTTTGAAGATTTACGTCTGACCTCAGGGGAGGAATATGTGCTTATGTTATTACTTTTATATTTCTTTGTTAAATTCTTCCCATTCGTGTCATCTTTTTTTCCTTTTTTCCCCTGGAAAGTCTTTTGGTTAGTGTTGAACTCTGGGTTCATCTCCCCTATCTTAAATAATTTCTTGGTCATTTTTTGTCTTTGTCTTTTTTCTCTGCTCTAAGAGATCTAAGGCACAGACAGGCAAGGGGGAGAGAGGAAGGTGTAGTACCCCAGCACAGGATGTGCAGAAGGAGGAGCAGCACATCACAAATGCTTCAGGGGAGTTCGGGAGAGAAGGGTTGGCAGTGTGGGGTCCCAGGGTCTGAGCTTCTTGCCCTCTGTGGCCACATGAATCTCCAGGCCAGGCGGCCTCTGAGAGTGGAAGCCAGCCTTCATGGGGTCTGACTGGCTAAAGTTCCAGGTGCAGGAACAAATGCTTTGAAGCTGGTGTTACTTATAACAAAAAAATGGAAGCATGATGAGCAGGAAGTCCCTCAAAATTAGTTGGTTACCTCCCAACCACCCCCAGCCTAAGCCAACAATCCAGAGGCTTCCCCAGGAGACTCAGTGACACAGCACTTTCAGACTCAGCAGAGGGAAACTTCATACCCTCTTCCTGCTCTCATCCCTGGGAGCCTCCACCCGTCTCTGGCTACATAGATCGTGCACAGATGAGGACCTCTACTGGGTGGACATTCAGGTTGGAAGTGACTCCATCTTGGCTGCAGTCCTCAGGGCTTGTCCCCGAGAGCACATGAGGCCATTCTGTTACTTCTCTGGAGTATCAGGGAGTGTTTTCTCCATTGAAAATGCTCCACTTCCTCCAGAGTCCTGACTGTTGAACAACAAGGGAGGGAGAGGTCCTCTCCCTTCCTTGGTCATTTTACTGATGTCACCCAGTGGGATCCAACTTTTCTGTGAATTCTCTGCAACCTTTGACAGCACTGGCCTCACCTGTCCTCAGTCTTGGCTCTCCCAACCGCTGCCACTGAAAAAGTGGACCCCTGTCCCCATTTCCCTGACCACCTACTGATCATGGATACGTGCACAACAGCCTCTCCTCTGATGCATGGGGTCCCTGGTCCTATGAGCTCATCTCTTGACCACAAGGAGCCACATCCACCTCCCTCTCAGTCTTCTCAGGCTCTTTCAGGATCACGCACAAAACATTTATGCCTGGGTCCCTTCCAGATCTGCGTGAGTTCCAGGTGATTGGGACTAAGCACAAGGAGACCAGCACCACAAGGGATGATCACCCCAGGCTTTGCCCTCTGACCTGTCTGTAACTAAGAGGAGCAGAGTGCGGGCCAGAGAGGAGCCACACAGGAGCTGGGTGCCCTGCTGGCTCCACGACCAGATGCACACTATGACCCACATCACCATCTACCTGTGGTTCCTTCCTCAGGTACACACTCAGAGCCACAGGCACTTTCTTATTATCTCCTCCTCTCTGGGCTGCAGATGTCCCGACATCTCAGAGAGCACCTGGCCTGCTGGTATTTCCTTTAGTTCACTGAGAAGAAGACTCTCCCAGCAACCTGCATGTCATGTAAGTCCAGGTCTGGCATGTCTCTGAGTGTGAGGGACGCAGGGCCAGTGCACAGGCTCTGACAAGGAGATATGTGCTCCCCGGCTACCTATAGGATCTGGAGACCACACAGGTGATCCAGGTAGAAAATGGACACCTCTCTCCCCTCCTCACTTCCCTAGGTATGGCATTTAAGTTGCACAGGAGGTCAGGAGAATGTTCCCTCCCTGTCCCACCCTTCCGCACACCATAGTGCCGTGTTTAGCAGAAAAGAGCTTTAATGTCTAGTGTGAGGACAGGAACAGGGTTGACCTGGGGCAGTGTGAGGGCCTTAGTTTCCCAAACACCCAAGGAAAGCACAACAGAGACAAAGAACTAAGAAGCCAGGAGCAGACTCATACTCCCTTGAATTGAATCTAACTTCGATGTAACATGATTTTTGTGGGCTCTCTGAAAGCTTACCTGGAGCAGTAAGTATAAGTGAAATCAGAATGGATTTGCCCTGTCTATGGTGATGAAGAATGTTACATCTTCTAATTTCTTTACTCATCTTTAATCTGACTCCCAGCCACCATGTGCCGGGTTGGCAGAGAACTCAATCTCTGTCATTATCAGGGGTTTTCCCATTGTCATCTCCTTTGAGGGAGTGTATTCCACATCAGTGGAAACCTGTCAGGTTTGTCCGAACTTAGGGTGGAGCTGCTGGTGTTGAAGCTCCTTGGTCCATGCTTTTGTTTCTTGTTTGGGCCCCACACTGATTCCTGCCAAGTCTGAAATCCAGGAAGATGAGAGGTTCCCTTCCTGTGTGTACTACCAGCCACCTCCCCCCATCACCTCTCTGAGGTCACCTGCTCCTTCTGGCACTTCCAGGACCAAGAAGGGGGCCTAGGATCCCAGTTCACTTCCACTTCTGGGAGAAATGTATTTCTCCTTTCAAATATTTATGGAGCAGTTGCCATATGCTAGTCAGTTTTCTAGGTATGCTGGTATTACTGCTGAATCAGGTCCAGATGCTTGCTGCTTGAAAATCAATGGAGAGAGACACTGGTAGAAAGGAAACTTGTTTTTAATCAGAATGCCGGCAATCTGGGGAGATGGTGGACTCAGTGTCCCCCAAAAATCCACCTCTGAAGATTCTGCTTGGTCATGAAAGCTTTTAAAGGGAAGTAATCTCAGTTAATCATTTGACATATGGGGTCAGACTCATCGCCATCCCTCCACTGTGTGCAGGCTTGTATGCCAGTTTGTCGACTTCTTGTGATTTTTCTTTAGATGCTCCTATTCACAAAGTCTGTTCGCAGGATTACTGAAGAGGAAGCTAGGGAAGAGATCTGGTCATCTGTTAATTACTTATTCTTCATTTCTACTTCTTTGATCTACGGAAAGAACCAACAAGTTAGGCAAAATATTGTGTGATCAAAAGCTTTTAAAGTTGTGCTTGGGCCAGAGATGAGTAGAGCATGGGGGTCGCCTGGTTTAAGGTTAGTGACAAGACAAAGGGGGCTCCTGCAGAGGGCTCTTTCCTGCAAAGAGCTCTTTCCTGCCCAAAGCTGCTTATACTGGGATACTCAGTAAATTGAACAGGAAAAAAAAAATTTAAACCCATTTTAAACTGGGGTGACAGAAACATTAAATATAATAACAAATAGAGTCTGCTTGCAAGGTGATAAGTACTATCGGGGAAAAGTAGCCCCTGATACAGGGATTTGTGAAAGCTGGGATTGTGGGTGTGTTTTTAAGGAAGTGGCAGCTTAGTCCTCTTTAAGGATGGAATCTTTGGGCCAAACTTGAAGATTGGGAGTTAGCCATACAGGTCACAGAAAGGGGGCATTCCTGGTAGAGAGAATAGTTGAGAGAGAGCCAGAGACAGAGATTGGGGGAGAGCTACTGGGAAAGTTCAGTGAAGGAGCATCTGATTGACTTGGCTCTGGAAGCATCACTCTGATTACTCTACAGAGCAGACAGTTGAGGTAGGCAGCACTGTTCAGATGCAGGGAGACAAACTGGGAGCATTTTATTGTAATCCAGTAGAGAGAAAATGGTGGCTTAGACCCAGGTAGTAGAAGTGCAGTGGGGAGAAGTGATGCACTCAAAAGCATTCACCTCTCTCTCCTCCTTTCTATGAAAACCTCTCAAGGGCATCAGGTTTCCAGATTAGAAAATCAGAAAGAGATTGTCTTCAAATGACTGCTTGTGCAGCAAAAGACCTCCTGTGAGGCAAGGGAATACAAAGGACCTGGAAACTTCTTAGAGTTAGGGCTAATCTAAGAAGGGAAAAGAAAATGAGGAGAGAGGAAAAGAAAAAGCAGTGTGTCAGTAAATTATCCTGACACAAACATTTTTCTTTTTGTCCTTTAGTTAAACATCATATGATGGGAAAAGGGGGTTTTAGGGGAGCTTTGTAAAGCAACAGCAGCTGGCAGAATTCCTTTGTTGGTCTGCCACAGTCAAATAAGAAGAGAGGAGAGAGGTGTTTGGCAGAACTCCCAGGGCATGGTAGAGATACCTGGCCTGGTGGGAGCTTCTGGGACCATTGCTTGGTGGTCTTTGGTAGACACCATATGTTTGTATGGGAACTGGATAAAAAGATTGTCCACCAGCTTCATTTGCAATTTTGGGTGACCTCCATTCCATGACCTGGGGTGCCCCCTCCACACACCCTGCCGTTCCTACAATGACAGTGGTAGTTTTCTGCCAATTCTTCTCAATTCTTTTAAGAACTTTCCACCCATTTTGCCAATCAAATATCTCACATAGCACCTTTTCATGTGTCTGTTGGCCACCCATATGTCTTCTTTGGAAAAATGTCTGTTCAAATTCTCTGCCCATTTTTGTAATCAGCTTGTTTCTGTTTTTGATGTTGAGTAGTGTGCATTCTCTGTATACTTAGATATTAACCCCTTATCAGATATATCATTAGCAAATATCATTGCCCATTCAGTAGGCAGCGTTTCCATTTTGTTGATGGTTTCCTTCATGTATAAAAGCTTTTTAGTTTTATGTAGTCCCATTTCTTTATGTTTCCTCTGGTTTTCCTTGCCTGAAGAGACATATCCAAAAAAATATTACTAAGACCAATGTCAAAGTGTGCACTGCCTATGTTTTCTTCTAAAGTTTTATGGTTTCAGGTCTTACATTTAAGTCTTTAATCGATTTTGAATTTATTTTTGTGCATGGTATAAGTAGTCAGTTTCTTTTGCATGCAACTGTCTAGTTTTCCCAACACCATTTATTGGAGAGACTGTCTTTTCCACCATTGTATATTCTTGCCTCTTTTGTCATAGATTAATTGCCCATATAAGTGTGAGTTCCCTTTTGTGTTCTTTATTCTGTTCCATTGATCTATGGGTCTGTTTTTGTGCCAGTGTCATACTGTTTTGATTACTGTACCTTAGTAGTATAGTTTGAAATTGGGGAGTGTGATAACTCCACCTTTGTTCTTCATTGTCAAGATTGTTTTGGCTATTTGGGGTCTTTTGTGTATCCATACAAGTTTTAGAATTATTTGTTCTACTTCTATGAAAAATGTCATAGTTATTTTGATTGGGATTGCATTGAATCTGTAAATTGCCTTGGATAGTATGGTGACTTTGCACTTTGACAATATTAATTCTTCCAATCCATGAGCATGGTATGTCTTTCCATCTGTTTGTGTCATCTTTGATTTATTTCATCAGCATCTTATAGTATTGAAAACAGAGGTCTTTTACCTCCTTAGTTAGGTTTATTCCTAGGTATTTTATTATTTTTGATGTGATTATTAATGGGATTGTTTTCTTATTTTCTCTTTCTGATTGTTCGTTGTTAGTGTAAAGAAATGCAACCGATTTCTGTGTATCAATTTTGTATCCTGCAACTTTGCCACATTCATTAATGAGTTCTAGTAGATTTTTGTGCCTTCTTTAGAATTTTCTGTATATAATATCATGTTATGTAGAAATAGTGACAGTTTTACTACTTCCACTCCAATTTTGATACCCTTTATTACCTTTCCTTGTCTGATGGCTGTGGCTAGGATTTTAATATTTGTTGAATAAAAGTGGTGAGAGTGGGCATCCTTGTCTAGTTCCTGGTCTTAGAGGAAATGCTTTCAGCTTTTCATCATTGAGTATTATGTTAGTGGTGGGCTTTTCATATATGGCCTTTATTATGCTGAGGTATGTTCCCTGTATACTCACTTTCTGGAAAATTTGTATCATAAATAGATGTTGAATTTTGTCAAAAACTTTTCTGCATCTATTGAAATAATCATATGATTGTTATTTATCAATTTGTTAATGTGGTGTATCACATTGATTGATTTGCAGTATTGAACCATATTTGCATCTCTGGGAAAAACCCAACGTGATCACAGTATATGATCCTTTTAATGTATTGTTGATTTGATTTGCTAATATTTGATGGAGGATTTTTGCATCTAAGTTCATCATTGATATTGCCATGTAATTTGCTTTTTTTGTGATATCTTTATCTGGTTTTGGTATGAGGGTGAGACTGGCCTTGTAGAATGAGTTTGGAAGTGTTCCTTCCTCTACAATTTTTTAGAATAGTTTGAGAAGGATAGGTGTTAACTGTTTTCAAAACGTTTGATAGAATTCACCTGGGAAGCTGTCTGATCCTAGACTTTTTTTTCTCCCCAACACCTTTTTTGGAGCACAATTGCCCTACTTTGGTGTGTTAGCTTCTGCCCCACAACAAAGCGAATCAGCCATACACATACATATGCTCCCACATCTCTTGCCCCTTGTGTCTCCCTCGCTCCCACCCTCCCCATCCTACCCCTCCAAGTGGTCACAAACCACCGAGCTGATCTCCCTGTGCTATGTGGCTGCTTCCTACCAGCCATCCACTTTACGCTTGGTAGTGTATATATGTCCATGCCACTCTCTCACTTTCTCACAGCTTACCCTTCTCCCTCCCCATATCCTCAAGTCCATTCTCTAATAGGTCTGTGTCTTTATTCCCATCTTACCTCTAGGTTCTTCATGACCTTTTTTTTTTTCTTAGATTGCATATATATGTGTTAGCATACGTTATTTGTTTTTCTCTTTCTGTCTTACTTCACTCTGTATGACAGACTCAAGGTCCGTCCACCTCACTCCAAATAACTCAATTTTGTTTCTTTTTATGGCTCAGTAATATTCCCTTGTATATATGTGCCACATGTTCTTTTTCCATTCATCTGTTGATGGACACTTAGGTTGCTTCCATGTCCTGGCTATTGTAAATAGAGCGGCAATGAACATTTCGGTACATGACTCTTTTGAATTATGGTTTTCTCAGGGTATATGCCCAGCATTGGGATTGCTGGATCATATGGTAACTCTACTTCTGGATTTTTAAGGAACCTCCATATTGTTCTCCATAGTGGTGGTATCAATTTACATTCCCACCAACAGTGCAAGAGGATTCCCTTTTTTCCACACCCTCTCCAGCATTTATTGTTTCTAGATTTTTTGATGATGGCCATTCTGACCGGTGTGAGATGATATCACATTGTAGTTTTGATTTGCTTTTCTCTAATGATTAAGGATGTTGAGCATTCTTTCATGTGTTTGTTGGCAATCTATATATCTTCTTTGGAGAAATGTCTATTTAGGTCTACTGCCCATTATTGCATTGGGATTTTTGTTTTTCTGTTATTGAGCTGAATGAACTGCTTGACTTCTGTTTTCGGGGATTATTTAATTACTGATTCAATTTCATTACTGGTAATTGGTCTGTTCATATTTTCTATTTCTTCTTGGTTCAGTCTTGTGAGATTCTATATTCCTGGGAATTTGTCCATTTCTTCTAGGTTGTTTATTTTATTGGTGTATAATTGTTCACAGTAATTTCTTTTGATCCTTTGTATTTCTGTGGTGTCAGTTGTAACTTCTTTTTCATTTCCGATTTTATTGATCTGGGCCCTCTCTATCTTTTTCTTGATGAGTCTGGCTAATGGTTTATCAAATTTATCTTTTCAAAGAGCCAGCTCTTAACTTCATTGATCTTTTCTATATAAATTTCTACTTCATTTATTTCTGCTCTGATCTTTGATTTCTTTCCTTCTACTAACTTTGGGTTTTGCTTGTTCTTCTTTTTATAATAACTTTAGGTGAAATATTAGATGGTTGCTTTGAGATTTTTGTTTCCTGAGGTGTGCTTATATTGCAATAAACTTCCTTTGGAATTGCTTTTGCTGAATCCAGTAAGTTTAGATTATTGTGTTTTTGTTTTGTCTTCAGGTATTTTTGGACTTCCTCTGATTTCTTCAGTGATCCATTGGTTGTTTATTAGTATATTCCTTAACCTCCGTTTGTTGGTGTTTTTTTCCCTGTAGCTGATTTCTAGTTTATAGCTTTATGATGGTTGGAAAAGGTGCTTGATAAGACTTCAATTTTCTTAAATTTACTGACACTTTTTCTCTGGTCTGGTATGTGACCTATCCTGAAGAATGTTCCATGTACACTTGAATGTATATCCTGCTATTTTTAGATAGATTGTTTTCATATATCTATTGATTCCAGCTGTTCTAAAATATCATTTAAAGGCAGTGTTTCCTTATTGATTTTCTGCCTAGGTGATCTCTCCATTGATTTAGGTAGGGTGTTAAAGTTCCCTACCATTATTATGTTACTGCCAATCACTCCTTTTATGTCTGTTAATATTTGCTTTAGGTTTTTAGGTGATTCTATGTTGGGTGCATACCTGTTGAAAATTGTTATAGTTTCTTCTTGGATTGATCCCTTGATCATTATGTAGTGTCGTTCTTGTCTCTTATAACAGTCTTTATTTTAAAGACTATTTTGCCTAATATGAATATTGATACTTTGGCTATCTTTTGATTTCCATTTGCATTGAATACCATTTTACATCCCCTCACTTTCAACCTGTTTGTGTCTTTAGATCTGAAGTATTTCTCTTGTAGGCAGCATATATATGGGTCCTGTTTTTGTATCCATTAAGCCACTCTGTCTTTTGATTGAAATATTTAGTCCATTTACGTTTAAAGTAATTATTGATAGGTATGAACTTATTGCCATTTTGTTCATCTGGGGGAGTTGTTTTTGTAGACATCTTTTGTTCCTTCTTTTCCTTTCTTCCCTTGTGATTTAATTTTCTTTTTCTTTTGGCTGTGCCACACAGCATGTGGGATCTTAGTTCCCTGACTAGGGATCAAACCCATGCCCCCTGCAGTGGTAGCATAGAGTTTTAATCACTGGACTACCAGGGAAGTCCTTTAATATCTATCTTTAATGTTATATTTGGATTCCTTTCCTTTGTGTGTGTGTGTATATCTATTATGTATTTTTGGATTGTGGTTACCATGAGGTTTATATATAGCACTATATATCTATGGGTCCTAGGTTGGGTGATTGTGGGGTGGGGTTCCCAAATTTATTGTCAGCCTGCTGGTGGACATAGCTAGTTCCTATCATGGCTGGCTGTGGGGTCTGGAGTGTACCAAAGCTGGCATCAGACTGCTGGTAACAGGGGCCAGATCCCAGGGTGGCTGGTTGAGGGGCCAAAAATATCTTGCAGCTTGTGTAAGCCTGCTGGTGATTGTGACGTGGGGGTCCCAGAGCTAGTGTCAGCCCACAGTTGGGCAGATCTGGTCTTAGGGTCTCTGTCTCTAGGGGCCTTGGAGTTGGTGTTGGCCTGTTGGTGGGTAGGTTTAGGTCCCAACAGATGGCTGCAGGGTCGAGAGTCCTATGGCTGGTGCAGTGGTGGGCAGAGCCAGGTCCTGGGTCCTCTGGTGGACAGAGCTGTGTCTTTTGGCTTCTGCGAGCTCAGGGACTCCAAAGGCAGCCAGCCTGCTGGTAGGAGGAGCCATGTTCCCACCCAGCTAACTGCTTGACCTGAGGTGTCCCAGTACTGGAACCAACAGGCTGGTGGGGAGGAGGGCAGGTCCCAGTGTTTATTAACAAGAGGGAGGATTGCAAAATGATGCTTGCCAGCACCAGTGTCCTCTTGATAAAATGAGCTCCCCAGATTGGCTGCTGCCAGTGTCTATATCTCTATGGTGAGCTCCAATTACTTCCTGTCTCTCCAAGAGGCTCTCTAAGGTCAGCACGTGGGTCTGACCCAGACTCCTTTCAAATTATTTCTTCTTCCCGGGGTCTCAGAGTGTGATATTCTGTGTACACCTCTTAAGAGTGGATTTGCTGTTTCTTACAGCTGTCTGGTTCTCCTGAAAGTAAACCCCACTGGGCTTCAAAGTCAAACATGCTGGGGCCTCATCTTCCTGGTGCAAGAAACCCCAGTCTGGGGAGTGCAATGTGGAACTCAGACCTCTTGCTTCTTGGGGAGAACCTCTGCAGTTGTAGTTATCCTCCTCTTTGTAGTTTGCCTACCTGGAGGTATGGCTCTTGACTAAACCACATCTCTGCCCCTCCTTATCCATCTTGTTGATGTTCCCTCTTAATGTCTTTATATATTTATTTATTTATTTTCGGGGGGATTTTTTTTTTATTCAAAGAGAAAGTTATAAAAATTATAATCATCCTCATCAGTCCACTCAGTCCCATGTAATTAATTTTATTTCATCTTGATCTTTTGTTAGCACTTTTATGAATTCATCAGTTTTCCACTAGAGCTCTTAAAATGCTTATTCAGTCAGTTCAGCAGTATAGTCAGTTACCAGAAACCTGTATTTGTCAGTCTTTTTCATGAAGTCCTGGAAGATGAAACCCTTTTATAGGAACAGTTTTGCAAAAGCATCATAGTACACCCACAACTGTCGGTAAATGACAAAATACTTAAAAATGACCATGGTAAAAGATTTGATGAAAGTTCAGAATAATGCAATTGACAACGAAATTTAGTTATTTCAGAGATATACATTTTAAAGTAATAACTAGAATTATGACTTATAACATTATAGCTGAACATATAACATTTTTAGAAATTTCATGTAATGTCTGAAACATTTAGATTAACATATTTCCATACAAATAACCCAAAGGAAGTTTAGTATTAGTTGTTTTATTGTTTGTTTGTTTATACTGCAGGTTCTTATTAATCATCAATTTTATACACATCAGTGTATACATGTCAATCCCAATCGCCCAAGTAAGCACACCACCATCCCCACCCCCCCGCAGCTTTCCCCCCTTGGTGTCCATACGTTTGTTCTCTACATCTGTATCTCAACTTCTGCCCTGCAAACCGGTTCATCTGTACCATTTTTCTAGGTCACACATACATGCACTAATATACGATATTTGTTTTTCTCTTTCTGACTTATTTCACTCTGTATGACAGTCTTTAGATCCATCCACGTCTCAACCAATGACTCAGTTTCGTTCCTTTTAGTGTCTGAGTAATATTCCATTGTATATATGTACCACTTCTTCTTTATCCATTCGTCTGTCGACGGGCATTTAGGTTGCTTCCATGAACTGGCTATTGTAAATAGTGCTGCAATGAACATTGGGGTGCATGTCTCTTTTTGAGTTATGGTTTTCTCTGGATATATGCCCAGTAGTGGGATTGCTGGATCATATGGTAATTCTGTTTTTAGTCTTTTAAAGAACCTCCACTGTTCTCCATAGTGGCTGTATCAATTTACATTCCCACCAACAGTGCAGGAGGATTCCCTTTTCTCCACACCCTCTCCAGCATTTGCTGTTTGTAGATTTTCTGATGATGCCCATTCTAACAGGTGTGGGTGATACCTCATTGTAGTTTTGGTTTGCATTTCTCTAATAATTAGTGATGTCGAGCAACTTTTCATGTGCTTCTTGGCCATCTGTATGTCTTCTTTGGAGAAATGTCTATTTAGGTCTTCTGCCCATTTTTGGATTGGGTTGTTTGTTTCTTTAATATTGAGCTGCATGAGCTGT
The DNA here is from genome assembly GCF_011762595.2 of Tursiops truncatus. Classification (NCBI taxonomy): domain Eukaryota; kingdom Metazoa; phylum Chordata; class Mammalia; order Artiodactyla; family Delphinidae; genus Tursiops; species Tursiops truncatus. The sequence goes on from NC_047041.1 coordinate 8,361,877, forward strand.
TTATATATTTTGCAGTTTAATCGTTTTTCCATTGATTTGTTTGCAAATATCTTCTCCCATTCTGAGGGTTTTCTTTTCATCTTGTTTATGAATTCCTTTGCAGTGCAAAAGCTTTAAAGTTTCATTAGGTCCCATATGTTTATTTTTGTTTTTATTTCCATTACTCTAGGAGGTGGGTCCAAAAAATCTTGCTGTGATTTATGTCAAACAGCGTTCTTCCTATGTTTTCCTCTAAGAGTTTTAGAGTGTCTGGCTTTACATTTAGGTCTCAAATCCATTTTGAGTTTATTTTTGTGTATGGTGTAAGGGAGTGTTCTAATTTCATTCTTTTACATGTAACTGTCCAGATATCCCAGCACCACTTATTGAAGAGAGTGTCTTTTCTCCATTGTATATCTTTGCCTCCTTTGTCATAGATTAGTTGACCATAGGTGCGTGGGTTTATCTCTGGGCTTTCTATCTTGTTCCATTGATCTACATTTCTGTTTTTGTGCCAGTAACATATTGTCTTCATTACTGTAGCTTTGTAGTATAGTCTGAAGTCAAGGAGTCTGACTCCTCCAGCTCCATTTTTCCCCTGAAGACTGCTTTGGGTACTCGAGGTCTTTTGTGTCTCCATACAGATTTTAAGATTTTTTTGCTCTAGTTCTGTAAAAAATGACATTAGTGTTTGATAGGGATTGCATTGAATCTATAGATTGCTTTGGGTACTATAGTCATTTTCACAGTATTGATTCTTCCAATCCAAGAACATGGTATATCCCTCCATCTGTTGGTGTCATCTTTCATTTCTTTTATCTGTGTCTTATAGTTTTCTGCATCCAGGTCTTTTGTCTCACTAGGTAGGTTTAATCCTAGGTATTTTATTCTTTTTGTTACAATGGTAAATGGGAGTGTTTCCTTAACTTCTCTTTCAGATTTTCCATCATTAGTGCATAGGAATGCAGGAGATTTCTGTGCATTAATTGTGTATCCTGCAACTTTAACAGATTCATTGATTAGCTATAGTAGTTTTCTACTGGCATTTTTAGGATTCTCTATGTATAGTATCACGTCATCTGCAAACAGTGACAGTTTTACTTCTTCTTTTCCAATTTGTATTCTTTTTATTTCTTTTACTTCTCTGATTGCCATGGCTAGGACTTCTGAAACTATGTTGAGTAAGAGTGGTGAGAGTGGACATCCTTGTCTTGTTCCTGATCTTAGAGGAAAGGCTTTCAGTTTTTCACCATTGAGAATGATGTTTGCTATGGGTTTGTGATATATGGCCTTTATTATGTTGAGGTAGGTTCCCTCTATACCCACTTTCTGGAGAGTTTTTATCATAAATGGTGTTGAATTTTGTCAAAAGCTTTTTCTGCATCTGTTGAGATGATCATATGGTTTTTATTCTCCGATTTGTTAATATGGTGTATCACATTGATTGATTTGCGTATATCGAAGAATCCTTGCATCCCTGGAATAAACTCCACTTGATCATGGTGTATGATCCTTTAAATGTGTTGTTGGATTCTGTTTGCTTGTATTTTGTTGAGGATTTTTGCATCTATATTCACGAGTGATATTGGTCTGTAATTTTTGTATCTTTTTCTTTTTTTGGTGTCAGGCTGATGGTGGCCTTATAGAATGAGTGTGGCAGGGCTCCTTCCTCAGCAATTTTTTGGATGAGTTTTAGAAGGATGGGTGTTAGCTCTTCTCTAAATGTTTGACAGAATCCACCTCTGAAGCCATCTGGTCCTGAACTTTTGTTTGTTGGAAGATTTTTAATCACAGTTTCAATTTCATTAGTTGAGATTGGTCTGTTCATATTTTGTATTTCTTCCTGGTTCAGTCTTGGAAGGTTATACTTTTCTAAGAGTTTGTCCTTTTCTTCCAGGTTGTCTATTTTATTGGCATAGAGTTTCTTGTAGTAGTCTCTTAGGATGCTTTGTATTTCTGCAGTGTCTGTTGTGCCTTCTTTATCATTTCTAATTTTATTGATTTGAGTCCTGTCCCTCTTTTTCTTGTTGAGTCTGGCTAATGGTTATCAATTTTGTTTATCTTCTCAAGGAACCAGCTTTTAGTTTTATTGATCTTTACTATTGTTTTCTGTGTTTCTATTTCATTTATTTCTGCTCTGATCTTTATGATTTCTTTCCTTCTGCTAACTTTGGGTTTTGTTTGTTCTTCTTCTCTAGTTCCTTTAAGAACTAGAGATTGTTACATTGTTAGATTGTTTGAGATTTTTCTTGTTTCTTGAGGTAGGCTTGTGTAGCTATAAACTTCCCTCTTAGAACTGCTTTTGCTGCATCCCATAGGTTTTGGATCATCGTGTTCTTATTGTCATTTGTCTGTAGGTACTTTTTGATGTCCTCTTTTATTTCTTCAGTGATCTCTTGGTTATTTAGTAACGTATTTTTTGCCTCCATGTGTTTGTTTTTTTTACATTGTTTTTCCTGTAATTGTTTGTAATCTCAAAGTGTTGTGGTCAGAAAAGATGCGTGATATGATTTCAATTATCCTAAATTTGCTGAGGTTTGATTTGTGACCCAAGATGTGATCTATCCTGGAGAATGTTCCATGCGCACTTGAGAAGACGGTGTAATCTGCTGTTTTTGGATGCAATGTCCTATAAATATCAATTAAATCTATCTAGTCTATTGTGTCATTTAAAGCTTCTGTTTCCTTATTTATTTTCATTTTGGATAATCGGTCCATTGCTGTAAGTGAGGTGTTAAAGTGCCCAAGTGTTATTGTGTTACTGTCGATTTCTTCTTTTATAGCTGTTAGCAGTTGCCTTATGTATTGAGGTACTCCTATGTTGGGTGCATATGTATTTATAATTGTTATATCTTCTTCTTGGATTGGTCATTACATAGTGTCCTTCCTTTCTTGTAATATTCTTCATTTTAAACTCTATTTTATCTGGGGCTTCCCTGGTGGCGCAGTGGTTGGGAGTCCGCCTGCCGATGCAGGGGACACGGGTTCGTGCCCCAGTCCAGGAAGATCCCACATGCCGCGGAGCGACTGGGCCCGTGAGCCATGGCCGCTGAGCCTGCTGAGCCTGCGTGTCCGGAGCCTGTGCTCCGCAGCGGGAGAGGCCACGACAGTGAGAGGCCCGCGTACCGCAAAAAAAAATAAATAAAAAGAAAAATAAAGTCTATTTTATCTGATATGAATACTGCTACTCCAGCTTTCTTTTGATTTCCATTTGCATGGAATATCTTTTTCTATCCCCTCACTTTCAGTCTGTGTGTGTCACTGGGTCTGAAGTGGATCTCTGTAGTCAGCATATATATGGGTCCTGTTTTTGTATCCATTCAGCGAGCCTGTGTCTTTGGTTGGAGCATTTAATCCATTCATGTTTAAGGTAATTATTGATATGTATGTTCCTATGACCATTTTCTTAATTGTTTTGGGTTTGTTTTTGTAGTTCCTTTTCTTCTCTTGTCTTTCCCACTTAGAGAAGTTCCTTTAGCACTTGTTGTAGAGCTGGTTTGGTGGTTCTGAATTCTCTTAGCTTTTGCTTGCCTTTAAAGCTTTTGATTTCTCCATCGAATCTGAATGATCTTTGCTGGGCAAAGTAATCTTGGTTGTAAGTTCCTCCCTTTCATCACTTTAAGTATATCATGCCATTCCCTTCTGGCTTGTAGCGTTTCTGCTGAGAAATAAGCTGTTAACCTTATGGGAGTTCCCTTGTATGTTATTTGTCGTTTTTCCCTTGCTGCTTTCAATAATTTTTCTTTGTCTTTATTTTTTGTCAATTTGATTACTATGTGTCTCAGCGTGTTTCTCCTTGGGTTTATCCTGTATGGGCCTCGGTGCACTTCCACGACTTGGGTGGCTATTTCCTTTCCCATGTTAGGGAAGTTTTCAACTATAATCTCTTCAAATATTTTCTTGGGTCCTTTTTATCTCTATTCTCCTTCTCGGACCCCTATAATGTGAATGTTGTTTTGTTTAATGTTGTTCTAGAGGTCTCTTAGGCCATCTTCATTTCCTTTCATTCTTTTTCTTTATTCTGTTCCGCAGCAGTGAATTCCACTATTCTGTCTTCCAGGTCACTTATCTGGTCTTCTACCTCAGTTATTCTGCTATTGACTCCTTCTTGTGTAGTTTTCATTTCAGTTACTGTATTGTTCATCTCTGTTTGTTCTTTCATTCTCCTAGGTCTTTGTTAAACGTTTCCTGTATGTTCTCGGTCTTTGCCTCCATTCTTTTTCCGAGGTCCTGGATTATCTTCACTAATATTATTCTGAATTCTTTTTCTGGAAGGTTGCCTATCTCCACTTCATTTAGTTGTTTTTCTAGGGTTTTATCTTGTTCCTTCAACTGGTACATAGCCTTCTGCCTTTTCATCTGTCTATCTTTTTCTGAATGTGTTTTTTGTTCCACAGGCTGCAGGATTGTACTTTTTCTTGCTTGTGCTTTCTGCTCTCTGGTGGATGAGGTTATCTAAAAGGTTTGTGTGAGTTTGCTGATGGGAGGGACTGGTGGTGGATAGAGCTGAGTTTTGTTCTGGTGGGCAGAGCTCAGTAAAACATTAATCCGCTTAAATGCTGATGAATGGGGCTGGATGCCCTCCCTGTTGGTTGTTTGGCCTGAGGCAACACCAAACTGAAACCTACCTGGGCTCTTTGGTGGCACTAATGAGAGACACTGGGAGGGCTCATGCCAAGGAGTACTTCCAAGAACTTCTTCTGCCAGTGTCCTTGTCCCCTCAGTGATCCACAACCACACCCACCTCTGCAGGAGACCCTCCAACACTAGCAGGTAGGTCTGCTTCAGTCTACTCCGGGGTCACTGCTCCTTCCCCTGGGTCACTACTACTAAACCCACTACTTTGTGTGTGCCCTCCAGAGTGGAGTCTGTGTTTCCCCCAGTCCTGTTGAAGTCCTGCAGTCAAATTCCACTAGGCTTCAAAGTCTGATTCTCTAGAAATTCCTCCCTCCGTTGCCAGACCCCAGGTTGGGAAGCCTGACGTGGGGCTTAGAACCTTCACTCCAGTGGGTGGACTTCTGTGGTATAAGTGTTCTCCAGTCTGTGAGTCACCCACCCACCAGTTATGGGATTTGATTTTACTGTGATTGAGCCCCTCCTACCATCTCATTTTCACTTCTCCTTGGTCTTTGGATGTGGGGTATCTTCTTTGGTGAGTTCCAGTCTCTTCCTGTCGATGATTGTCCAGCATCTAGTTTTGATTCTGGATTCTCGCAAGTGGAGTGAAAGCATGTCTTTCTACTCCACCATCTTGTTTCCTCTCTTAATTTTAATAGAGGCAACAGCTTTTTTTTCGGTCCTACTGGTTAAAAAAATAGTAGCAAGTGTGAGGGACAAGATATTTCCCTTCTCAGCCTCCTCCCTAACTTCTGAACTTACCATCGAATGATTCTCTTGTAATTTTAAGTATTCTGTGAAAGGAATCATGGTTCCATTTTCTCAGCAACAATGTAATAAACATAACTTTCATCAATATAGAAAAGAAACAGAGAAGAAACCTATAACAGTTCTCTTACAGAAGAAACGAGGCATGAGGCAGGGGCATTAGTATGAAACATTTTAGGAAAGGAATTCCCTGGTGGTCCAGTGGCTAGGTCTCTGCGTTTCCACTGCAGGGGTCATGGGTTCAATCCCTGGTTGTGGGATTAAGACCCCACATGCCTCAAGGTGTGACCAAAAAATAGAAAATCAAAAGATTTTAGGAGAAATATCACTTGTGCCGCACTTCTAGACATGTCCCAGTTATAAGCTTGAGGTAAGGGGCAGTTAGGTGATGCTGTCCATGCAGAGTGGAACAGGGGAACCACCACCTGAGCACTGCCAGCAGAGGCCAAGTTCCCCCCAGAGGGGAGAAGAGAGGGGTGAAGTGGGTTTCGAGGTGGGGCAACCTGGAACTGAGCCAGTGTTAGAAGACACAGTATCTGGATGGATGCGTGGGTGCTAGCCTTCCCTGGGAGAGGGCCGTAATCCACAAAGGCCAGTTAGCTGTGCAGGTGAGGGCCAGCGACTGATGGAAACATGACTGAATTGCTAAGGTCTAGGACACTTGGCCTGTTCACATCATTTTATGCCCAGAAAACCTTCTCGTTAATCAATTCATGTCCTTAACTTTTTAAAAACTTTGAACCAGAACTTCATCTCCCCTGGGAGTATTCAACATTACCTGATACCTGGTATGTGCTAGACTTCAGCTGGATGCTGGGGTCAGAGTGAATCAGGACATGACACTGTCCATGAGGGCTCTGAGGGACCCAAAGAGGGTCATCTGAACAGTGAAGTAGACTGCAGTGGTTAAATACTGTGAAGAGATGAGCAGAGGGCCTCGTGGGGACACCAGGGATAGAGAAATTGATACCTTCTAGGAAAAGCAGGAGGTGACATTTGAGCTGTGTCTTCAAGGAAGAGCCGAGGTTTTGCTGGCCTGGAATGGAGACAAGAATGTCTCCCTGAGGGAAGGTGTGGAGGTGAAGCCTCATAGTAATTAAGACAGAGATGACGCTGGGACAGACGTGTGGAATATTTGTCGGAAGTCTTATTGAATGTAAGTGTGGATGTTGTGCTCGAGCTACTGTAACCCAAACCACAGACTGGGTGGCACTAAGCCCAGACATTACTTTTCTCAGAGCTCTGAGGCTAGAAGTCCAAGATCAAGTGTTGGCAGGATTGGTTTGTCCTGCACCATCTCTCCTTGGCTTGCATCTGCCACCTTCTTGCTGTGTCTTCACATGCCCTTTTCTCTGTATGGGCCAGTCTATCTGGTGTCCATCTATGTCTCCAAATTTCCTCTCCTTAAAAGAACCTGGTGGAGTGAATTAGAGTCCCACACTACAGGCTCTTTTAATGTTAATTACCTCTTTAAAGTCCCTATATCTAAATATAGTCATATTGTGAGTTACTTGGGTTTAGGGCTTCAAATGTGAATTTTGGAACCCAATTCAGCCCCATGGACATTTTGCCTTGTTGTGAGTGTATTTCCTTCATGTGTTGTTCATGGCATGAATTGTGTATGTAAATGGTCCATGTTAATAGCCCTGAAGTCTTTGCTGGATGTGGGTAAGGTGAGGGATGGGTTCGCTGGGTTGCTGGCATGAGTGGAGTGCGAGGGAGTTGTGGAAAAGACGGACCCTCCTCCTGGGTTCCACAGTGTTGACCTGGTTCTCTGCTTTCACTGTCATCCCTTGAGGACTTGGAAGGACTTAAGTCTTTGTTTCAGTCTTAATTATGTCTCTGATAAACAGTGTGACCCAGGACCAAGTCACTTATCCTTCTGAAGCCACATAGTTGTCATTGGTAAAGTAGATAAAAGACCCTTTCCTCTTCCATGATGTGCTGTGAAGAGTCCACAGTGGCTCATATGTACATTCCCTTCAAAAATATATATCTATTCAAATATGATGAGTTTCTCCATCTCTGCAGCATAGAACTGACCCTTTTAAGCCTTCTCTCTGCTTTGTGACCAGTACTCCTGAGTATCAATGAGATAACTTTTTCCTGCTGGGAAGAGGACTAAGAGCAAAGGCTCTGTTTAGGAAGGTGGTCAGGAGCACATGCAGAGGCAGCATTCTAGTTCAGATCCCACACTGTCCCCTGGCTCACTGCAAAGCAGGGAAACAGGCCTTCTCTTGAGCTGGTACTTCTCATGAATTAATGACATCCTTTCCTCTATCAGATTGTCTTCTTCCTCATCTTCCTGTGATGTGAGTTAAACCCTGGGCTTACTTTTCTCCCCTCCTCCCTCCATCTTTCTCTGTCTCTCTCTATTTCTTTTTATAAGAATAGTGGTTTTTATTTTTTTATTGAGGTATAGTTGATTTACAATATTATATTAGTTTCAAGTGTGGCTCAAAATGGTGGCTCAAAAATTTTATAGATTATACTCCATTTAAAGTTATTAGAAAATATTGGCTATATTCTCTGTGCTGTACAGCATATCCTTGTAGTTTATATATTTCGTACAGAGTAGTTTGTCCCCTTCCCTTTCCCCACTGGTAACCACTAGTTTGTTCTCTATATCTGTGAGTCTGCTTCTTTCTTTGTTATATTCACTAGTTGGTTGTATTTTTTAGATTCCACCTATAAGTGATATCATACAGTATTTGTCTTTCTCTGACTTATTTTACTTAGAGTAATACCCTCCAAGTCCATCTGTTGTTGCTGAAAATGGCACAATTTCATTTTCTTTTATAGTGAGTGGTACTCCATTGTATATATATACACACCACATCTTCTTTATCCATTCTTCTGTTGGTGGACACGTAGGTTGCTTCCATGTCTTGGCAATTGTAAATAATACTGATATCAACATTGGAGTGCATGTCTTTTCAAATTAGTGTTTTCATTTTCTTCAGAAAATTCCAGGAGCAGAATTGCTGGGTCATATGGTAACACTATTTTAGTTTTCTTGAGGACCTCTATATTGTTTTCCATAGTGGCTGCACCAACTTACACTCCCACCAACAGTGTACGAGGGTTCTCTTTTCTCTACATCCTCACCAATATTCATTATTTGTGGTCTTTTTGATGATAGGTATTCTGATATGTGTGAGGTGATATCTCATTGTGGTTTAGGTTTGCATTTTTCTGCTGATTAGCTGTGTTGAACATCTTTTCATGTGCTTTTTGGCCACTTGTATGTCTTCTTTGGAAAAATGTCTACTCATGTTTTCTGCTCACTTTTAATTGGGTTTTTTGATATTGAGTTGTATGAGCTATCTATGTGTTTTGGATATTAACCCCTTATCGGTCATATCATTTGCAAATATTTTCACCCTTCCAGTAGGCTGTCTTTTTGTTTTGTCAGTGATTTCCTTTGCTGTGCAAAAGCTTTTATCTCTGTTTTGTCCTTCCTTCCTCCCTCCCTCCCTCGCTCCCTTCTTTCCTTCCTTCTTTCCTTCAGATATAACTGAGATATAGTTGACATACCACAAGATTCAACTTCTTAAAATGTACAATTCAGTGGCTTTTATATATTCACAAGGTTGGGCAAACATTGCCACTAACTAATGGCATAATATTTCATCACCTCCAGAAGAAACCCTCCTTCCTCAATCCCTGGCAACCACTAATCTGCTTCTCTTTATAAATTTTTAATTGTGATATAATTCACATACCATAAAACCCACCCTTTAAAAGTATGTAATTCATCAGTTTTTCGCATACTCACAAAGTTGTACAACCATCACCACTATCTAATTCCACAATATTTTCTTCACCACAAAATGAAATCCTCTACCCATTAACATTCACTCCCCATTCATCCAACCCCTAGTTTTTGGCACCCACTCATCCATTTCCTATTTCTATGGATTTGCCTATTCTGGACACTTCATACAAATGACTTCATTCCATGTGTGTCCTTTTGCATCCAGCTGCTTTTAGTTAGCATACTCTTTTCAGTGTTCATTCATGTTGAGGCATGTATCAGTACATCATATCTTTTTATTGCTGAGTGCCTGAATAAAACATAAACTCACAACTCTTTTTCTTTAAGTAGAAAATTATGTATCAGTACATGATTTTTTTTCATTGCTGAATGGTATTCCACTGCATGGATAAGACCACATTTTGTTTTAGCCAGTCAGCAGTTGACACACATTTGGGTTTTTTCACTTTTTGCCTATTATGGATAATGCTACTGTGAACATTTGTGTGCAAGTTTTTGTGTGAGTGTTTTCACTTCCCTTAGGTATATACCTGGGAGAGGAATTGCTATATCAGATGGTAATTCATTGTTTCACATCTTGAAGTGCCAAAGTATTATCCAAAGTGGCTGCACCATTTTGTATCCCCACCAACAATGTATGAGGGTTCTAATTACTCTGCGTCCTCACCAACATTTTTTATTGCCATCTTTTTTAAAGTCATCCTAGTGGGTGTGACGTAGATGTCTCCTTGCAGTTTTGATTTGCATCCCTAATAACTAATGATGTTCAGCATCTTTTCATGTGCTTATTGCTATTCACATATCTTCTTTGAAGAAATATCTATTCAAATGATTTGCTTATTTTTTGGAGTATTTGTCTTTTACTGTTTTTTCCATATCTTAGTAAATAATTCTTATTTATTTATTTATGTATTATGGTTATTAGATTCTTACCAGATATATACTTTGCAAATATTTTCTATCATGCTGTGGCTTTTCTTTTCATTTTGTTGATAGTGATCTTTAAACCTCAAACATGTATAATTCTGATAAAGCCAAATTTGTCTATTTTTTCTTTGGTGCCTCTGCTTCCAGTGCAAGCTTTCGGGTAGAGTTTCTACAGGTAGAAAAGGGAGCTCATCAGGGACCAGGGAAAAGCTATTTCCATCACTGCAATTCTAACCAAGTGCTATTGAGCCCTCAGCCTTTAAGCCTTTGAAGTGATAGGTCTTGGGGGGGAAGATCCTTGTCCTCAAGAACATGCTATACATCTGGGAACCATAGGAACAGCCTTAGAGAACAAGAGTTTTGGAAAGCAGGACAGTGTTGCATAGGTGCTGATTGTGCTTGTAGCACGAAAGAGTCTGACAGGACTGAAGGTGGTCAGAGAAAGTATTTTCTGAGTCTTGAATTATCAAAGTGCAGGATGAGGGAGGGTATTAATAATTATTAAGTACATACTAATTGCTAAGCACTGTTCCAGACTCTTTACATCCTTGATCAAATTCAATCCCCCCTGCCTATATGGCAGGAAAATAAACGATGAAATGATGTCTGGAGAAGGTTAAATATCCTTCCAGAAATCACAGATGTGGTAGGTGTTGTTACTGGACCTTATTCAAAGAACTTTCTATTATACTATCTCCCAATGCCCTTAGCATCTCTAGAGCCTAGGAGAGGTGGAAGGGAGCCAGCGCAGTGCAGGGTACAGAAACGAGTCTTCTCTTTTTCACCCGATTGTTTGTCCTTCTGCACCTGACATGTTGATATTCCTCTCATGTTGGAAAGTAAAAGGCCTGGGTGGTGCATGTAGCTGTGAGACAAATTTCTGCAATCAATTTTTTCTCTTCTGCCTGGAACATGGGCAATGTGCTTCCAATGCCCCCTTGATCGTCCTCATCTTCTTTTTGTCAATACACTTCTGAGTGAGCAAGTGCCCGGCAAGGCACAGGGAGCCAGAGAATCATGGTGAGGATAGACTTAGCTCAGCGTTAGAGAACAGTGAGGAGGGGACACCAGGATTAGGTGGAGAGAGAAAGGAACAGGTAGAGGAAGGAGGAATGGGCTCACCATTCACTATCAGACATTCCTGAATCCCCCGGTTCAAGTCTGACCCTTCACTCCTGCCTCCTGCTGTTCCTGGAGTCCAGAAGCTGTAGCTCGCTGATAAATGTCTCAGCATTGGGCGGGCAGATGTGGGTGCCTGTTCTTCAGTGTAGGGTGTTGTGAGCAATGGAAATCTAACTGCTTCTTGCAACTTCCTGACAGATTTTTAACTCAGACCTTCTCTCATTTTGCAGTTCCTTGTGGCTCCAATTCCAGAGACTTTATGGATTCCACTGGGTCCATCGACTGCTTCTAGTCCACCCTCACCAGACCTTTAGGTTTCACATCCCTGCTCTATCAAGCCATCTACCAGCCCACCCTCCATCTTCTTTCTCCATGTATTATCGTTCAATGTTACAAGTGCTTGTGTTTCCTCCAGGGTGAGGTGTGCACTCTGTCTCCCATTCTCCTTGTGGTGTTTGGATGGTTTCTGAGAGGAGAGGAAGGCAGAAATATCTTTCCTCTGTCATCTTGAAAGCTGGAAGGCTGCCTGAGAATTGTAAAGGCATTATTCCATTGACTCCCAGTGTCCAGTGCTGCTAACAAAAAGAACAATGCAGTTATTACTGTTTTGTAGTTGATCTGCTCCTCTGTCTAGGAAACGGTAGTATCTATTCTTTATACTTGACCTACTGAAATGTCACAATGATGTGTCTAGGTGGGGTTTTACTTTGTTTTTCCTCCTCGACATTTGCTAGACTTTGAAGTTTTATGTATGACCTCAGGGGAGGAATATGTGCTTACGTTATTACTTTCATATTTCTTTGTTAAATTCTTCCCATTTGTGTCATCGTTTTTTACTTTTCTCCCCTGGAAAGTCTGTTGGTTTGTGTTGAACTCTGGGTTCATCACCCTTATCTTAAATAATTTCTTGGTTATTTTTTGTCTTTGTCTTTTTTCTCTGCTCCGAGAGATCTAAGGCACAGACAGGCAAGGGGGAGAGAGGAAGGTGTAGTACCCCAGCACAGGATGTGCAGAAGGAGGAGCAGCACATCACAAATGCTTCAGGGGAGTTAGGGAGAGAGGGGTTGGCAGTGTGGGGTCCCAGGGTCCTGAGCTTCTTGCCCTCTGTGGCCACATGAATCTCCAGGCCAGGCGGCCTCTGAGAGTGGCAGCCAGCCTTCATGGGGTCTGACTGGCTAAAGTTCCAGGTCCAGGAACAAATGCTTTGAAGCTGGTGTTACTTATAACAAAAAAATGGAAGCATGATGGACAGGAAGTCCCTCAAAATTAGTTGGTTACCTCCCAACCACCCCCAGCCTAAGCCAACAATCCAGAGGCTTCCCCAGGAGACTCAGTGACACAGCACTTTCAGACTCAGCAGAGGGAAACTTCATACCCTCCTTCTGCTCTCATCCCTGGGAGCCTCCACCCGTCTCTGGCTACATAGATCGTGCACAGATGAGGACCTCTACTGGGTGGACATTCAGGTTGGAAGTGACTCCATCTTGGCTGCAGTCCTCAGGGCTTGTCCCCGAGAGCACATGAGGCCATTCTGTTACTTCTCTGGAGTATTGGGGAGTTTTTTCTCCATTGAACAAGCTCCACCTCCTCCAGAGTCCTGACTGTTGAACAAAGGAGGGAGAGGTCCTCTCCCTTCCTTGGTCATTTTACTGATGTCACCCAGTGGGATCCAACTTTTCTGTGATTTCTCTGCAACCTTTGACAGCACTGGCCTCACCTTGTCCTCAGTCTTGGCTCTCCCAACCCCTGCCACTGAGAAAGTGGACCCCTGTCCCCATTTCCCTGACTACCTACTTACTGATCATGGATGTGTGCACAACAGCCTCTCCTCTGATGCATGGGGTCCCTGGTCCTATGAGCTCATCTCTTGCCCACAAGGAGCCACATCCACCTCCCTCTCAGGCTTCTCAGGCTCCTTCAGGATCACGCATAAAACATTTATGCCTGGGTCCCTTCCAGATCTGCGTGAGTTCCAGGTGATTGGGACTAAGAACAAGGAGACCAACACCACAAGGGATGATCACCGCAAACTTTGCCCTCTGACTTGTCTGTAACTAAGAGGAACAGTGTCCCTTCCAATTCTGCGTGAGTTCCAGGTGATTGGGACTAAGAACAAGGAGACCAACACCACAAGGGCTGATCACCCCAAGCTTTGCCCTCTGACCTGTCTGTAACTAAGAGGAGCAGGGTGCAGGCCAGGGATGAACCACACAGGAGCTGGGAGCCCTGCTGGCTCCACAAGCAGATGCACACTATGACCCACGTCACCACCTACCTGTGGTTCGTTCCTCAGGGACACACTCAGAGCCACAGGCACTTTCTTATTATCTCCTCCTCTCTGGGCTGCAGCTGTCCTGACATCCCAGAGAGCAGCTGGCCTGCTGGTATTTCCTTTGGTTCTCTGAGAAGAAGACTCTCTCAGCAACCTGCATGTCATGTAAGTCCAGGTCTGGCATGTCTCTGATTGTGAGGGATGCAGGGCCAGTGCACAGGCTCTGATGAAGAGATATGTGTTCCCCAGCTACCTATAGGATCCGGAGACCTCAGAGGTGATCCAGGTAGAAAATGGACACCTCTCTCCCCTGCTCACTTCCCTAGGTATGGCATTTAAGTTGCACAGGAGGTCAGGAGAATGTTCCCTCCCTGTCCCACCCTTCCCCACACCATAGTGCCGTGTTTAGCAGAAAAGACTTTTAATGTCTAGTGTGAGGAGAGGAACAGGGTTGACCTGGGGCAGTGTGAGGGCCTTAGTTTCCCAAACACTCAAGCAAAGCACAACAGAGACAGAGAACTAAGAAGCCAGGAGCAGACTCATACTCCCTTGAATTGAATCTAACTTTGATATAACATGGTTTTTGAGGGCTCTCTGAAAGCTTACCTGGAGCAGTATTATAAGTGAAATCACTATGGATTTGCCATGTGTATGGTGGTGAAGAATGTTACATCTTCTAATTTCTTTACTCATCTTTAATCTGACTCCCAGCCACCATGTGCCGGGTTGGCAGAGAACTCAATCTCTGTCATTATCAGGGGTTTTCCCATTGTCATCTCCTTTGAGGGAGTGTATTCCACATCAGTGGAAATCTGTCAGGTTTGTCCGAACTTCGGGTGGAGCTGCCGGTGCTGAAGCTCCTTGGTCCATGCTTTTGTTTCTTGCTTGGGCCCCACACTGATTCCTGCCAAGTCTGAAATCCAGGAAGATGAGAGGTTCCCTTCCTGTGTGTACTACCAGCCACCTCCCCCCATCACCTCTCTGAGGTCACCTGCTCCTTCTGGCACTTCCAGGACCAAGAAGGGGGCCTAGGATCCCAGTTCCCTTCCACTTCTGGGAGAAATGTATTTCTCCTTTCAAATATTTATGGAGCAGTTGCCATATGCCAGGCATTGTTCTAGATATCCTGGTATTACTACTGAATCAGGTCCACATGCTTGCCGTTTGAAAATCAATATATATGTATAGAGAAACACTGGTAGAAAGGAAACTTGCTTTTAATGAGAATGCTGGCAATCTGGGGAGATGGTGGACTCAGTGTCCCCCAAAACACCCCCTCTGAAGATTCTGCTTGGCCATGAAAGCTTTTAAAGGGAAGTAATCTCAGTTAATCTTTTGACATAGGGGGTCAGACTCATTGCCATCCCCCCACTGTGTGCAGGCTTGTATGCCAGTTTGTCGATTCTTGTGATTTTTCTTTAGATGCTCCTATTCACAAAGTCTGTTCACAAGATTACTGAAGGGGAAGCTGGGAAGAGATCTGATCATCTGATAATTACTTATTCTTCATTTCTACTTCTTTGATCTATGGAAAGAACCAACAAGTTAGGCAAAATATTGTGTGATCAAAAGCTTTGAAAGTTGTGCTTGGGCCAGAGATGAGTAGAGCATGGGGGGCACCTGGTTTAAGGTTAGTGACAAGACAAAGGGGGCTCCTGCAGAGGGCTCTTTCCTGCAAAGAGCTCTTTCCTGCCCAAAGCTGCTTATACTGGGATACTCAGTAAATTGAACAGGAAAAAAAATTTTTTAAACCCATTTTTAATTGGGGTGACAGAAGCATTAAATATAATAACAAATAGAGACTGCTTGCACGGTGATAAGTGCTATCGGGGAAAAGTAGCCCCTGACAAGGGGATTTCTGAATGCTGGGATTGTGGGTGTGTTTTTAAGGAAGTGGCAGCTTAGTCCTCTTTAAGGATGGAATCTTTGGGCCAAACTTGAAGAGAGGGAGTTAGCCATACAGGTCACAGGAAGGGGGCATTCCTGGTAGAGAGAATAGTTGAGAGAGAGACAGAGACAGAGATTGGGGGAGAACTACTGGGAAAGTTGAGTGAAGGAGCATCTGATTGACTTGATTCTGAAATGATCATTCTGATTACTCTACAGAGCAGACAGTTGAGGTAGGCAGCACTGTTCAGAAACAGGGGGACAAACTGGGAGCATTTTATAGTAATTCAGTAGAGAAAAAATGGTGGCTTTGACCCAGGTAGTAGAAGTGCAGTGGGGAGAAGTGATGCACTCGAAGGCATTCACCTCTCTCTCCTCCTTTCTATGAAAACCTCTCAAGGGCATCAGGTTTCCAGATTAAAAAATCAGAAAGAGATTGTCCTCAAATGACTGCTTGTGCAGCATAAGCCCTCCTGTGAGGCAAGGGAATACAAAGGACATGGAAACTTCTTAGAGTTAGGGCTAATCTAAGAAGGGAAAAGAAAATGGGGAGGAGAGAGGAAAAGAAAAAGCAGTGTGTCAGTAAATTATCCTGGCACACATTTTTCTTTTTGTCCTTTAGTTACACATCATATGAAGGGAAAAGAAAATGATGAGGAGAGGGAAAAAGAAAAAGCAGTGTGTCAGTAAATTATCCTGACACACACATTTTTCTTTTTGTCCTTTAGTTAAACATCATATGATGGGAAAAGGGGGTTTTAGGGGAGCTTTGTAAAGCAACAGCAGCTGGCAGAATTCCTTTGTTGGTCTGCCACAGTCAAATAAGAAGAGAGGAGAGAGGTGTTTGGCAGAACTCCCAGGGCATGGCAGAGATACCTGGCCTGGTGGGAGCTTCTGGGACCATTGCTGGGTGGTCTTTGGTAGACACCATATGTTGTCCACCAGCTTCATTTGCAATTTTGGGTGACCTCCATTCCATGACCTGGGGTGCCCCCTCCACACACCCTGCCGTTCCTACAACGACAGTGGTAGTTTTCTGCCAATTCTTCTCATTCTTTTAAGAACTTTCCACCCATTTTGCCAATCATATCTCACATAGCACCTTTTCATGTGTCTGTTGGCCACCCATATGTCTTCTTTGGAAAAATGTCTGTTCAAATTCTCTGCCCATTTTTGTAATCAGCTTGTTTCTGTTTTTGATGTTGAGTAGTGTGCATTCTCTGTATACTTAGATATTAACCCCTTATCAGATATATCATTAGCAAATATCATTGCCCATTCAGTAGGCAGCGTTTCCATTTTGTTGATGGTTTCCTTCATGTATAAAAGCTTTTTAGTTTTATGTAGTCCCATTTCTTTATGTTTCCTCTGGTTTTCCTTGCCTGAAGAGACATATCCAAAAAAATATTACTAAGACCAATGTCAAAGTGTGCACTGCCTATGTTTTCTTCTAAAGTTTTATGGTTTCAGGTCTTACATTTAAGTCTTTAATCGATTTTGAATTTATTTTTGTGCATGGTATAAGTAGTCAGTTTCTTTTGCATGCAGCTGTCTAGTTTTCCCAACACCATTTATTGGAGAGACTGTCTTTTCCACCATTGTATATTCTTGCCTCATTTGTTATAGATTAATTGCCCATATAAGTGTGAGTTCCCCTTTGTGTTCTTTATTCTGTTCCATTGATCTATGAGTCTGTTTTTGTGCCAGTGTCATACTGTTTTGATTACTGTACCTTAGTAGTATAGTTTGAAATTGGGGAGTATGATAACTCCACCTTTCTTCTTCATTGTCAAGATTGTTTTGGCTATTTGGGGTCTTTTGTGTATCCATACAAGTTTTAGAATTATTTGTTCTACTTCTATGAAAAATGTCATAGTTATTTTGATTGGGATTGCATTGAATCTGTAAATTGCCTTGGATAGTATGGTGACTTTGCACTTTGACAATATTAATTCTTCCAATCCATGAGCATGGTATGTCTTTCCATCTGTTTGTGTCATCTTTGATTTATTTCATCAGCATCTTATAGTATTGAAAACAGAGGTCTTTTACCTCCTTAGTTAGGTTTATTCCTAGGTATTTTATTATTTTTGATGTGATTATTAATGGGATTGTTTTCTTATTTTCTCTTTCTGATTGTTCGTTGTTAGTGTAAAGAAATGCAACCGATTTCTGTGTATCAATTTTGTATCCTGCAACTTTGCCACATTCATTAATGAGTTCTAGTAGATTTTTGTGCCTTCTTTAGAATTTTCTGTATATAATATCATGTTATTTAGAAATAGTGACAGTTTTACTACTTCCACTCCAATTTTGATACCCTTTATTACCTTTCCTTGTCTGAAGGCTGTGGCTAGGATTTTAATATATGTTGAATAAAAGTGGTGGGAGTGGGCATCCTTGTCTAGTTCCTGGTCTTAGAGGAAATGCTTTCAGCTTTTCATCATTGAGTATTATGTTAGTGGTGGGCTTTTCATATATGGCCTTTATTATGCTGAGGTATGTTCCCTGTATACTCACTTTCTGGAAAATTTGTATCATAAATAGATGTTGAATTTTGTCAAAAAGTTTTCTGCATCTATTGAAATAATCATATGATTGTTATTTATCAATTTGTTAATGTGGTGTATCACATTGATTGATTTGCAGTATTGAATCATATTTGCATCTCTGGGAAAAACCCAACGTGATCACAGTATATGATCCTTTTAATGTATTGTTGATTTGATTTGCTAATATTTGATAGAGGATTTTTGCATCTAAGTTCATCATTGATATTGCCATGTAATTTGCTTTTTTTGTGATATCTTTATCTGGTTTTGGTATGAGGGTGAGGCTGGCCTTGTAGAATGAGTTTGGAAGTGTTCCTTCCTCTACAATTTTTTAGAATAGTTTGAGAAGGATAGGTGTTAACTGTTTTCAAAACGTTTGATAGAATTCACCTGGGAAGCTGTCTGATCCTAGACTTTTTTTTCTCCCCAACACCTTTTTTGGAGCACAATTGCCCTACTTTGGTGTGTTAGCTTCTGCCCCACAACAAAGCGAATCAGCCATTCTCATACATATGCTCCCACATCTCTTGCCCCTTGTGTCTCCCTCCCTCCCACCCTCCCCATCCTACCCCTCCAAGTGGTCACAAACCACCGAGCTGATCTCCCTGTGCTATGCGGCAGCTTCCCACCAGCCATCCACTTTACGCTTGGTAGTGTATATATGTCCATGCCACTCTCTTACTTTCTCACAGCTTACCCTTCTCCCTCCCCATATCCTCAAGTCTAGTAGGTCTGTGTCTTTATTCCCATCTTACCTCTAGGTTCTTCATGACCTTTTCTTTTTCTTAGATTCCATATATATGTGTTAGCATACATTATTTGTTTTTCTCTTTCTGTCTTACTTCACTCTGTATGACAGACTCAAGGTCCATCACCTCACTACAAATAACTCAATTTTGTTTCTTTTTATGGCTCAGTAATATTCCCTTGTATATATGTGCCACATGTTCTTTATCCATTCATCTGTTGATGGACACTTAGGTTGCTTCCATGTCCTGGCTATTGTAAATAGAGCGGCAATGAACATTTCGGTACATGACTCTTTTTGAATTATGGTTTTCTCAGGGTATATGCCCGGTAGTTGAATTGCTGTGTCAAATGTTAACTCTACTTTTAGTTTTTTAAGGAACCTCCATATTGTTCTCCATAGTGGTGGTATCAATTTACATTCCCACCAACAGTGCAAGAGGATTCCCTTTTCTCCACACCCTCTCCAGCATTTATTGTTTCTAGATTTTTTGATGATGGCCATTCTGACCGGTGTGAGATGATATCTCATTGTAGTTTTGATTTGCATTTCTCTAATGATTAATGATGTTGAGCATTCTTTCATGTGTTTGTTGGCAATCTGTATATCTTCTTTGGAGAAATGTCTATTTAGGTCTTCTGCCCATTTTTGGATTGGGTTGTTTGTTTTTTTGTTATTGAGCTGCATGAGCTGCTTGACTTTTTTGGGGGACATTTTTTATTACTGATTCCATTTCATTACTGATAATTGGTCTGTTCATATTTTCTATTTCTTCTTGGTTCGGTCTTGTGAGATTGTACATTCCTGGGAATTTGTCCACTTCTTCTAGGTTGCTTATTTTATTGGTGTATAATTGTTCATAGTAATTTCTTTTGATCCTTTGTATTTCTGTGGTGTCAGTTGTAACTTCTGCTTTTTCATTTCTGATTTTATTGATCTGGGCCCTCTCTCTCTTTTTCTTGATGAGTCTGGCTAAAGGTTTATCATATTTATCTTTTCAAAGAGCCAGCTCTTAATTTCATTGATCTTTTCTATATAAATTTCTACTTCATTTATTTCTGCTCTGATCTTTGATTTCTTTCCTTCTACTAACTTTGGGTTTTGCTTGTTCTTTTTATAGTAAATTTAGGTGAAATATTAGATTGTTGCTTTGAGATTTTTGTTTCCTGAGGTGTGCTTGTATTGCAATAAACTTCCTTTGGAACTGCTTTTGCTGAGTCCAATAAATTTAGATTATTGTGTTTTTGTTTTGTCTTCAGGCTTTTTTGGACTTTCTCTGATATCTTCAGTGAACCATTGGTTGTTTATTAGCATATTCCTTAACCTCCATGTGTTTGTGGTTTTTTCCTTGTAGCTGATTTCTAATTTACAGCTTTATGGTTGTAAAAGGTGCTTGATAAGATTTCAATTTTCTTAAATTTACTGAGACTTGTTTTGTGGTCTGGTGTGTGACCTATCCTGAAGAATGTTCCATGTACACTTGAATGTATATCCTGCTGTTGTTAGATAGATTGTTTTGATATATCTATTGATTCCAGCTGTTCTAAAATATCATTTAAAGCCAGTGTTTCCTTATTGATTTCTGCCTAGGTGATCTCTCCATTGATTTAGGTAGGGTGTTAAAGTTCCCTACCATTATTATGTTACTGCCAATCACTCCTTTTATGTCTGTTAATATTTGCTTTAGGTTTTTAGGTGATTCTATGTTGGGTGCATACCTGTTGAAAATTGTTATAGTTTCTTCTTGGATTGATCCCTTGATCATTATGTAGTGTCCTTCTTTGTCTCTTATAACAGTCTTTATTTTAAAGACTATTTTGCCTAATATGAATAATGATACTTTGGCTATCTTTTGATTTCCATTTGTATTGAATACCATTTTACATCCCCTCACTTTCAACCTGTGTGTGTCTTTAGATCTGAAGTATTTCTCTTGTAGGCAGCATATATATGGGTCCTGTTTTTGTATCCATTTAGCCACTCTGTCTTTTGATTGGAATATTTAGTTCATTTACATTTAAAGTAATTATTGATAGGTATGAACTTATTGCCATTTTGTTCATTTGGGGGAGTTGTTTTTGTAGGCATCATTGTTCCTTTCTTCTTTTGCTTTCATCCCTTGTGATTTAATTTTTTTTTCTTTTGGCTGTACCACACAGCATGTGGGATCTTATTTCCCTGACCAGGGATCAAACCCATGCCCCCTGCAGTGGTAGCATAGAATTTTAATCACTGGACTACGAGGGAAGTCCTTTAATATCTATCTTTAATGTTATATTTGGATTCCTTTCCTTTGTGTGTGTGTGTATATCTATTATGTATTTTTGGATTGTGGTTACCATGAGGTTTATATATAGCACTATATATCTATGGGTCCTAGGTTGGGTGGTTGTGGGATGGGGTTCCCAAATTTATTGTCAGCCTGCTGGTGGACATAGCTAGTTCCTATCATGGCTGGCTGTGGGGTCTGGGGTGTACCAAAGCTGGCATCAGACTGCTAGTAAGGGGGGCCAGATCCCAGGGTGGCTAGTTGAGGGGCCCAAAATATCTTGTAGCTGGTGTAGGCCTAGTGGGTGAGTGTGATGTGGGGTTCCCAGAGCTAGTGTCCGCCCAGCAAGCTGGGTCTTAGGGTCTCTGGCTCTAGAGGTCTTGGGAGCTGGTGTTGGCCTGCTGAAGGGTGGGTTCAAGTCCCAACAGATGGCTGCAGGGTCGAGAGTCCTGTGGCTGGTGCAGTGGTGGGCAGAGCCAGGTCCTGGTTCCCCTGGTGGACAGAGCTGGGTCTTTTGGCTTCTGGGAACTCAGGGACTCCAAAGGCAGCCAGCCTGCTGATGGGTGGAGCCATGTACACACCCAACTAGCTTCTTGGCCTGAGGTGTCCCAGTACTGGAACCAACAGGCTGGTGGAGAGGGGGGCAGGTCCCAGTGTTTATTAACAAGAGGGAGGATTGCAAAATGTTGCTTGCCAGCACCAGTGTCCTCTTGATAAAATGAGCTCCCCAGATTGGCTGCTGCCAGTGTCTATATCTCTACGGTGAGCTCCAATTGCTTCCTGTCTCTCCAAGAGGCTCTCTAAGGTCAGCACGTGGGTCTGACCCAGGCTCCTTTCAAATTACTGCTTCTGCCCTGGGTCTCAGAGTGTGATATTTTGTGTGCACTTGTGAAGAGTGGATTTGCTATTTCCTACAGCCCTCTGGTTCTCCTTGTGAAGAGTGGATTTGCTATTTCCTACAGTCCTCTGGTTCTCCTGAAAGTAAACCCCACTGGCCTTCAAAGCCAAACATGCTGGGGCCTCATCTTCCTGGTGCAGGAAACCCCAGTCTGGGGAGCGCAATGTGGAGATCAGACCTCTTGCTTCTTGGGAAGAACCTCTGCAGTTGTAGTTATCCTCCTCTTTGTAGGTTGCCTACCTGGAGGTATGGCTCTTGACTAAACCACATCTCTGCCCCTCCTATCCATCTTGTTGAAGTTCCCTCTTAATGTCTTTATTTATTTTCAGGGGGGATTTTTCTTTTATATTCAAAAAGAAAGTCACAAAAATTATAATCATCCTCATCAGTTCACTCAGTCCCACGTAATTAATTTTTTTTTCATCTTGATCTTTTGTTAGCACTTTTATGAATTCATCAGTTTTCCACTAGAGCTCTTAAAATGCTTATTCATTCAGTTCAGCAGTATAATCAGTTACCACAAACCTGTATTTGTCAGTCTTTTCCATGAATTCCTTGAAGACGAAATCCTTTTATAGGAACAGTTTTGCAAAATCATCACAGTACACCTACAACTTTCAGTAAATGACAAAATACTTAAATATGACCATGGTTAAAGATTTGATGAAAGTTTAGAATAATGCAATTGACAACAAAATTTAGTTATTTCTGAGATATACATTTTAAAGTAATAACTAGAATTATGACTTATAACATTATACCAGAACATATAATATTTTTAGAAATTTCATGTAATGTCTAAACATTTATATTAACATATTTCCATACAAATAACCCAAAGAAAGTTTAGTATTAGTTGTTTTTTGTTTGTTTGTTTGTTTATACTGCAGGTTCTTATTAGTCATCAATTTTATACACATCAGTGTATACATGTCAATCCCAATCACCCAATTCATCACATCACCATCCCCACCCCCACTGCGTTTTTTTCCCCTTAGTGTCATTACGTTTGTTCTCTACATCTGTATCTCAACTTCTGCCCTGCAAACTGGTTCATTTGTACCATTTTTCTAGGTTGCACATACATGCACTAATATACGATATTTGTTTTTCTCTTTCTGACTTACTTCACTCTGTATGACAGTCTTTAGATCCTTCCACATCTCAACAAATGACTCAATTTCATTCCTTTTTGTGGCTGAGTAATAATCCATTGTATATATGTACCACTTCTTCTTTATCCATTCGTCTGTCAATGGGCATTTAGGTTGCTTCTATGAACTGGCTATTGTAAATAGTGCTGCAATGAACATTGGGGTGCATGTGTCTTTTTGAGTTATGGTTTTCTCTGGGTATATGCCCAGTAGTGGGATTGCTGGATCATACAGTAATTCTATTTTTAGTTTTTTAAGAAACCTCATGTGTTCTCCATAGTGGCTGTATCAATTTACATTCCCACCAACAGTGCAGGAGGGTTCCCTTTTCTCCACACGCTCTCCAGCATTTGCTGTTTGTAGATTTTCTGATGATGCCCATTCTAACTGGTGTGGATGATACCTCATTGTAGTTTTGATTTGCATTTCTCTAATAATTAGTGATGTTGAGCAACTTTTCATGTGCTTCTTGGCCATCTGTATGTCTTCTTTGGAGAAATGTCTATTTAGGTCTTCTGCCCATTTTTGGATTGGGTTGTTTGTTTCTTTAATATTGAGCTGCATAAGCTGTTTATATATTTTGGAGATTAATCCTTTTTCCATTTTTTGTTTGCAAATATTTTCTCCCATTCTGAGGGTTGTCTATTTGTCTTGTTTATGAATTCCTTTGCAGTGTAAAAGCTTTAAAGTTTCATTAGGTCCCATATGTTTATTTTTGTTTTTATTTCCATTACTCTTGGAGGTGGGTCAAAAAGGATCTTGCTGTGATTTATGTCAAAGTGTGTTCTTCCTACATTTTCCTCTAAGGGTTTTATAGTGTCCGGCTTTACATTTAGGTCTTGAATCCATTTTGAGTTTATTTTTGTGTATGGTGTAAGGGAGTTTTCTAATTTCATTCTTTTACATGTAGCTGTCCAGATTTCCCAGCACCACTTATTGAAGAGACTGTCTTTTCTCCATTGTATATCTTTGCCTCCTTTGTCATAGATTAGTTGACCATAGGTGCGTGGGTTTATCTCTTGGCTTTCTATCTTGTTCCATTGATCTACGTTTCTGTTTTTGTGCCAGCAACATATTGTCTTGATTACTGTAGCTTTGTAGTATAGTCTGAAGACAGGGAGTCTGATTCCTCCAGCTCCATTTTTTTCCTTCAAGACTGCTTTGTCTATTCGGGGTCTTTTGTGTCTCCATACAAATTTTAAGATGATTTGTACTAGTTCCGTAAAAAATGCCTTTGGTAATTTGATAGGGACTGCGTTCAATCTGTAGATTGCTTTAGGTACTATAGTCATTTTCACAATATTGATTCTTCCAATCCAAGAGCATGGTATATCTCTCCATCTGGTGGTATCATTTTTAATTTCTTTCATGAGTGTCTTAAACTTTTCTGCATACAGGTCTTTTGTCTCCCTATGTAGGTTTATTCCTAGGTATTTATTCCTTTTTTTGCCATGGTAAATGGGAGTGTTTCCTTAATTTCTCTTTCAGATTCTTCATCATTAGTGTATAAAAATGCAAGAGATTTCTATGCATTAATTTGTATCCTGCAACTTTAACAAATTCACTGATTAGCTCTAGTAGTTTTCTGGTGGCATTTTTAGGATTCTCTATGTATAGGATCATGTCATCTGAAAACAGTGACAGTTTTACTTCTTTTCCAATTTGTATTCCTTTTATTTCGTTTTCTTCTCTGATTGCCATGGCTAGGACTTCCAAAACTATGTTGAATAATAGCAGCAAGTGTGGACATCCTTGTCTTGTTCCTGATATTAGAGGACATACTTTCCGGTTTTCACCATTGAGAATGATGTTTGCTGTGGGTTTGTCCTATATGGCCTTTATTATGTTGAAGTAGGTTCCCTCTATGACCACTTTCTGGAGAGTTTTTATTGTAAATGAGTGTTGAATTTTGTCGAAAGCTTTTTCTGCATCTATTGAGATGATCATATGGTTTTTATTCTTGAATTAGTTAATATGCTGTATCACATTGATTGATTTGCATATATTGAAGAATCCTTGCATCCCTGGGATAAACCCCACTTGATCATGGTGTATGATCCTTTTAATGTGTTGTTGGATTCTGTTTGCTAGTATTTTGTTGAGGATTTTTGCATCTACATTCATGAGTGATATTGGTCTGTAATTTTCTTTTTTGTAGTATCTTTGTCTGGTGTTAGTATCAGGGTGATGGTGGCCTCATAGAATGAGTTTGGGAGTGTTCCTTCCTCTGCAGTTTTTTGGAAGAATTTGAGAAGGATGTGTGTTAGCTCTTCTCTAAATGTTTGGTAGAATTCACCTGTGACGCCATCTGGTCATGGACTTTTGTTGGAAGATTTTTAATCACAGTTTCAATTTCATTACTTGAGATTGGTCTGTTCATATTTTCTGTTTCTTCCTGGTTCAGCCTTGGAAGTTTATACCTTTCTAAGAATTTGTCCATTTCTTCCAAGTTGTCCATTTGATTGGCATAGCGTTGCTTGTAGTAGTCTCTTAGGATGCTTTGTATTTCTGTGGTATCCATTGTAATTTCTCCTTTTTCATTTCTAATTTTATTGATTTGAGTCCTGTCCCTCTTTTGCTTGATGAGTCTGGCTAATGGTTTATCAATTTTGTTTATCTTCTCAAAGAACTAGCTTTTAGTTTTATTGATCTTTGCTATTGTTTTCTATTTCATTAATTTCTGCTCTGATCTTGCTGATTTCTTTCCTTCTACTAACTTTGGGTTTTGTTTGTTGTTCTTTCTCTAGTTCCTTTAGGTGTAAGGTTAGATTGAGATTCTTGAGGTATGATTGTATTCCTATAAACTTCCGTTTTAGAACTGCTTTTGCTGCATCGCATGGGTTTTGGATCATTGTGTTTTCGTTGTCATTTGTCTCTAGGTATTTTTTGATGTCCTCTTTGATTTCTTCAGTAAACTCTTGGTTATTTAGTAACGTATTGTGTAGCCTCCATGTGTTTGTGTTTTTTACGGTTTTTTCCCCTGTAATTCTTTGTAATCTCAAAGCATTGTGGTCAGAAAAGATGCATGATATGATTTCAATTTTCTTAAATTTTCTGAGGCTTGATTTGTGACCCAAGATGTGATCTATCCTGGAGAATGTTCCATGCATACTTGAGAAGAAAGTGTAATCTGCTGTTTTTTGATGGAATGTCCCATAAATATCAATTAAATCTATCTGGTCTATTGTGTCATTTAAAGCTTCTTTTTCCTTACCTGTTTTCATTTTGGATGATCTGTCCATTGGTGTAAGTGAGGTGCTAAAGTCCCCCACTATTATGGTGTTACTGTTGCTTTCCTCTTTTATAGCTGTTAGCAGTTGCCTTATATATTGAGGTACTCCTATGTTGGGTGCATATATATTTATAATTGTTGTAACTTCTTCTTGGATTGATCCCTTGATCATTATGTAGCTTCCTTCCTTGTCTCTTGTAACATTCTTTATTTTAAAGTCTATTTTATCTGATATGAGTATAGCTACTCCATCTTTCTTTTGATTTCCATTTACATGGAATATCTTTTTCCATCCCCTCACTTTCAGTCTGTGTGTGTCCCTAGGTCTGAAGTGGGTCTCTTATAGACAGCATATATATGGGTCTTGTTTTTGTATCCATTCAGCAAGCATGTGTCTTTTGGTTGGAGCATTTAATCCATTCACGTTTAAGGTAATTGTTGATATGTATGTTCCTGTGACCATTTTCTTAATTGTTTTGGGTTTGTTTTCAAAGGTCCTTTTCTTCTCTTGTGTTTCCCACTTAGAGAAGTTCCTTTAGCATTTGTTGTACTGCTGGTATGGTGGTGCTGAATTCTCTTAGCTTTTGCTTGTCTGTAAAGCTTTTGACTTCTCCATCGATTCTGAATGAGATCTTTGCTGGGTAGAGTAATCTTGGTTGTAGTTTTTTCCCTTTCATCACTTTAAGTATATCATGCCACTCCCTTCTGGCTTGTAGATTTTCTGCTGAGAAATCAGCTGTTAACCTTATGGGAGTTCTCTTGTATGTTATTTGTTGTTTTTCCCTTACTGCTTTCAATAATTTTTCTTTGTCTTTAGTTTTTGCCAATTTGAATACTATGTGTCTTGGCGTGTTTCTCCTTGGGTTTATTCTGTATGGGACTCACTGCGCTTCCTGGACTTGGGTGGCTATTTCCTTTCCCATGTAGGGGAAGTTTTTGACTATAATCTCTTCAAATATTTTCTTGGGTCCTTTCTCTCTCTCTTCACCTTCTGGGACCCCTATAATGTGAATGTTGTTGCATTTCATGTTGTCCCAGTGGTCTCTTAGGCTGTCTTCATTTCTTTTCATTCTTTTTTCTTTATTCTGTTCCACAGCAGTGAATTCCACTATTCTGTCTTTCAGGTCACTTATCCATTCTTCTGTCTTAGTTATTCTGCTATTGATTCGTTCTACTGTAGTTTTCATTTCAGTTATTTTATTGTTCATCTCCGTTTGTTCTTTAATTCTTCTAGGTCTTTATTCAGCATTTATTGCATGTTCATGATCTTTGACTCCATTTTTTTCCCTAGGTCCTGGATCATCTTCACTATCATTATTCTGAATTCTTTTTCTGGAAGGTTGCCTATCTCCACTTCATTTGGTTGTTTTTCTGGGGTTTTATGTTTTCCCTTCATCTGGTACATAGCCTTCTGCCTTTTCATCTTGTCTGTCTTTCTGTGAATGTGGTTTTTGTTCCACAGGCTGCAGGACTGTAGTTTTTCTTGCTTCTGCTGTCTGCCTTCTGGTGGATGAGGCTATCTAAGAGACTGGTGGTGGGTAGAGCTGACTGTTGCTCTGGTGGGCAGAGCTCAGTAAAACTTTAATCCACTTGACTGTTGATGGGTGGGGCTGTGTTCCTTCCCTGTTGGTTGTTTGGTCTGAGGCAAGCCAACACTGGAGGCTACCTGGGCTCTTTGGTGGGGCTAATGACCGACTCTGGGAGGGCTCACACCAATGAGTACTTCCCAGAACTTCTGGTTCCTGTGTCCTTGTCCCCACGGTGAGCCACAGCCCCACCCCCAACCCCCACCTCTGCAGGAGACCCTCCAACACTAGCAGGTAGGTCTGTTTCAGTCTCCCCTGGGGTCTCTGCTCCTTCCCCTGGGTCCCGATGCACACACTAATTTATTTGTGCGCTCCATGAGTGGAGTCTCTGTTTCCTCCAATCCTGTCAAAGTCCTGCAATCAGTTCCCACTGGCTTCAAAGTCTGATTCTCTAGGAATTCCTCCTTCTGTTGCCGGACCCCCAGGTTGGGAAGCCTGACGTGGGGCTCAGAACGTTCACTCCAGAGGGTGGACTTCTGTGGTATAAATGTTCTCCAGGCTGTGAGTCTCCGACGCACCAGTTCTGGGATTTGATTTTACTGTGATAGCACCCCTCCTACCATCTCATTGTGGCTTCTCCTTTGGCTTTGGATGTGGGGTGTCTTTTTTGGTGAGTTCCTATGTCTTCCTGTTGATGATTGTTTAGCAGCTAGTTGTGATTCTGGTGTTCTCACAAGAGGGAGTGAGAGCACATCCTTCTACTCCACCATCTTGGTTCCTCTCTTCCCTCTTTGTCTCTTTAGTTGTAGATTTTTTCTGCTAGTCTTCAGGTCTTTCTCATTAATAGTTGCTCTGTAAATGGTTGTAATTTTGGTATGCCCATGGGATAAGGTGAGTTCAGGTTCTTTACCATCTTGGCCACTCCCTTATCTTAATTCTTTTAGGCAGTTAAGGGGGAGTTCAAAAGCCCTTCCTGAGTCTTTTGGGCCTGATTGTCTTAGGCTTAAAAATATTCACATGTTGGGCTTCCCTGGTGGCACAGTGGTTGAGAGTCCGCCTGCCAATGCAGGGGACACGGGTTCGTGCCCTGGTCCGGGAAGATCCCACATGCCGCGGAGTAGCTGGGCCTGTGAGCCATGGCCACTGAGCCTGCGCGTTCAGAGCCTGTGCTCTGCAGTGGGAGAGGACACAACAGTGAGAGGCCCGCGTACTGCAAAAAAATAAAAAAAAAATTCACATGTCAAAGTGGCACATTTGGGAGTGGCATATTCTGCTCCCCTTCACTCCCACCTTTGAAACTTCCCCAAGAAGTTTCACATTCCAGAAGTAGAGTTGGTAGATTGCTCCATCACTGAACCAGTCTCTTAATCCTTATAATAGGTCAGTGCAGTTAAGCAATTGTGCCTCATATCAGGAGGCAGTTATGCAGGTAGGCTCCCAAAGTTATGCCCAGTCTGAGTCTTGAGGGCAGCCAGTCAAAGATTTCTAATTGTTGGGCTCAAAGCATCTTCAGATGAATTGAAAGCAGGCAGTGGCAATCTGACAGGTTTTCATGATTTGCAGTTTGAAAGTCTCTGGTGATATTTCTGAGTGGCCCATACAGCAACACACACAAAGATTATCCATACATGAGCTGTTGTGATTTCTCTGAGGTTTATATCAAGTTGTCCAACTTTTCTTATGTGGCTTCAGAAAAAGAACAGTTTTCGTTCTCAAGGATTCCAAATCAGAAGGGTGGGGAAAAAACTGGAAACATTAGTTTGGAGAGTTGGAGCCAAATATTGGAGGAAATGAGAAGAATTCAGAATCTAGTCCACTTTACAGGTAGAAAACAAAACCTCAATGAAAACAGCTCTAGAATTAGATACCCACAAAGGTGTATTGTTGAAACATAATTTTTCTCTCATTATCACCCCCATTTCTATTGAAGATAATTTGCAAACAAATTAGTCTTATTGCATTTAAGTCTAGTTTTAATAAACTGTGCCTAATTATTTACATAAGTGTAGCAAGAATAGTGATTGACCACATAGGCTCTTTTAATCTGCTTTATTGGAACTTTTCATAAGGAATCTCAGAATGGACTTTTAAAAATCTATCAAGACTAGGAAGCCAAGCCAAGAACTTGACACCAGGCTTCATTTGCACAATACCTGTAGATTTGGGTGAATTCGTCTCTTCTCAAGGTCCCCCAAATATCCTGAGTTTCCTGCACTTGCCAGGAAATGACCTTCCTTATTCATGTGGTAAGGCTATGGGTAACCCTGTAAGCAATGTAATAGGGCAGTTTTTCTGAGGGGCTTTATTGGCTCCATGAAGTCAACTTTAGTTCCTTAAAGCTATCTGGTCATATCTGATTCTATGCATATTGTCAAATAAGACATTCTAGCCAAAACCTTTGTAATATAACCAAGTTTTCCAATTGCATCCTTCTACAAGAACAGATTCTTACTGAATTTATGCAAATAACTAAATTGCCATGAAAGTAAGAATACTCACTGATGTTTTCCTAATTCTGAAGGGATCATGTAGGAAGAAAAATTAACTATTTCATCTTTGTTCACAAAGGTATACTTTACCATGTTGCTGTAAGTCATAGATAGCTTAAGAAAAAAGGTTTGCTTAATCTGGAAAAACAAAACATTAAGGAACCAGCAATGTTTCAAACAAAGTCATTAAAAAATTATAATAATCTTCATCAATTCATTCAATCCCATAAAACTAATTCTTGTTGATATTGATTGATCATTTTTTTAGCACTTTCATGAAGCCATCAGTTTCCCTGTTAGAGTTCTGCAAATTCTTACCCATTTTCGTGAATTATCTTAAAGTGATCAGAAACCTGTATTCTAGAGAACTTGTCAGAGTCCTTTCCATGAATCTCTCTGAAGATGAAACATATTTGCAAAAGCATGAGAATAAAACAATAACTGTTTATAAAGTACAAAGACTTAAAAATGGCCATGGTTAAAAATCTGATGAGAGTTCACTGAAGTTCTATTGACAAGGAAATTTAGTTATTTCTGTTACATACAACATTTTAAGATAATAACTAGAATTATGGCTATTTACATCATTACATCAGGACATATATTAATAATATATATCCATACAAATATAACTTAAGAAGGTTTAGCATCACTTACTTGATAATGCTTCCCATGGAATTTAATATATCAAATAAGCCTAATTAGAGTAACGTCTCTTTTTTTAAAATAAGAGAACAAATTTTCCAGAAGCCCTATGGAGAAATTCTAAAGTTACTTGCAGATCAGAAAGACTTCTAAAGTTACTTGCAGATCAGAAAGACTTCATTTAGAATTTGATTTTGGAAAATGTTTCAAAAATATCAAAATGTTTTGGACACTTGACTAAAAATGACCACAGATCATTAAGAAACAATACTTAATTATCCAGTTTAAAGTGACAATAAGAGATTTCAAAGGCAAATACAGAAAGTTACATACTTCTGAATAAAACTTAGCTATTTTAATATCAAAGACTTCATTTATTTAAGTAATCAAAGAGCTAGTGCTAAAGATAACATGAAGCACCACAGGAAATTATTTTGATAAAACAAAATCTTTGCTTTCTAGGCAGATTACTTAAAAAGTAAAGAAGAACCTTATTTTAAATTTCTTTTAAGAGCAGACCAATAATCCAAAAAACCTGTCCTTTTAGCAGAAGAAAATTCAGTTTTACATAAGTACACTATTGGTATTAAAGCTTAATTTTACAACCCTTATAAAGCCAGTTCAATTTTTAGCCAACTTGATCACAAAAGATTTCTTCTTCCTCTCTCCTTTTAACTTTCTATGTGCATAGTGTGTCCTTCATTTCCTTCCTTCCCATTCTGAAATAACCAGATTTAATTTAGGACAAAATCACTTTAATTTCCCTCGATAAAAATGCTTCTCCATACCTTGTACCTTTTCTAAACAAACAAAAAATAAAACTACATTCAACTTTCCTTGCATACAGAGTTGTTTCCCTTATATTTGTAGTAACTAAAAGTTACACGTTAGAATTCTTGACCCTTAGAAACCTTAATTCCTAATGAAAACTAAGTAAGCAATTATGAACTGTCTGTTAGAACAGCATCTTTAGATTGGCAAATTTATGAACACATTTTATAATTTCTAGAAACACATGTCTTTCTTATAGTACAGTTTTTCAGTGTGGCATGAAACATGTAGAAACCAATAGATCCAAATATTTTCAGTTCCTCTGTAAAAGGAAATCAAAAGTGGGTAAATCTATTTTCAGTAATTAATGTTTCAGTATTTTATCTTATTTAGAATTGATCTAGATATTCAGTGAATTTTTATCATTTAACTGAACTTAGCAAACTCTAAGTATGTAAGTTACCAAAAACATTTGGGAAACTATGTAAGTACACATACCATAAAACATAATTATGTGGGAAAAAGTTCACCTAAAAACTCTTATCCCATTTACACCTATCTAAATCACTTGCTCCCAAAAATTATGTTTAGATTACCCATGATAACTTCATGAGACAAAGTCACCCATCACCCCAAGCTATTTTTCTTGCTGACAAATTTTGTAACTGATAATGTGAACTTATTTTACTAAAAAATCAAGGTAAAATCAAAGCATTATATTCAATATTGAGAACTCAAGACATGTTCACATCTTTGACTAGATTTTATTTACCCTAGGTTGTCCCAGATCATGTAAACTTGAAAAACATTTAGGTTAAGTTTCTATACTTCTGAGAGTATACTTAATTTATATAGCACTTGTTTGTTTTTAAGTCAATTAAATGGAGTTCTTTACAAATTAATTTTAGCAATATCATTCAGAGGTAGAAAATACAACACATCTGCAATAGAGAGAGAGAGAGAGAGAGAGATACATAGATAGGTAGATAGATATAGACACATAAAGATTAGACAGATACAGAAACCTTATAGTTTTCATTTTTAAAATTTAGCCATGAGATGGTTATAATAATATAAAACTCACTAGTTTACAAAACAACAGTTTGAATAAGTTAGGTTTACCTGACTAGATTTGGGACATGGTAGTTTATATTTTTTAAAAGCCTCTCCCCTCCACCCCTCTTCTTCTCTGATGAGTATGGGTTGTATTTTAGCTGTTTCCTGGGGTGTTTGTTTACATTTTAAAGACATGGTGAGATTTACATTTCAAAGGACAGAAAAAGAATGAAAGTTTTTTCCCAGGAGTTTTGAGGTATATTTCTCTA
Organism: Tursiops truncatus; assembly: GCF_011762595.2. Taxonomy (NCBI): domain Eukaryota; kingdom Metazoa; phylum Chordata; class Mammalia; order Artiodactyla; family Delphinidae; genus Tursiops; species Tursiops truncatus. Next base: position 8,394,836 of record NC_047041.1, read on the forward strand.
TTATCAGAAGTTTAGGATAATTACTATTTAAATTTTTCCTTCATTTTAGAACAATTCTGTTCCAATGTCCTGATATTTTATAATATCTACAAGCATTTTGAGGTGAATAGGGGAGCTTTGGGGGATAGTAACTTTTTCTAGAGCTACATTTCTGTTTTTGCAAAGGATTTTAAGATAAGGACAGTTGCTTTTCATTTCTCAAATAACTGGGTTGCCGCCTAAATGGTATCAAGGGGCTGATCCTCCCATCCAACTACATTATCTTCAATTTATTTCTTTATGTCAGGGAGAGTGTCAACTAAGATGGAAATCAAAAGTTTTATATGTTCTGGATTTAGAGCTGTTTGTCTGGAATGTTTTAGTAAATCATTTCACAAAGACTTGAAGCCAGTATGCCTTTTGTTAAGTCTGTATAAAGCATTTTAACAAAGGCGTTCTTTCTGAGTTCACAATTCAAACTTGAGCCAATTCACCTAGGGGTAAAAAGCCTCAACTATTGCTTCTGTCAGGCCCTGAGTATTAGCCTTCAGCTGATCATTTGTAGGCAGGCCTAGAAGAAATTCTGGTCATCTGTATCCTCTGTGTGGTGTGGGCTTTCCTCAGGGAGCTGTCTCACTTGTCTGTTAACTACAGTGTAATCATGAGTAGGAAGAACACCCACTAGCAGCTAATCAAGGTCCCTGTGACCAAGGTTGTGAATGGCCACTGATCTTTCTAGGTTTCTCTCTGAATTTGATAGGATCTTCTGAAAGTGGAGGTAAAGGGTCATTAAAATTTTAAAAATCTGCTGCTGTCCAGGTGGTGCTGCTTTGGGTGGGAGTCTAGCATACGTCCACAAAAGACATTGTATAGGAAGGCCTTAAGTTGGCGGAGCCTGCTTACAGAGCTCTGGAAAGTGGAGGAGTTGTAGGGACAACAGAGTAAGCCCTACCGCCTATCTTGGGTGCTTCTGCTAAATTCAATTCCTGAATTTTAGTATTTACATGAGTAACCTGTATACCACAGGCCTGGAGATTAGGCCAGAGCACTCTCATAAATCTTGTAAAGAAAGGGAAGTCAAAATAGGCAGCTGAGTGTTTGAGGGATTTTCTGTGGAAGGAGGGGGAATTTGGGAGTTAAGGGGTTTTGCTGAGATGATGGGGCTGGACTTCAAGAAGAGGAATTTAGTTTTTGGTTCTAAGTCTAATTTCTGTTCCTTCATCTTATTAAGGGACTCTCTTATTAAGGGCCAGTATAGTCCTTTGTGTCTTTTAAAAATTTGGTCTTTCCATAGGTACCAAATAAGAAAATTTTTTAGAATGAAAGCTAAAAATCTATTTTTTTAATTCAAATATAGCCAATTCAAAGTATCCATGGGAATTCCCTGGTGGTCTAGTGGTTAGGACTTGGCGCTTTCACTGCCAGGGCGCACATTCGATCCTGTTTGGGGAACCAAGATCCTGCAAGATGTGTGGCACAGCCAAAAAAACAGAACACAAAGCATCCATGATCTGGCCATTGACAAGTAGGATCTTACATTAATCTCAATAGTAACTCAAACCAATAAGCCTTTTTTATGGCTTAAACAAAGATGCAAAAGGTGTCACAAAGGAGGTAAGATGCAGCAAGTATCCTAGAGGAGGATGCAAATAGATCCCACATACCACAACTAAGAGTTCGCATGCTGCAACTAAAGATCCTGCATGCCACAACTAAAAAAGATCCTGCATTCCACAATGAAGATCAAAGATCCTGCATGCTGCAAGTAAGACCTGGCACAGCCAAATAAATATTTTACAAAGTAAATCAAATAAAAAAGACTGTTACAAGAGACAAAGAAGGACACTACATAATGATCAAGGGATCAATCCAAGAAATTGATATAACAATTGTGAATATATATGCACCCAACATAGGAGCAACTAAATACATAAGGCAAATATTAACAAACATAATAGGAGAAATTGACAGTAACACAATAACAGTAGTGGAATTTATCACTCACTCTACATCAATGGACAGATCATACAGAAAATCAATAAGGAAACAACACATTAGACAAGATGAACTTAATTGATATATAGAGAGCATTCCATCTGAAAGCAGAATACACATTCTTTTCAAGTGCACATGGAATAATCTCCAGGATAGAGCAGATGCTAGGCCACAGAACAAGCCTCAGTAAATTTAAGAAAATTGAAATGATATCAAGCATCTTTTCTCACCACAACATTGTGAGATTAGAAATAAACTACAAGGAAAAAACACCACAAACGTGGGGACTAAACAATATGCTATACATCACTGAGGAAATCAAAAACTAACTAGGGACAAATGAAAATCAAAACATCACAATCCAAAACCTATGGGACACAGCAAAAGTAGTTCTAAGAGGAAAGTTTATAGTCCTACAGCTTATCTCAGGAAACAAAAATCATAAATAACCCAACTTTACACCTAAAGGAACTAGAAAAAGAAGAACAAACAAAACCCAAAGTTAGTGGAAGAAAAGAAATCATAACTAACACAGCAGAAATAAATGGCTTTTAAAAATGGAAAATATCAAACAAAATCTGGTTCTTTGAAAAGGTAAACAAAATTGATAAACATTTAGCCAGACTCATAAAGCAAAGGGAGAAGGCCCAAATCAATAAAATCAGAAATTATAAAGGAGAAGTTAAAACCAACATCATGGAAATGCAGATGATCATAAGGGACTACTGTGAACAACCATATGCCAATAAAATGGACAACTTAGAAGAAATGAACAAATTTTTAGAAAGGTACAATTTCCCAATAATGAACCAGGAGGAAATAGAAAATATGAACAGACCAATTACCAGTAATGAAATTGAATCAGTAATTTAAAAACTCCCAACAAACAAAAGTCCAGGACCAGATGACTTCACAGCTGAATTCTACCAAATATTTAGAGAATAGTTAACATGTATCCTTCTCAAAATATTCCAAGCACTGCAGAGGAAGAAATACTTCCAAATTCATACTATGAGGCCACCATCACCCTGATACCAAAACCAGACAAAAATATCACACTCACACACACACACAAAGGAAATTATGGGCCAATATCTCTGATGAACATAAATGCAAATATCCTCCATGAGATAGCAAACCAAACCCAACAATACACTAAAAGAATCATACACAATGATCAAGTGGGGATTATCTGAGGAATGCAAGGATTTTTCCATATCTTCAAATTAATCAATGTATATACCACATTCAAAAATTGAAAAATAAAAACAATATGATCATATCAATAGATACAGAAAAAGCTTTTGACAAAATCCTACATCTATTTATGATGAAAACTCTCCAGAAAGTGGGTATAGAGGGAACATACCTCACCATAATGAAGGCTATGTATGAAAAGCCCACAGCTAACATAATACTCAATGACAAAAAGATGAAAGCATTTCCTCTAAGATCAGGAACAAGACAAGGATGTCCACATTCACCTTTTATTCAACACATTAGAATCCTAGTCACAGCAATCAGACTAGAAATGGTAATAAAGGGTATCCAAATTGGCGAGGATGTAGAAAAACTGTCACAGTTTCTAGATGACATGATATCATGCACAGAAAATCCTAAAGAAGATACAAAACTCAACTAGAACTCATTAATGAATTTGGTAAAGTTTCAGGATCCAAAATTAATATACAAATTAATTAAAATCTGTTGCATTTCTGTACACTAACAATGAACTATCACAAAGAGAAATTAAGGAAATAATCCCATTTACTGTCACATCAAAAAGAATAAAATACCTAGGGATACACCTACCTGAGGATGTAAAAGACCTGTAGTCAGAGCACTGTAAGACAGTAACAAAAGAAGTTGAAGACAGCACAAACAGATGGAGAGATATACTGTGTTCTTGAATTCGAAGAATCAATATTGTCAAAATGACTGTACCACCTAAGGCAATCTACAGATTCAATGCAATCCCCATCAAATTACCAATGACATTTTTCACAGAACTAAAACAATTTTAAAATTTGTATGGAAACACAAAAGACCCCAATTAGCTAAAACAGTCTTGATAAAGAAGAACAGAGCTGAAGAATCACAGTTCCAGGCTTCAGACTATACTAAAAAAACTAAAGTAATCAAAACAGTATGGTACTGGCTCAAAAAACAGACCCATATATTAATGAAACAGGATAGAGAGCTCAGAAATAAACACACACACTTATGGTCAATTAATCTATGACAAAGGAAACAAGAATAAACAATGGAGAAAAGCAGTCTCTTCAATAAGTGGTGCTGGGAAAATCAGAGAGCTGCATGTAAATGATGTAATTAGAACATTCTCCAACACCACATACAAAAATAAACTCAAAATGGATTAAAGACCTAAATGTAAGACCAGAAACCATAAAACTCTTAGAACATAGGCAGAACAATCATTGACATAAATTGTAGCAATATTTTTGGATCTGTCTCTTCAAGGAGGGGAAATAAAAGCAAAAATAAACAAATGGACCTAATTGAAAGGTTTTGCATGGCAAATGAAACCACTGACAAAACAATAATAAAAGCTACTGAATTATGGAAAATTTTTCAAATGATATGACCATTAAGGGGTTAATATTCAACATTTATAAACAGCTCATATGTCAACAGTTTTTTATAAAGTTTAAAAAATGGGCAGAAGAACTGAATAGATATTTTTCCAAAGAGGAAATTCATATGGCCAACAGGCACATGAAAAGATACTCAAAATCACTATTCACCAGGGAAATGGAAATCAAAATCACAATGAGATATGATCTCACACTTGTCAGAATGGCTATCATCAAAAAGAATACAAATAACTTTTTTTTCTGGTTCCAGATGGTAGAGTAGAAGAATGTGTGCTCACTCCTTCGTGCAAGAGCACCAGAATCACAACTAACTGCTGAACAATCATCAACAGGAAGACACTGGAATTAACCAAAAAAGATACCCCACATCCAAAGACAAAGGAGAAGCCACAATGAGACGGTAGGAGGGGCGCAATCATAATAAAATCAATTCCCATGACTGCTGGGCGGGTGACTCACAAACTGGAGAACACTTATAGCACAGAAGTCCACCCATTGGAGTGAAGGTTCTGAGCTACACATCAGGCTTCCCAACCTGGGGGTCCGGCAACGGGAGGAGGAATTCCTAGAGAATCAGACTTTGAAAGCGAATGGGATTTGATTGCAGGACTTTGACAGCACTGGGGGAAACAGAGACTACACTCCTGGAGGGCACACACAAAGTAGTGTGCGCATCAGGACCCAGGGAAAGGATCAGTGACCCCATAGGAGACTGAACCAGACATACCTGCTAGTGTTCAGGGTCTCCTGCAGTGGCGGGGGTGGCTGTGGCTTACCATGAGGACAAGGACACTGAGGACAAGGACACTGGGCAGCAGTTCTGGGAAGTACTCCTGGGCGTGAGCCCTCCCAGAGTCTGTCAGTAACCCCACCAAAGAGCTGGATAGGCTCCAATGTTGGGTTGCCTCAGGCCAAACAACCAACAGGGAGGGGACCCAGCCCCACCGAGCAGCAGAAAAGTGGATTAAAGTTTTACTGAGATCTGCACACAACCAGTCCCTCCCATCAGAAACTTACACAAGCCTCTTATATAGCCTCATCCACCAGAGGGCAGACAGAAGAAGCAAGAAGAACTACAATCCTACAGACTGTGGACAAAAGCCGCAATCACAGAAAGAGACAAGATGAAAAGGCATAGGGCTATGTACCAGATGAAGGAACAAGGTAAAACCCCAGAAAAACAACTAAATGAAGTGGAGATAGGCAACCTTCCAGAAAAAGAATTCAGAATCATGATAGTGAAGATGATCCAGGACCTCAGAAAAAGAATGGAGGCATACATCGATAAGATGCAAGAAATGTTAAACAAAGACCTACAAGAATTAAAGAACAAACAAACAGAGATGAATACAATAACTGAAATGAAAAATACACTAGAAGGAATCAATAGCAGAATAACTGAGGCAGAAGAACAGATAAGTGACCTAGAGGACAGAATGGTAGAATTCACTGCCGTGGAACAGAAGAAAAAGGAATGAAGAGAAATGAAGACAGCCTAAGAGACCTCTGGGACAACATGAAACGCTACAACATTCACATTATAGGGGTCCCAGAAGGAGAAGAGAGAGAGAAATAACCTGAGAAAATATTTGAAGAGATTATAGTAGAAAATTCCCTAACATGGGAAAGGAAATAGCCACCCAAGTCCACCCAAGTGCAGAGACTTGCAGGCAGGATAAACCCAAGAAGAAACATGCCGAGACACATAGTAATCAAATTGACAAAAATTAAAGACAAAGAAAAATTATTGAAAGTACAAAGGAAAAATGACAAATAAGATACAAGGGAACTCCCATAAGGTTAACAGCTGATTTCTCAGCAGAAGTTCTACAAGCCAGAAGGGAGTGGCATGATATATTTAAAGTGATGAAAGGGAAGAACCTACAACCAAGATTACTCTACCCGGCAAGGATCTCATTCAGACTCGATGGAGAAATCAAAAGCTTTACAGACAAGCAAAAGCTAAGAGAATTCAGCACCACCAAACCAGCTCTACAACAAATGCTAAAGGAACTTCTCTAAGTGGGTAACACAAGAGAAGATAAGGACCTACAAAAACAAACCCAAAACAATTAAGAAAATAGTAATAGGAATGTACATATCGATAATTACCTTAAATGTGAATGGATTAAATGATCCAACCAAAAGACACAGGCTTGCTGAATGGATACAAAAACAAGACCCATATATATGCTGTCTACAAGAGACCCACTTCAGACCTAGGGACACATACAGACTGAAAGTGAGGGGATGGAAAAAGATGTTCCATGCAAAATGAAAGCAAAAGAAAGCTGGAGTAGCAATACCGATATCAGATAAACTAGACTTTAAAATAAAGAATGCTACAAGAGAAAGGAAGGACAATACATAATGATCAAGGGATCAATCCAAGAAGAAGGTATAACAATTATAAATATATATGCACCCAACATAGGAGCACCTCAATACATAAGGCAACTGCTAACAGCTCTAAAAGAGGAAATCAACAGTAACACATTTATACTGGGGGACTTTAACACCTCACTTACACCACTGGACAGATCATCCAAACAGAAAATTAACAACAAAACACAAGCTTTAAATGAGAAAATAGACCAGATGGATTTAATTGATATTTATAGGACATTGCATCCAAAAACAGCATATTACACTTTCTTCTCAAGTGCACACGGAACATTCTCCAGGATAGATCACATCTTGGGTCACAAATCAAGCCTCAGTAAATTTAAGAAAATTGATATCATAGCAAGAATCTCTTCTGACCACAGTGCTATGAGATTAGAAATCAATTACATGGAAAAAAACATAGAAAACACAAACACATGGAGGCTACACAATACGTTACTAAATAACCAAGAGTTTACTGAAGAAATCAAAGAGGACATCAAAAAATACCTAGAGACAAACGACAATGAAAACACAATGATCCAAAAACTATGTGATGCAGCAAAAGCAGTTCTAAAATGGAAGTTTATAGGAATACAATCCTACCTCAAGAATCTCAAATAAACAATCTAAACTTACACCTAAAGGAACTAGAGAAAGAAGAACAAACAAAATCCAAAGTTAGTAGAAGGAAAGAAATCAGCAAGATCAGAGCAGAAATAAATGAAATACAAACAAAGAAAACAATAGCAAAGATCAATAAAACTAAAAGCTAGTCCTTTGAAAAGATAAACAAAATTGATAAACCATTAGACAGACTCATCAAGAAAAAGAGGGAGAGGACTCAAATCAATAAAATTAGAAATGAAAAGGAGAAGTTACAACAGACACTGCAGAAATACAAAACATCATAAGAGACTACTACAAGCAACTCTATTTCAATAAAATGGACAATGGGAAGAAATGGACAAATTCTTAGAAACGAATAACCTTCCAAGACTGAACCAGGAAGAAATACAAAATATGAACAGACCAATCACAAGCACTGAAATTGAAAATGTGATTAAAAATCTTCCAACAAACCAAATCCCAGGACCAGATGGCTTCACAGGCAAATTCTATCAAACATTTAGAGAAGAGCTAACACGCATCCTTCTCAAACCCTTCCAAACAATTGCAGAGGAAGGAACACTCCCAAACTCATTCTATGAGGCCACATCACCCTAATACCAAAACCAGACAAAGATACTACAAAATAAGAAAATTACAGACCAACATCACTGATGAATATCGATGCAAAAATCCTCAACAAAATACTAGCAAACAAAATCCAACAATACATTAAAAGGATCATACACTATGATCAAGTGGGATCTATCCAAGGGATGCAAGGATTCTTCAGTATATGCAAATCAATCAATGTGATACACCATACTAGCAAACTGAATAATAAAAACCATATGATCATCTCAATAGATGCAGAAAAAGCTCTTGACAAAATTCAACATCGATTTATGATAAAAACTCTCCAGAAAGTGGTCATAGAGGGAACCTACCTCAACATAATAAAGGCCATATATGACAGTCCCACAGCAAACATCATTCTCAATGGTGAAAAACTGAAAGCATTTCCTCTAAGATCAGGAACAAGATAAGGATATCCACTCTCACCATTATTATTCAACATAGTTTTGGAAGTCCTATCCATGGCAATCAGAGAAGAAAAAGAAATAAAAGCAATACAAATGGGAAAAGAAGAAGTAAAACTGTCACGGTTTGCAGATGACATGATACTATACATAGAGAATCCTAAAGATGCCACCAGAAAACAACTAGAGCCATTCAATGAATTTGGTAAAGTTGCAGGATACAAAGTTAATGCACAGAAATCTCTTGCATTCCTATACACTAATGATGAAAAATCTGAAAGAGAAAGTAAGGAAATACTCCCATTTACCATTACAACAAAAAGAATAAAATACCTAGGAATAAGCCTACCTAGGGAGACAAAAGACCTGTATGCAGAAAACTATAAGAAACTGATGAAAGAAATTAAAGATGATACAAACAGATGGATAGATATACCATGTACTTGGATTGGAAGAATCAATATTGTGAAAATGACTATACTACCCAAAGCAATCTACAGATTCAATGCAACCCCTATCAAATTACCAATGGCATTTTTTTACAGAACTAGAACAAAAAAATCTTAAAATTTGTATGGAGACACAAAGACTCTGAATAGCCAAAGTAATCTTGAGGGAAAAAAATGTAGCTGGAAGAATCAGACTCCTTACTACAAAGCTACAGTAATCAAGACAATATGGTACTGGCACAAAATCAGAAGTATAAATCAATGGAACAGGATAGAAAGCCCAGAGATAAACCCACACACCTATGGTCAACTAATCTGACAAAGGAGGCAAGGATATACAATGGAGAAAAGACAGCCTCCTCAATAAGTGTTGCTAGGAAAATTGGACAGCTACATATAAAAGAATGACATTAAAACACTTCCTAACACCATACACAGAAATAAACTCAAAATGGGTTAGAGACTTACATGCATGACCAAACACTATAAAACTCTTAGAGGAAAACATAGGAAGAACACTCTTTGACATAAATCACAGCAAGATCTTTTCTGACCCACCTCCTAGAGTAATGGAAATAAAAACAGAAACAAACAAATGGGACCTAATGAAACTTAAAGGCTTTTGCACAACAAAGGAAACTATAAAGAAGACGAAAAGTCAGCCCTCAGAGTGGAAGAAATTATTTGCAAACAAAGTAACGGACAAAGGATTAATCTCCAAAACATATAAACAGTTCATGCAGCTCAATATTAAAGAAACAAACAACCCAATCCAAAAATGGGCAGAAGACCTAAATAGACATTTCTCCAAGGAAGACATACAGATGGCCAAGAAGCACATGAAAAGTTGCTCAACATCACTAATTATTAGAGAAATGCAAATCAAAAGTACAATGAGGTATCACCTCACATCAGTTGGAATGGGCATCATCAGAAAATCTACAAACAGTAAATGCTGGAGAGGGTGTGGAGAAAAGGGAACCCTCTTGCACTGTTGGTGGGAATGTAAATTGATACAGCCACTATGGAGAACAGTATGGAGGTTTCCTTAAAAAACTAAAAATAGAACTACCATATGACTCAGCAATCCCACTACTGCACATATACCCCAAGAAAACCATAATTCAAAAAGAGTCATGTACCACAGTGGTCATTGCAACAGTATTTACAACAGCCATGTCATGGAAGCCACTTAAATGCCCATCAACAGACAAATGGATAAAGAAGAAGTGGTACATATATACAATGGAATATTACTCAGCCATAAAAAGGAACGAAATTGGGTCATTTGTAGAGCCATGGATGGACTTAGAGACTGTCATACAAAGTGAAGTAAATCAGAAAGAGAAAAACAAATATAGTATATTAACGTATATATGTGGAACCTAGAAAAATGGTACAGATGAACTGGTTTGCAGGGCAGAAATAGAGACACAGATGTAGAGAACAAATGTATGGACACCAAGGGGGAAAGTGGCAGGGGTGGTGGTGGTGGGTTGAATTGGGAGATTGGGATTGACATGTCTACACTAATATGTATAAAATAGATAACTAATAAGAACCTGCTTTATAAAAAATAAATAAAATTCTAAAATTCAAAAAAAAACTAAAAAAAAAAGAAAAGAATACAAATAACAAATGTTGGTGAGGATATGGGGAAAAGGGAACTCTGATACACTGTTGATGGGAATACAAATTGGTGCAGCCCCTGTGGAAAACAGTATGGAGTTTCCTCAAAGAGCTAAAAATAGAACTACCATAAGACCCAGCTATTCCACTCCTGGATATATATACATACATATATCTGAAGAAAAATAAAACACTAATTCTAAAACATACATGCACCACAATGTTCATAGCTTCATTATTTACAATTGCCAAGATATGGAAGCAACCTAAGGGTACATCAGCAGATGAATGGGTAAAGAAGATATGGTATAAGTATACAATGGAATACTACTCAGTGATAGAAAAGAATAAAAATTTTCCATTTGCAGCAACATGGACAGACTTGGAGGGTATTATGCTTAGTAAAATAAGTTGGAGAAAGACAAACACTGTATGACATCACTTATATGTGGAATCTAAAAAATACAATGAACTAGTGAATAAAACAGAAGAGACTCACAGATATAGAGAAGGAACTAGTGGTCACCAGTGGGGAGAGGGAAAGGGGCAGGAGCAATATAGGGGGTTAAGAAGTACAAACTATTATATATAAAATAAGCTACAAGGATATACTGTACAACATGGAGAATATAGCCAATATTTTATAATAACTATAAATGGAGTATAACCTTTAAAAATTGTGAACCAGTATATTGTACATCTGTAACATATAATATTGTACAACTATACTTCAATAAAAAATAAATTTAAAAAAATTTTAAGATAAAAGGATGAAAGGAAATCCTCATTCTTTTTTTTTTTTTTTTAAATATATATATGCACATGAACAGGTTTAGGTAAGGCTTGGGTCTCTTGGAGTCAAAGCAATTCCTGAAAGGGATGTGCCACTGAGTTGAGGCTTATGTGATGCTTTACAGAGTACCTCACTGCTTGAAAATTTTCTTGAGGTTGGTGGGTAATCTAGTGTCAATCTAACCCATTCTATGACCCACTTTTTCTAATATGGGAGTCTTTGAGCTAGGAAGTGAGCACTTTAAAGTGCTGTTAAATGCTCAACCCATGCTCACCAATTTTGTAGCTTCCAAGATGTCCCTTATTAACAGCCTTTGCCTCAACCACATTAACCCACAGCAAAGTTTGTCTAGACAGATGCCAATCTGGTGAGAACCGTGAACTCAGCAGTCTGCGGGGCCTGCTCAAACAGCAGTCTTATAGGGTCTATGCCTGCGTTCTAGCCTATGGTTTTCCTCCTTATGACAAATGATACAACAGGGACAAAGAAAAACAGTTTATCTCTGGGAGGAAACAGATCAATAAAACCCAAGAGTAACAAATTTTTACCAAACTCACTATACCCAAGGAACTATTTCCACAAATATTTTCTCCTGTTAATCTAAATTTAGGAAAGGGAAGTAAGAAAAAGGACTCTCACCACCCTTGCTCCCACTGGACCTTTCAGGCAGAGATCTGGGAGACTGACTTGGTAAGAATTTATACCTTGTGCTGATTTTTTTGTCAGAGGTCCCAGGAACTCTCAGCTGCAGCAGCCTCAAAGGAAGCAGTGTCCAGCCAGTGAAGTTAATCCCTTCAAGGTCACTAAATATATGGGGGGAGGGGAGGAGTTCCTCTACCCTTCTAACTTCTTTTGGCTGATCTATTAATTAAATAAACATAAGACAGATTAACAAGAGAAAAACAAATTTGATTTTATATGTACAGAGCCTCACATAGACATAAGAAGTTCCAATACTCCCAGGCAATTGAGGCCTATATGCCGTCAGGAGCTAAAGAGAAGGGATAGCAATCTGGAGCTTCAAAGGGAAGGAAGACAATTCTCAGGAAGAGGAGAAGAACATGTTTTGTAGACAAATGTTTTTTATGACAATCAGGAACAACAGCACACAGAGAGGCATCTGAACGAACAGGCCCTGCCAAACTCACCCCAGCCCACCACCTACCCATAATGCTCTTTGTTGTTATCTCTGGTGATAGCTGCCTTCCTGAGCCAGGCCCTCTATCTAAATTCTTTTAGGTGGTTAAGGGGGAGTTTAAAAGCTCTTCCTAAGTCTTTTGGGCCTTGATTGTCTTCAGTTCACAATAATCTGTATGCCAGAGTGCCACATTTTGGGGTGTTGTATTCTGCTCCCTTTCACAGACCTCTCTTACCCAGTGAGAATCTGTGATGGTCTTTCCCTGCATGCCATGGCCATGGTTTTGCCATGTTTTACCTTCTGTAGTCTGTTATGACAGCAGTCAGTGTTTATTTTCTTTTCCCAAATAATCAGACTTTGATGTTCAGCCTGCAATCCCTCAAAATCTGGGGGGCTGGGGAGGGGGGAAGTGGGGGGTGGTAAACACTATGAAATGGGAGCTGGGAGGGTCCTCTGTTCTGGATTCTTTGTAGAGAGAAACAGGAAGAAGCTCCAATGGACTGAATCCCTCAGGGCTGAGGTAATCGGCAGGGCCCACCCCCCTCCTTCTACATGAGCTCCTCAGGAACTACACAATTGGAGAATAGAAGAATCATCTGAGTAAAAGAAAATCATTTCTTCTTAGTTTGTTTATGAAGGCCAGGATATGGCTCCAAATAGGCCTCTAAAAAGGCCAAAACATGTTTTTAAAGGTCCAATTCCAACTTAAGGACAGGTTGATTAAATGGGTGGTAGTGGTAGGTATGAGTAGACATACAGTCTAGCTCATTTATGGCAGAGCACAAAGGAAAGAGGTAGCCTCCATAAAAGCAGATTAAAGCATAAAATTATAAGAGTGGATTAGCTAAGCTTTTAACAAGTATTAAAAAAACAAGTGAGAACTTGAGTGTCACTTTGAAATGAATGAGGGCCTCAGACCCAAGTATATTTTGCACTTAGTTGTGTGCAAGGAAAATCAAAATGGAATTGTTATTGCTAGGAGGGCTTTCCAAAAATGGAGCCTGGAGGGCACTGAGGAAGTGTGACATTTGCACGTCTCAGCCTGGGTGGAATCTGACTCTTTGACCATTTATTGTTCTGACAAAGGCATCCAGAACATCAGTATACTTATGGACACTTCATCTGAAATGACTTGTGACAGCCGTCCCTCAAGGACAAATATTTCCTTCCTCTGTCAGAGCATAACCTCGTGGCTTTTGCCTTTGTAAGCCCCTGAGTCTTTCTCTTCCCTGGAACGCTCTTTCAGTTCTACCTGAATCTATGTCTCCTGAATTGCAATTCTTAAGACCCCAGATAAATTCTTTTCTTATTTGCAGCCTTCTGCATTTGTTGTTGTTATTGTTGACAGTTGCAACCTCTATTCCAGAGATATCTAGCCAGTGCTAATGAGAGAGATTGGGGGCAGAGCAAGAGAGAGCATGGAGCCTCACCCTCCACCCCACAGCCTTGTAGACTTGCAAACCCTCATCAGCAGCTTCTGAAAGCAGTAAGCCTCACTTACTTTCCTTGGGCACTTTTTGCTCTGAAGCAAATGTCTTAAATTACTGAAGGAGAGACAGAAAATCCTATTGATTTAAGGGCACAGAGGAATTCATATGGTGGCTGGAATAAGAATAGGAAAAAACAAAAAACTTTACATCTTTGAGATGGTCAAAAACTATCACCGAAGACTAACCACAGAACAAGGCACAAAGCAGGGTCAGGAATATACTAAAAAAGCCCTGCCTCTGAGGCCCAGGCATAAGAAGATAGCCTAAGATTGCAGCTGAACCAGGGTAACAGAGAATTCTTAGGTTGTAAGCACAAGCTTAGCACCAAATAACAAGCAGCAGCATTATAATGCTGAGAGAGGAGTGATGGGGGTAGAATATACCACCCCAAAATATGCCTTTTTAGCATAAGGATTATTTTAGGATGGTTATTTTTAAGAAACAGCAAGCAAAGGAGAAGCTCAGAAAACTGAATTAAAGTTACACTTTTGTAAGAGACATTTACATTTATAAGGGAAACCTCCATTTGTAAGGGCATCTCCCTCCCTGTACCAGGAATAAGAGGGTGACTAAATCTCTAACAACTCTTGTCAATGGAGAAGGCAATGACTTAAATCTGCATAACAACCTTACCCTTGTTTACTATGTAACATCCTGGTAACATCCCGTAACTCATTTTCCCCCACCCCCAAATATTCTTTTGTCTTTAGCTGGGGATGGTGTTTACATGGAGATGGTGGTGACTTGAGTCACTTTGGGGAATTACTTGCTTTTCCTGGGTATCTCTCATGTATATAGGAGGTATGCATGCTATTAAACTTCTGTTTGCTTTTCTCCTGTTAATGTGTCTTTTATTACAGGAGGGTCTTAGCCAAGAACCTAGAAGGTAAAAGGAAAATTATTGTTCCTCCCCACAGGAGTATAAGCTTGGAGAGGGACCTCATCTATTGTGCAGGAATGCAAGGAAGTGTAAATGCTGAGTGGGGAGCATGAACACAAAGAAGAACACTCCAGCAACCCTGACACCCGCCTGAGCATGAGAATACAACAACCCATCACTGGAGGAATTTGAAGCCTGTGGCACATAGAAAGTAATGGTAGCAACAAGAAAAAGTAACCTGTCACAATTCCTGACTAGACGGACTCAAAAAAAGAAGCATGTCCATTTCCAGGTTTCAGTACTATTTATCTCATTCTCTACTAACACTAAAATGTCAAGCATTTGATAAAGAGTTACAAAAACAAAAAGGGAAAACAACCCACTGTCAAGAAATAAAATAATCATTTACTGATTAACGATGGCTTAGATATAGAAAACATTAACCAGGGACATTAAAATAATTATAGTTAATAGGTTAAATGAGTGAGTGGAAAAGTTAGACAACATGCATGAATAGATGAAGAATTTGAAAGGAGAAATAAAATCTAAGTCAAATGGAGATGCTAGAAATAAAATTACACAATATCAGAGGTAAAGAATTACTGTGATGTGCTCAAGTACTTCACTGGTGGTCCAGTGGTTAAGAATCTGCCTTCCAATGCAGGGTATGTGGGTTCAATCCCTGGTTGGGGAACTAAGATCCCACATGCCGTGGGGCAATTAAGCCCGCATGCCACAACTAGAGAGCCCACATGCCACAAGTACAGAACCCACGTGACACAACTAGAGAAGCCTGCATGCCACAACGAAGAGCCCGCATGCTGCAACTAAGACGTGATGCAGCCAAAAATGTAAATTAAATAAATAATTTTTTTTTAATTACTGTGATGGGCTCATAAATAGACTCAATACAGCTGAGGAAATAATCAGTAAACTTGAAGATTGAGAAAGAGAAATTATTCAGATTGATGCATGAAGAGACATCATTTTCATCATCACCATCTTAAGAAGGAGGAGGAGGAGGAGAAGTAGTAGTAGTAGTTAAGTTTTATTTGTGTTAGTTTTATTTGGGACAAAATGAGGACTATAGCCCAGGAGACAGCATTTCAGATAACTCTGAGAAACTGCTCCAAAGAAGTAGGGAAGAGGTCAGCATATATGTGATTTTGGTGAAGGGGGAGTATATGCAATCAAGTGCATATTTTTTTTGCATAAGGTCGCCGCTAGTCATGAGGAGCAGATATCACCACGAAGGATTTTACTGCTTTTCTAGATATGAGGAGACACAGGAATTGGGCTCATAAAATCTTCTCACGAAAATATCTATCTAAAGACCTGTTCTGCCAGTTTTTCCCAGAGCACAGAGTGCCTCATTCCTGCTTGCCACCCTGAAATCCTTTCAGGAGTTATTGAAGGTCAGCAGCTGCAGCAACTCATAATTTAATCTGTGTAGAGGTAGATGTCAGGTTCCAATTTGTAGTTGGCACCCAAAAAGAGAAGAAAGAGAAAATGAGACAGAATATGTACTTAAAGACATAATAGCCAGCACTTCCCTGGTGATGCAGTGGTTAAGAATCTGCCTGCCAATGCAGGGGACATGGGTTCGAGCCCTGGTCCAGGAAGATCCCACATGCTGCAGAGCAACTAAGCCCATGCACCACAACTACTGAGCCCGCACTCTAGAGCCCACAAGCCACAACTACTGAGCCCATGTGCCACAAATACTGATGCCCACATGCCTAGAGCCCATGCTCCGCAACAAAGAGAAACCACCATAATGAGAAGCATGTGCACCACAGCAGAGTAGGCCCCACTCTCTGCAACTAGAGAAAGCCTGTGCATAACAATGAAGACCCAATGCAGCCAAAAATAAATAATTAATTTTTTAAAAGACATAATAGCAAAGATTTTCCCAAAATAATAAAAAAAAATCAAAACACAGATCCAAGAAGCTGAAAGAATCTCAAACAGAATGAATACCGAAAACACCACTATGTTCATCATCTTAAACTAACTGCTTAAAACAAAAGATAAAGAGAAAATCTTGACATCAAGAGAAAAAGAAAGAAACTTTTCAAGTATTTTAATTCTTACTTATTTTAAGGTAAGCTGTGATAAATTAAAGATTTATACCAAAAGATCAAGAACAACCACTACAAATATTCCAGAAAAGGGGCATAACTAATAAGCCAATAATGGAAATAAAACCTTACCATAAAAAATACATAATCCAAAGTAAGGCACAAAAATGCCTGTATGCTTCTATGGGAAAATAGCAAAAAACAAACAGTATGATAAATTTTAATCCAATCATATTAATAATTGCATTAAATATAAATAGAATAACACCCTTCAATTAAAAGTAGAGATAGTCAAATTATGTTACAAACCAACACCAAATATGTGCTGTACTCAAAAAACACACAAAGATATAAATAGATTAAAAGTAAAGGGATGGGAGAAGACATATATGCAATCATTAATCCAAAGAAAGCTGCAGTGGCTGTATTATTGTCAGATAAGATAGATTTCAGGATAATGAATACTACCATGGAAAAATAGGTTAATTATTCAACAAGTCAATCCACCAACAAGACTTTAAAATCCTAAATGTTTTCTGCACTAACAACAGAATTTCAAAATGTACAAAGCAAAACCCAATAAAATTGAAAAGAGAAATAGATTCATAATAATAGTTACAGATTCACAAACACATGGAGGCTAAACAATATGCTACTAAATAACCAAGATCACTGAAGAAATCAAAGAGGAAATCAAAAAATACCTAGAGACAAACGACAGTGAAAACATGACAATCCAAAACTTATGGGATGCAGCAAAATCATTTCTAAGAGAGAAGTTTATAACAATACAATCCTACCTCAAGAAACAAGAAACATCTCAAATAAACAACCAAAACTTACACCTAAAGGAACTAGAGAAAGAAGAACAAACAAAACCCAAAGTTAACAGAAGGGAAGAAATCATAAAGATCAGAGCAGAAACAAATGAAATAGAAACAAAGAAAACAATAGCAAAGATCAATAAAACTAAAAGCTGGTTCTTTGAGAAGATAAAATTGATAATCCATTAGCCAGACTCATCAAGAAAAAGAGGGAGAGGACTCAAATCAATAAAATTAGAAATGAAAAAGGAGAAGTTACAATGGATACCACAGAAATACAAAACATCATAAGAGACTCTATGCCAATAAATGGACAACCTGGAAGAAATGGACAAATTTTAGAAAGGTATAACCTTCCAAGACTGAACCAGGAAGAAATAGAAAATATGAACAGACTAATCACAACTAATGAAATAAAAACTGTAATTAAAAATCTTCTAACAAACAAAAGTCCAGGACTAGATGGCTTCACAGGTGAACTCTATCAAACATTAGAGAAGAGTTAACACCCATCCATCTCAAACTCTTCCAAAAAATTTAGGAGGAAGGAACACTCCCAAACTCATTCTACAAGGCCACCATCAACCTGATACCAAAACCAGACAAAGGTATCACAAAAAAAGAAAATTACAGAACAATATCACTGATGAATATAGATGCAAAAGTCCTCAACAAAATATTAGCAAACAGAATCCAACAACACATTAAAAGGATCATACACCATGATTGAGATTTATTCCAGGGATGCAAGGATTCTTCAATATACACAAATCAATGTGATACACCATATTAACAAATTGAAGAAGAAAAACCATATGATCATCTCAATAGATGCAGAAAAAAGCTTTTGACAAAATTCAACACCCATTTATGATAAAAACTCTCCAGAAAGTGGGCACAGAGGGAACCTACCTCAACATAATAAAGGCCATATATGACAAACCCACAACAAACATCATGATCAATAGTGAAAAACTAAAAGCATTTCCTCTAAGATCACGAGCAAGACAAGGACGTCCATTCTCGCCACTATTATTCAACATAGTTTTGGAAGTCATAGCAATGGCAACCAGAGAAGAAAAAGAAATAAAAGGAATACAAACTGGAAAAGAAGAAGTAAAACTGTCACTTAGCAGATGACATAATACTATACATAGAGAATCCTAAAGATGCCACCAGAAAACTAATCAGAGCTAATTAATGAATTTGGTAAATTTGCAGGATACAAAATTAATGCACAGAAATCTCTTACATTCCTATACACTAACAATGAAAGATCAGAAAGAGAAATTAAGGAAATCTCATTCACCATTGCAACAAGAAAAACAAAATACCTAGGAATAAATCTACCTAAGGAGGTAAAAGACCTGTATTCAGAAAACTATAAGACGCTGATGAAAGAAATTAAAGATGACACAGATTGAAAGATATACCATGTTCTTGGGTTGGAATAATCAATACTGTAGAAATGACTATACTATCCAAAGCAATCTACAGATTCAATGCAATCCCTATCAAATTACCAATGGCATTTTTTACAGAACTAGAACAAAAACCCTTAAAATTTGTATGGAGACACAAAAGACCCTGAATAGCCAAAGCAATCTTGAGGGAAAAAAATGTAGCTGGAAAAATCAGACTCCCTGACTTTGGACTATACTACAAAGCTACAGTAATCAAGACAATATGGTACTGGCACAAAAACAGAAGTAAAAATCAATGGAATAGGATAGAAAGCCCAGAGATAAACCCACACACCTATGGTCAACTAATCTCTGACAAAGGAGGCAAGGATATACGATGGAGAAAAGACAGCCTCTTCAATAAGTGGTGCTGGGAAAACTGGACAGCCACTTGTAAAAGAATGACATTAAAACACTTCCTAACACCATACACAGAAATAAACTCAAAATGGGTTAGAGACTTAAATGTAAGACCAAACACTATAAAACTCTTGGAGGAAGACATAGGAAAACACTCTTTGACATAAATCACTGCAAGATCTTTTTTGACCCACCTCCTAAAGTAATAGAAATAAAAACAAAACAAACAAATGGGACCTAATGAAACTTAAAGGCTTTTGCACAACAAAGGAAACTATAAAGACGAAAGTCAGCCCTCAGAGTGGAAGAAAATATTTGCAAACAAATCAACGGACAAAGGATTAATCTCCAAAATATACAAGCAGCTCATGGAGCTCAATATCAAAAAAACAAACAACCTAATCCAAAAATGGGCAGAAGACCTAAATAGACATTTCTCCAAAGAAGATATACAGATTGCCAACAAACACATGAAAGGATGCTCAACATCACCAATCATTAGAGAAATTCAAATCAAAACTACAATGAGGTATCACCTCACACAGGTCAGAATGGCCATCCTCAAAAAATCTATAAGAAATAAATTCTGGAGAGTGTGTGGAGAAAAGGGAACCCTCTTGCTCTGTTGGTGGGAATGTAAATTGATACAGCCACTATGGAGAACAGTATGGAGGTTCCTTAAAAAATAAAAATAGAATTACCATATGACCCAGCAGTCTCACTACTGGGCATATACCCAGAGAAAATCATAATTCAAAAAGACACATGCACCCCTAATTTTCATTGCAGCACTATTTACAATTGCCAGGTCATGGAAGCAACCTAAATGCTCCTCGACAGTCGAATGGATAAAGAAGAACTGGTACATATATACAACGGAATATTAGCCATAAAAAGGAATGAAATTGGGTCATTTGTAGAGACGTGGATGCATCTAGAGACTGTCATACAGAGTGAAGTAAGTCAGAAAGAGAAAAACAAATACACTATATTAACGTATATATATGGAACCTAGAAAGATAGTACAGATGAACCAGTTTGCAGGGCAGAAATAGAGACACACGTGTAGAGAACAAATGTATGGACACCAAGGGGGGTAAGTGGCAGGGGGTGGTGGTGGTGGTGGTGTGATGAATTGGGAGATTTGGATTGACATATATACACTAATATGTATAAAATAGATAACTACTAAGAACCTGCTGTATAAAAAAATAAAATTCAAAAAGAAATAGTTACAGATTTTGTTTTCTTATTTTTTTGGCAATTCCATGCAGCATGTGGGATTTTAGTTCCCCAACCAGGGATTGAACCTGTGCCCCCTGCATTGGAAGCACAGAGTCTTAACTACTGGACTGCCAGGGAAGTCCCTTTTTAATTTTTATTTTATATTGGATTATAGTTAATTTACAATGTTGTGTTAGTTTCAGATGTACAGCAAAGTGGTTCAATTATACATATATCAATACATTTATCTTTATTTTTCAGATTCTTTTCCCATTTAGGTTATTACAGAATATTGAGATGAGTTCCCTGTGCTATACAGTAGGTCCTTGTTGATTACTTTATACATAGTAGTGTGTATATGTTAATTCCCAACTCCTAATTTATCCCTCCCCACCACTTTTCCTGTTTGGTAACCATAGTTTGTTTTCTAAGTCTGTGAGTCTGTTTCTGCTTTGTAAATAAGTTCATTTGTTTCATTTTTTTTAGATTCCAAATATGAGTGACATCATATGGTATTTGTTTTTCTCTGTCTGACTTACTTCACTTAGTATGATCATCTCTAGGTCCATTCATGTTCCTACAAATGGCATTATTGCATTCTGTTTTTTTTTTTTTTTTTTTTTTTTTGCGGTAGGTGGGCCTCTCACTGTTGTGGCCTCTCCCGTTGCAGAGCACAGGCTCTGGACGTGCAGGCTCAGCGGCCATGGCTCACAGGACTAGCCGCTCCACGGCATGTGGGATCTTCCCGGACCGGGGCACGAACCCGTGTCCCCTGCATCGGCAGGCGGACTCCCAACCACTGCGCCACCATGGAAGCCCTATTTCATTCTTTTTGATAGCTGAGTAATAGTACATTAATAGTTACAGAATTTGAAACTCGTCTCTCAGTAATTGACAGAACAAGTTGACACAAAATCACTACATGGATTATCTGAATATACAATTAACAAATTAGTCCTAACTGACATTTGTAGAATTTATCAATACGACAGTAGTAGAATAATATTGCTTTCATGTGCACATGGAACATTCACAAAGATAGACCATACTCAGGACCATAAAACCTCGACAAATTTTAAAATAAATCATACAAAGTATGTTTCCTGACTATAATAAAATTAAAATAGTAATAATAACAGAAAGGTAACTGAAAAAGTTCAAATTTTGGAAATTAAACAACAGTTCTAAAACTGTTCTAAACAATAGGAGGAAGCCAAAGGTTAAAAATAGAAAATATTTTCAATGAAAATGAAAACACAATATATCAAAATTTGTAGGACACAGCTAAAGCAATGCTTAGAGGACATTTACAACATTAATCCTAATTGAAATATCATTTCTTTTAAGAAATCACTTTTTATAAATCATAAACAGGGAAGGAAATCAAGATGTCCAAGTAAGAGGACATGGAGTTCACCTTTCCCTCCAAATACATCAAAAATACACCTACATGTGGAACAATTCTTATGCAAAACAAACTGGAAATTGGCAGAAGGACTCCTATGCAACAAAGGCTGTCAAAAAATACACATGTAATTGGGTAGGACAGAAAGAAAAGTGATTGAGTCAGGCCCTGTGCCCCAGGGAGGGGACTCAGAGGGAAAGGAAAATCACACAGATGGACACTCACCCTGGGGAGTGAGCAAGCTGAGCTACAGACAGCATCCCAGTCCAGGGGTCCCATGAATAGGAGACAAGCCCCCTTGGCTGTTTGGAGAACCACTAGGACAGATAGGCTGGAGAAGCCAAGACTCCACTCATGAAGAGCACACAGGTGCTGGCTTGCCACCAGGCTGGGCAGAGAGAGTCCTGCCCTATCAGATGCCACCTTGCCATGCACCCCTCTCTGATCTAGGGTGGCCGGGACTAGGGAAAAGATTTGACCTAGGGACACAGAGGTGACCCAGGGGCCTGGGGTAGAGCCCAGGTGAGGCAGCGGTGGCCATTGATGGCACTTACTCAAGCAGTGCCACAGAAGCAGTCCAGACTTCTGATGGCAGTGCAGGGGCTAGAACTCCTGCAGCCACCTTGTTGTGTACCCCAGCCCAAGCCAAGCAAACCATCCTGGCCAGCTCACTCCATGGCACAAGGCAGCACTAGACCTGGGGCTGTCACAACCAGGGAAAAGACACAACCATGGGCTCTATCTGAGCAGAGCCACAGATATCTGCACAGGCAGAGGTCTGGGTTTCTGTAAGCACATGAGACCCACTTGCTTCAGCACTACCCACCTTTGGGGCAAAGTTCCCAGTGCAAAGAGAAAAAAAAAACATACTCTTGGAGGGAACAGAACAGCTCAAGCCCAAACCTCAGGGCTTCTGCTCCAGCAACATAGGAACTAACTCCAGCCCTGTCAGGGCAGTGCTGGCCACTGAGCAGAGAGGAAGTCCTGTCTCACACCCTATGCAGGCTCTAGCTCTTCCATCTCCAGCCACATGCCCTACCAAGGTAATAGCAGCCAGCACACCCTGAGGAAAGATGTGACTGGTGTCCACATCAAATCCAGCACCCCCCCACCAGAGGCATTGGGCATATGCAGTCTACATAGGGACTCGCCCACATAAGAACACCCTTCCAGACCGCATTAGATAACCATTTCACCTAAATTCACAGAGACAGAGAAAGTTAAGTAAAATGAAAAGGCAGAACTACTCTCAATTGAAAGAGCAAGAGAAATACCCTAAAAAAAATAATGAAACAAATAAACAATTTTCCAGATAAAGAATTCAAAACATTGGTAATAAATATTCTAACTGAATTAGGAAAGATAAGTGATCTAAACACAGATCATTTTAACAAGGAAATAGAAAATATAAAAAAGACCCAATCAATGGGCTTCCCTGGTGGCGCAGTGGTTGAGTCCGCCTGCCGATGCAGGGGACACAGGTTCGTGCCCCGGTCTGGGAAGATCCCACATGCTGCGGAGCGGCTGGGCCCGTGAGCCATGGCCACTGAGCCTGCACATCCGGAGCCTGTGCTCTGCAACGGGAGAGGCCACAACAGTGACAGACCCGCGTATGGCAAAAAAAAAAAAAAAAAAGACCCAATCAAAATAGATAATTCAAGGGGCTCCAATCATGATGGTAGAATAGAAGGACATGGAGCTCACCTCCTCCCAAAAATACATCTATGTGTGAAACTATTCTCACAGAATCCCTACTGAACAAGGGCAGAAGATCTCAGAACCTAAAAGTGCAAGAAAGATCTCCATGTAATGGGGTAGGATGAAAGGAAAAAAAAAAGTAAGAAGAGACCTGCACCTCTGGGAGGAAGCTCTGAAAGAGGAAAGGTTCCTACACCCTGGGAAACCCCCTCACTGGTGGGAAGATCACTGGGACAGAAAGGGAGCTTCAGAGGGTTGGAGGAGAGCACAGCAGCTGGTTTGCAGAAGGCAGAACAGAAAGAGACCTGTACAGACAGTCCATTCCTCTACCCTGCCCTCCCCAGCCTGAGACACGTATCTGCTGCTACACTTGGGGGCTGGGTGCTAAAACTCAGGCTTTAGAGGACAAACCCAGGGAGAGCCTGAAACTCATCCTGCATGGAGACAGCCTGAAGGGGCTGGAATGTGGTATGGTGGCAACCAGGGGGTGTATGCAGAAAAAGTCCAGGCCCACCATAGAAGTGAAGCACCAAGGTTAAGGGGCGCATGAAGGGAGGGGTGGGGCCCACCATATCAGCCTCTTTCTCCACCTGCTCTCAACTGGCTCAGTGTCACCTTTACAAGCTCTGGGAGCGTGCAAGCACAAGCGGGTTGCCCGCAATCAGAGCCAGGACTGAAATCAGAGTTGATCCCCAGGGTTGTGCAATCTGCAGATTTATACCATCACTGCCAGCTTTGTAAACTCAGCACCTGCAGGACATCCAAGTGGACAATGGGTGCTTCCGCAGCTGGGATGGGTCTGGCTTTAGCAGCTTTGGGCTTAGAGGGTGTGCACACGTGGAGGCAGGGCCAGGTCTGGGCTGCTTCCATAGCTCCCAAGGTGGGTCCAAGTGCATGACTACTGCGTTCCTGGTACCTGACTTCAGTGGATCTGTGCTGGCAGATCTGTGCTGGTGGATTTGTAAACAGAGCACCTGAAGGACACCAAGGCCTACTGACTGCATTCCTATGGCTGACGAGGGGCCGAGGGCAGTCCTAACATCAGTGTACTTTGTGAGCCCACACAATGGGTTTCAGATGACACCACAGAGTGCACTCCCTGATGGGCAGCTCTGGCAGGGAATACTCAGTGTCTCTTCTCCCAGTGGGAGTGCTCCAATCCCACCTACCTCACACCACAGCTCAGAAATAGATCAGGGGGTGGCGGGTGGTGGGGATTCCCTGGTGGTCTAGTGGTTAGGACTCTGTGCTTCCACTGCATGGGGCATGGATTCAATCCCTGGTCAGGGAACTAAGATCCTGCATGCCACAAGTCGTGGCCAGAAAAAAAAAAAGTAAAAAAAAAGAAGCAGATCTGGGGGCTCCTACTCCAACAACTAGGGAGCAGACTCTGCCCTCTAAAAGGGCTGTGACAACCATAAAGCCAAGAGGAGGCACTGCTCAACATCCAGTGCAAGCTCTGGACACCACAACACCAGTCACAATCCCCTGTCAAGGGGATGATTGCCATCACACATTGAGGAAAGATGTGGCAGGCATCTTTACTAAAAACAGCCCTCAAGCCAAAAATATTAAACCCACATAGGTTACACAGGGACATTCCCACATAAAAATAGCCCTCCAAGACCACAGTAAATAATTGTTTCTCCTAAACTGATACAGTAAGAGAAATATAAGTAAAATGAAGAAGCAGA
Organism: Tursiops truncatus; assembly: GCF_011762595.2. Classification (NCBI taxonomy): domain Eukaryota; kingdom Metazoa; phylum Chordata; class Mammalia; order Artiodactyla; family Delphinidae; genus Tursiops; species Tursiops truncatus. The sequence goes on from NC_047041.1 coordinate 8,420,587, forward strand.
GGAACCACTTCCAATTAATAGATCAAGAGAATTCCCCTGAAAGAACAATGAAACAAACTGCTTCAGTCTAATAAACACTGAGTTCAAAAAGGAGATAATGAAAATACTAAAGGAATTAAGAAAGGCTATCAACAGAAATGAAGATTACTGTAAAAAGGAACTAAAAACTATAAAGAGGAGCCAAGAAAAATTAGACAACTCAATTGCTGAGACAAAAGCTGAGTTAGTGCCAATAAATAGCAGATTAAATAATGCAGAAGAATGAATAAGTGATCTGGAAGGTAGAATAATGGGAATCACCCAATCAGAACAGCAGATAGAAAAATTAAAACAATATAAGAGACCTATGGGATAATATAAATTGTGCCAATCTATGCGTAATAGGGATTCCAGAAGGAGAAGAAAGAGAAAAGGGGATTGAAAATGCATTTGAAGAAATTATGGCTGAAAACTTGTGAAACCAAAAGAAGGAAATAGATATCCAGGTAGAGGAAGCACAGAGGGTCCTAAACAAGGTGAACCCAAACAGACCTACACCAAGACTTATCATAATTAAAATGGCAAAATTTTAAAAAAGAGGATTCTAAAGGCAGCAAGAGAAAAACAAAGAGTTAGTTACAAGGGAATCCCCATAAGGGTATCAGCTGATCTCTCTACAGAAACATTGGAGGCCAGAAGGGAGTGGCAAGATATATTCAAAGTCCTGAAAGGGAAAAATTTGTAACCTAGGATACTCTACCAAGCAAGATTATCATTTAGAATAGAAGGAGAGATAAAAAATTTCTCAGATAAGGAAAACCTAAAAGAATACAGCAATACTAAACATGTCCTAAAAGAAATATTGAAATGTCTTCTCTAAATGGAAAAGAAACAAGAATCTATAGAAAAGGGAAAATCACATTTGGAAAGTAAATCACTTAAATAAGCCAGTATACAGATTAAAAAAAATCAAAAATATTTTGTGAAAGTGATGATAACCAAAATGCAAAAAGATAAACATGAAGATGTAAAAGAGGGTATCAAAATCATAAAATGTGGGGGAGGAGAGTAAGAAAATGTAGGATTTTTTTTTTAATATGTTTGAGCCTATATGACTATCAGTCTAAAGCAAATAGATATAGTAATGGGCTAAATAACATACTTGAAAAACAGTAACCACAAATCAAAAACAAACAATAGATTCATGAAAAACAAAGGAAGAGAACATAAGCATAATACAAAAGAAAATCATCGAACCACAAAAGGAAAAACAAAAAGGAACAAATAAGAAATACAAATCAACTGGAAAACAAGGTTTAAAGTGGCAATAAATACATATCTATCAATAATTATCTTAAATGTCAATGGACCAAATGCTCCAATCAAAAGACATAGATTGACAGATTGGATAAATAAAAAACAAGAGCCTACAATATGCTGTCTACAGGAGATCCACTTTAGGGCAAAGGACACACACAGATTGAAAGTGAGGTGATGGAAAAAGATATTTCATGCAAACAGAAATGACAAGAAAGTGGGGGTCACGATACCCATATCAGACAAAATAGACTTTAAAACAAAGGCCATAAAGAAAGAAAAAGAAGGACACTATATAATGATAAGAGGATCAATACAAGAAGAGGATTTACACTTGTCAACATATATGTATCCAATACAGGAGCAGCCAAATACATAAAAGAAATACTAACAAAATTAAGGGAGAAATTGACAGATATACAATAATAGTAGAAGACTTTAACACTCCACTCACACCAATGGACAGACCTACCAGACAGAAAATCAATAAGGCAACAGAAGTCCTAAATGATACAGTAGAACACTTAAAATTAATTGATATTTTCAGGACATTACATCCAAAAAAACCAGAATACACGTTCTTTTGACGTGCACATGGAGCATTCTCTAGGACTGACCACATACTAGGGAAGAATAAAAGCATCAATAACTTTAAGAGTATAGAAATTATTTCAAGTATATTTTGTTTGTTTGTTTGTTTTCTGGACACGCAGGCTCAGTGGCCATGACTCACGGGCCCAGCCGCTCCGCGGCATGTGGGATCTTCCCGGACTGGGGCACAAACCTGTGTCCCCTGCATCAGCAGGCAAAATCTCAACCACTGCGCCACCAGGGAAGCCCTATTTCAAGCATATTTTCTCACCACAATGGCATGAAACTAGAAATCAACTGCAGAAAGAGAAACGAGAAAGAAAAAAATTACATGGAGACTCAGCAACATGCTACTAAAAAAACCAATGGCCAATGATGAAATCGAAGAGGAAATTTAAAAATACCTTGACACAAATGACAATATAAACACAATCAGGGACTTCCCTGGTGGCATAGTGGTTAACAATCTGCCTGCTAATGCAGGGGACACAGATTCGAGCCCTGGTCCAGGAAGATTCCACATGCCACAGAGCAACTAAGCCCACATGCCACAACTACTGAGCCTGTGCTCTAGAGCCCAAGAGCCACAACTACTGAAGCCCACACACCTAGAGCCCATGTTCCACAAAAAGAGAAGCCACCGCAATGAGAAGCCCATACACAGCAACAAAGACCCAACGCAGCCAAATAAATCAATAATTTTAAAAATAAATAAATAAAAATAAACACAATCATACAAAATCTATGAGACGTAACAAAAGAAGTTACTAGAGGGAAGTTAATAGAGATACAGGCCTTCATTAAAAAAAAAAAAGACGTGAGCCATGGCCCCTGAGCCTGTGCATCTGGAACCTGTGCTCCACAACGGGAGAGGCCACAACAGTGAGAGGCCCATGTACCCAAAAAAAAAAAAAAAAAAAAAAAAAGAAAGAAAGAAAGAAAAGAAAGAAGAAAAAAAGAAAATCTCAAATAAACAACCTAAATTATCACCTAAAATAATTTGTAAAAGAAGAGCAAACAAAACCAGAAGTCAGCAGAAGGAAGGAAATAATAAAGATCAGAGAGGAAATAAACAAATAGAGATTTTAAAAATAGGAAAAAATCAATAAAACCAAGAGTTGGATCTTTGAAAGCTTAGACAAAATTGACAAGCCTCTGGACAGACTCAACAAGAAAAGAGAGGACCAAAATGAAAGAAGAAATGAACAAAGAGAAATTACAACTGATACCACAGAAATACAAAATAAATAAATAAATAATAAGAGAATACTATGAACAATTATATGCCAAAAAAATCGACAGCCTAGAAGAAATGGACAACTTTCAGGAAACATAGCCCACAAAACTGAATCAAGAAGAAACAGATAATTTGAACAGACCAATTACTGGAACTGAAATAGAAGCTTTAATTTTAAAACCTCCCTAGAAACAAAAGTCCAGGACCAGATGGTTTCACAGGCAAATTCTACCAAACATATAAAGAAGAAATTACACTGATCCTTCTCAAACACTTCCAAAAGATTGAAGAGGAGGTAACACTCCCAAAGACATAGTATGAAGCCAGCATCACCCTGATACCAAAACCAGAGAAAGACACTACCAAAAAAAGAAAATTACAGGCTAATATCTTGAATGAATATAGACGCAAAAATTCTCAACAAAATATTAGCAAACCGAATCCAACAATACATTAAAAAGATCATACACCACAATCAAGTTGGATTCATCCCAGGGTCACAAGGATGGTTCAACACTTGCAAATCAGTGTGATACACCACATCAACAAAAGAAAAGACAAAAACCACATGATCATCTCAACAGATGCAGAATAAGCATTTGATAAAATTCAACATCCATTCATAATAAAAACTATTACCAAAGTAGGTATAGAGGGAACATATCTCAACATAATAAAAACCTTTTATGACAAACCCACAGCCAATATAATACACAACAGTGGAAAGCAGAAAGCCTTCCCACTAAAATCTGGAACAAGACAAGGATGCCCACTCTCACCACTTCTATTCAACATAGTATTGGAAGTCCTAGCCACAGCAATCAGAGAAGAAAAAGAAATAAAAGGTACCTAAATTGTAAGGGAAGAGGTAAAATTGTCATTAGATGCAGATGACATGATATTGGGTTGGCAAAAATATTCATTCGGGTTTTCAGTAAGATGTTACTATATATAGAAAACCCTAAAAACTCTACACAAAAACTATTAGAACTGATAAACTAATTCAGCAAGGTAGCAGGATACAAGATTAACATACAGAAATTAGTTGCATTTCTTTACAATAACAATGAAATATTGGAAAGGGAATCTAAAAAAAAATCCCTTTTAACATCACATCCAAAAAATAAAATAAAATACTTAGGAATACATCTGACCAAGGAGATGAAAGACTTATATGCTGAGAACTATAAAACATTAATAAAGGAAACTGAAGATGATTCAAAGAAATGGACAGATATCCCATGCTCTTGGATTGGAGGAATTAATATTTTAAAAATGGCCATACTACCCAAAGCAATATACAGATTTAATGTGATCTCTATCAAATTACCCATGACATTCTTCACAGAACTAGAACAAATAATCCTAAAATTGATATGGAACCACAAAAGACCCAGAATTGCCAAAGCATTCCTGAGGAAAAAGAACAAAGCAGGAGGCAATACACTCCCAGACTTCAGACAATACTACAAAGCTACAATAATCAAAACAGTGTGGTGACATCTACACATGGAACAACTCCTACAGAACACCTACTGAATGCTGGCAGAAGACCTCAGACCTCCCAAAAGGAAAGAACCCCCCCCCCCCACGTACCTGGGTAGGGCAAAAGAAAAAAGAATAAACAGAGACAAAAGGATAGGGATGGGACCTGCACCAGTGGGAGGGAGCTGTGAAGGAGGAAAGGTTTCCACACACTAAAAGCCCCTTCGCGGGTGGAGACTGCGGGTGGTGGAGGGGGAAGCTTCAGACGCGCGGAGGAGAGCACAGCAACAGGGGTGTGGGGGGGCAAAGAGGAGAGATTCCCGCACAGAGGATCGGTGGCGACCGGCACTCACCAGCCCGAGAGGCTTGTCGGCTCCCCCGCCGGGGCGGGCGGGGCTGGGAGCTGAGGCGCGGGCTTCGGTCGGCGCGCAGGGAGAGGACGGGGTTGGCGGCATGAACACAGCCTGCAGGGGGTTAGTGCACCACGGCTGGCCGGGAGGGAGTCCGGGGAAAAGTCTGGGCCTGCCAAAGAGGCAAGAGACTTTTTCTTCCCTCTTTGTTTCCTGGTGCGCGAGGAGAGGGGATTAAGAATGCTGTTTAAAGGAGCTCCAGAGTCAGGCACGAGCCGCAGCTAAAAGCGCGGACCCCAGAAACAGGCATGAGACGCTAAGGCTGCTGCTGCCGCCACCAAGAAGCCTGTGTGTGAGCACAGGTCACTCTCCACATCCCCTTTCCGGGGAGGCTGTGCAGCCTGCCACTGCCAGGGTCCCGGGATCCAGGGACAACTCCCCCGGGAGAATGCACGATGCGCCTCAGGCTGGTGCAACGTCACGCCGGCCTCTGCCACCGCAGGCTCACCCCGCACTCCGTGCCCCTCCCTCCCCCCGGCCTGAGTGAGCCAGAGCCCCCGAATCAGCTGCTCCTTTAACTCCATCCTGTCTGAGCGAAGAACAGACGCCCTCAGGCGACCTACATGCAGAGGCGGGGCCAAATCCAAAGCTGAACTCCTGGGAGCTGTGAGAACAAAGAAGAGAAAGGGAAATCTCTCCCAGCAGCCTCAGAAGCAGCAGATTAAAGCTCCACAATCAACTTGATGTACCCTGCATCTGTGGAATACATGAATAGACAACGAATCATCCGAAATTAAGGAGGTGGACTTTGAGAGCAAGATTTAGGATTTTTTCCCCTTTTCCTTTTTTTGTGAGTGTGTATGTGTATGCTTCTGTGTGAGATTTTGTCTGTATAGCTTTGCTTCCACCATTTGTCCAAGGGTTCTATCCGTCCAATTTTTTTTTTTTTTTTTTTTGCGGTACGCGGGCCTCTCACTGTTGTGTTCTCTTCCGTTGTGGAGCACAGGCTCCGGACACGCAGGCTCAGTGGCCATGGCTCAAGGGCACAGCTGCTCCGTGGCATGTGGGATCTTCCCGGACTAGGGCACGAATCCGCGTCCCCTGCATCGGCAGGCAGACTCTCAACCACTGCGCCACCAGGGAAGCCCATATCCGTCCATTTTTTGTTTGTTTTTTAATTTTTTTCTTAATAATTACTTTTTATTTTATTAACTTTATTTTATTTTACTTTATCTTCGTTCTTTCCTTCCTTCCCTCCTTTAGACAACGAATCATCACAAATTGAGGAGGTGGACTTTCAGAGCAAGATTTATGATTTTTTCCCCTTTTCCTCTTTTTGTGAGTGTGTATGTGTATGCTTCTATGTGAGATTTTGTCTGTATAGCTTTGCTTCCACCATTTGTCCTAGGGCTCTATCCGTCCTTTTTTTTTTTCCTATTTTTTTTATTTTAATAACTATTATATTTTATCTTACTTTATTTTATTTACTTTATCTTCCTTATTTCTTTTTTCTTCCTTCCCTCCTTCCTTCCTCCCTCCTTTCTTTTTCTTTCTTTCTTTCTACTTCTACTAATTCTTTCTTTCTACTTTTTCTCCCTTTTTTTCTGAGCTGTGTGGATGAAAGGCTCTTGGTGCTGCAGCCAGGAGTCAGTACTATGCGTCTGAGGTGGAAGAGCCAACTTCAGGACACTGGTTCACAAGAGACGTCCCAGCTCCACATAATATCAAATGGCGAAAATCTCCCAGAGATCTCCATCTCAACACCAAAACCCAGCTTCACTCAACGACCAGCAAGCTATAGTGCTGAACATCCTATGCCAAACAACTAGCAAGACAGGAACACAACCCCACCCATTAGCAAAGAGGCTGTCTAAAATCATAATAAGTCCACAGACACCCCAAAACACACCACCAGACACGGACCTGCCCACCAGAAAGACAAAATCCAGCCTCATCCACCAGAACACAGGCACTGGTCCCCTCCACCAGGAAGCCTACACAACCCACTTAACCAACCTTAGCCACTGGGGACAGACACCAAAAACAACGGGAACTACGAACCTGCAGCCTGCAAAAAGGAGACCCCAAACACAGTAAGATAAGCAAAATGAGAAGACAGAAAAACACACAGCAGATGAAGGAGCAAGATAAAAATCCACAAGACCCAACAAATGAAGAGGAAATAGGCAGTCTACCTGAAAAAAGAATTCAGAATAATGATAGTAAAGATGATCCAAAATCTTGGAAATAGAATAGACAAAATGCAGTAAACATTTAATAAGGACCTAGAAGAACTAAAGATGAAACAAACAATGATGAACAACACAATAAATGAAATGAAAAATACTCTAGATGGGATCAATAGCAGAATAACTGAGGCAGAAGAACGGATAAGTGACCTGGAAGATAAAACAGTGGAAATAACTACTGCAGAGCAGAATAAAGAAAAAAGAATGAAAAGAACTGAGGATAGTCTCAGAGACCTCTGGGACAACATTCAACGCACCAACATTCGAATTATAGGGGTTCCAGAAGAAGAAGAGAAAAAGAAAGGGACTGAGAAAATATTTGAAGAGATTATAGTTGAAAACTTCCCTAATATGGGAAAGGAAATAGTTAATCAAGTCCAGGAAGCACAGAGAGTCCCATACAGGATACATCCAAAGAGAAATATGCCAAGACACATATTAATCAAACTGTCAAAAATTAAATACAAAGAAAACATATTAAAAGCAGCAAGGGAAAAACAACAAATAACACACAAGGGAATCCCCATAAGGTTAACAGCTGATCTTTCAGCAGAAACTCTGCAAGCCAGAAGGGACTGGCAGGACACACTGAAAGTGATGAAGGAGAAAAACCTGCAACCAAGATTACTCTACCCAGCAAGGATCTCATTCAGATTTGATTGAGAAATTAAAACCTTTACAGACAAGCAAAAGCTGAGAGAGTTCAGCACCACCAAACTAGCTCTACAACAACTGCTAAAGGAACTTCTCTAGGCAAGAAACACAAGAGAAGGAAAAGACCTACAATAACGAACCCAAAACAATTAAGAAAATGGGAATAGGAACATACATATCGATAATTACCTTAAATGTAAATGGACTCAATGCTCCCACCAAAAGACACAGATTGGCTGAATGGATACAAAAACAAGACCCATATATTTGCTGTCTACAAGAGACCCACTTCAGACCTAGAGACACATACAGACTGAAAGTAAGGGGATGTAAAAAGATATTTCATGCAAATGGAAACCAAAAGAAAGCTGGAGTAGCAATTCTCATATCAGACAAATTAGACTTTAAAATAAAGACTATTAGAAGAGACAAAGAAGAACACTACATAATGATCAAGGGATCGATCCAAGAAGTAGATATAACAATTGTAAGTATTTATGCATCCAACACAGAAGCACCTCAATACATAGGGCAAATACTATCAACCATAAAAGGGGAAATCGACAGTAACACATTCATAGTAGGGGACTTTAACACCCCACTTTCACCAATGGACAGATCATCCAAAATGAAAATAAATAAGGAAACACAAGCTTTAACTGATACCTTAAACAAGATGGACTTAATTGATATTTATAGGACACTCCATCCAAAAACAACAGAATACACATTTTTCTCTAGTGCTCATGGAACATTCTCCAGGATAGATCATATCTTGGGTCACAAATCAAGCCTTGGTAAATTGAAAAATAATTGAAATAGTATCAAGTATCTTTTCTGACCACAATGCTACAACACTAGGTATCAATTACAGGAAAAGATCTGTAAAAAATACAAACACATGGAGGCTAAACAATACAGTACTTAATAATGAAGTGATCATTGAAGAAATCAAAAAGGAAATAAAAAAATACCTAGAAACAAATGACAATGGAGACAGGACAACACAAAATCTATGGGATGGAGCAAAAGCAGTTCTAAGAGGGAAGTTTATAGCAATACAATCCTACCTTAAGAAACAGGAGACATCTCGAATAAACAACCTAACCTTGCACCTAAAGCAGTTAGAGAAAGAAGAACAAAAAAAACCCAAAGTTAGCAGAAGTAAGGGAATCATAAAAATCAGATCAGAAATAAATGAAAAAGAAATGAAGGAAATGATAGCAAAGATCAATAAAACTAAAAGCTGGTTCTTTGAGAAGATAAACAAAATTGATAAGCCATTAGCCAGACTCATCAAGAAAAACAGGGAGAAGACTCAAATAAATAGAATTAGAAATGAAAAAGGAGAAGTAACAACTGACACTGCAGAAATACAAAAGATCATGAGAGATTACTACAAGAAACTCTATGCCAATAAAATGGACAACCTGGAAGAAACGGACAAATTCTTAGAAATGCACAACCTGCCAAGACTGAATCAGGAAGAAATAGAAAATATGAACAGACCAATCACAAGCACTGAAAATGAAACTGTGATTAAAAATCTTCCAACGAACAAAAGCCCAGGACCAGATGGCTTCACAGGCAAGTTCTATCAAACATTTAGAGAAGACCTAACATCTGTCCTTCTCAAACTCTTCCAAAATATAGCAGAGGGAGGAACACTCCCAAACTCATTCTACGAGGCCACCATCACCCTGATACCAAAACCAGACAATGATGTCACAAAGAAAGAAAACTACAGGCCAATATCACTGATGAACATAGATGCAAAAGTCCTCAACAAAATACTAGCAAACAGAATCCAACAGCACATTAAACAGATCATACACCATGATCAAGTGGGGGTTATTCCAGGAATGCAAGGATTCTTCAATATATGCAAATCAATCAACGTGATACACCATATTAACAAATTTAAGGAGAAAAACCATATGATCATCTAAATAGATGTAGAGAAAGCTTTCAACAAAATTCAACACCCATTTATGATAAAAACACTGCAGAAAGTAGGCATAGAGGGAACTTTCCTCAACATAATAAAGGCCATATATGACAAACCCACAGCCAACATCGTCCTCAGTGGTGAAAAACTGAAAGTATTTCCACTAAGATCAGGAACAAGACAAGGTTGCCCACTCTCACCACTCTTATTCAACATAGTTTTGGACGTTTTAGCCACAGCAATCAGAGAAGAAAAGGAAATAAAAGGAATCCAAATCGGAAAAGAAGAAGTAAAGCTGTCACTGTTTGCAGATGACATGATCCTATACATAGAGAATCCTAACGATGCTACCAGAAAACTACTAGAGCTAATCAATGAATTTGGTAAAGTAGCAGGATACAAAATTAATGCACAGAAATCTCTGGTATTCCTATACACTAATGATGAAAAATCTGAAAGTGAAATCAAGAAAACACTCCCATTTACCATTGCAACAAAAAGAATAAAATACCTAGGAATAAACCTACCTAAGGAGACAAAATACCTGTATGCAGAAAATTATAAGACACTGATGAAAGAAATTAAAGATGATACAAATAGATGGAGAGATATACCATGTTCTTGGATTGGAAGAATCAACATTGTGAAAATGACTCTACTACTCAAAGCAATCTACAGATTCAATGCAATCCCTATCAAACTACCACTGGCATTTTTCACAGAAGTAGAACAAAAAATTTCACAATTTGTATGGAAACACAAAAGACCCTGAATAGCCAAAGCAATCATGAAAACAAAAAACGGAGCTGGAGGAATCAGGCTCCCTGACTTCAGACTATACTACAAAGTACAGTAATCAAGACAGTATGGTACTGGCACAAAAACAGAAAGATAGATCAATGGAACAGGATAGAAAGCCCAGAGATAAACCCATGTACATATGGTCAACTTATCTTTGATAAAGGAGGCAGGAATGTACAGTGGAGAAAGGACAGCCTCTTCAATAAGTGGTGCTGGGAAAACTGGACAGCTACATGTAAAAGTATGAGATTAGATCACTCCTTAACACCATACACAAAAATAAGCTCAAAATGGATTAAAGACCTAAATATAAGGCCAGAAACTATCAAACTCTTAGAGGAAAACATAGGCAGCACACTCTATGACATAAATCACAGCAAGATCCTTTCTGACTCACCTCCTAGAGAAATGGAAATAAAAACAAAAATAAAAAAATGGGACCTAATGAAACTTAAAAGCTTTTGCACAGCAAAGGACACCATAAACAAGACCAAAAGACAACCCTCAGAATGGGAGAAAATATTTGCAAATGAAGCAACTGAGAAAGGATTAATTTCCAAAATTTATAAGGAGCTCATGCAGCTTAATAACAAAAAAACAAACAACCCAATCCAAAAATGGGCAGAAGACCTAAATAGGCATTTCTCCAAAGAAGATATACAGACTGCCAACAAACACATGAAAGAATGCTCAACATCACTAATCATTAGAGAAATGCAAATCAAAACTACAATGAGATATCATCTCACACCAGTCAGAATGGCCATCATCAAAAAATCTACAAACAATAAATGCTGGAGAGGGTGTGGAGCAAAGGGAACCCTCTTGCACTGTTGGTGGGAATGTAAATTGATATAGCCACTGTGGAGAACAGTATGGAGGTTCCTTAAAAAACTACAAATAGAACTACCATATGACCTAGCAATCCCACTACTGGGCATATACCCTGAGAAGACCATAATTCCAAAGAGTCATGTACCAAAATGTTCATTGCAGCTCTATTTACAATAGCCAGGAGACAGAAACAACCTAAGTGTCCATCATCGGATGAATGGATAAAGAAGGTGTGGCACATATATACAATGGAATATTACTCAGCCATAAAAAGAAACGAAATTGAGCTATTTGTAATGAGGTGGATAGACCTAGAGTCTGTCATACAGAGTGAAGTAAGTCAGAAAGAGAGAGACAAATACCGTATGCTAACACATATATATGGATTTTAAGAAAAAAAATGTCATGAAGAACCTAGGGGTAAGGCAGGAATAAAGACACAGACCTACTAGAGAATGCACTTGAGGATATGGGGAGGGTGAAGTGTAAGCTGTGACAAAGCGAGAGAGAGGCATGGACATATATACACTACCAAAGGTAAGGTAGATAGCTAGTGGGAAGCAGTCGCATAGCACAGGGAGATCAGCTCAGTGCTTTGTGATCGCCTGGAGGGGTGGGATAGGGAGGGTAGGAGGGAGGGAGACGCAAGAGGGAAGAGATATGGGAACATATGTACATATATAACTGATTCATTTTGTTGTAAAGCAGAAACTAACACACCATTGTAAAGCAATTATACTCCAATAAAGATGTTAAAAAAACAACAACAAAATAAAACAGTGTGTCACTGGCACAAAACAGATATATGGATCAATGGAAGAGAATAGAGAGCCCAGAAATAAACCCACACACCTATTGTCAGTTAATCTTTGACAAAGGAGGCAAGAATATACAATAGAGAAAAGACAGTCTCTTCAGCAAGTCATATTCAGAAAGCTGGACGTAAATCAATGAAGTTAGAACACACTCTTACACCATACACAAAAATAAACTCAAAATGGCTTAAAGACTTAAATATAAGACATGACACCATAAAACTCTTAGAATAGAATATAGGCAAAACCTTCCCTGACATAAATCATACCAATGTTTTCTTAGGTCATTCTCCCAAGGCAATAGAAATAAAAACAGAAATAAACAAGTGTGATCTAATCAAACTTATAAGCTTTTGTACAGAAAAGGAAACCATAAACAAAATGAAAAGACAACTTATGGACTGGGGGAAAATATTTGCAAATGATGTGACCAACAAGGGCTTAATTTCCAAAATATACAAACAGCTCATAAAACTCCAATATCAAAGAAACAAACAACCCAATCAAAAAGTGTGGAAGACCCAAGTAGACATTTTTCCAGAGAAGACATATAGACGGTTAACAGGCACATGAAAAGAGGCTCAACATCACTAATTATTAGAGAAATGTAAATCAAAACCACGATGACATATCACCTCACATCTGTCAGAATGGCTATCATCAAAAAGTCTACAAATAACAAATGTTAGAGAGGATGTGGAGAAAGGGAACACACTTGTACACTGTTGGTGGGGATGTAAATTGGTATAGCCCTTAAGGAAAACTTTATGGAGATTCCTCAAAAAACTAAAAATAGAACTATCGTATGACTCAGAAATTCCACTCCTGGGCATATATCTGGAAAAAACAAACACTAACTCAAAAAGATACATGCACCCCAATGTTCATAGCAGCACTACTTACAATAGTCAAGACATGGAAGCAACCCAAGTGCCCATCAAAAGATGACTGGATTAAGAAGATGTGGTATTTTATACACACATACACACACACATATATACATACATACATACATACACACACACACACACACACACACACACACACACACACACACTCAATGGAATATTACTCAGCCATAGAAAAGAATGAAATTTTGCCATTTCCCCCAATATGGATGGACCTAGAGGAATATTATGCTTAGTGAAATAAGTCAGACAAATACATACTGTATGATATCACTTATACATGGAATTTAAAAAAATAAATGTATATGTAAAACAGAAACAGATACAGAAAACAAACTAGTGGATACCAGCAGGGAGAGGGGAGTGGGGAAGGACAAATTAGGGGTATGGGATTAACAAGCACAAACTACTATGTATAAAATAGATAAGCAACAAAGATATAATGTATAGCTCAGGGAATTACAGCCATTATCTTGCAATAACCTATAATAGAGTATAATCTTCAAAAATACTAAATCACTATGCTGTACACCTGAAACAAATATAATTTTGTAAATCAACTATACTCCAATGAAAAATTTTTTTTAAAGAAATCATTAAGCTGATTTGAAAATCTTCGTGGGACTGCAAAGAACCTAGAATATTCAAAATAACTTTGAGGAAGAACAAGTTGGAAGACTCACACTACCTAATATCAAGATTCACAATAAACCGATTGTAAGCAAGGCAACGTGGTTTTGGCCTAAGGAGAGACATACAGGTCAATGGAAGAAAAGGAAGAGTCCTGAAGTGGACTTACACCAATACGGTCAATAGATCTTAGATAAATGTGCTAAGGTAACTAAAAGAAAAAAGGATATTTTAATAGATTATCTATCACACTATACTTCAATTAAAAATTTTTAAAGGAGAAAGGGTAATTTTTTCTACACATGGTGCTATATCAATTGGACATTCATATGCAAAAATAAAATACCATACACCCACACATAATTGATCATATTTGAGGGAGCTGCACACCTAAAAAGCATGAATGTACTGCATGTCAATGATAACTTAATAAATCTGACTTTTAAGAAGTTGAAAGTAATCAAAACAACAGTACAGAACTTGTTAAATAAATGTTGTAGGTATATGATGCACTAATATGTAATCAATAAAAGATGGTGGGCTTCCCTGGTGGCGCAGTGGTTGAGAGTCCGCCTGCCGATGCAGGGGACGTGGGTTCGTGCCCCGGTCCGGGAAGATCCCACATGCCGCTGAGCGGCTGGGCCCGTGAGACATGGACGCTGAGCCTGCGCATCCGGAGCCTGTGCTCCGCAACGGAAGAGGCCACAACAGTGAGAGGCCCGCATACCATAAATAAATAAATAAATAAATAAATAAAAGATGGTAACATAAAAGTATCATTGGAAAGATACCCATAATTTATATAAAAAAGCAGGTTATAATTTTTAATATATATAAATGTATATATATTTATATCTAAACACACACACATATCATGACCTACTTCTGCTTTTAAAAGCCTGGAAAGACATACCTGAAAATGTAAACAAGATAACATCTCTGCGTGATAGGATGGGATTGCCAGTAATGTCTACTTTTGCCAGTATTTTATACTTATTCTAAGTTAAATATGGCTTTTACTCATGTAATTAAAAGGCGAAAACAAAAATTCCAAAGAAGACCAACCTAAAAACATATGTGATTTATTAGGAAAAAAGCTAAACGGTGGAAAGGGAGAAAGACTGAGAAAGAGCACTCACGTGTGGTGTGTGTGTGTGTGTAAAATGAGGTTGGTGGTGAAGGAATCCCTACCAACTCTAAGTTCCATGAATAAGAGGGGGGCAAGATGCTGCAGCTCTCGTGACCCTGATCAGACTGGCAGTAAAAGAACCACTAAACTGAAAACATGTGGAGGACAGAGGTCAGGTTTACCTTATTCACTGTTATATCATCAGCACCTAATTAGAGAGTTTAGCAATCAGGAAATATTTGTTGAAGACAGGAAGGCAGAGCTTGCTATATGCCAGCCAATGATGGGGGTGTGGGGGGAGGGAAGAGAAAGCCGAGACAAAGGGAAGAAGCTAGAGGGCTTCCCTGGTGGCGCAGTGGTTGAGAGTCCGCCTGCCGATGCAGGGGACACGGGTTCGTGCCCCGGTCTAGGAAGATCCCACATGCTGCGGAGTGGCTGGGCCCGTGAGCCATGGCCGCTGAGCCTGTGCGTCCGGAGCCTGTGCTCCGCAACGGGAGAGGCCACAACAGTGAGAGGCCCACGTACCGCAAAAAAAAAAAAAAAAAAAAAAAAAAGGGAGGGGGGAAGAAGGAGATAGGAATCTGAGAAAGAAAGAGCACCAAGGGTGGTGGGAAGGAGAAGGCATCTATCTGGTGGGTTAAGGTGTTGAAACATCAACACCTATAGCTGAGTAGGTGTCAGGGCTGGGACAGTGCTGGGGAAAGATGGCCCAGTCTTTTGAGGCAGCAGAAGTCTAGGAAAGGGCTGAATGAACAATGGAACAGGGCAAAGAAGGGCCAAGTCTCTAAAGCTTGTTACAGAAAGATGAGTCACTGCAGCACACAAAATCCACTCGAGCATTTTGTCTGAAGAAAGACATGGGGAGGCACAGGTCCCCACAGCACTGGTATCCATACAGGAACCTGTCACCTGGAGAGGAAGAAAGACAAGAGGATCTCTGGTTTGTGGCCTCCAAGTTCAAGTGTTTGCCACATAAGAGGTAAACAATAAATCTTTGTTGAAAGAATGAGTCCTTCGGGACTTCCCTGGCAGTCCAGTGATTAAGATTCCACACTCCCAATGCAGGGGGCACGGGTTCGATCCCTCATCGGGGAATTAAGTTCCCACATGTCACAGTGTGGCCAAAAAAAAAAGAATGAGCGCCTCAACTAATGAGGAGAAAGAACACATTGTCCTGAAGAGTCAGGCAGCCAGGTAGGAAAGGATATCAAAGCCATGCTGATTGACATGGGCCACCAGTGGGCCATCCTCTCCCAACCTCTCATCCTCTTGGCACCAAGGCCTCCCGTTCCCAAAACTGCTACCACACACAAGCTCCAGGGGAATATTTAGAGTGCAATTGCTGTCCTCCCTGAGTATTTACGGGGACTACCCAAGGATCCAGGGACCCCCTCAGCAAGCACTTTTTCTCCTGATAGGTCTACTGGTACAGTCAAGGGCCAGTGGCATTCCAGCACCAGATCCAGAGCACTCTTTTCTAACTTTTTAGGAAAACAAGCAAACAAACTCTCCCACACTCTCCGCTTTCGCCCCCAGGGCTCCTGAGAGAGCCAACTCCCTCAAGATCAGGCTGAAGGTCACCCAGGAGACTTCTCAGGCCCCACCTACCTTCGTAGACCTTCCTCAGGAAGCACTGCTGGCTGCCTTGAGTGTGGCAGAAGCTTTCCCTGTTCTCGCAAACCCCGCTGGCGTTGACTCGGTGACACTGGAAACATTCTAGAGCTGGAAAGTCAAAGCAGCATAATAAGGCTCTTCCGGCCCAGCATCCCGGCTGCTCAGGAGGGAGCACACCTGTGACCCAGGTGCGCATGGACACTGACCAGCTCCCAGCGCCTGAGGAATGTGCTGAAAGCAGGTCATTTCTCCGTGCTTGGCTTGCACCTGGGAGGAGGCGTGCGCGCCTCTAGGCACAAGGTCTGCACCTGAGCACTGAGGGCTCTGCCTGCCCCCCCAGGGATGGGCTGTGCTGCTGGAGGAATGAGGTCAAGCCCTTCACTGACCCCGCTTCTAGGGCTCGTGATCACTCCTCCTTCTGGGAACAGCCCACATGCACCACCCACAAAGAACCTTCTTTGTCCCCTCTCAATTCAAATGTAGGGCTCTCAATAAGAAAGGTTGAGGCATGGGGGAGTATCAGGGATTAGAACTGAGGTGGGAGGGAGGCAGAGGCTGAAGTAAAATGGGGGAGTGAGTAGGAAGAAGAAAGGGAAGAGGAGCAGAGTGGGGCCCAAAGTGGAAGACGCAAAGGAGAGAGGGGGTGGAGGAGGAAAGAGAGGGGTGGGGTGAGGCTGTGGTCACCTCCAAGGCTCAGGTTAGGTCCTTGTGCCTTTCTCCCCACTCCCCCATGCCCATCAATCCACAGCCCCCGTGGGTCTGCCTCACCTAGACCCAGTCCCCACGGTCCTCCCAGATACCCGGCAGGGGCTCACCTTGCAGGAGGCCCAGCAGCGAGGAGAGGCCCAGCAGCAGCAGCAGGAGGCGCGTCCGCATCTCCGATCGAAGACAAGGCAGTAGCAGGAGGTAGGGCAGCTGCAGGCGCCCGGACCCTGAGGATCTGGCTTTATTACCCCGGCAGGCACGGCAGCCAATGGGAGCCGAGGCGAAGGGCTGGGCTTCCCCAGGATGCGGAGTGAGCCAAGGGCCCGATGGGAGCTCCGCGCTCCTGGTACACAGGCTCTGCTCACCTCCACCTGTCCTGCTGAGGGAGCCACGTTCTTTCAAGGCTTCTTTTGCTCCCATTTTAACTAGCTTTTAAATGGGAGAATCATGTCTGCCTTACTCGGCCAAAGGATTTATGAGATCCAGGTGAGCTAATAACCCTGGAGGGGTGGGGCACACACCGTGATCTTCCGTACTTCGGAGACTATTTCCTTGAATAAGGTTTAAGACGAGATACTGAAATCTTTTGATTTCAGAGAAATTAGGGGACTTCCCTGGCGGTCCGCGCTTCCACTGCAGCGGGCACGGGTTTGATCCCTGGTCGGGGAACTAAGATCCTGCATGACGCGCAGCACGGCCAAAAAATGAAATAAAATGACAAAAATAAAAATTAGAAGAAGTGGATACTTGCCTAGACTGTTGCTCAGTAAAGCACTAAACACAAAGTAGCAGGTTTGGGTTTATCTTTCAGGCAGGCTGCACTACAGACTAGAGATTTTTGTTTACACTGCTTGACGAATGTAATTTAAAAACACTGATCTGGAGGGAAAAGTGTTGTACCTTTGGCTTCAGGCTCCCTTGCAGCCCTAGGCCCACCCCAGATCCTGGGTCCCCCCTTACCCAAACATCAGACTTCAAGAATGAACATATACCCCCGCCCCTTGGCTTTAACCTTCAATCCCAGCTTAAGAACAGGAAACCCACTAAAACGGAGGGCTTATTCCATAGGGGTATAATTATTCCCCAGCCCAGCTCTGAAGTCTGAGGAGGTTGTGTCACCTGCTTCAGCCCAAAAGAGCATGACTGACAGAACATGCTATGTACCAGACACAGTGCTAAATATTTGAACAATGTTATTCGATTTGATTCTCACACAACAGCCTATCTCCATTTTATCGATGAGAAAACTAAAAGGAAGCAGTTAGTCCCAGGTGACAAAGAGGATAACTGGCAGACTCAAACCCGGATCTGCAGACTCCATTGACCCTGTGACTTTGCCAGGGAAACCTGGCAACTCTTCTCGGTCCCAAGAGCCACCAAATTAGTGTCTGAGGACTGTATTCCTGCCGCCAGACACGGCTCCTTTAGACTCGGAAGGTCCCTAGCACCAGCGCCACATCATGAACAAGAATGGATGTGTTTCCTCAGAAATAATTTTTTATAATCTGCTAAGAATAAGGTTTTTAGTTAGTGGGTTTTTTTCTGGGACTCCCAGTTAGCCCTAGTCCTAGAATGCTCTGGGATTCTAAGGGGAGGAGGGTGGGCCCCGATGCCTAGCCCAGTCCCCAGGGATTCTCTTCTCTCCACTCCCTGAAGCTTCTCCCTGACCCTCCTTCCAGAGAGTCCAGCTGTCCCAGCCCCTCACCGAGGCCAGGGACTACCCCAGCTTCTGTTCACAGTCCTTCCTGCTGTGGAAAAGATAGAGAAGACCCATTTTAGCCTGAGGAGTGCTGAGGGACCCCACATTATGTATGGTGCATGAGTTAGGGGTGGGGACAGACAATGTCTGAACCTTAGGGTGGGAGGACATGTCATTTAATAAATATATGAATACAGTTAATATAATACACTCTATAAAAGAAAGTAAAACCTAATTGCTTTCTTAGTGTACACTGTACAAAGCTTGACAAAATCATCTTAGCCCATAGAGGTATCAGAAAGCAGTCAACCCCTTTCTCAGCCACCATCAAGGAGGTTTAAAGGGGGCCTCCTTAGGGTAGAGTAAGATTTTATATGTTTACCCAAAATGGTATGCATTTTTTTTTTTTAAGATTAAGAAACACTTCTCTGTTTCTTACAAAAGAAACACAAAAGACTGTAGACGTTGGTCTCCACCATTAGTTTCAATTATCGTTCCCCTTCTGGCTTCAGTCACAGCAGAATTCCAGTCTGTTAGTTTTAAAAGCTTTTAGCAGTTGCCCTGTCATAGATGAGTTCCTATGCTAAATAAGTCTGCAAGATTTCTGTGTTCTGAAGAGAAGTCGATCATCAACTTTCCTAGGTTATAAGTACGTGGGTTTAGTCCACTGGTGTGCTGGTAAATGTTTAACAACTGGCTTGTGGGGTGAAGGAGGTGGGGAGAGTCCTGATTTGTAGAATTTGTAGATTTACATGGTGTCAATGGCAATTTCAAGCTACCATCCTGACGTCAGTGAATTAAGTCAAGAGATGTGCACATCATTTTACAGTATTTCTAACACAGAGATACAACAGAATTAAATAACCTTAACAGTGCAGATTAATAGTAAAATGTAGTAAAATAAATAAGGAGTGATGAGGTTTTGAGTATTTATCTTTGTTTCTAATATAGTTTGTCAGTTTATATGTTAATTTTTATTAATACCTGTGTTCAACCACCAATTTGTAAAATTCCTGAAACTCTAACAATCAGCTCTCATAAGCCAGTTGAAGCCAGCTCTCAGCACACCACTGGTTGAGTCACAATTATGAAAAGCCAGTGAAGGGAAAGGTAGAAATTGCTGTATCCTTTTACTCACACAATTCCCAGTGATAATATCCTTCCTCCCATCCCTGACTTGATTTGTTACAGAAGGGACAAATATTATATGGCCAGCCAAACAGAAGATTTCCCCCCTTTTGAACAGGCTGCTGCTTTTGGGTTCATGCAACCTGACGATGGAGAAGGTGTTGTCTTGAAAGGATGGTGCAGAAGTGTCTAACCATCTGTTTGCAGGCTGAGCTCCTGTGGGGATGTAAGGCTATGGCAGCTGAAGCTAGAGAAGCTCTGATCTGAGAGACCCTTATTTGGAGTTTCTGCAGAACTTTATTACTCAGGATTTTAGTTTTAGAAGTCAGTTTTGGCAACAGAAAAAAAGAAAGTTCTGATGAGGACAACAGAGGCCGAGAGGAAGCTGTTTCAGTGGTCCAGGGAAAAGGAGATGAGAGCCTGAACTTGGGTTATGCTGGTGGGAATAAAGAGGAGCTGATAAACTAGTTTGAGGTGAAACTGACATAATATGGAGGTGAGGGCAAGGGGGAAAGTCAGTTACAGGCACACCTCGTTTTATTGTGCCACACTCCCACCCTTTATTGCGCTTCGCAGATACTTTGCTTTTTACAAATTGAAGGTTGGCAGCAACCCTGCATTGAGCAAGTCTATCAGTGCCACTTTTTCCAACAGCATTTTCTCACTTCATATTTTTGGTCACATTTTGCTAATTCTCACAGTATTTCAAAGCCTCCACCAGCAAAAAGATTATGACTCACTGAAGGCTCAGATGATGGTTGGAATTTTTTGTCAATAAAGTATTTTTAAATAAAGGTATATACATTTTTTAGACATAATGCTATTGCATGCTTAATAGACTACAGTATAGTATAAACATAATTTCTTTTTAATTGAGAAAGATTTTTTTTAAATTAATTTTTATTGGAGTATAGCTGATTTACAAGGTTGTGTTAGTTTCTGCTGTATAAACATAACTTTCATCATGTGACTTGCCCAGGTATACCTTGGAGGTTGGGTTCTGGATTACCACAACAAAGCAAACATTGCAATAAAGTGAGTCACATGCATTTTTTTGGTTTCTCCGTGCATAAAAACGTTATGTTTGTGCTATACTGTAGTCTAGCAGGCATGCAATAGCATAATGTCTAAAAAATAATGTACATTTCTTAATTTAAAAATACTTTGATTAAAAAGTGCTAACCATCGTCTGAGCCTTCAGTGAGTCGTAATTTTTTGCAAGAGTAACAAAAATCGCTGATCACAGGTTACCATAACAAAGTTAATAATAATGCAAAAGTTTGAAATAAGACAAGAATTGCCGAAATGTGACATAGAGGCATGAAGTGAGCAGACGTGGTTGGAAAAATGGCACCAATAGACTTGCTTGATGCAGGGTTGCCACAAACCTTCAATTTATATAAAAGGCAGTATCTGAGAAACACAATAAAGTAAAGCACAGTAAAACAAGGTATGCCCGTACCAAGCTAAAAGTCCCAGGAACAGAGCTGGAGTACAAATGATGAATTCAGTATAACAAATGTTGAGTTTCAAATGTTCTGGGATATCCAGATAGAAATGTCCAGCTGGTAGTTGGATATATGGGTCTGAACTGGAAAGAGAGGAGTCTATGGGTCAGATTGGTGGATTTGGGGAGTCTTCAATTGGTAGGTGGTGATTGACATGGATTAAGACTTCCCAGGGAGTGTGTGAAGAGTTAAGAATGAATTCTTATCAGGAAGACTAGATGGAGAAGTACAGTTTCAGGAAGGGGGGGAGGAGAACCATGAAAATGCAGAGGGCATTGCATATTCAGAGAATAATTAGAAGTTGTGTATGGATGTGGCCTGTGATGGAGCTTGGGATGAAGGTAGAGAAAGGGAAGGGGAGGAGCGGAAACACAAGACAGAGAAAGTACATGTGGGGACAGATTGTGCAAGGTCTTGATGCCTTCCCCTGGCAGTAGCAGTGCACAGGTGAAGAAACATGCCTTCCATTTTACTGTGCCCCCTCTGACTTTCAGGAAACTTCAGAATGGTTACCACAGCTCTGACTCCTTTCTAGGTTTCTTAACATAGATCACTATGCTAGGTATCACATAGACCTCCATCCTGGCCACTGTGAATTGCATGAAAGACCTGTGTGGTAGCCTGGCATTAGAATTTTGTGCAAAAGGGATGAGAATGAGAGGTTAAGCCATTGAGATTTTCTCTCTTGAAAACTGAATGTCAGAGTCAAGAATGCCTATTAGGACCAAAGAATAGACAAAGGCACATGTCAGGGAAGTCAGGGGTCAGCATAAGCCGTGAATAAGCAGAAGTCATGAGTAAGCAGAAGTAATGAACATTCAGAAACTCTGAGTGAGCAAAAGTTATGAATCATACAGATGGCCAATAGACACATGAAAAGATGCTCAACATCGCTAATTATTAGAGAAATGCAAATCAAAACGACAATGAGGTATCACCTCACACTGGTCAGAATGGCCATCATTAAAAAGTCTAAAATTAATAAATGGAGAGAGTGTGGAGAAAAGGGAACCCTCCTACGCTGTTGGTGGGAATGTAAATTGGTGCAGCCACTATGGAGAACAGTATGGAGGTTCCTTAAAAAACTAAAAATAGAGTTACCATATGATCCAGCAATCCCACTCCTGGGCTTACATCCAGAGAAAACTCTAATCCAAAAAGACACATGCACCCCAATGCTCATAGCAGCAGTATTCACAATAGCCAAGACATGGAAACAACCTAAGTGTCCATTGACAGATAAACAAATAAAGATGTTTTACATATATATATATATATATATATATATAAATATATAAATGGAATGCTACTCAGTCAGAAAAATAATGAAATATTTCAATTTGCAGCAACATGGATGGACCTAGAGAATATCATACTAAATGAAATGTCAGACAGAGAAAGACAAATATTACATGATATCCCTTATATGTGGAATCTAAAATATGATACAAATGAACTTATTTACAAAACAGAAAAAGACTCATAGACATAGAAAACAAACTTAATGGTTACCGAAGGGGAAATGGGGTGGGGAGATGGAGGGATAAATTAGGAGTTTTGGATTAACAGGTACAAACTACTATATATAAAATAAAGAACAAGGTCCTACTGTATAGCACAGGGAACTATATTCAATATCTTGTAATAAACCTAATGGAAAAGAATATGAAAAAGAATATATATGTGTATGCATGTATATAACTGAATCACTTTGCTGTATACCACAAATTAACACAACATTGTAAATCAACTATACTCCAAAAAAGAAAAATGTTATGAATCAGTAGGAGTTATAAGTAAGTGAAAGTCACAGCATAGAGAGTAGAGGAAAGTCAGTTTAGAACAAGAGCAGTAAGAACGTAGGCAGGAAGACTAGAAGAAAAAAAGGTCTACCAGATAGCTATTACTAGAACTGCTGTGTATCCAGAAATGTTTCAGGTCACAGACTGTGTTCAGGTCTCCATGAGGCCCAGTCTGAGTGGTGTGTATTCTGACATGTATATGTCTAATTCCCCATCGTTTAAGGTTAAGGTTAAGGTAAACCGAATGAGGCCTGGTATCTCTCATCTCCTCTGTACTCTTTTCTCTCTGTTACTTTCTCCCGGACTTCTCAGCTTACTTATCCCCCGTTTGGCCCCAAATAGTGGTCTCAGCACATGAGTCTAAATGACCTTTCAACTCAGCTCCCCATAGCTAATTTTCTCTGTCTCTCTGTGTTTCAACTGCATATTTCTAGAAGAAGACTCTGACTCAGTTCATCTTTTTTAACCAGGTCACAAACATTACAGGGGCTGAGTTGGCTAGTTCTTTGGTTCATTTGGGGCATTAGAAGTTGGAGCATTAACTCATCTGGGCAGGACCCGGAATACCTCTGGATGTCTTAGCTCCAGAACTGTTCAAGTTCCATAGTGAATTCTCCATCACCACATGGGTGACGGAGCTCTATGATGAGCTCAGATACTCACAGGTTGGACTTTAAAGTGCCAGACTACTGGACACAGGGAGAAGATTCCCAAAGTGGAGCCCAGTGAAAGTCAGCCTGGGTGGGGTTGGGGTATAGTTCTGTAAAGACAACCTTAAGAAGAGGGAGGAAGAAGTTGGAGGATGAGGTTTAAGGAGAGAACATTCAGGCTTTAAGGTCTTATCTGTTAATATTGTCACTCCTGGGGAGGCGTGAGGCAGGGATGTCCCAGAAAGTTCTGATAATTACAAAGAGAACTGCTGGCATACTCTAAACTGGTAGGTGGTATAGATAGCACCTCTTCCTTTCCACTAATTTCCACTGCTTCTATCAACAGAAGTCTGACTGAATGTGATCTCAGCTCCTAACTCACTCCACATCAAAAAAAGGAACTATTGATGGCATTCTGTGTCATGCCTTTCTCTCCTCCAGAGGAGTTGAGCCGCAGACCTGGAAATCCTAGTTTTGTCCTCCCACTCAAGCCAAGTAGGGTCGGCCTCTGCAACTTCTGATCCCTGAGGTCCTGCTTTCTCCCATTGACCCAGAATCTTCAGCCAGCCCACTCTAGGGGCTGTCTATACATCTTTCTCCATGAAGTAGAGTGAGGTCCAGAAAAGATAATTCATTTATTCCTTCATGCAGGAAAAATGCACCTGTTATGTGTCAAGCATGCTGTTAGGTAGTGAGGATACAACAGTGATCAAGACAGACTGGAACACCATTTTCAAGGAGCTTAAAGTCTAATGGGGAAGGGACTTCCCTGGTGGTCCAGTGGTAAAGAATCCACCTTCCAATGCAGGGAACACGGGTTCGATCCCTGGTTGGGGAACTAAGATCCCACATGCTGTGGGGCAACTAAGCCCACGCACCACAATTACTGAGAGAAGCCTGCACACCGCAACTAGAGAGAAACCCAAGCAGACGGTGGGCTGTAACGAAAAGATCCCGCATGCCTCAACAAAGATCCTGTGTGCTGCAACTAAGACCTGATGCAGCCAAAAAAAAAAAATAATAAGGAAAATAAATACATAAAATAAATAAATATTTAAAAAAAGAAAGTCATCACACTTGCCTGCTATGTGTATTAAAAAAAAGTCTAATGGGGGAGACAAGCATTAAATAATTATAAGAGTGAAAAATACATCTATTCTAGATCCAGCATTCAGTGGTACATGTAACAAAGTGGTCCAAGAGAGGTGGGCAGGGAAGAGGGAGGAGATGGGGGCTATGGTAGCTCTGCCACCCAATCCCCCAAAAGTTCTAGCTTAATACCAGGTGGATGCTTCACTGCATCCATCTTCTCAGCACTTACAGCTCAAGGCACAGCTTTCAAATATGTCTTGTAGATCCCTTTTCAATGTCCATATCACGTAAATTCTCCTGTTACCCATTTGAGTTTGCCATCTGTTTCCTGCCCAAACCATGATTGATATAGGTCATTATGAAAATACTATTAGCAGAAGTGAGCAGGGTTAAGGAAAAAATATAATAAAGTTGGGGCATCCAGATTTAGCAACTGCAAGAAATCATCATCATTCCTAGGCCTGAGGGAGCAGGGGAAGGAAAACGTGTAACCATAGCCTGGTGGAGAGCTGAAGCCATGGAAGAGAGGACACCCTTCAAAAACTGTCACATCAAGACACATCAAGAACTGTGGCAGGAAGGTAATAGGAGGGATAAATACTTCCATCTCAATCCGTATGTATGTGTGTGTGTGTGTGTGTGTGTGTGTGTGTTCTCTTCTCCAATCTTCCATTGGCTAAACACAATCTAAAGCCAACCCCAACCAGCACTCAGGTGATCAACTCAAGAGAGATCATCCTTCTGGGGTCCAGGACCAAAAGGAAAAAAGGCTGATTTAGAGAGTCAAACAAAAAATAACCAGCTAATCACACCTCACTGTCAAGAACACTTTAAAAAGAGAGTAGATAGATTTTAAAATTTGTTACATAGAGTATATGTTATTTTGGTAATATGAGTTTTTAAGGTAGGGCAGAGAGCCCCAATATACCATGGTGCATGAGCCTTCACACTACAATTTGCCATGGGTTGCCAGAGGTCCAACCTGCCTGATCGGGAGACATGAGAACCTCAGAGCACAACACATTGTGATGAATCATGGATTGTTTCTGAGGTTCTAGAATCCCAGACTCTGTGGCTCAGCACTGGGAGCTTCTGCTCACAGTCTTTTTCACGGCTCTCGGGTGCCCCGCACCAGGGTGCCCTCTCTCCCAAAATCCAGATGAAGAAATGTCTTCTGCTAGTGAGTCTGTATCTGCTTGGATCTGCCAGAGGTAAGTCCTCTTGTCTTGGTTCTGGGTGGACATGTAAGAGGCACCTTTAAGGCATTTCAGCCCTTGAAGAAGGAAGGCCAGTATCTTAGTTACCCAAACTAATCTAACTCAGAATTAGGAGTAGCTGAACAAGTTCAACTCTGAGAGCTACTGAACCGGTGGTGGGTTCCTCCTAGTTATGGCTTCACCATCAGAGACTGGCTTAGCACAGTCTCGTTCCTAATACTTTCAGCCACTTGACATTGTATCTGATGCTCTGTGAAATGAGAAGATTGGTCTAGGGGTTCTGCAGAGGTCCAGTGAAGGTTTGCCTCTGTGAACTGAGTGTAGGGGATCCTTGTGTAGTTAATGTAGGAGGAGAGACATGAGGAGATGGGAGTGTGGTATGCCTGGAAAGTCATCCGAGAACACAGCATGGCTCTGGGCCAGAGACCTTACAAGCCACTCTTTCATTGGTCTATCCATCCAGTGGTATTTCCTCTTTCAGGACCCCCATTCAGGGTGGGCTCTCTTCCCTCCTTCCTCCTACAGGAGAAGTGAGAGGCCATGAGCTCTGAGCTGCCTATTAAATGACAAAGTGTTTTCTGTAATGTCAGTTCTCAGAGATTTGTCTTTTGCTTTCTTAGCCTTTCAAAAGTTGACTGAGAAACGTAGCTACATAGCTACCAGATGGTAGTATGTCCTAGCCACTTTGTGAGACAGTGAGTCATAAACTATAAGCATGACAAAGAAATTAGTGTGTTTTTCAAGCCTCCCTTCCGTATCAGAAATTTCTTTATTAAAACTTCTGTTAACTTTTGAAGGATCAGTCAAGAAGATGATATTTCTATAACAACTTTTTAAAATTAAAAATTCCTTAAAGCCTTAGTAAATCTTACCTTTCCTTTATCAACGTATTCTAATGCTAGCCTTTTGAAAGTTATTGATTGTAAGGTCTTCAAATCACTCAGAATACATACATACATACACACACACACACACACACAAATATATATATTTGCAGGATTCTTACAGAGCTAGAGTATTTTGGGGACTTAGGCCTCAAAGATCCTGTAATTCAGCTTTTGGCTAGGATTAATAATTTAGTCATTATAGTCTACTCACCGCCCTTCTCTAGGTTACTCAGTCTAAATCAGTTACTCAGTCAAAGAGTAATAATTTTTAAAAAAAGTAATAATCAAATTGTCTGCTTGGTGCTACACTTAATAAAATGAAAGTTGTATTTAAGGATATTTGTCTGACAGCCACTAATAAGCTGGATTAAATGTAGAAGAGAGTGGTCAGAACAGAACGACCAGCTAAGAGTTTTGTAATTCCAAATGCAAGGTCAGGAGGAGGGAAAACTAAAATTAGCTGAGCACTTGAGCAACGGACTAGGCACTTCACAGTTTCTCTTATTGAATACTCATGACAACTCTGTAAAGTAGGTGTAAATGATATGTCACAAGGAATCTCAATTCAGGGATATAGAAGCAAAGATTGTTTTTATCTTAATAATTAACAGCAACTTGGCTTTGTGTCCCCAACTCACATGGATTGGGGTTGAGTGTGTGAAAGAACATGAACTTGCCAAGTAAAGGTGTCTTAGTGCCTTCTGGTAATTTTTGTGGGTTCATTAGATATTTGTCATCTCTAGCTTAAAATTTATCTTGTCCAAAGTTTAAAATCTTCCACCCTCAGTTTCAGCTAGAATTACTCAGCTACTGAAACAATTTGCTTTCTCTCCCCCTTGTATCTCCATGCTTACCTTTCACCCACAGAGGAACTGGAGGGAGGCTAGTGGTGGACTTCTGATTACATGAATGATGGGACATTGATTTCCTGATGTTGGCTCTGTCAGGGAGGCACAGTGCTTTTGGTGCTGGGTGAGGAGGCCCCCATGTGCCCACTCAGGGTACACAGATCCACACAAATGTTGTGGATCTTAAAATTCTTCCCTTCAATCACAGAGGTGGTCTCTGTGTTTCCTTAACACCCCTGTCCTTCATGGTCTCCCAGGTAATTGGTTGACTGCATCCAACATCTGCAGTATCTTCAGAGCTTGACCTAGGCCCCCAGAAACCTAGGAACCCCACAACATTAGCCTTGCTCCATAGGAAAGAACTCTTTATCCAGACGTCCTCTCTCACCTTTACCATCTCTCTTCTGTTATTTCTCCATCCCAGGAGCATCAGGTCAATCTGATGAGCTTCCTGGCTCTCTGGACCATCAAGCTTCAGTTCAGCAACCTTCAGGTGACTACTTTTCACTTGAAAACCCTTCAGATGGTGAGGCTTTATATGAGACTTCTTCAGGCGAGAACACTTTGAGTGAGCATGGTTCAAGTGAGCACACTGCGGTTGAACACACTTCAAGTGAGCATGCTGCAGGTGGGCATGCTGCAGGTGAACATGCTTCCAGTGAACAACCTTCTGGTGAACAGCCTTCGGGTGAAAAGACTTCTGGTGAACGGCCTGCAGGTGAACAGCCTTCAGGCATCCCGCCTTCAAGCACAATTTCAGGTGAGCCACATTTGGATGGGTGCCCATCCTTGACTTCAGGTGGGAAGTAGGTAACACATACAGAAAACCAATTTTAAGGAGTTTAGAAGAAAGAATAGTTCCTACACTTCACAAACAGCTCTCCCAAAGAGAGCTGTTTACATTTTACATCTCTTTACATTTCTTTACAATAATCCCAGGTGGCAAGATCCAGGTTTTGTGGGGCCCTTTGGAGGTTAAACTGTTCAGAGGGCCCTCTTTAAGAAAAACTAAACAAATATAAAAGTACCAGCAGTCTCTCCAACTTCACTCTATGTAAGAAATTGTGAATACAGATGCCCACAGCTCCCCTGGAAGGGGCTCATGGAAGAAAACTTTGGTGAGCTTCATGCTAAATCTGCCTCTTAACAAACTATGTCAAAATGCTTTGCAAACCCTCTAAAGAGATGTCCAGCAGTGGAGCTGGTAGATCTGGGTTTTCATGTTTGAACACGGTGTCAATGGAAATAATAAACAATCAATAATAATAATAGAAAAGAGTTTTATTTGAGCCAAAGTGAGGACTACAGCCCAGAAGCCAGCTTCCCAGATTACTCTGAGAAACTGCTCTGGAGGAGCAGAGTTTTCAGCACAGTTCTATATCTTGTCAGAACAAAGAACATTAAACAAGTCAGGGATACATTTCTTCAAGGTTAAAAACAAACAAACAAACAAAAAGACCAGCACATACATGTACAGTGTGGCCTTGGCACCTGGGAAGGGAGTTTTATCATCAATGGAGTACTGGAACTGGCATCCCATGAAGAGGGGTATTTAATCTTTATTTTTAACATGGACATTTTTTACTTCTGGTTAATGTGACCTTTTCTCTAATAATTAAAGCAGTTGTTCAATAGGCCACAAAGAGGCTGTTCTAGTTAGCATAAAATTCAAGTTAACTAATGTATAAGCCAGAATAACTTCTCCATACCTCACTCAATATGTGAACATTTCTTTCATCAATGGAAAGTAAAGCATGCTGACACTTTTGTCTGTTAGATCCGGAAATAAGTTCCCAGGACAACTGCAATTCTTTGGCTCTTACTCAAAAGGGGTTCTTCAAGGAAGGAAAGCAAGATCCAAGTTTTAATGTCTCAAGTTATTACCAGACATAGACACTTTATATTTCACCCCATTACATAAGTAGCAGTATTCCAAATTTTCAGACGAGAGAAGTTACATCATCCGGCTAGAAAGTAGCAAACCTTGGACTCAAACTTAAGTCTGACTCCAAAGCCCATATTTTTTCCACTTTATGCTTCCTTAATTAGGGAATTGGCAGTGGAGGTAGAGAGGCAATATGGAATCGCTTCAAAGAGACTGTGCTTTGTGACAAACTGACCTGACTGAAGGTCACTTTGAGAATAGAGAATTGATGTAATGTTTGCAACATTACAGCATTCTAACACAGCTTATTAATCAGTCAGATTTCACTGCAAGTGTTTGTGCCTTGTGATAAGTGAGAGTATGATGGGGAGTAGGAAAGGGAGCCAGTCACATGAGGAGTTCTATTGCTCCTATTGAGTTAGACACGGCAGAAGGGCATCTAATGATAAATGTCCGGGAAGCCACTGGGTGATGAATTAGAATAAAAGTCAGTACTAGAGAGATAAATGTGGGATTCATCACTAATGAAAATCATAAATGAAGCAATAAGAATGAAGGCATTTCCTTTGGCACAGAAGAGAAAATATGCTCTTTCAGACACAGAGCCCTCACATCCCTAACAAGAACCAGGAAATGAAATGTGTTGTATCCACCTACTTGTTGCCCATCATCCCTCCCCAGATGAGTGACTCAAGGCTATACAACCTGGATCCTAAGGTTATTTCATCAGGCTGATCTTAAATTTTCAGGCCCAGTATTAAATTGCCACACATGCTCTTATATGAATGACCAAGGAATATGTCTTCAAGGAGAGGGAGTCTGTTCCACTCAGAATTCCCAGCAGTGCATGTTAAAGAAGATCTTTGAAGGTATGTGGGGACTTCATGAGCCAGTCTTTGCCAGAGAACACATCAACCAGCTTGAGTACTGATGGGGAGGAGATAGGGTGGCAGGGGCCGAGGAGGGAACAAGCTGTGATTCCCCAGAAACTTGGAGATCCAGGAGAACCTTATCCTTTCAAGAATCAAGAGCAGAATTCCAGCTATTGAGGGAGAGGCCCTTCCCAGCAGGCTTATGATGTCTTAAAAAGAGGCAGGGAGATTGGCTGTCTCTTCCTATTAAAGAAATGTGTGGGTTGCCCCTTGAGACATTGACAGTAAGCTCAGGAATGTGTCTATCTTGTTCATGGCTATATATTCCTAGCACTTAGCACAATGTCCAGCCCATGGTAGGCATTTAGTAAATATTGAATACATGAGTTAAGTAATAAACAGTTGTCCACCAGTCTGTGTTCACAGGTTGGCAGACCTGTATGTGTCTTCCTACACCTCTCTACCCTTACATTCAGTCCTCATCCTCAAAATAAGGGATCTTGGTTACTTCCATCCCATGAACTTCCCTTGTGGTTTGTCTGGTCCCTCACTAGAAAGAGTGGGCAACTCATCAGGGGAAGGGCCCAGAAGAAGCAGATGGAAGGGAGGAAGGAAAGAATATACAAGTTGGAGGACCTGGTCGTGCCTACATAGGGACACTGGGAACCATGGATGAAAGCTAAGATTGGAGGAGGAAGCTTTCTGCTCATTACAGTCTGCCTCTGCTTCTTTCAGGTGGAAAACTTCAATTCATTGTCCAGGGCTGTGAAAGCATGTGCCCATCCATGAACCAATTGTCCCGTGGAACCAGGATGCAAGTTATATGCTGTCGGAATCAATCTTTCTGCAACAAGGTCTAGAAGCCTGTGCCCTTGCTTCCTGCTCTGAGTCAGGCAGCAAAAGTCCTCCATCACCCTACTGGGCTCAATTTATATTTAGTTCCTTCCCCAGTCAAAAACTAATCACATCTTCCTCTGCCTGACTATCAGACAGGAAGTTCAAATATCTTTCCTCTCCTATCCATGCCCGGTTACACATTCTTCTCTGGCCTCCAACTTCCCTATCCCCTTACCCCATCTCTCAACCTTCCTTTCTTTTTCAATAAATTCCACATGATTAAAGAATATAGACTCCAGACAGAGTCTTTTCCCATCAACCAGGGGCAGGGTCACTCTGAGCTTCCTTCTGCTCCACACAATAAAGTAGATCCATTTTATTTCTTTATTTTTCCTTTTTTTTTTTGGAATTTTATTTTATTTATTTTTTTATACAGCAGGTTCTTATTAGTCATCCATTTTATACACATCAGTGTATATAGGTCAATCCCAATCTCCAATTCATCACACCACCACCACCCTGCCTCTTTCCCCCTTTGGTGTCCATGTTTGTTCTCTACATCTGTGTCTCAATTTCTGCCCTGCAAACTGGTTCATCTGTACCATTTTTTAGGTTCCACATATATGCGTTAATATACGCTATTTGTTCTCTTTCTGACTTACTCACTCTGTATGACAGTCTCTAGATCCAGCCACATCTCAACAAATGACCCAATTTCGTTCCTTTTTATGGCTGAGTAATATTGCATTGTATATATACACCACATCTTCTTTATCCATTGATCTGTCAATGAGTATTTAGGTTGCTTCCATGAACTGGCTATTGTAAACAGTGTTGCAATGAACATTGGGGTGCATGTGTCTCTTTGAATTATGGTTTTCTCTGTGTATATGCCCAGTAGTGGGATTGCTGGATCATAAGGTAATTCTATTTTTAGTTTTTTAAGGAACCTCCATACTGTTCTCCATAGTGGCTGTATCAATTTACATTCCCACCAACAGTGCAAGAGGGTTCCTTTTTCTCCACACCCTCTCCAGCATTTGCTGTTTGTAGATTTTCTGATGATGCCCATTCTAAAAGGTGTGAGGTGATACCTCATTGTAGTTTTGATTTGCATTTCTCTAATAATTAGTGATGTTGAGCAGCTTTTCATGTGCTTCTTGGTCATCTGTATGTCTTCTTTGGAGAAATGTCTATTTATTCTTCTGCCCACTTTTGGATTCGGTTGCTTGTTTTTTTAATATTGAGGTGCATGAGCTGTTTATATATTTTGGAGATGAATCCTTTGTCCGTTGATTCATTTGCAAATATTTTCTCCCATTCTGATGGTTGTCTTTTCATCTTGTTTATGGTTTCCTTTGCTGTGCAAAAGCTTTGGAGTTTCATTAGGTCCCATTTGTTTATTTTCATTTTTATTTCCATTACTCTAGAAGGTGGATCAAAAAAGATCTTGCTGAGACATGTCAAAGAGTGTTCTTCCTATGTTTACCTCTAAGAGTTTTATAGTGTCCGGTCTTACATTTAGGTCTCTAATCCATTTTGAGTTTATTTTTGTGTATGGTGTTAGGGAGTGTTCTAATTTCATTCTTTTACATGTAGCTGTCCAGTTTTCCCAGCACTACTTACTGAAGAGACTGTCTTTATTCATTGTATATCCTTGCCTCCTTTTTCAAAGATTAGTTGACTATAGCTGCGTGGGTTTATCCCTGGGCTTTCTAACTTCTTCCATTGATCTATGATCTAACAGATCTAACAGATCGTCCATTTCTGTTTTTGTGCCACTACCATATAGTCTTGATTACTGTAGTTTTGTAGTATAGTCTGAAGTCAGGAAGTCTGATTCCTCCAGCTCCGTTTTTTTCCCTCAAGACTGCATTGGCTATTTGGGGTGTTTTGTGTCTCCATACAAATTTTAAGATTTTTTGTTCTAGTTCCGTAACAAATGCCATTGGTAATTTGATAGGGATTGCATTGAATCTGTAAATTGCTTTGGTTAGTATAGTCATTTTCACAATATTGATTCTTCCAATCCAAGAACATGGTATATCTCTCCATCTGTTGGTATCCTCTTTAATTTCTTTCATCAGTGTCTTATAGTTTTCTGCATACTGGTCTTTTTTCTCCTTAGGTAGGTTTATTCCTAGGTATTTTATTCTTTTTGTTGCAATGGTAAATGGGAGTGTTTCCTTAATTTCTCTTTCAGAATTTACAGCATTAGTGTATAGGAATGCAATGCATTAATTTTGTATCCTGCAACTTTACCAAATTCATTGATTAGCTCTAGTAGTTTTCTGGTGGCATCTTTAGATTTCTCTATGTATAGTATCATGTCATCTGCAAACAGTGACAGTTTTACTTCTTCTTTTCCAATTTGTATTCCTTTCATTACTTTTTCTTCTCTGATTGCTGTGGCTAGGATTTCCAAAACTATGTTGAATAATAGTGGCAAGAGAGGACATCCTTGCCTTTTTCCTGATCTTAGAGGAAATACTTTCAGTTTTTCACCATTCAGAATGATGTTTGCTTTGGGTTTGTCACATATGGCCTTTATTATGTTGAGGTAGGTTCCCTCTATGCCCACTTTCTGGAGAGTTTTTATCATAAATGGGTGTTGAATTTTGTCAAAAGCTTTCTCTGCATCTATTGAGATGATCATATGGTTTTTCTCCTTCAATTTGTTAATACGGTGTATCACATTGATTGATTTGTGTATATTGAAGAATCCTTGCAACCCTGGGATAAATCCCACTTGATCATGGTGTATAATCCTTTTAATGTGTTGTTGGATTCTGTTTGCTAGTATTTTGTTGAGGATTTTTGCATCTATATTCATCAATGGTATTGGTTTGTAATTTTCTTTTTTTGTAGTATCTTTGTCTGGTTTTGGTATCAGGGTGATGGTGGCCTCGTAGAATGAGTTTGGGAGTGTTCCTTCCTCCACAATTTTTTGGAGGAGTTTGAGAAGGATGGGTGTTAGCTCTTCTCTAAATATTTGATAGAATTCACCTGTGAAGCCATCTGGACCAGGATTTTTTTTGTTGGAAGATTTTTTTTTTCGGTACGCAGCCTCTCACTGTTGTGGCCTCTCCCATTGCGGAGCACAGGCTCTGGACACACAGGCTCAGTGGTCATGGCTCACAGGCCTAGCCGCTCCACGGCATGTGGGATCTTCCTGGACCGGGGCATGAACCCGTGTCCCCTGCATCAGCAGGCAGACTCTCAACCACTGCACCACCAGTGAAGCCCTTGTTGGAAGATTTTTTATCACAGTTTCAATATCATTACTTGAGATTGGTCTGTTCATATTTTCTATTTCTTCCTGGTTCAGTCTTGGAAAGTTATACCTTTCTAAGAATTTGTCCATTTCTTCCAGGTTGTCCATTTTATTGGCATAGAGTTGCTTATAGTAGTCTCTGAGGATGCTTTGTATTTCTGCGATGTCTGTTGTAACTTCTCCTTTTTCATTTTTAATTTTATTGATTTGAGACCTCTCTCTCTTTTTCTTGATGAGTCTGGCTAACGGTTATCAATTTTGTTTATCTTCTCAAAGAACCAGCTTTTAGTTTTATTGATCTTTGCTACTGTTTTCTTTGTTTCTATTTCATTTATTTCTGCTCTGATCTTTATGATTTCTTTCCTTATGCTAACTTTGGGTTTTGTTTGTTCTTCTTTCTCTAATTCCTTTAGGTGTAACGTTAGATTGTTTATATGAGATTTTTCTTGTTTCTTGAGGTAGGCTTGTATAGGTATAAACTTCCCTCTTAAAACTGCTTTTGCTGCATCTCATAGGTTTTGAATCATCGTGTTTTCATTGTCATTTGTCTCTAGGTATTTTTTGATTTCCTCTTTGACTTCTTCAGTAATCTCTTGGAAATTTAGTAACGTATTTTTTAGCCCCCATGTGTTTGTGTTTTTTATGTTTTTTTCCCTGTAATTGATTTCTAATCTCATAGCGCTGTGGTCAGAAAAGATGCTTGATATTGGGGCTTCCCTGGTGGTGCAGTGGTTGAGAGTCTGCCTGCCAATGCAGGGGACATGGGTTCATGCCCCGGTCTGCGAAGATCCCACATGCCGCGGAGAGGCTAGCCCATGAGCCATGGCCACTGAGCCTGCGCGTCCAGAGCCTGTGCTCTGCATTGGGAGAGGCCACAACAGTGAGAGGCCCTCGTACTGCAAGGAAAAAAAAAAAAAGATTCTTGATATTATTTCAATCTTCTTAAATTTACTGAGGCTTGATTTGTGACCGAAGATGTGATCTATTCTGGAGAATGTTCCATGCACACTTGAGAAGAAAGTGTAATCTGCTGTTTTTGGAGGGAATGTCCTATAAATATCAATTAAAACTATCTGGTCTATTGTGTCATTTAAAGCTTGTGTTTACTTATTAATTTCTATTTTGGATGATCTCTTCATTGGTGTAAGTGAGGTGTAAAAGTCCCCCACTATTACTGTGTTACTGTCAATTTCCTCTTTTACAGCTGTTAGTATTGCCTTATGTATTGAGGTGTTCCTATGTTGGGTGCGTATATATTTATAATTGTTATATCTTCTTCTTGGATTGATTCCTTGATCATTATGTAGTTTCCGTCCTTGTCTCTTGTAACATTCTTTATTTTAAAGTCTAGTTTATCTGATATGGGTATTGCTACTCCAGCTTTCTTTCGATTTCCATTTGCATGGAATATCTTTTTCCATCCCCTCACTTTCAGTCTGTATGTGTCCCTAGGTCTGAAGTGGGTCTCTTGTAGACAGCATATATATGGGTCTTGTTTTTGTATCCATTCAGCGAGCCTGTGTCTTTTGGTTGGAGCAATTAGTCCTTTCACGTTTAAGGTAATTATTGATATGTATGTTCCTATTATTATTTTCTTAATTGTTTTGGGTTTGTTTGTGTAGGTTCTTTTCTTCTCTTGTGTTTCCCACTTAGAGAAGTTCCATTAGCATTTGTTGTAGAGTTGATTTCGTGGTGCTGAATTCTCTTAGCTTTTGCTTGTCTGCAAAGTTTTTGATATCTCCATCAAATCTGAATGAGATCCTTGCTGGGTAGTGTAATCTTGGTTGTAGATTCTTCCCTTTCATCACTTTAAGTATATCATGCCACTCCCTTCTGGCTTGTCGAGTTTCTGCTGAGAAATCAGCTGTTAACCTTATGGGAGTTCCCTTGTATGTTTTTTGTCATTTTTCCCTTGCTGCTTTCAATAATTTTTCTTTGTTTTTAATTTTTGCCAATTTGATTACTATGTGTCTCGGCGTGTTTCTTCTTGGTTTTATCCTGTATGGGATTCTCTGTGCTTCCTGGACTTGGGTGGTTATTTCCTTTCCCATGTTAGAAAAGTTTTCGACTATAATCTCTTCAAATATTTTCTCGTGTCCTTTCTCTCTTTCTTCTCCTTCTGGGACCCCAAAATGCGAATGTTGTTGTGTTTCATGTTGTCCCAGGGGTCTCTTAGGCTGTCTTCCTTTCTTTTGTTTTTTCTTTATTCTGTTCCACAGCAGTGAATTCCACTATTCTGTCTTCCAGGTTACTTATCCGTTCTTCTGCCTCAGTTGTTCTGCTATTGGTTCCTTCTAGTGTAGTTTTCATTTCAGTTATTGTATTGTTCATCTCTGTTTTTTTGTTCTTTAATTGTTCTAAGTCTTTGTTAAACATTTCTTGCATCTTCTCGATCTTTGCCTCCATTCTTTTTCTGAGGTCCTGGATCATCTTCACTATCATTATTCTGAATTTTTTTTCTGGAAGGTTGCCTATCTCCACTTCATTTAGTTTTTTTTCTGGGGTTTTAACATGTTCCTTTATCTGGTACATAGCCCTCTGCCTTTTCATCTTGTCTATCTTTTTGTGAATGTGGTTTTTGTTCCACAGGCTACAGGATTGTAGCTCTTGCTTCTGCTTCTGCCCTCTGGTGGATGAGGCTATCAAGTGGATGCATTTTTAAACAATTCCATATTCCTCAAAGTTAAGGGGTTCCCCAGGACAGGGACCATGAAGAGGAATGCAACGTAGGTGTTAACCTTTTAGGAGCTTAAAACAGTATTGCAGATCCTTCTCTCTGACCCCAACCTTTCCATCCCTGTAGATACCATACCCACTTCTACTTACCACGGTGTTCAGAACTCACCCCTTCTTTGGCTCTTGAGAGTTTTCAGTGAAACGTCCACTCAACATAATTATAACAATAAAACGACTCCTTTTAATGTATTTGCTACATAAACAGAGCAGGTCATAATTATCTTAATTAAGTCTTTTTCTCACACACAGTGTTATTGGTTCATCTCAGCACAGAGGGGCAGGTGGAAATAGTATAATAATCCCTCTTACTTTGTATTAGTGCCATGTTCTTCAAAGTGTTTTCAGATCTCATCCTCAGAAAAGAGCCCAGAAAGGTAGTCAGGAAAGATAATATCATCCTTAATTTATAAGTAAGAAAGTCTGACACAGAAATGTTTTATTTATTCATACTCCATGTTGTTCCAAACTTGCCATGTTTACAGAACAACAGTGAGCAAGGGCCAGATTTCAAAACCAAATCCAGGGGCTTCCCTGGTGGCACAGTGGTTAAGAATCTGCCTGCCAATGCAGGGGACATGGGTTTAAGCCCTTGTCTGGGAAGATCCCACATGCCGCAGAGCAACTAAGCCGGTGCACCACAACTACTGAGGCTGTGCTCAAGAGCCCGTGAGCCACAACTACTGAGCCTGTGTGCCACAACTACTGAAGCCCACACGCCTATACCCTGTACTCCACCAAAAGAAGTCACTGCAATGAGAAGCCTGCACACCACAGTGAAGAGTAGTCCTCACTCACTGCAACCAGAGGAAAGCCCGTGAGCAACAACGAAGACCCAATGCAGCCAAAAATAAGATAAATAAAATAAAATAAAAGCTATTTAAAAAAATCTGCTAAGTCTTTTAGATACAGAAAAATATTTCTGGTAATAGTTCTCTTCCTGATACATACCCCCTTTCTAAATTCTTTTCGGCAGTTAAGGAGGAGGTAGAAAACTTTTCCTGAGTCTGCTTGATTGTGAATGCCTTTAGCTCAAAATAATTCACAGGACAAAGTGGCACATTTTGGCACATTTCTGCTCCCTTTTAACTTTTAAAAAGTAAAACATTTAAACTAGATTCCTTACTTCCCTAACATCTTTTATCTTTAAACAGTGCTAAAATTCTGTCGTTAACATTCCTTCCCAATGTCACATATGAAGAATAAAATACCCATGAAAGACATAGTCCTTCTCTAGATGGTGTCTGAGATGTTAAGGGAGAGTGATGTTATTTATGGGGATAACCTTGACCAGACTGTAATTCATAAAAAATGAATCATTCTCAAACTGTGGTATCTTAAATATTGTTTGTAACAAGTTACCTATAACACATCCCTATGACTGATTACAACACAAGCAATTTGTCACTTTTCTAGCTGAAAATCACTGGATTACAAAAAGTTGACCTTTTCAATGGATTTTCTAAAGGGTTTGTGCAAATCTTACATTTTAAAGGAAGATTCTTCTGTGTGTTATAAAATGTCATCATAATTTGTCTTCAAAAAAACAAAACAAGGGCTTTCCTGGTGGTGCAGTGGTTGAGAGTCCGCCTGCCGATGCAGGGGACACAGGTTCGTGCCCCGGTCCGGGAGGATCCCACATGCCGCGGAGCGGCTGCTCCCGTGAGCCATGGCCGCTGGGCCTGCTCATCCGGAGCCTGTTGCTCTGCAACTGGAGAGGCCACAACAGTGAGAGGCCTGTGTACCGCAAAACAACAAAACAAAAGAAAACAAAACAAAACAAAAATCTGCATGATCTCAATCTGAGCTGTTTCCACCACACGATGAATATTAGCCAAAACGGTCCTTTCAAGACCAAAATCAAACCTCTGTCCTACACAAGCCCATTTCCTATCAGCTGTTGCTCTTCACACTTCTGTTTAAAAGCCCCTGAAGAAAATAAATAGATAAAATCCCTTGAAATCAACTGGGTAGTCTTAACGGTGCCTTTTGCAGAGAAAAAGTCTTTAATTTTGACAAAATCCAATTTGTCAGTGTTTTTGCTCTGGTTTTTATCAAGGTTTTTTTTTATGATTTATAGGAGAGATTTATTTGAAGAAATATTATGACATATAAAAGCTACATCACACCTTAATTTCCACTCATACAGCAGTAAATTTGATATAATGCATAATTAAAAGATTTTAAAATCCAGAATAGACAAAGCACTGCACAGTTTGATCACAAAGTCAAATTAGTTGATAAGCAAACCTCCCAGAACAGCTTCATGTCAGCCATGGCTGCAAACGTCATGTACAACACACCTGAATTGACAGATTGTATGTTAAAAAGGTAGCAACATCAGTGCACGTTGGGGATCCCTGGGTGCCAGAAACAAAAGAAGAAAAACAAAATCCTACTAACACTGTAGACACTTTTTTTGAGGGAGGGGGATAAATATTAGCTAAATATATTAAATACAGCTAAATCTATCAGCTATATATGTTGAGGAAATAAATTCACGTATGTTGTTACAATTTAAGGGTAGGGAAGTTCTGGCTTCCAATAATGGTGGATTTGTTCGGTTGAACTAACCTTCCTTCAGATAACAATGATAAACTCTGGATAAAAAATTTAAAAACTATTGGAAAGTTCCTCAAAAGGAACTGGAGAGAAGTCACCCCTAAAAAGACCAGGACAGCACTGGGTGAGATTGACGGTTCCGTGGCTTTATGCCTCAGGGGACTTCTTAATTCACATATCATAGGGTGGCAAAAATCCACAGTTTACTGGTTCGAGGGTTCAAAGAACATAGGTGGCGGCTGAGCAGCTTTAAAATTAGGAGGAAATCCTGGAAAGAAGGGAACCACAGAGGGGATAAACTCCAAACCTTGAGCATAAACTGTGACCAAATTCTTGGCTGACACTGACTCCAGAAGCTCAACAGCAATAGCACATGGAAGCAGAAAGAACTGAGCAGAGATTTTAGCTGTTGTCTACCTCAAGGAAGACCGAGCTTGGAGTTCAAGTCAACCCAAGTTAACTACCTACTAGAACAAAAGTCAATATTCTTCAGAGGAACATACACAGTCCAGAATCTCTGAAATGCATCATTCACTATACCTATTATATAATAAAAATTATTAGACATAGAAAAAAACAGGAAAATGTAACCCACAGCAAGGAAAATTAAAAAAAAAAAAGATATTGGCCCCAAGATGAATCAGACACTGAAATTAGTGAACGAAAGCAATAAACAACTATTTGAGATATGTTCAAGAACCTAAAGGAGAGAATTAAGAGGTACAAACTTCCAGTGACAAAGAAGTCATGGGGATGTAATGTACAGCATAGGAAATATAGTAAATAATACTGTAATAACTTTGTATGGTGATGGATATTAACTAGACTTATTGTGGTGATCATTCTGTAATATATAAATATATCAAATCACTATGTTGTACACCTGAAACTAATAGAATACAGCAAGTCAATTATACTTAAAGATAAATTAATTAAATTTTTTAAAATAAATTAATTAAAGGGAGGAAAAGAACCTAAAGGAAAGTAGAGTCATACAAATAAACAGATAGGGAATCTCAACATAGAAACTGAATCTATTCTAAAGAACCAAATGGAAATTTTAGAACTGAAAAAAAAAATCACCACATGTATTTAACAGCATATTGGAGACCACATAAAGCCAGCAAATTTGAAGAGAGAGCAACAGAAATTATCCAATCCAAAACAGAGAAAAACATACTAG
The DNA here is from genome assembly GCF_011762595.2 of Tursiops truncatus. Taxonomy (NCBI): domain Eukaryota; kingdom Metazoa; phylum Chordata; class Mammalia; order Artiodactyla; family Delphinidae; genus Tursiops; species Tursiops truncatus. The sequence continues at coordinate 8,462,010 of NC_047041.1, forward strand.
GAAAATTAACAAAACCTCAATGACATATGAGACAATATCAATCAATATAAGACATAAGTAACTAGAGTCCCAGAACGGGAGACAAATAATGAGACAGAAAAAGCATTTAAAGAAATAATGGCCAAAATTTTCCCAAACTGGGTGAAAAACATAAACTTACATCTAAGAAGCTCAGTGAACTGAAGGTAGAATAAATATAAAGAAGAACAGGCATAAAATAGTCAAATTACTAAAATTCAAAGATAAATAAGAGAAACTCAAAACTGGTCCAAATAAAAGAAACATTGTAACAGGTAAATAGGAGAACACTGATACAGACGTTGGCTGACTTCTTCTCAGAAATAATGGAGAGCAGAAAACAAGAGAATTACATGTTCAAAGCAATTTTTAAATTTTTTAATTAAAAAATACCTGTCATGGGACTTCCCTGGTGGTGCAGTGGTTAAGAATCCACCTGCCAATGCAGGGGACACAGGTTCAAACACTGGTCTGGGAAGATCTCACAGGCCGCAGAGCAACTAAACCCGTGCACCACAACTACTGAGCCTGCACTCTAGAGCCCACAAGCCACAACTGCTGAAGCCCGCACACCTAGAGCCTGTGCTCCGCAACCAGAGAAGCCACCTCAATGAGAAGGCCGTGTACTGCAATGAAGAGTAGCCCCTGCTCGCCACAACTGGAGAAAGCCATGCACAGCAATGAAGACCAAACACAGCCAAATATAAATAATATATTTAAAAAAAAACTTTCAGGCAGAATATAATAAATAAGACAATTTTCTTTCAAAAATGAAGGTAACAAAGACACTTTCATATAACCAAAAACTAAGAGAATTTACAACCAACAGACCTGCACAAGAAAAGTTACAGGAATTTCCTCAGTCTAAAGGATAATGATACCAGATGAAACTTTGATCTACAAGAAGAAATGTAGAGAACTAGACATAGTAAATATGTAGGAAAATTTAAGACAAGACATAGTAAATATGTAGGAAAATTTAAGACATACATACTATTTCTTTTCCCAATTTTAAAAGACATGCCTGAGTAAAGCTAAAATTATTTTTAAGGTAAATAGACCTAATATATTTGACAATAGCAGCACAAAGAACAGAGGGAGTAACTGGAACAATGCTTTTCAAAAGTTCTTATTTTTAAGTGAAGTAGTAAATATTAATGTTAATTCAACTGTGATAAAATACAGTAATCCTTAGAGAAAAATCATTTTTAAAATATAGAAAGGTACAGCTAAAAAGCCAATAGAAAATTAAAATGGAATATTTAAGATATTTGATTAACTCAGATAAAGGCAGAAAAGGAAGAAAAAAAGAACAACAATTGGTTGGGCCAAATTGAAAAATGGTAGACAAAGAAGTATCGAATTGTAAATAAAAATCCAAACATCAATAATCGAGAAGGACACATCATAACTACAGTGGTCTTCTTATCAAAAGGAAATTAGGTATGTATAACTGGATCACTGTGCTGTGCACCTAAAACTTACACAATATTGTAAAGCAACTATACTTCAATAAAAAAAATTAGACTCCCTCTTTTGAGAACACCGGAATCACGACTAACTGCTGAACAATCATCGACAGAAAGGCACTGGAGCTCACCAAAAAAGATACCCCACATGCAAGGAGAAGCCACAGTGAGATGGTAGGAGGGGTGCTATTACAATAAAATCAAATCCCATAAATGCTGGGTGCGTGACTCACACACTGGAGAACACTTATACCACAGAGGTCCACCCACTGGAGTGAAGGTTCTGAGCCACACACCAGGCTTCCCAACCTGGGGGTCTGGCAATGGGAGGAGGAATTCCTAGAATATCAGACTTTGAAGGCTAGAGGGATTTCATTGCAGGACTTCGGCAGGACTGGGGGAAACAGAGACTCCACTCTTGGAGGGCACACACAAAGTAGAGTGTGCATCGGGACCCAGGGGAAGGAGCAGTGACCACATAGGAGACTGAACCAGATTTACATGCTAGTGTTGGAAGGTCTCCTGCAGAGGCGGGGGGCAGCTGTGGCTCACCAAGGGACAAGGACACTGGCAGCAGAAGTTCTGGGAAGTACTCCTTGGCATGAGTCCTCCCAGAGTCTGTCATTAGCCCCACCAAAGAGCCCAGGTAGGCTCCAGTGTTGGGTCGCCTCAGGCCAAACAACCAACAAGAAGGGACCCCAGTCCCACCCATCAGCAGACAAGGGGATTAAAGTTTTACTGAGCTCTGCCAGGCAGAGCAACAGTAAGCTCTGTACACCACCAGTCCCTCCCATCAGGAAACTTCCACAAGTCTCTTAGATAGGCTCATCCACCAGAGGGCAGACAGCAGAAGCAAGAAGAACTACAGTCCTGCAGCCTGTGGTACAAGAACCACATTCACAGAAAAATAGACAAGATGAAAAGGCAGAGGGCTATGTACCAGATGAAGGAACAAGATAAAACCCCACAAAAACAACTAAATGAAATGGAGATAGGCAATCTACCAGAAAAAGAATTCAAAATAATGACAGTAAAGATGATCCAGGACCTCGAAAAAAGAATGGAGGCAAAGACTGAGAAGATGTAAGAAATGTTTAACAAAGATCTAGAAGAATTACAGAACAAACAAACAGAGATGAACAATACAATAACTGAAATGAAAACTACACTAGAAGGAATCAATAGCAGAATAACTGAGGCAGAAGAACCTGGAAGTGACCTGGAAGACAGAATAGTGGAATTCACTGCTGCGGAACAGAATGAAGAAAAAAGAATAAAAAGAAATGAAGACAGCCTAAGAGACCTCTGGGACAACATGAAACGCAACAACGTTCGCATTATAGGGGTCCCAGGAGGAGAAGAGAGAGAGAAGGGACACGAGAATATATTTGAAGAGATTATAATTGAAAACTTCCCTAACATGGGAAAGGAAATAGCCACCCAACTCCAGGAAAGGCAGAGAGTCCCATACAGGATAAACCCAAGGAGAAACATGCCGAGGCACATAGTAATCAAACTGGCAAAAGTTAATTAAAGACAAAGAAAAATTATTGAAAGCAGCAAGGGAAAAATGACAAATAACATACAAGGGAACTCCCATAAGGTCAACAGCTGATTTCACAGCAGGATCTCGACAAGCCAGAAGGGAGTGGCATGATATACTTATAGTGATGAAAGGGAAGAACCTACAACCAAGATTACTCTACCCAGCAAGGATCTCATTCAGATTCGATGGAGAAATCAAAAACTTTGCAGACAAGCAGAAGTTAAGAGAATTCAGCACCACAAAATCAGCTCTGCAACAAATGCTAATGGAACTTCTCTAAGTGGGAAACACAAGAGAAGAAAAGGACCTACACAAACAAACCCAAAACAATTAAGAAAATGGTCATAGGAATGTACATATCAATAATTACCTTAAACGCGTAAGGACTAATTGCTCCAACCAAAAGACACAGGCTCACTGAATGGATACAAAAACAAGACCCATATATATGCTGTCTACAAGAGACCCACTTCGGACCTAGGAACACATACAGACTGAAAGTGAAGGGATGGAAAAAGATATTCCATGCAAATGGAAATCGAAAGAAAGCTGGAGTAGCAATACTCATAGCAGGTAAAATAAGACTTTATATATATATATATATATATATATATATATATATATATATATATATATATATATTTTTTTTTTTTTTTTGCAGTACACGGGCCTCTCACTGTTGTGGCCTCTCCCGCTGCGGAGCACAGGCTCCAGGTGCGCAGGCTCAGTGGCCATGGCTCACAGGCCCAGCTGCTCCGTGGCATGTGGGATCTTCCCGGACCGGGGCACGAACCCATGTCCCCTGCATCAGCAGGCGGACTCTCAACCACTGCACCACCAGGGAAGCCCCAAATAGACTTTAATATAAAGAATGTTACAAGAGAAAAGGAAGGGAAATACATAATGATCAAGGGATCAATCCAAGAAGATATAACAATTATAAATATATATGCACCCAACATAGGAGCAGCTCAATACATAAGGCAACTGCTAACAGCTATAAAAGAGGAAATCAACAGTAACACAATAATAGTGGGGGACTTTAACACCTCAAACACACCAATGGACAGATCATCCAAACAGAAAATTAATAAGGAAACACAAGCTTTAAATGACACAGTAGACCAGATAGTTTTAATTGATATTTATAGGACATTCCATCCAAAAACAGCAGATTACACTTTATTTTCAAGTGCACATGGAACATTCTCCAGGATAGATCACATCTTGGGTCACAAATCAAGCCTCAGTAAATTTAAGAAGATTGAAATCTTATCAAGCATCTTTTCTGACTACAACGCTATGAGATTAGAAATCAATTACAGGGAAAAAAACATAAAAAGCACAAACACATGGAGGCTAAACAATACATTACTAAATTACCAAGAGATCACTGAAGAAATCAAAGAGGAAATCAAAAAATACCTAGAAACAAATGACAATGAAAACACAATGATTCAAAACCTATGGGATGCAGCAAAAGCAGTTCTAAGAGGGAAGTTTATAGCTATACAAGCCTACCTCAAGAAACAAGAAAAATCTCATATAAACAATCTAACCTTACACCTAGAGGAACTAGAGAAAGAAGAACAAACAAAACCCAAAGTTAGCAGAAGGGAAGAAATCATAAAGATCAGAGCAGAAACAAATGAAATAGAAACAAAGAAAACAACAGCAAAGATCAATAAAACTAAAAGCTGGTTCTTGAGAAGATATACAAAATTGATAAACCATTAGCCAGACTCATCAAGAAAAAGAGGGAGAGGACTCAAATCAATAAAATTAGAAATGAAAAAGGAGAAGTTATGACACCGCAGAAATACAAAGCACCCTCAGAGACTACTACAAGCAACTCTATGCCAAAAAAAATGGACAACCTGGAAGAAATGGACAAATTCTTAGAAAGGTATAACCTTCCAAGACTGAACCAGGAAGAAACAGAAAATACAAACAGACCAAGCACAAGTAATGAAATTGTAACTGTGATTAAAAGTCTTCCAACAAACAAAAGTCCAGGACCAGAAGGCTTCACAGGTGAATTCTATCAAACATTTAGAGAAGAGCTAACACCCATCCTTCTCACTCTTCCAAACAATTGCAGAGGAAGGAACACTGCCACACTCATTCTATGAGGCCACCATCAGCCTGATACCAAAACCAGACAAAGATACTACAAAAAAAGAAAATTACAAACCAATAATACTGATGAATATAAATGCAAAAATCCTCAACAAAATACTAGCAAACAGAATCCAACAACACATTAAAAGGATCATACACCATGATCAAGTGGGGTTTATCCCAGGGATGCAAGGAATCTTCAATATACACAAATCAATCAATGTGATACACCATATTAACAAACTGAAGAATGAAAACCACATGATCATCTCAGTAGATGCAGAAAAAGCCTTTGACAAAATTCAACACCCATTTATGATAGAAAATCTCCAGAAAGTGGGCATAGAGGGAACCTACTTCAACATAATAAAGGCCATATATGACAAGCCCACGGCAAACATCATTCTCAATGGTGAAAAACTGAAAGCATGTCCTCTAAGATCAGGAACAAGACAAGGATGTCCACTCTCACCACTATTATTCAACATAGTTTTGGAAGTCCCAGCCATGGCAATCAGGGAAGAAAAAGAAATAAAAGGAATACAAATTAGAAAAGAAGAAGTAAAACTGTCACTGTTTGCAGATGACATGTTACTATACATAGAGAATCCCAAAGATGCCACGAGAAAACTAGTAGAGCTAGTCAATGAATTTGGTAAAGTTGCAGGATACAAAATTAATGCACAGAAATCTCTTGCATTCCCATACACTAATGATGAAAAATCTGAAAGGGAAATTAAGGAATAAAAATTTATTTTAATAAAATAAAATGCCTAAGAAAGGAAATTAGGCAAATTATATGAGATAACTGGCCTATAATCTTTTAAAATGTCAAGGTTAAGAAACAGAAGAACAGAGAATTGTTCCAAATTAAAGGAGAATAAGGAGATATGAAAACCATAGATGATCCTACTTAAACATAACTCAAGGGGGAAAATTTTTATATAGAATATTATTGGGACAATTGACAAAATCTGAATATACTCCGTAAACTGTAATGTTAGTATTAGAACAATGTTAAATTTCCTGATTTCTGTAAACTAAACTAGGTTTTCTATGAGAAAATCCTTATCTTTAGGAAATACATATTAAATTATTCAAAGGAAAAAATAATACTAACTGAGACTTAATGGTGGAAAAGATTATTTGGACTAACACTCACATTGAAAAAAATAAGTAAAAAACTGGAAAATATTTTAAATATCCTAAAAGACCCGAAGGGCTAACAAGATAGTATGGAATTGACACACCAGAGTTTGTTTTGTTTTGGTTTGGTTTGAGGTATTTTTGGGTGGTGGGCATGGTGGGGCATGATGAATGGCCTGTAGGATGTTAGTTCCCTGAAGAGGGATTGAACCCAGGCCCTTGTGAGTGAGAGCACAGAGTCCTAATCACTGGACCGCCAGGGAATTCCCAGCCCAGCAGAGTTAAACAGAAAACAGAATCCAGAGAGTAAGTGAACAACTGAAGCCACTTTTTTCCTGTGAGCATTTGACAATTTTATTAAACTAGAACTTTTATTTTGATGGTCAAAGGGAAGGAAATTTAAACCCACAGCACACAAAGAAGGTAGAGACCCTCTACTGCCTATACCCCAGTGTGGAGGTGAACCAGAAGTAAACCAGCCCTCTCAGAACTGAAGTTCAAATTCCCATTTCCTGGAGAGTACAATAAACCTCAAGTATTGAACTTTATTTAAAGTGGTTCCAAAGTGTTAGTGCCCAGTAGAAGCAAATGCACATCTTCTCTGGATGACGTTTTCTTCATGTTCAATTTACTCCTAGGAATAATTATTTAAGGATAATGAGCAGCACATTGTAAAAGATAACCTAGCAGACAAAGAAATAATCACAAGTAACAGTAGAAACGACACACAGAAACAGATCCACAAAGACTTCAGGTTGGAATTTCAAACACACAAAACTGTGTGCAAGAACCAGAAAAGAAGAAGAAATTAACTAGAATGTAGCACAGAAACAAAAATAAGTGAGAGATCAAGAGACAGGAAAGACAGAAGATCTAAACAAGTTTAACTGGATTTTAAGGAAAAGAAGAGACCAAAAAATGGGCCAAAGGCAATATCTGATAAAATAATGACTGAGAGTTTTCCCGAATAAATTAAAGGCAAAAATTCACAGACTGAATATGCCCAATGAATCCAAGCAAGATAAATAAAAATAAATCTACATCTACATTTAGTACAGTGAAATTGTAGTTACCTCAGACAAAAAGAAAATCTAACACATCAACCAGAGAGAAAAAACAGAGTCCCTAGAAAGGAACAATGGTTAAACTTACAGCTGACTTCTCAACAATGATGGAATGGTAGTATCACTGAAATAACTATCAGCACAGAACTCTCTATAAGACAAAGCATATTCTTTAAGAATTAAGGTCAGGACTTCCCTGGTGGTGCAATGGTTAAGAATCCACCTGCCAATGCAGGGGACAGGGACACGGGTTCAATCCCTGGTCCAGGAAGATCCCACATGCCGCGGAGCAACTAAGCCTGTGCACCACAACTACTGAGCCTGTGCTCTAGAGCCACGAGCCACAACTACTGAGCCCACGTGCCACAACTACTGAAGCCCCCGTGCCTAGAGCCCATGCTCCACAACAAGAGAAGCCACCGCAATGAGAGGCCTGCCCACTGCAAGAAAGAGTAGTCCCCACTCGCCACAACTAAAGAAAGCCAGCACACAGCAACAAAGACCCAACACAGACAAAACTAAATAAATAAATAAACAAACCTAATTTAAAAAAAAAGAATTAAGGTCAAATAGGGCATTTTCAGACAAGCAAAATCTAAGCACCTGCAGATCCTCACTACAAGGAAATTTAAAAAGATAAAGGAAAGGAAAATGATCCCAGGTAGAAGACCCTAAGAAGGAATGAATAGGAAAAAATAATTAGAAGAAAAACATATGGCTGAATCTACACTATATGGATAAAATAACAATAATGACTTAAAGGATTAAAAAAATCACACATTTACATTTAAAACTTATTTACACCTAAGGGCTTCCCTGGTGGCGCAGTGGTTAAGAATCTGCCTGCCAATGCAGGGAACACGGGTTTGATCCCTGGTCCGGGAAGACCCCACATGCCGTGGAGCAACTAAGCCCATGCAACACAACTACTGAGCCTGCGCTCTAGAGCCCGTGAGCCACAACTACTGAGCCTGCATGCCACAGCTACTGAAGTCCATGAACCTAGAGCCCATGCTCCTCAACAAAAGAAGCCACCACAATGAGAAGCCCAGGCACTGCAAGGAAGAGTAGCCCCCACTCACCACAACTAGAGAAAGCCCGTCTTCAGCAACAAAGACCCAACGCAGCCAAAAATAAATAAACAAAATTTTTTTTTTAATGAATAAAAGTCTTTCAAAAAACTTATGTACATCTAAACTGCTTCTGGGAAATGGAGTAAGCATACTTTTCCTTATTCCTCCCTCTGAGTACAACCCCTGGACATTATTTATAAAACATAAAAAGAATCCTTTGAAAAGGAAACAAAAATGTAGAGACCTCAGGACCGAAGGAACAACGCAGGGTTGAGTTCTCTGGGATTTTTTTAACTTCTTATATACCAGATAGAGAGCTGAAGAATCCAGCAACCCAGAAATGCCAATGGGCAAAGACAAAAATGCCAAGGAAAGCCTATCTCTAAAACATGAATCAATTAAGAGGCAATTTGTCAAAACAGAAAACTTTTAGATGATAACCACTCCATTAGAGCTAAACGCCATAGAAAAACTATGGCTTCACCCCCACCTGTGCAAGCAAAGCCAAGTGAGGAGGCTGCACTTCCACCCTAATGAGGCTACAATTAGGTGTCCAGCACCCCTCCTGGGGTTGTGTCAGATAAGGTAAAGTAGGGAGCCAGCAATTTCATCCCACGGGTCAGTAACAGGACCCTTGCCAAAGAGTGTCAGTGGAGGCCATGGGGGAAGCCAGGACTTGTGCCTCCAGCCAGTAATAAAGGGTAGTAGCTTCCCACACTCACTGGAGCTAGATCAGAGGAAGTCTAGTGGTAGTCAGGACATTCACCACTACCTGGCACTAACAAGGCAATCCTCATTGCAGTATCAGTAAAGACCACATGTGGAGCTGAAACTCACACCCCTGCACAGCAGTAATGAAGAGCTCCCCAACCTGGGTGTCAACAGAGGCCAAATGGTGAACCTGGACATCTAGCTCTACCTAACAATAACAAGTTAATATCCCTTCTCATTGCTGGAGCAGTATCACACAAGGCCAACAAAAGCAAAAGTTCAAAATAAGATTCAGAGTACAGAACATAATTTTTGAAAATCCAAATTTCATTTGAAATTCTTCATCATATCAAGAACCAGGAAAATCCCAAACTAAATGAAAAAAGACAATCAATCAATGCCAAAGCTTAGATGACGGAGATGTTATAATTAGCTGAAAAAGATTTTAGCAGCCATAAACATGTTTCCATGAGGAATTACAAACATCCTTAAAACACGTGAATAGAAAGCCTCAGTTGATGAAATACCAAATGGAAATTTTAGAACTGAAAAATATAATAACCATCATAAAAAGTTCAATGGATTGGACTCACGAGCAGGATGGATGGGTGAGAGGAAAGAACAAGAGAGCCAGAAGATAGAACAATAGAAATTACTGAATCAGAAAAAAATAATAGAGATAAACAAACAAAAAAAAATGCAAAGAATAGAGACTGAGGTATCCATGAAATTTTAACAAAAGATCAAACATTCATGTCATTGGTGTCCCAAAAGAGAAGAAAGAAAGCAGGACTGAAAAAGCATTCAAAGAAATCATGGCTGAAAACTACCCAAATTTGGGAAGAGACCTAAACTACATTCAAGAAGCTGAGAAAACACCAAACAGTAAAAATCTAAAGAAATCTACACCAAGAACCATTATATTTAAACTTCTAAAAACTAAAGACAAAGAAAAAAAATCTTTAAAACAGCCAGAAAAAAATGACACCTATGTATAGGAAGAAAACAATTAGAATTATAGTAGATTTCTCAGCAGAAGCAAGTGGCACAACATTTTCCATGTGCTGGAAGAAAAGAAATGTCAAAAAAGAGACCTATACCCAGCAAAATATCCGTCAGCATAAGGAGAAATCAAGAGTCTCATATTAAGGAAAACTAAGGGAATTTTTCACCAGTGGAATTACCCTAAAAGAATGCCTGAAGGAGGTATTCTAAACAGAAAGGAAATGATAAAAGAATGAATCTTGGAACTTTACTGTGGTAAGCAGGAAAAAGGTGCATATCCTACCCTCAAAACAAGCAAATATGTCACCTTACATGGAATAGGAAAATTAAACTTGTGATGGAATTTACGTTGCTAACTAGCTGGCTTTAAGATGGGGAGATTATTCTGGATTATTCTGTATGGGCCCAGGGTAAACACCAGGGTCTGTATAAGTGGAAGAGGGAGGCAAAAGAAAAGGTCAGAGCGATGCCATATAAGGACTAGATGGTCTGTTGCTGGCTTTTTTTTTTTAATTCATTTATTTATTTTTGGCTGTGTTGGGTCTTCAATGCTGTGTGCGGGTTTTCTCTAGTTGTGGCGAGTAGGGGCTACTCTTCGTTGTGGTGCATGGGCTTCTCACTGTGGTGGCTTCTCTTGTTGTGAAGCATGGGCTCTAGGCGCTCAGGCTTCAGTAGTTGTGGCACACAGGCTCAGCAGTTGTGGCTCACGGGCTCTAGAGCTCAGGCTCAGTAGTTGTGGTGCACTGGCTTAGTTGCTCTGTGGCATATGGTATCTTCCCAAACCTGTGTGCCCTGCATTGGCAGGCAGATTCTTAACCACTGCACCACCAGGGAAGCCCAGTGTTGCTGGCTTTGAAGTTAAAGAAAGGGGATAATGAGCCAAGGAATGTGGGTGATGCATAGAAGCTGGAAAAGGCAAGGAAATGCCTCCAGAAAGGACCACAGGCTGTGGCCAATACTTGGATCTCAAACCACTGAGACATGTCAGACTTCTGACTTATGGAAGTGTAACATAATAATTTTGTGTTGTTTTAAGCCATTTGGTTTGTGGTAATTTGTTACACCAGCAACAAACAGCAAATACAAATAGCCAGACAGAAAATCAGTGAAGAAATAAAACTCAAAAGACTATAAAACCAAAGGGATCTAATCAACATTTATACACACCCACACAGCAACAACAGTTAACATCCTTTGCAAGTTCCCACGAAAAACACAGCAAGATGGACCATATCATGGGCTACAAAACATACTTCAACTACAAAAGAATTGAAATCATGTAGACTGTGTTTACCAAACAAATGGAATCAAACTAGAAATCAGTAACAGAAAGATAAGAGCAGACAACAAGGGCACCTACCAGGCACCGGTAGGGGACCACGGACACCTAAGGGGACGGGAGGAACCCCCAGCGACTGGCTTGCAGGATCTTGGTTCCCAGGCCGGAGGTTGGGCCTAAGCTCCTTTGGTGGGAACTCCAAGTCCAAACTGCTAGACTAACAGAGAACCTCAGACACCAGGGAATATCAATTGGAGTGAGGCCTCCCAGAGGACCTCATCTCAGCACCAAGACCCAGCTCTATCCAACTGCCTGCAAACTCCAGTGCTGGAGGCCTCAGTCCAAACAACCAGTAAGACAGGAATACAGCCCCACCTATCAAAAAAAAAAAAAAAAAAAAGAAACAACAAAAAAATATGTTTCAGACAAAGGAGCAAGGTAAAAACCTACAAGACCAAATAAACGAAGACGAAATAGGCAACCTACCTGAAAAAGAATTCAGAGTAATGACAGTAAAGATGATCCAAAATCTGGGAAACAGAATGGAGAAAATACAAGAAACATTTAACAAGGATCCAGAAGAACTAAAGAGCAAACAAACCGTGATGAACAACACAATAACTGAAACTAAAAATACTCTAGAAGGAATCAATAGTAGAATAACTGAGGCAGAAGAACGGATAAGTGAGCTGGAAGGTAAAATGGTGGAAATAACTGCCAGGGAGAAGAATAAAGAAAAAAGAATGAAAAGAACTGAGGACAGTCTCAGAGACCTCTGGGACAACACTAAACGCACCAACATTGGAATTATAGGGGTCCCAGAAGAAGAAGAGAAAAAGAAAGGGTCTGAGAAAATATCTGAAGAGATTATAGGTGAAGACTTCCCTAACCTGGGAAAGGAAATATTCAATCAAGTCCAGGAAGCACAGAGTCCCATACAGGATAAACCCAAAGAGAAACAGGCCAAGATACATTAATCAAACTATCAAAAATTAAATACAAAGAAAAAGTATTAAAAGCAGCAAGGGAAAAGCAACAAATAACATACAAGGGAATCCCCATAAGGTTAACAGCTGATCTTTCAGCAGAAACTCTGCAAGCCAGGAGTGGCAGGACATATTTAAAGTGATGAAAGGGAAAACCCAACAACCAAGATTACTCTACCCAGCAAGGCTCTCATTCAGATTCGATGGAGAAATTAAGACCTTAACAGACAAGCAAAAGCTAAGAGAATTCAGCACCACCAAACCAGCTTTACAACAAATGCTAAGGAACTTCTCTAGGCAGGAAACACAAGAGAAGGAAAAGACCTACAAAACCAAACCCAAAACAATTAAGAAAATGGTAATAGGAACATACATATCAATAATTACCTTAAACGCGTAAGGACTAATTGCTCCAACCAAAAGACATAGATTGGCTGAATGGATACAAAAACAAGACAGGTATATATGCTGTCTATAAGAGACCCACTTCAGACCTAGTGACACATACAGACTGAAAGTGAGGTGATGGAAAAAGATATTCCATGCAAATGGAAATCAAAAGAAAGCTGAAGTAACAATTCTCATATCAGACAAAATAGACTTTAAAATAAAGACTATTACAACAGACAAAGAGGGGCACTACATAATGATCAAGGGATCAATCCAAGAAAAAGATATAACAATGGTAAATTGATACAAACAGATGGAGAGATATACCATGTTCTTGGATTGGAAGAATCGACATTGTGAAAATGACTATACTACACAAAGCAATCTACAGATTCAATGCAATCCCTATCAAACTACCAATGGCATTTTTCACAAAACTAGAACAAAAAATTTCACAATTTGTATGGAAACACAAAAGACCCCGAATAGCCAAAGCAATCTTGAGAACGAAAAATGGAGCTGGAGGAATCAGGCTCCCTGACTTCAGACTATACTACAAAGTACAGTATTCAAGACAGTATGGTACTGGCACCAACACAGAAATACAGATCAATGGAACAGGACAGAAAGCCTAGAGATAAACCCATGCACATATGGTCACCTTATCTTTGATAAAGGAGGCAAGAGTATACAATGGAGAAAAGGCAGCCTCTTCAATAAGTGGTGCTGGGAAAACTGGACAGTTACATGTAAAAGAATGAAATTAGAACACTTCATAACACCATACACAAAAATAAACTCAAACTGGATTAAAGACCTAAATGTAAGGCCAGACACTGTAAAACTCTTAGAGGAAAACATGGGCAGAATACACTATGACATAAATCACAGCAAGATCTTTTTGACCCACCTCCTAGAGTAATGGAAATAAAAACAAAAATAAACAAATGGGACTCAATGAAACTTAACAGCTTTTGCACAGCAAAGGAAACCATAAACAAGAACAGACAGCCCTCAGAGTGGAAGAAAATATTTGCAAACAAAGCAACAGACAAAGGATTAATCTCCAAAATATACAAGCAGCTCATGCAGCTCAATATCAAAAAAACAACCCAATCCAAAAATGGGCAGAAGACCTAAATAGACATTTCTCCAAAGAAGATATACAGGTTGCCAACAAACACATGAAAGCATGCTCAACATCACTAATCATCAGAGAAATGCAAATCAAAACTACAGTGAGGTATCACCTCACATGGGTTAGAAAGCCATCATCAAAAAATCTACAAATAAATGCTGGAGAGGGTGTGGAGAAAAGGGAACCCTCATGTACTGTTGGTGGGAATGTAAATTGATACCACCACTATGGAGAACAGTATGGAGGTTCCTTAAAAACTAAAAATAGAACTACCATATGACCCAGTAATCCCACTACTGGGTATATACCCTGAGAAAACCATAATTCAAAGAGTCATGTACCACAATGTTTACTGCAGCACTATTTACAATAGCCAGGACATGGAAGCAACCTAAGTGTCCATAGACAGATGAATGGATAAAGATGTGGCACATACATACAATGGAATATTACTCAGCCATAAAAAGAAACGAAATTGAATTATTTGTAGTGAGGTGGATGGACTTAGAGTCTGTCATACAAAGTGAAGTCAGAAAGAAAAAAAACAAATACCATATGCTGACACATATAAATGGAATCTAAAAAAAAAAAAAAGGTTCTGATGAACCTAGGGGCAGGACAGGAATAGAGGCAGATGTAGAGAATGGACTTGAGGACACAGGGAGGGGGAAGGGTAAGCTGGGACGAGGTAAGAGAGTAGCATTAACATATATACACTACCAAATGTAAAATAGATAGCTAGTGGGAAGCAGCTGCATAGTACAGGTAGGTCAGCTCTGTGTGTTGTGATCACCTAGAGGGGTGGGATAGGGAGGGTGGGAGGGAGATGCAACAGGGAAGGGATATGGGGATATACATATGCATATAGCTGGTTCACTTTGTTATACAGCAGAAACTAACACAACATTGTAAAGCAATTATACTCCAATAAAGATGTTAAAAAAACGAAAGATAAGTGCAAAATATCCAAACAACACATGGAAATTAAAGAAACTATTTCTAAGTATTCCATAGGTCAAAGTATCAAGGGAAATAAAAAATACATTGAACTGAATGAAAAGGAAAATACAACATGCCAAAATTTGTGGCACAAAGCTAAAGCAGTGCTGAGAAGGAAATTCGTAGCAATAAATGCACACTTTAGAAAATAGGGAAAGGCTCAAATCATTTTCCTAAGTTCCCATCCTCAAGAACTTAGAAAATGAAAACCAAAATAAACCAAAACTAAGCAGAAGGAAGGAAGTAATGATAAAAGCAGAAATCAATAAAACCAAAACCAGAAAAATAGAGAAAATCAATAAAACAAAGAGCAGGTTCCTTGGAAAGATCTATTAAAACTGACACAGCTCTAGCAAGACTAACGAAGACAATAAAGAGAAGATACAAATTGCCGATATCTAAATGAAACAGGGGATATTACTACAGACTCTGAAGACATCAAAAAGATAAGGACTACTATGAACAACTTAGATAAAATAAACCAATTCTTCAAAAAACATAAAGCACCACTACTTGCTCATTATGAAATTAATAACTTAAATAACTTTATAACTATTAAGAATATTGAATCTATAATCTAAAAACTCCCCCAAAAAGAATCTCAGTCCTTGATGGTTTCACTGGAGAATTCTACAAAATGTTTAGAGAAAAATTAACACTAATTCTATACAATCTCTTTCAGAAAACAAAAGTGGAAGGAACACTTCCCAACATTTTAAGAAACCAATGTTGTTACCCTAATACCAAAACCAGACAAAGACAGTGCTGAGAGAGAGAGAGAGAGAGAGAGAGAGAGAGAGAGAGAGAGAGAGAGAGAGAAACTGCAGACCAATATTTCTCATGAATATAGACCAAAAAATCCTGAACGAAATATTATTCAACAGAATTCAGTAACATGTAAAAAGAATTAAACCGTTAAACACCATAATCATGGGATTTATTCTGTGGATGCAAAGCCAACTCAATATTTGAAAATTAATCAATGTAACACATCTTATTAACAGGCTAAAGAAGAAAAATAACATTATCATATCAATTCATACAGAAAAAAAATTACCAAAATTCATCATTCATGATAAAACTCTCAGAAAAACAGAAACAGGAGAATTTCCTCAGCTTAAACAAAGAAACTACAGGTAACAATTTCCTTAATGATGAAAGACCGATTTTCCCCCAACACTGGGACAAGGAAAAGATGTTTACTCTCACCACTCTTATTCAACATAGTGCTGGAAGTTCCAGTCTGTACAATAAGAGAAGAAAAGAAAAGAAGAGTCATAAAGACCAGAAAGGAAGAAATAAAACTGTCCCTATTTGCAGATGACATGATGCACCATGTAAAAAATTTGAAGGATCTACAAAAACACTCCTAGCACTAATCAGTAAGTTCAACAAGATCACAGAACACACTCTCAATGTACAAAAATCAATTGTACTTCTTTATACTAGCAATGACCACTTAAACATCAAAACTAAAACTACAGTATTTTTTCCAGTGGCTCAAACAAAGTGAAATATTTAGATATAAATCTAACAAAATACGTATAGGCTGTGTAGGTTGAAAACTACACGATGCTGATGAAAGAAATCAAAGATCTTTGTTTAAATGGAGAGACATACTATTCTCATGAAATAGAAGACTCACCACAGTAAAGATTTCAATTCTCCCTAAATTGATAGCCAGGTTTAACAGAATTCTTATTCAAAACTCAGCAATAAGGAATGACATTAGCAAGATGACGAACTAAGTAACTCCAGGCCCTCATTCCCCCATGGAAACATTCTTAAAAAGCAATTAGAGACTTGCTAAAATACCTTTATAGGAGCTCTGGAAAACAGTCAAAGGTCTATAGCAAACAAGTGAACATCCAACCAAGAAAAACCCACATTAAAAATGATAGGAAATTTCATGGCATTTTTCACTTATCCCTGTCCCATCCCCTTTTCCAAATGGTATAGTCAGGAGGAAGCAACAGCCCACAGCCAATACACGCCCTCCAATGTGAGTGAGCAGAGCAGCCCTTATCGGCAAGCTTCTAACCTGTATGGGGGCTGCCTGAGGGACTGCTCTGTTTCAATCAACTCCAGAGCTCAGGTAGGAAAAAGCAGAATAGCTCAGATCTCAGGCTGTAAAAAAACATGGGAAGCAGTAAGCACTGCTGGTGAAAGCTGCAGAGGGACTGCAGACTAAGAGATGCCTAGGCAAGAAATTATGAGTGGGTGGTAGGAATGTAAAATGGTGCAGCCCTATGGCAAACAATATGGTGCTTCCTCAAAATATTAAAAATAGAATTACCACATGACCCAGCAATTCTACTTGTAGGTATATACCCAAAAGAATTAAAAGCAGAGACTCAAATAGATATTTGTATACCCTTGTTCACAGCAGCATTACTCACAAAAGTGAACAGGTAGAAACAAACCAATTGCCCATCAAAGGATAAATGGATAAACAAAACATGGTATATAAAATAATGGAATATTATGCAGCCTTAAAAAGGAATGAAATCTGTTACATGGTACAATATGAACAAAGCTTGAAAATAAATGCTGAGTGAAGCGAAAACCAGACACAAAAGGAAAAATATTGTATGATTCTCCTTATGTGAGGGATTAGAAGCACTCAAATTCACAGAAACAGAAAGAGGAGTGGTGCATGCCAGGGGATAAGGGGGAAGGGGAAATGAGTTATTTTCTAATAGGTATAGAGTTTCATTATGGGAAGATGGTTCTGGAAATTTATGATGGTGATGACTGTACAATGGGAAGGTACTGAATGCCACTGAACTGGACACTAAAAAATGGTGAAAATTATAAATTTTATGCTCTATGTATTTTACTACAACTAAAAGTAAAACCCAGCAAGATAAAAATAAAACCCAGAAAAGATTATTCTGAAATTTATATGAAAAGGCAAAGGACCAGAAGAGATAAAATAATTTTGAAAAAGCAAAATGGAAGGAATCAGCCTACCCAAATTGGTATTAACATATACACACTACTATATATAAAATAGATGATCAACAAGGACCTACTGTATATCACAGGGAACTCTACTCAATACTCTGTAATAACCTATATGGGAAAAGAATCTGAAAAAGATAGATATATGTATATGTATAACTGAGTCACTTTACTGTACATCTGAAACTAACACAACATTGTAAATTAACTATACTCCAACATAAAATAAAAATTAAATTAAAATTTATAAAAAATTCATATTATATAGGTATAGTAATCAAGACTGTGAGGTATTATTGGATAGACAGACATATACATCAATGGAACAGAACAAAGAACACAGAAACGGTACTACAAATATACCCAAATGATTTTTTATAAAGGTGCAAAAGCAATTCAATAGAGGAAAGATAACCTTTTCAATAAATGGCAGTGGAACAACTAGATATTCAGAGGCAAAAAACTTACACTTGACCTAAGGCTCACAATTGAGCCTAATTTTTGAATTATACAAAAATTAACTCAAAATGTATAACAGTCTTGGGCTTCCCTGGTGGCACAGTGGTTGAAAGCCCGCCTGCCGATGCAGGGGACACGGGTTTGTGCCCCGGTCTGGGAAGATCCCACATGTCACGAAGTGGCTAGGCCCGTGAGCCATGGCCACTGAGCCTGCGCGTCCAGAGCCTGTGCTCCGCAATGGGAGGGGCCGCAACAGTGAGAAGCCCATGTACCAAAAAAAAAAAAAAAAAAAATTGTATAACAGTCTTAAGTGTAAAATGAAAAACCATAAATCTTAACAGAGGAGAAAATCTTCAAGATCTAGGTCTAGACTCTGTCTAATAAATACCAAAAAAAAAAAATCCATGAAAGGAAAAATTAATAATTGGGCCTCATTAAAATTAAAACCTTTTTCTGTCTTCAGACCTGTTAAGAGGATGAAAATGCAAGCTATAGAATGGAGGACATATTTACAAACCACATATTCCACAAAGAACTAGTATCTAGAATATATAAAGAACTTCTACTACTCAATATTAAAAAAATCCAATTAGAACATAAGTGAAAGACATAAAGAAATATTTCACCAAAGAAACAGAGATGGCAACTAAGTACATGGAAAGATGTTCAACATCATTAGCCACTAGGGAAATGCAAATTAAAATCACAATGAGATATTACGACACACCTATCAAACAGAATGTCTAAAATAAAAAGTAGTGAAAATACCAAATGCTGGTGAGGATGTGAAGAAACTGTACTGCTCATATATTGATGGTGGAAATATAAAATGGTATAGAAAAATTTGGAAGTTTCTTCAAGAGCTAAACATGGAACTACTATGTGAATCTGCAGTTGCACTCCTGGACATTTATTCTAGAGAAATAACTACATTCACACAAATATCTATACACCAGTGTTTATACCTGTTTTATTCATAACAGCCAAAAAAGTAGAAGTAACCTAGATGTCTTTCAACAGGTGAATGGTTAAATAAACTGTGGTACATCCATACCATGAAATACTACACAGCCATAAAAAGGAATTAAGCTGGTATAGGATAACAGCCTGGGTGAATCTCCAGAGTTATGTTGAATGAAGAAAGCAATTCCCAAAAGTTACAACACTGTATGATTCCATTTATATAACATTGTTATAATAATAAAATTATAGAGATGGAGACTAGATTAGTGGTTGCCAGAGGATGGGAGGGAAGTGAGTGTGGTTACAAAAGGGAAACCCGAGGGATTCTTGTGGTGATGGAAATGTTCTCATGACTGTATCAACGTTAACACTCTAGTTATGACATCGCTTTACAAGATATTACCATTGAGAGAAAATGGGTAAAGAATAAACAATATCTTTCTGTATTATTTCTTACAACTACAATTTTGAAGCTACAATTTTCTCAAAAACGTTTATATAGACATATTTACATACAAACACACACATAATACTAAAATACACAACAACAAAGTGTAAGGTCTCTTGATTATCCAGAGTACTTGGAATTAATGTCAGACTTTACATAATTCTGTAACCCCCCAACCCCCAAAGTAGAAAAGAGTTATAGTTTCAATCTAGGAAAGGAGGAAAAAATAAATGATTTTAAAGAAAATACCAAGCAAGACAAAAACAAGACAAAAAAGGGAGAAAATAATATAAATACAGTGGGACAAAAGTAAGGTGGTAGAAATAAATCCAAATAATTACAAGTAATTATAAATCCAAGTAATCACACTGATGAAAATTAAATAAGTGTGCTAGTTAAAAGACAAAGATTGTCAGATTGGATTTAAAAATAATCAAAAGAAGTATACTTCAAAAGAAGAATATTTTACACACGATTTAGAAAAGTTAAAAGTAAAAGGATGAAAAAGATATGCCATGCAAACATTAACCAAAAGAAAGCTTGTGATGCTGGATTTAGTTATTTATTTAAAAATCTTTTTTTGAATTAACATTAAAAAAAAAAGCTTGTGAAGCTGTATTAATATCAGGCAAAACACATTACCGTATCTATAAAGTGGGTCACTTCTAAATAAATAAATGATTTAACTCACTGAGATATGACCAGTTTGCACCTGTATGCAACCTAAGCGCATAGCCCCAAAATATATAAAGCAAAATTAATAGAATCAAAAAGATAAATACACAAGTCCACATAGTGGATTTTACCTTACTTCTTCAGAAATTCATTGAATAAGCAATAAGGATATAGAAAATCTGAATATGATTACCTGATTACAGATATATATATATAGAAGTCTGTCCCCAACAACTACACATACCATATTCTTTTTAAGCACAGATGGAGTTTTTACAAAAATTAACTATATTCTGAACCACCAAGCAAGACTCAACAAATTTCAAAATACTGAAACCATACAAAGTATGCTTTATTACCACTTTTAGTTTTTTATTGAGCTAAAAATCAACTTAAAATGCTCATGAAACCATTACCACACAGGAATTCTCTATTAGGGATACACCCAAGAGAATTGAAAATGTATGATCACACAAAGACTTGTACAATAATGTTCACAGCAGCCTTATTCATATAGACAAAAAGTAGAAGAAACCCAAATGTCCATCAACTGATGAATAAACAAAATGTGGTATACATGTACAATGGAGTACTGATACATGCTACAACATAGATGAACTTTGAAAACATTAAGTAAAAGAGGCCAGACACAAAAGGTCACATATTATACAATTCCATTTATTAAGAATCTAGAATACGCAAATCCAGTCATACAGAAGGTAGATTAGTGTTTCCCAAGGGCTGAGGGAATTAAAAATGGGGAGTGACTAAGGAAGCTCACACAGCACCTTAGATAGCCTCATCCACCAGAGGGCAGACAGCAGAAGCAAGAAGAACTACATTCCTGCAGTCTGTGGAACAAAAAACACATTCACAGGAAGATAGACAAAATGAAAAGGCAGAGGACTATGTACTAGATGAAGGAACAAGATAAAACCCCAGAAAAAAAACTAAATGAAGTGGAGATTGGCAACCTTCCAGAAAAAGAATTCAGAATGATAGTGAAGACGATCCAGGACCTCAGGAAAAAAATGGAGGCAAAGATTGAGAAGATGCAAAATGTGTTTAACAAAGACCTAGAAGAGTTAAAGAACAAAAAAAACAGAGATAAACAATACAATAACTGAAATGAAAAATACACTAGAAGGAATCATTAGCAGAATAACTGAAGCAGAAGAACAGATAAGTGACCTGGAAGATAGAATGGTGGAAATGACTGCCGTGGAACAGAATAAAGAAAAAAGAATGAAAAGAAATGAAGACAGCCTGAGACCTCTGGGACAACATTAAACACACCAACATTCACATTATAGAGGTCCCAGAAGGAGAAGAGAGAGAGAAAGGACACGAGAATATATTTGAAGAGATTATAGTCGAAAACTTCCCTAACATGGGAAAGGAAATAGCCACCCAAGTCCAGGAAGCACAGAGAGTCCCAGGCAGGATAAACCCAAGATGAAACACACCGAGACACATAGTAATCAAATTGACAAAAATTAAAGACAAAGAAAAATTATTAAAAGCAACAAGAGAAAAACAACAAATGACATACAAGGGAATCCCCATAAGGTTAAACAGCTGATTTCTCAGTAGAAACTCTACAAGCTAGAAGGGAGTGGCACGAAATATTTAAAGTGATGAAAGGTAAGAACCTAAAATCAAGATTACTCAACTCGGCAAGGATCTCATTCAGATTTAACGGCGAAATCAAAAGCTTTACAGACAAGCAAAAGCTAAGAGAATTTAGCACCACCAAACCAGCTCTACAACAAATGCTAAAGGAACTTCTCTAAGTGGGAAACACAAGAGAATACAAGGACCTACAAAAAGAAACACAAAACAATTAAGAAAATGGTCATAGGAACATACATATTGATAATTACTTAAACGTGAATGGATTAAATGCTCCAACCAAAAGACACAGGCTTGCTAAATGGATACAAAAACAAGACCCATATATATGCTGTCTACAAGAGAACCACTTCAGACCTAGGGACACATACTGACTGAAAGTGAGAGGATGGAAAAAGATATTCCATGCAAATGGGAATCGAAAGAAAGCTGGAGTAGCAATACTCATATCACATAAAATAGACATTAAAATAAAGAATGTTACAAGGGACAGGAAGGACATTACATAATGATCAAGGGATCAATCCAAGAAGAAGATATAACAATTATAAATATATAGGCACCCAACATAGGAGCACCTCAATACATAAGGCAACTGCTAACAGCTCTAAAAGAGGAAATCAACAGTAACACAATAATAATGGGGGACTTTAACACCTCATTTACACAAATGGACAGATCATCCAGACAGAAAATTAATAAGGACACAAAAACTTTAAATGACACAATAGAACAGATAGATTTAATTGATGTTTATAGGACATTCCAACTGAAAACAGCAGATTACACTTTCTTCTCAAGTGCACATGGAACATTCTCTAGAATAGACCACATCTTGGGTCACAAATCAAGCCACGGTAATTTAAGAAAATTGAAATCATATCAAGCATCTTTTCCGAACACAATGCTATGAGATTAGAAATCAATTACAGGTGGAAAAAACATAAAAAACACAAACACAAGGAGGCTAAACAATACATTACTAAATAACCAAGAGATCACTTAAGAAATCAAAGAGGAAATCAAAAAATACCTAGAGAAAATGACAACGAAAACACAACAATCCAAAAACCATGGAATGCAGCAAAAGCAGTTCTAAGAGGGAAGTTTATAGCTATACAAGCCTACCTCAAGAGTAAACAATCTAACCTTATACCTAAAGGAACTAGGAAAGAAGAACAAACAAAACCCAAAGTTAGAAGAAGGAAAGAAATCGAAAAGATCAGAGGAGAAATAAATGAAATAGAAACAAATGGTACAGATGAACTGGTTTGCAAGGCAGAAACAGAGACACAGATGTAGAGAACAAATGTATGGACAGCAAGTGGGGAAAGCAGGGGGCGGGGGGGAGGGGGCTGGTGGCAGTGGGATGAATTGGGAGATTGAGATTGACACATATACACTAATATGTATAAAATAACTAATAAGAACCTGTTGTATAAAAAATTAAAATAATATAAAATTCAAAAAAAAGAAAAAACAATAGCAAAGATCAATAAAACTAAAAGCTGGTTCTTTGAGAAGATAAACGAAATTGATATACCTTTAGTCAGAGTCATCAAGAAAAAGAGGTAGAGGACTCAAATCAATAAAATTAGAAAAGAAAAAGGAGAAGTTACAATGGACACCACAGAAATATAAAGCATCATAAGAGACTACTACAAGCAACGCTATGTCAATAAAATGGATAACCTGGAAGAAATGGACAAATCCTTAGAAAGATATAACCTTCCAAGACTGAACCAGGAATAAATAGAAAATATGAACAGACCAATTACAAGTAATGACATTGAAACTGTGATTAAATATCTCCCAACAAACAAAAGTCCAGGACCAGATGCCTTCACAGATGGACTCTATCAAACATTTAGGGAAGAACTAACACCCATCCTTCTCACTCTTCCAAAAAATTGTAGAGGAAGGAACACCCCCAAACTCATTCTATGAGGCCACCATCACCCTGATACCAAAACCAAACAAAGATACTACAAAAAAAGAAAATTACAGACCAATATCACTCATGAATATAGATGCAAAAATCCTCAACAAAATACTAGCAAACAGAATCCAACAACACATTAAAAGGGTCATAAACCATGAACAAGTGGGATTTATCCCAGAGATGCAAGGATTCTTCAATATACTTAAATCAATCTATGTGATACACCACATTAACAAACTGAGGAATAAAAACCATGTGATCATCTCAATAGATGCAGAAAAAAGCTTTTGACAAAATTCAATACACATTTATGATAAAAACTCTCCAGAAAGTGGGCATAGAGGGAACCTACCTCAACATAATAAAGGTCATATATGACAAATCCACAGCAAACATCATTCTGAATGGTGAAAAACTGAAAGCATTTCCTCTAAGATCAGGAACAAGACAAGGATGTCCACTCTCACCACTATTATTCAACATAGTTTTGGAAGTCTTAGCCACAGCAATCAGAGAAGAAAAGGAAATAAAAGGAATACAAATTGGAAAAGAAGAAGTAAAACTGTCACTGTTTGCAGATGACATGATACTATACATAGAGAAATCTAAAGATGCCACCAGAAAACTACGAGAGCCAATCAATGAAGTTAGTAAAGTTGCAGGATACAAAATTAAAGCACAGAAATCTCTTGCATTTCTATACACTAACAATGAAATATCAGAAAGAGAAATTAAGGAAACAATCCCATTCACCACTGCAACAAAAAGAATAAAATACCTAGGAATAAACCTACCTAAGGAGGTAAAAGACCTGAATTCAGAAAACTGTAAGACTGATGAAAGAAATCAAAGATGACACAAACAGATGGAGAGATATACCATGTTCTTGGATTGGAAGAATCAATATTGTGAAAATGACTACCATACCATGTGAAAATGACTACTATACTACCAAAAGCAATCTACAGATTCAATGCAATCCCTGACAAATTACCAATGGCATTTTTTACAGAACTAGAACAAAAAATCTTAAAATTTGTATGGAGACATACAAAAGACCCCTAATAACCAAAGCAATCTTGAGGGAAAAAAAGGAGTTGGAGGAATCAGACTCCCTGACTTCAGACTACACTACAAAGCTACAGTAATCAAGACTATATGGTAGTGGCACAAAAACAGAAATATAGATCAATGAAACAGGATAGAAAGCCCAGAGATAAACCCACACATCTATGGTCAGCTAATCTATGACAAAGGAGGCAAGGATATACAATGGAGAAAAGACAGTCTCTTCAGTAAGTGGTGCTGGGAAAACTGGACAGCTACATATAAAAGAATGAAATTAGAATACTTCCTAACACCATACAGAAAAATAAACTCAAAACAGATTAAAGAGGTAAATGTAAGGCCAGACACTATATAACTCTTAGAGGAACACATAGGAAGAACACACTATGACATAAATCACAGCAAGATCCTATTTGACCTACCTCCTACAGAAATGGAAATAAACAAAAATAAACAAATGGGACCTAATGAAACAAAAGCTTTTGCACAGCATAGGAAACCATAAACAAGACTAAAAGACAACCCTCAGGATGGTAGAAAATACTTGCAAATGAATCAATGGACAAAGGATTAATCTCCAAAATATATAAACAGCTCATGCAGCTCAATATTTAAAATAACAAACAACCCAATCAAAAAATGGGCAGAAGATCTAAATAGACATTTCTCCAAAGAAGACATACAGATGGCCAAGAGGCACATGAAAAGCTGCTCAACATCACTAATTATTAGAGAAATGCAAATCAAAACTACAATGGGGTATCATCTCACATCAATTCAAATGGGCATCAGAAAATCTACAAGCAGCAAATGCTGGAGAAGGTGTGGAGAAAAGGGAACCCTCTTGCACTGTTGGTGGGAATGTAAATTGATACAGCTACTATGGAGAACAGTATGGAGGTTCCTTAAAAAACTAAAAATAGAACTACCATATGACCCAGCAATCCCACTACTGGGCATATATCCACAGAAAACCATAATTCAAAAAGACACATGCACCCCAATGTTCATTGCAGCACTATTTACAATAGGCAGGTCATGGAAGCAACCTAAATGCCCATCGACAGATGAATGGATAAAGAAGATGTGGTACATATATACAATGGAATATTACTCAGCCATAAAAAGGAACAAAATTGGGTCATTTGTAGAGACGTGGATGGATCTAGAGACTGTCATACAGAGTGAAGTAAGTCAGAAAGAGAAAAACAAATATTGTATATTAACGCATATATGTGGAATCTAGAAAAATGGTACAGATGAACCGGTTTGCAAGGCAGAAATAGAGACACAGGTATAGAGAAAAAACATATGAATACCAAGGGGGGAAAGCCGGGGGTGGTGGTGGTGGTGGTGGTGGGATGAACTGGGAGATTGGTTGACATATATACAGTAATATGTATAAAATAGATAAGTAATAAAGAGATAAATAAATAAAAATGGGGAGTGACTATTAATCCATATAAGGTTTCTTTCTGGAGTGATGAAAACGTTCTGGAATTAGATAGTGGTGATAGTTGCACAACTTTGTAAATACACTTAAAGCTACTTAAGGCTTTAAAAGGTGAATGTTATGGTATATAAATTGTATCTCAATAAATGTTTTTAAATAAAAACAATTCCCAAAGCTTTGGAAACTCAGAAACATAATTCTAAATAATCCATGAGTCAAAAAGTAAATCATAAAGAAATTAGAAAAAAATTTGAGCCAGATGACAAAAATACAACACATGAAAATTTGTGGCATGAAATAAAGTGATACTTAGAAGGACATTTTTGATTTTAAATACTTATATGCAACACATATAATTGACACAGGACTAGTATCCTGAATGTCTGTATTTACAGAAAACACACAAGACAGATGAAAACATGTAGAAACTGAACCACAGTGATGCAATTAGAAATTCAGACTAAAGAAAATTTATACAGTAAACCAGTTGGATTCTTCTACCAATAAACTGCAAGGGGAAAAAAAAAATCAGAGAGAGGGAGGATGAAAGGGGGACTTACAGACCAAAAGCAACTTAGACACCAGTCAATTGCTAGTATGGACTTTATTTGGATCCTGTTACAAAACATAATGTAAAAAATAAGAATTGGAAATCTGAACACTAGATGTATATCAATGAGCAATGAGAAAAGGATAATCTTTTCAATAACCAGTGCTAAGTTAGATAGGCATATGGGGGAAAAAATGAAAATGGATTTCTATCTAATATTATACACAAAAATCATTTTCAGGTAGATTGTAGATCTAAAGGTGAAAGCCAAAACTATAAAGCTTTTGGAAGATAACATACAACAAAATCTTCATGATCTTGAAGTAGGGAATGAGTGTGTAAATAGGAAACAAAAGCTGCTAGCCAGCGGAAAGTCTTAATTGGACTACAAGACTACAATCTTAAATGAAGTGTGAAACAATAAGCCACAGAATGGGATACATGCAACACAGAACAAAGAACTAGTATGCTAAACATACAAAGAACTGAAATCATTAAGAAAAAGCAGTAGAAAAATGAGCAAAAGACTGGAACAGGCACATTGTAAGTTACTCAACCTCATTTAAACTTAAGAACAAGCAAACCAACAACACACTGAGATATTATACACCAACTACTTTGTGAAAATTCCACTGACAACATCAAATGTAGTTGAAAATTTGGAATACTACCATGAAAATTCCTATGCTTTAGTACATCATTCCAAACTGTTTTTCTAGCAATGGCAAATTCTTTTCCTATGGCAATATAAGTTGGTACAATCACTTTAGAAAACAGTTTGCCATTATTCTACTGAAGCGGAAAATATGCATATCCTAAAACCCACCAATTCCACTTCGATACATACAATAGCATGAATATAAAGTAAAAGCAACAGACAAAAAATACATACAGCCCCATTTTATTTATATAAAGTTGAAAAGGGGCTTCCCTGGTGGCGCAGTGGTTGAGAGTCCGCCTGCCGATGCAGGGGACACAGGTTCATGCCCCGGTCTGGGAGGATCCCACATGCCACGGAGCAGCTGGGCCTGTGGGCCATGGCTGCTGAGCCTGCGCGTCCGGAGCCTGTGCTCCACAAAGGGAAAGGCCACAACAGTGAGAAGCCCGCATACCGCAAAAAAAAAAAAAAAAAAAAAAAGTTGAAAAAAGGGAAAAACTAAACTGTATCATTTAAAAATGCATAAATAGGTGAGAAAACTAAAGTAAGTCAAAAGGATTACTATAAAAATAAATTTTGTGATTACTTTCAGGGGGAAGGAGTAGGTTATGATTGGGAAGAGGTACATTAGAAGGCTGCTGAGTGTCTCGAAATGATCTTTCTTCAATTGAATTGTGGTTAAGCAAAGGTTGACTTTACAAATGCTTGTTAAGCTGTACATATTTTATGTATTTATATTTATCTCCACAATCACACACACTGCACACACCAAACTACACACACACACACACACACACACCATAATGGATCTTTTCATCAAAGTTTTAGCTGCTATAAATTCTTCTCCCCACATTTCCACACTCTGCAAATTTTCATTCATAAGCAGCTATTACTTTTCATAATGGGAGTAAGTACCTTCTCCCAATAGCAAAATGAACACTGCTGAAAAATTATGGCAGCTAATGTTTATTGATTACCTTTTTATGCAACACAGTATACTACACTCTTCATATACATTAACACATTTAAGATAAAAAACAACTCTAAAAGGTAGCTATGATCAGCCTCTTTATGGAGGTAATTGCCAGTGTTCACATAATTATAAATGTCAGAGTTAGTCAATCTGAACTGAACTTTTCCCACCATTCTACACAAAGTCCAATAGTTGATAGTTTACTAACCCTTCATTCACCTTCCCCTTACAATATTGTGGCATTTTCCTCATCTGATATTTAACTACTTCATTCATTTATTCAACATTCATTCATTTATTCAACACATTTATTTAGTATCTACTATATTCCAGGTACTGCTCTATATACAGGATATACAGGGGTGAAAAGCAATGACAAAGTCCAAGCTTATATTTTAGTGGGGGAGGCAGACAATAAACAAAAATTTCAGATAGTGATCAGTTCTGTGAAGAAAATAGAATAATGTGATAGTGATTAGGGGGTAGCAGAAACATTTGGGCTGAGATTTGAGTGCTAAATCAGCTATGCAAACTACTGGAAGGGGTTCCAGGCTGGGGACGCTATAAATATCAAAGTCCTGAAAGGGAAATGAGCCTTGGCATATTCAGTGAAGAGAAAGAAGGCTGCTCTGCCTGCAGTACAGTGAGCAAAGAACACAGAGAGTGAACCATGCAAGGTCAGGTCAGCCAGAGCAAGGAACTTAGATTTCATCTTGATGCTGTGGGAAGACATTGGAAGCTTTTAAGGGAGTGTCACAGAACAATTTACCTCTAAAAGAAAAAAAAATAACTTAGGACCTATGTAAAGCAAAGACTGTTGGGGTACGGGGTGAGGGAGTACAGGTGGGAAATGACAAGAGTGGAAGTGGGAAGATATTCGTTTTTATTAAGAAACCCAGGGAGGAGATGAAGGAGCTTGAACTAGAGGGGTAGCAATAAAAATGGAGAGAAGTGTTCAGCTTCCAGACATATTTTGAGGGTAGAGCAAATAAACTGAATGTCTATTTCTTTGTTAAGTATTTATTGCATGCTATAATGTACAGGCACTGTTCTAGGTGCTGGGGATGCAGAACTGAATAAGACAAATAGGGTCCCTGACCTCAAGGAGCTTATATAGTACATATTCCAATGGGAGAAATAGACATTTAATAGATAAATAAAAATACCCCATAATGTCAGATAATAAATGCTATGATGAAAAATAAAGGAGTGTGGCAGAGGTGGGGTAATGTATTAGGTAAGTCAGGAAAAAGACTTTGCATAGGAGGTGACACTTAAGCAAAGACTTAAAAGTGAAGCACAGGCCACACAAATACTTTGGTAAGTACTCCTGGCAGAGGGAAGAGCAAACGAAACGATCACCACAACGATCTTGAGGTGAGAATGTACCTATGTTGTGAGCAGAAGAGCAAAGCCAAGGTGGCTAGAGTGGGATGAGCAAGTAAAAGTGGCAGATGAGGCCAAAGAGCACATATCCCATAAAGCCACGTAGGTCGTAGAGAATATTTTGAATTTTATTTGAAGTGTGACAAAAAGCTATGAGAGTTGAGAGCAGGAAGGGATACTTGATTCACATTTTAGAAGGACCAGTCTGACTGCATTTCTGAACTACTGAAGGACAAGCAATATGAAAAGAGAGATAACGATGGCTTTGATTAGAATGGTACTATTAGAGTTATTACATTTGCTGAATTAAATAGGAGTTGCTGAATTGAATACAAAATATGAAAACCGTGTCAAGGATGATTTCTAGAGTTTTGGCTTAAGAAAACTAGGGAGTGAATATAACGTTTACTGAGATGGGGGAAGCTAGGGAGGAATAGGTTGGAGGACAGGGATCAAAAGTTGTTTTTGTTCATGAGATGACTATTAGTCAAGGGGAAATTTCAGGTAGGCTGTGGCTATAAAAGTCTGGAGCTCAGGGGATAGGTCAGAGACAACTTTGTTTTTGAGTTACTAATGGCTGGCTGACAATTCTCAGGAACAAAATTTCTTTCATATTTGAGAATGTACTGGCTCAATTCTTAGGAGCCACCTATAAGTTCAATCGTATTCCTCCTATGGGTATACTGCAGTAATACCATTTACCAGGATATACTATATATGATAAACTCTATAAAATTTCATGTCCTTGGCTTCCTTTTTTTTTTTTGCCACATCACACGGCATGGGGGATCCTAGTTCCCTGACCAGGGATCAAACCCGTGTCCCCTGCAGTGGAAGTGTGGAGTCCTAACCACTGGACCACCAGGGAATTCCCTTTCTTGGCTTCAGACTAAGATAATTGATTAAGTTTTATAAATTACCAAGAAAAGAGAATACTGGGTCCCAATCTAACATTCAAAAATTAATATAAATTTCATTGAAAGAACAAGGTCTTACTAAAACTAATAGGTAAAAAAAAGCCAGGAATCAGATCTATGTCCATTATAGCTTCCTTACATCCCCTGCGCCTTCTTTCATGCCTTATCACCTAGAAGCTTAGTCACCAATAAGTTCACAGAGTTAGCTATTCATTTTCAAAATAGAATTTATTTCTGTAATAAAGAATTAAAATATAGCTGTGAAAGTAGAAAATAATATAGAAAAATATTTAAAATGTGCAACAGTAATTTTGAGTAAAGGTAGTTAAGCACTAGAGGTTATGCTCAACTTCTACTTGAAAGACCAATCATATATATTATTACCTACACCAGAAAAAACATACCTACTTGCAATTTTAATTAATAATTATAATTCAAAAACAGGTTTACACACCTGGTCAGGCCCTTTTAAAAATATAAGTATAAATCTTGGGGATATATTTTTTGAAGCTGGCTTCACTTCACAGACAGATAAATCTACTGTCCCAAAATCACAAGGTTGTTTTTACTAATTCATCCATGTAATCAAGCCAAAGTGGAGGAAATATGTACTTTTTGGATGAAACCTAATGTTTTGGTAAAAATGGAACAAGAGTATCATTTTTCATTATGTTGGTATAAAAGCTGGTAAGCTCATGTATCCCCAGAGCTTGGTTTCCACCAGGTGGGTCTCAAATTCAGACACTAAATGCAGATGAAGAAATATCTAGTGAATTCTATCTATCCCTTCCCCAAAGTTTTACTTACAATTAAGATATAGGTATTATTTGTATGAAGAACATACAAAAAGAATTGGAAACTGTTTGGCTAGAGGGAAGACAACTCTTCAGGGACTACTGTTTGCAGTTTGCAGAACAGGATAATCTTCTCTAGGAAGAATAATGTCCACATAGCAGCACTATATTCACCAGGAATCCCAGAGCCAGTGGATCTATCATGTAGCAGGAAGCCAAACCTTCTGGCTGCTCACAACATCACTCAGCTTCCCTTTAATCTTCAGGAAGTGTCTCTTGAATTCCAATCCATCACCCTATATTAGGAATAATATCCAAAACTAATGTCAAAAAAACAAGAAAAAGAGACTATGCCATAAAATCAAACTTTCTTTAGGGGTAAGTAGAGACAAACATCCATGGATATGTTCAGATACAGTTATCTTCCAGTCCTCTTATGAATACAAAATATCTTGGTAGAAGAAATGGCTACCTAAATAATTCTGACTTGACTTCGGGCCCATCACTGCTCCCACCACCCTGGGCCCAGAGAGCAGAAACAATGGCATCCTGTCCATTTCAAGGGTTGGTATCTCTGTACCTATGTCATTGTTTTTCATAGGTGTTTATAAACTAAAAATAAGCTACATAACTATGCTTTAAGTCCTGCCACAACAGAGCCAGTGATTCAGTTATGAGAAGGGTTTCTCTACACTAGGATCTTAATTTAATTCCATACCAAGCATCTGGACAATAGCACTGCAGCAAATCTCCAACGTAAAGAGTGTGACCAACTCCTCCAACCTCATTTAGAGCCACATACAATCTTTCGGTAAACAGAGAATATGCTCTTTTGGTCTTATATGTCAAGGGCTTTAAAACTGTAACCTCAGAACCAATAATTTCTAAAGAAAGAATCAGAAATGTGAACAAAACTCCATGTATATGAGTATTAATCATAGAGTAGCTTGTAACAAACAGATAAAGGTTCATTAATTATAATGTACAAACATTTGGACAAATCATAATTTTTATGAAAAAATATTAAATACAAATTCAATAAGAAAAAGCTTAGAATGCTACAAAATATTAAGGGTAATTATTTTAAGGACAAAAATAATTTAGGACTATTTTTATTTTTTTATTTGTTATTTATTTACACATTCTACAAAAAACAAAAACTTTTATAATAAGGAAAAAGTCATTTGAAAAAACTGTTTTAGAATAGCTAATGACAAGAACAAATGTTCATAATATTAAATTTAAAAAGCCAGTTACCATATATTTATAAATATAATGCCATTAAAAAAAAATCTACACATAAGAGTAATTCCATAGAGGATATATTATAAGTAATAGTAAGGTTACTGTAATACAATATCAAAAATAAATCTGTATTCTCTTTGGATGACAAAATTAAAGTTGATTCTTATCTTCTTTATACTTTTTTGTGTTTTTAAAATTTCTAAAATGAACATGTAATACTTATTTAAAAATAGCAAAACAACGTTTTTTCTTTTAAAAAGTGTTCTATTCTACATACCTTAGAAAGCCGGAAGTCGACCAAGATCTTCTCATCCATTTCTACCAAATTCACTTTGAAAATGAGTTTATTGTTTCTTCTATCAGTTGTTGATACAGTAACCTAAGACAATGAAAATAAGGTCAAACCAGATGTGTGGGCAGAAAATACTCTAAATAAAAACTATAATCTTAGTTCAGTGATACTACTGGGATAAAAATTTGAGAGACGCTTTTATAACAGGAGCTGTGCCAGCTGAAAATCCCACTCCTTCTAGGACTTTCCTCTCCCAATGGGTATGTGTGTGTCCAACCAGACCGACCGGTAAACAGGACGCAGCTCCGTTATCGGGGATTGAGTCTATGTGAACTCTTAGCAACAAAATAAATTTAGTATTTTACCAAGATACAACCAAAAGAGGAAACAATTGAAGAGAATAAAAACGAGGGACTTCCCTGGTGGTCCAATGGTTAAAACTCCATGCTTCTAATGCAGGGGGTGTGGGTTTGTTCCCTGGTCGGGGAACTAAGATCCCATGTGCCATGCAGCATGGCCAAAAAATGAAAAAAAAAAAGAGAGAGAGAGAGAGAATAAAAGCAGACTGAGAGGAAAAACAAGATTATTAAAACATAAAGAAAAAGAGAGGCCAGATTTGTGGGTAAAAAGCTATAGTGGCAATCAGAAGATGGTGAAGGTCTTAAGAGGCCTTTCAACTTCCACTTTCAGTGTTTTAGAAGCTCAGGCTAGAAGAGTGACATGGAAAGAAAGGCCAGGCCAACAGCCAGCACCAAGACCCCAAATGTGGATGAGGCTGGCCTGGACCAAAGAAAAGCCGTCAACTCCAGCTGGATGAATGAGCCCAAGCAAGATCAGCAGGTTTGCCTAGTTGAGCCCAGCGCAAATTACAACAACATTTTTAATAATTCTCACCTCAAGAAATGACTATTAAAGAAACACAGGTGTACCACAACGGTGCAACACTGGAACAACATTATGTTCTGGGAAAACACAAGACACTCAGCACATCTGAAGTAGGTTATTAAACTTCAAAGACAAAGAAAATTTTCCAAAGATTCAGGCAGAAAGAATTAATTGAGGAGTAATGTTGGTAAAAATGGGAGATTAGGAAAATTCAAAAGCCCATTAACTCCACAAAAGCAATGAAAAATCTGGCAAAAACTGTCAGAATCAACTTTTTCAGAACACTGAAAACTAACGAAAAGCTTGCAGCAACACAGGGGCACTCATACAAAACAGACGAGCTTTCTCACGTTGTAACCACCTTATTCCCAACTCCCACTCCTCAGCTCAGTAGTAGCCTTGAAAATAACCATCCACATTCCAGGTCCAGGTACAAATGCAAGAATAAACCTATTCATAAACTGTCTTAAGCTGTTCTACCTTCCTGGAAGACCTGCTCAACACACTTGTCTTTATTTTGCCTGCCTAACTACACAGGACTTGTGTTAAAGTTGCCACCTGGGGAGCATCTGTCAAAAGTACCTACAGGCAAATGCTTTAACCCTTGCTTACTGGGGTAATGCAGAACAGTTGGGACAAACAGATTACCTAAAAAGCCTGAAAGGAAAGGTTTAGGAGTGAGATGTTTTTGAGGGATAAGAGTTCTGAAAATCTCTCACATATTCCTGGGACTATAAAGCCTATACTTATGCCCAGGGCACTGTACATGCTCAAGAAAGGTCTGAGAAGGCTCTAAGCTCCGCCTCTGGCTGACCATGAGGCACCACACAAGCAGGAAGTGAAGGCTAACGCAGAGCTGTAAACTGCCTGGCTGGGTATTGACGGCATGCCCCAATACGCACATAGAACCCCTCTGCAAAAACTAGCTTTTGGTTCCAGGAATTTAATGTTTAATCATTACCTGACCATTGAGCTAACAGAACAAAGATTTCAGAGATCACACACAACAAAGAAAACAGTCACTATAATATTGGATCAGAAATGTCACTAAACAATCAAAAACTACATCAATTGTCAATGATAACAAACCCTGGGAAGAGGGGAAAATCTATTTCCAGGGTTGTCACATTATAATATTCAAAATGTCCAGTTTTCAATAAAAAAGGATAAAGCATACAGAAAAATGAGAAAATATGGCCCCCACACAGGAAAAAAGAAGTCAGTAGAGAATGTTCCTAAAGAACAGAAAGAAGAATGAAGAAAAGTGAACAGAGTCTAAGAGACCTGTGGGACATCATCAAGTGTATCAGAATATGCACAATGTGAGTCCCAGAGAGAGAGGAGAGAATGGGGCAGAATGAAGATTTGAAAAAATAATGGCCAAAAACTTCCCAAATTTGATGAAAAACAATCCCATCCAGGAAGCTGAATGAACTTCAACTAGGATAAAATGAAAGAGATCCACACCAAGATACATCATATTCAAACTGTTGAAAGACAGTGACGAGAGAATCTTGAAAGCAGCAAGAGAAAGTGACACATCATGCGCAGAGACCCTCAATAATATTAACAGCTGATTTCTCATCAGAAACCACGGAAGCCAGAAGGCAGTGGAATGACACAAAGAGCTAAAAGGAAAAAACTGTCAAGAAGTCCATATCTGGCAAAACTATCCATCATAAATGAAGAAATGAAGACATTCATAATTAAAATTTGATAGAGTTTGAAACTACCAGACCTGCCCAAAAAAGAAAGAGTAGGTAGGGGCTTCCCTGGTGGCTCAGTGGTTGAGAGTCCACCTGCCGATGCAGGGGACATGGGTTCGTGCCCCAGTCTGGGAAGATCCCACATGCTGTGGAGCGGCTAGGCCTGTGAGCCATGGCTGCTAAGGCTATGCGTCAGGAGCCGGGGCTCCGCAACGGGAGAGGCCACAACAGTGAGAGGCCCGCGTACCGCAAAAAAAAAAAAAAAAAAAAAGAAAGAGTAACGGAAGTCCTTCAGGCTGAAATGAAAGAATGCTAGATAGCAACTCAAATCCACATGGAGAAATAAAAAATATTGGTAAAGGTAATTTACATAGATAAATACAAATGACAATAATAATCAATTTTGTTGTTTGTAACATCTATTTTTTCCCTACCTGATTTAAAAAGACAGACACATAAAGCAATAATTATAAATCCATGTTGTTGGGTACACAATGCAAACTATAATCAAAACAGAACTAAAGTGGTATACTAACATCAAACAAAAGACTAACAAAAATTTTTGCAAGAGACAAATAAGGACATTATATAATGTTAAGATGATCAAGAAGATATAGCAATTATAATCATATATTTATCTAGAATCCAAACTCCAAAATTTATGAGGCAAAAACTAAGAGTTAAAGTAAGAAATAGAATTCAGCAATAACAGCTGGAGAGTACAACATTCCACCCTCAATAATGGATACAAAAATTAGACAAAGATAAACAAAGAAATAGGGCTTTCCTGGTGGTGCGGTGGTTAAGAATCTGCCTGCCAATGCAGGGGACATGGGTTCAAGCCCTGGTCTGGGAAGATCCCACATGCCACGGAGCAACTAAGCCCATGCGCCACAACTACTGAACCTGCGCTCTAGAGCCTGTGAGCCACAACTACTGAACCCGCATGCCACAACTACTGAAGCCCACATGCCTAGAGCCCGTGCTCCACAAAAGAGAAGCCACCACAATGAGAATCCTGTGCACCTCAACAAAGAGTAGCCCCCACTCGCCACAGCTGGGGAAAGCCTGCGCACAGCAACGAAGACCCAACACAGCCAAAAATAAATTAATTTAAAAAATAAATTAAAAAAAAAAGAAAAACAAAGAAATAAAAGACATGAACAACACTATAATGCAACTAGACCTAACAAATATGCCTAGAACACCTCACCCAACAACAGAATCTACATTCTTCTCAATCACACCTGGAACATTCTCCAGTATAGACCATATGTTAGGCAACAAAACAAGTCTCAATAAATTTTAGATAATTAAAATAATACTAAATATCTTCTCTGACCACAATGGAATGCAATCAGAAACCAACAACAGAAAGGATTTTGAAAAATTCACAAATATGTGGAAATGAAACAGCATACCTAAATAATCAAAAAGGAAATCACAAGGGAAATTAGAAAATACTTTGATATGAAAAAAACTGAAAACTCAAAATATGAAAACTTATGGGAAGCAGCAAAAGCAGTGCCCAGACATACATTTATACCTATAAGAACTTACACTAAAAAAGAATGATATCCAATCAACAACTTAGCCTTCCACCTTAAAAACTAGGAAAAAAAAAAAGAGCAAGGTAAATCCAAAAGAAGGAAATGATAAACAGTAAGGAGAAGAGAGAGATAAATTGGCAAACCTTTAGCAGATTAACCAAAAAAAAAAGAAAAAAAAAGATTCAAATTACTAAAATCAGGAATAAAAGGATGTTACTACAAACTTTACAGAATCTAAAAGGACTATAATACTACAAAAAATGGTATGC
Source organism: Tursiops truncatus (assembly GCF_011762595.2). Lineage (NCBI taxonomy): Eukaryota > Metazoa > Chordata > Mammalia > Artiodactyla > Delphinidae > Tursiops > Tursiops truncatus. The sequence goes on from NC_047041.1 coordinate 8,499,784, forward strand.
CAACAAATTGGATAACCAAGATGAAATGGACAAACTCCTAGAAACACACAAACTCCCACAAATGACTCAAGAGGAAATAGATCTATAACAAGTGAAGACATTGAGTCAGCAATCAAAAAATTTCCAACAAAGGAAAGCCCAGGACCAGATAGCTTCACTGGGAATTCTACCAAACTTTTGAAGAATTAATATCAATCCTTCTTAAACTCTTCAAAAAATAGAAGAGAAGGGAATACTTCCTAACTTGTGCTACGAGGTCAGTATTACCCTGATACCAAAGCCAGACATCACAAGAAAACTACAGATCAAATCCTTTATGAACACAAAAAAAATTTTCAACAAATACTAGCAAACTGAATCTATCGAACACACTAAAAGAATTATGCACCACGATCAAGTGGGATTTATCTCAGGAATGCAAGATGGCTCAAAATACAAAAATCAGGGCTTCCCTGGTGGCACAGTGGTTGAGAGTCCGCCTGCCGATGCAGGGGACACGGGTTCGTGCCCCAGTCCAGGAAGATCCCACATGCTGCGGAGCGGCTGGGCCCGTGAGCCATGGTCCCTGAGCCTGTGCGTCCAGGACCTGTGCTCCACAGTGGGAGAGCCCACAACAGTGAGAGGCCCGCGTACCAAAAAGAAAAAACAAAAAAACCCAAAAAATCAATTAATGTAATATACCTTATTAACAAAGGAGAAAAGTTTAGCCAAAAAGTAGATACATCCCAGATGTCCATCAATGGATAAATGGATAAACAAAATGTAGTCTATCCACACGATGGACTATCATTCACCCATTGAAAGGAATAAAGTATTAATAAATGGTACAACATGAATTAACCTTGAAAATATTATGTTAAGTAAAAGAAGACAAAGGGTCACATACTATACAATTCCATTTATATGAAATGTCCAGAATAGGCAGTTCACAGAAAGTATATTAGTGGTTGCCAGGGAGGAAGGTATGAGGAATGACTGCCAATTGGTATGGAGTTCATCTGGGGGGCAGTGGAAGGTTCTAGATTTAAATGGTGATAGTTGCATAATCTTGTGAATATACTTAAAACTACTAAATTGTACCCTTTAAAATGGTTAAAGTGATAATTTTTATAGCATATGAGTTTTATCTCAATAAATCTACCTAAAAAAAAAAGAGTGTATTATCTATACAAATGAGAGGAAAATCAGGCTGGCCTCAGATTTCTGCACAATCATATTTTTCCCTAACTTTTAATTTTGAAAGTTTACAAATCTACAGAAAAACTGGAAGAATAGTGCAATAAATAACCACAAACCCTTTATTGGTCTTATCAACCTAGATAGCATGTTTACTTTTCTTTTTTTATGTGATTGTCTTTTTTTTTTAGCTTTTAAACTAAGTTATCAACGGCACACACTTCACTATGTGCCTCCTGCAAAGACATTCTCCTACAAACCACAATATTATCATCACACCAAAAATCTGACACTGATTCAAAAACATTATCTAATATAAAACCCATATTCAAATTTCCCCAACTGTTCCAATAACATCCTTTATAGCTTTTTTTCTTTAAATCCACAATCTAGTGAAATATCATGCATTGCATTATTTATCAGGCCTCTTTGGTCTCCTTTAACACAAAATATTCCTCTTTTTGTTTTTCATGATATTAAGATTTGTGAAAAGCCTAAAGACAGGTTAGAATGTCAATGTTATAAAAATGCTACAATAACATAAACAACAAAAATTGGTAGATGGGAGCAGGGAGATGGAGGAAATATGGGATTGTTCATGGATCCATCTTTCATAGAAGGGAGTTGATTGTTAACTGTTACAATTTAAGTATAGTACATAGTTTTAAAGAAAATGACTTGAGTCTCTTAGTGTCTTTAATAACCTTAAAGAAGTCTTTTAAGAAATATTATTTCTTAAGATAAAGAACATTTTACTTAAATTTCTTCAGTTTTAACTGTTTCTTTTTCAAATTAAACTAATTATATTTTTAAAATATACTGACAATGATAGTTTTTTATTCAAATATTTAAATTTTTCTTCAGGAAAAAAATATAACGAAAATCAATGAAACATACCTGATTCATACAACTTTTCTTCCACTGATAGCCCAATTTCTCACAAGTCTCTTTCAGGCATTGGTAAGATTTGTCAGCATCCAATTTGGTAAAAAATCGTGTCATTCTTTTGACCAGGCGCTGCCAGGGGTTCTACATGTCAAACAGAGGAAAGCTGAATAAATCATCAGATTTATCACAAAAGCAGTCATATCATAGCTATTTGGTCTGAAAATTTTTTTCTCTGACTTAAGATTCTTATACATCAGAGTCTTCCCTAGGAATTCCCTGCTGGTCCAGTGGTTAGGACCCTGCGCTTCCACTGCAGGGGGCATGGGTTTTATCCCTGGTCAGGGAACTAAGATCCCATGTGCCATGATGTGGCCAAAAAAACAAACAAAAAACAAAAAAATCTGTATCAAGTTTTAATATTATATTTCTTAGATTTATATATTAAAAGAAAAAAAAAGACTTTAAGACAATAAAAAATAAAGGGCTGCCATTATTTATTTGAAAAACTTTACCTGTGAGGATCCTGGGGTGCCGAGCAACTGACTGTTCAGAAGCATATGATCAGGACATGTGGGCTGGGAAAAACTGATCCCTTGTACCAGTTTATCAATGTATGAAGGGCTGGTGTCCCATAAGGAAAGACCTGTCCGTGGTTCTGGCTGAGAAGTGGAGTACTTCACATTTTCTTCACTGCAGCATTAAGATATGGAGAAAAGTATATCTTTAAATAAAATTCATCAGGCCTTTCTTATATCACATTACCATTCTCACACTGAAAAACATATTCATCATAAGAAAACAATATATACTTGTATTATTTTTCATGGGGACTATTATATCCAACAACTACTTGATTTTTTATTAATCAGTCTTACCTAGAAGCACTGTTTACTGGAGAGAAGTCCAAATTCGACTGAATATGCTTAGAGAATCCGCCAGGAGACTCTGATACACCACCTGAAGTGACTCGGGGCCTCTTTGCCCCTAAAAAAGAAAACATAAATACAAACGCTTTCAAGTTTTCTATGCAGATATTTTTTAATTAACCCAGCTGACAACTTGAAGAAGTAAAACCATATCTAAATTCATTTATTTAACACAAAATACTTATACGACAAATAGTGGCTCTTCCTACATGATTTTATGAGAAACGTGGTCGTTAGGAACTTAGTAGGACTCACTTGCCAAATTGTATAAACTACACATTTCATAAATCCTGACCTCTAAGTATGTTCCAAGTGCAGGCCATAATTTTAATGGTACCATTTATAGTAACAGAATAATGTTCGATGAAGACTGAGAGACCCAGCTAAGGCATCAAAAATTTTTAAAATAAAAAATAATTTGTGATGATGACAATGAACATTATGAATCTGCTCTACCCAATCTTCTTTGCTCCTCTAGAAAAGCTTTACCTAAAATAATCATTATATAGAATATGATGCTACTATAAATTCATGGCTACTACCCTCAGCTGGATCCTCAACCTGGACAGTTAGTCCTACGTTTCTCTAGTCAGTTTCCTCTCCTTTTCCACAATGATTCTTTCAAAACTTCTATACTCCTGTCAGATTAACCAAGACCACCCTCCAGGACCTCATTACTTAGCATATGATACCATCTCCCATTTCACAAAGAAAATAAAGTCACTGGAAACTCCCTCAACTTGCCACTACCAAATCTGCTAACTTACTTGCATTCCTACCCATCCTCTCCCCTTCCATCCTCCCATCAAATGTCCATCCCTCTACTTGTAGTTGAGCCCATACCCTCCTTTCTCCTCAGGGACCTTGATGCTCTTTTATTCCCTCTCTCTTAGACTTTGAGCCTCTTCCTCTCAACTGGATCTACCCCCAAACCATTTAAACACGCTTAAGTTTAACCAACCTTTTTATTTATTAATCCATTCATTCAAATATTTTATTAAGCCTACTATGTTATCAGGCAGTAAGATGGGAGAAATGGCATGTTGTTATGCTGATAAGAAAGATCCAGTAAAGAGGGAAGAGTTAATAATGAAGCAGACTGAATAAGCAAAAGAGAACTGCATCTAGTGCTCAAGAGAAAGGGCTGGTTTATATCTGGAGCAATTTAGCCAGAGCAAAGGGAGAAAGCAGAGTATACGAGCACAGAGGCAGTTAATCAGGTGGGTAGAGATGGTGGTAGGAGTTTGTGGGAATTCCTTTGTTATTGCTTCTGTTTCCCAGCGAAATAGGAAGCATTGTCACCAACTGAGAGTGAGGATGGAGAAGTTGAAGAGAAAATGAAAGGTATAAAAATGTGATTTAGGAGAGTAGCGTTGTGAAAGAAGTGGGGAAATGCATTATGATTGCCTGGAAGGATTAAGGGCCCACTTGAGATCAGTGATCTTGAATTTAAAGCAGACAGTGCTGCATATTTTTCTCCAGCTGCAATCAGCTGTGGAGGTATAAGTTAGAGTAGGTACAAAACAGGATTAAACTTAGGTTAAGTAGACTTGCTCAGTAAGTATGAGTAGACTTTCTCAGTAAGTATGATGAAGAGAGAATGGGCAATGGACTTCCCTGGTGGCACAGTGGTTAAGAATCCATCTGCCAATGCAGGGGACACGGGTTCAAGCCCTGGTTTGGGAAGATCCCACATGCCGCAAAGCAACTAAGCCCGTGCGCCACAACTATTGAACCTGTGCTCTAGAGCCCGCGAGCCACAACTGCTGAGCCCACGTACCACAACTCCTGAAGCCCATGTGCCTACAGCCCATGCTCCGCAACAAGAGAAGCCACCGCAATGAGAAGCCTGCACACCTCAATGAAGAGTAGCCTCCACTCGCTGCAACTAGAGAAAGCCCGTGCGCAGCAAACAAAGACCCAACACAGCCAAAAATAAGTCAATAAAATAAATAATTTTTTTTTTAAAGTGAGAATGGGCAAGGAAGTTGAAGATAAATGTAAAGAAGTCATTACAGTGACTAACCTTGGGATTTAAAATAGTGAGGATGGAACTTGGGACCGAGAAGAGGGCAGATAAAAGATAGTGAAAAGGTAGTAGAATTGATGGACTGCAAGTCCAGGTGGGATCAAAGTGTTGCTGGAGTCAGGGTACTAGAGAGGGGAAACCAGAAAAAAATATACTGGTGGTCCAAGCAGGATGCTGGAAGACAAGATCGCTAGAGGAGAGAAAGTCAAGGAAATGTGAGGTGATGACAGTGGAAGGACCATCTAAATGAATGTTTAAATTACCAAGAACCATGACAAAAATTACGTTAAGAGCTGCGTTGGAGAGAGTGACAATGTGGCAGGAATTTTAATTTGAGGTTCAGAAGGTGATTATTACGAGGGAATAGTGGGTGGTGGAGTCTGATAATAGGATTCAAAATGACGGGCAGAGGAATATGAAGAAAGAACAAGGAGGATGCCTGCTCCACTCCCAGATCAAGGGTATGAGGGTGCAGGAAAGAAAACACCTACCACCTGAGAAGAAGCAATGTCCTGAGAAGAAGCAATGTCCTCAGGGGAGAGCTGGATTTCAATTAGAATAAGGTGAAAGGTTAAAGAAATATTCAGGGAAGAGTTAAAAATTCCTCATTCATCTCTAGCTATTGTTCTCTCTCAGCCAAACTTCTTTACTGAGCTGTCTACACTCTGCTTAACTCTCTTTTACACTAGAATCCCTGTACAATAGAGTTTATTCTTTTTTTTTTTTTTTTTTGCAGTATGCGGGCCTCTCACTGTTGTGGCCTCTCCCATTGCGGAGCACAGGCTCTGGACGCGCGTGGCATCTTCCCAGACCGGGGCACGAAATTGTGTCCCCTGCATTGGCAGGCGGACTCTCAACCACTGCGCCACCAGAGAAGCCCTAGAGTTTATTCTTAACTCTCCACCAAAACTGTTCCTGCCAAGATCATGAATAACTGCTGTATCATGGAATCCACAGGACAGATTTACTCCACATTCTTCTGATGTCCCATCTCTCTGGCTACTTTTCTCTGGCCTCTGCCCATCACTTAAACACTGGCATTCCTTAAAATTTCATATACTCAATTTAATTTACTACCACAGTTTAAATCACCATCTATTTACAGAAAGCACCTAAATCGACATCTCCAGCTTAGCCCTGTTTCCTGAGTTACACACATGCATGCACACAAGCACACGCACACACACACACACTCCTATGAGACAGTTTTACTTAACTTCTCAAATTCAAATAAAATGTCCAAAATCGAATAAAATTTCCCTGCAAATCTGTTTTTCCTTTTGAGTTACATTCAAGTAAATGGTTTCACCATTTACACAGCTGTTCAAACCAGAAAGGAGACATACTTTGACTCCTCACTCTCCTTCATTTTCCACATATAAACAATCACCAGTATTATCAACTCTAGTTCTTAAATTTCTCTGGAATCAACTTCTTCTTTCCAATCCCACTATCACTAACCTAGTCCAGCCTACCATCTTCTCACATCTAGGATCAAAAACAGTGAAAAAAAGTAGCTAGAAAGATCTTTCAAAACCAAACACATAAGCATGTCATTTCCTTGCTTAAAGTCTCTCAAAAGGTTTTCCCAACAGCCTTCGGTTAAAGCCCAAGATCTTTAACCACGGTTTGGTTGCTATCTACTTTTCCAATCTCATCTCAAACCTCTCTCTCTCTCTCTCCCCTTCTCCATTCACTTACTTTCTCAGCAAACATTTACTGAATGCCTGTGATGGACCACACACTACGCTAAGCACAGGTGATGCAATGATGAACAAGCCAGACATGGTCCATGCCATACTGGCCTTCTCTCCAGTTCCTCAAATGCACTACTTTCTAACCTCCAAGACATCCCAGATGCCGCTTCCATGTTCAGAATCTGCCACTCATCTTGCTACTACTCTTCTGGCTAGCTCCCCTTTAATCTTCAAATCTTAGATTTAACGTGATTTCCTCAGCAAGATAAGTGTTCTTTGTCACTTAAGACTTGGTCAAATTCTTAGCTGTAGTACCCTGACTTTCCACTTTATAATTATTAATGAGCTTAAAATTATTTTTTCTATTTCTGGTTTTTGTACTAGACATTATAATCTTCATGAGGACAGAGACCACAGCTCTTTTGTGTTGTTGACTTATACTGACTTTACAAGTACCTTTTCTTCACAGAAAAAAAAATACTTGTATTTTAAGGATATATTACCTTTCTTGAGTGGTTTGTTGTACCATCTATCTTTTTTGATGTCTGGGATGGTAATCCTTACTGATGGATTCTCAACTAGGATTTTATGCAGCAGAGCTGAAAACAAAACATTAAGACAACATTTATAAAAGACTCAAATAGATTAGAAAAGCCTACAGCTTGTGGTGTAGAACACACATCCTCTATTGCTTTCCTTATGTCCAAATATTATTTCTGGGGAAGAGAAAGAATAAAGCTACTGAATTTTTGCTTTAATTTCATGCATTCTTTGCTACTGTCTATATCTCTGAATATTCTTCCCAGAGCTGACTCTCAGTTGTTTGCAAATAAATAGAACAAGAGCTAGGTGGAAATGTTTCTCTTCACTTGATATTTATACAACGATAGCAAAAAAAAAACCCCTTTTATCCATTTTCAATACCAAACTTCACTGTTCCAATATGTCATATTAAGTCCTCGTTCACACAATTTTACAAGGGAAATTTACTTTCCAATAACTTTTTAAAAAATATTTATTTATTTGGCTGCGCTGGGTCTTAGTTGCGACACATGGGATCTTTGCTGCTGCACACGGGATCTTCACTGCTGCATGCGGGATCTTTAGTTGCGGCATGTGAACTCTTAGTTGCAGCATGCATGTGGGATCTAGTTCCCTGACCAGCGATCAAACCCAGGCCCCCTGCATTGTAAGCACAAAGTCTTAGCCACTGGACCACCAGGGAAGTCCCTCCAATAACTTTTTAAGAGACAGTAATAAAAGCAACCATCATCCTAAGGTACCTTAATTGTATTGATAAAGAATTCATTCATCTCCCAACACCAGTTTTCTAATTTTCTAATGGACTGAAGATTTAAATGAAAAAAATAAAGCCTTAAAAACATAAATGAAAACATAGGTAACTTTTTTCTAATGCTGAGGGTAGAAACATGATGATATAGTCAGAAACCACAAAGGACAGGTACTAGATTCAAATAAATAAAAATATAAAACTTCTGGGGACTTCCCTCGTGGTCCTGTGGGTAAGACTCCATGCTCCAACACAGGGAACCCAGGTTTGATCCCCTGTCAGGGAACGAGATCCACATGCATGCCACAACTAAGAGTTCACATGCTGCAACTAAGAAGCCCACATGCCGCAACTAAGACCCAGTGCAGCCTAAATAAGTAAGTAAATAAATAAATAACTACTTTTAAAAAAAAAGTTAAGTTTAAAAAATATATATAAAACTTCTGCATGTCAAAATAGCATAAACAAAATAAAAATACATGACAAATTGTCAAAAATATTTGTAACGAATGCAAAGATCTAATGACATTAATATGTTTTTCAAAAACCTCATATAAAGTAAAAAGAAAACCTCCTACCAAAAATGAGCAAACTAGACACGTTCACAAAAACAGACTAAAAGCTAATAAATATACAATGAATATACAACTTCATTGGTACTAAATTTAAAATAAAAATAAAAAACAGAGGGGCTTCCCTGGTGGCGCAGTGGTTGAGAGTCCGCCTGCCGATGCAGGGGACACAGGTTCGTGCCCCGGTCTGGGAAGATCCCACATGCCGCGGAGCGGCTGGGCCCGTGAGCCATGGCCGCTGAGCCTGCGCGTCCGGAGCCTGTGCTCCACAACGGGAGAGGCCACAACAGTGAGAGGCCCACGTACCGCAAAAAAAAAAAAACAGAATACAGTTCTTATATGTAGGCCTATTAGATTAGTCAAAAAAAAAAAGTTTAAGGGACTTCCTTGGCAGTCCAGTGGTTAAGACTCCGCACTCTTCCACTGCAGGGGGCACGGGTTCCATCCCTGGTCAGGGAACTAAGATCCTTCATCCCGCACAGCATGGCCAAAAAAAAAAAGTTTAAATGTAAACTAGTTAGACTGTGATGAAATGGTACAAACTTTCCGAAAAACAATTTGGCAAAGTAAATAATAATAATTAAAAACTGTATACATCTTTGACCCTGCAATTCCACTTCTGGGGTTTTACTTTAATTAAATAATTTAAAGGTATGTGCAAAGATTAAGTTATTTGGATGATCATCATATCTCTTTCACAGCAGTGAAAAATTAGAAAAAATCCTGAATCTCTAAAAAGGTGAACTGGATAAGTATAGTAAGCCATGTCCATATAGCAGAATACCATCACAGTCTTTAAAAACAGTGATGTAGACCTACAATTATAGTCATGAAAAAATGTTCACAAAGCATTAACACACAAAAAAATACTGGTTACAAAATAACATGTATAGTGGGATGTCATTTTTTATGAAAACACACATACTTATAAATAATATACATATATAACAAACACATAGTTTTTACTACAAAATATAGAAGCACATATCAAAACATTAAAAGAAGCTATTCCATGGGAGGGAGGGAGATGCAAGAGGGAAGAGATATGGGAACATATGTATATGTATAACTGATTCACTTTGTTATAAAGCAGAAACTAACACACCATTGTAAAGCAATTATACTCCAATAAAGATGTTAAAAAAAAATAATAAAGAAGCTCTTCCTGAGTGCTGGGATTATAGGGTTGGATTTTACAATTTTTTAATTTATTATTCTTCTACTTCATCTGTAAAGATCATGGATTATTTACATAATGATTTAAAAGTTAAAAAGAAAAAAAATGTAAGAAAAAAATTCAAATAGCACTAGGCTTCATTACCCAAGAAATCAGTACTTTACATCAAAATAACCCAGTTACCTAGAGGAGCAGAATCGATTTTTTTCCAAGGGTTGAGGTATGTTTTTTTTTCTTTCCAATCACAATATTCCTGACAACTATCACTAGGCTGGTCCCACGGCAATTCTGAAAAAGAAACAAGTCCCAGTTTTCTGAGTGTTCAAATAATTATACAATTTTAAGGGAAAATAATCAATGACACAAATCCAGTAAAAGTTTCCTCCAAATTAATTTAATATGGTTTCCAAACTAAGAATGCCAACTCTAAGAAATTTTAGAGGCACTTCTAAGATAGATAGTCCACTTCCTGCCTTACTCTCTTCCAAAAGTATTCACATGAATTTTAAAAGAGAGAGCTACTGTGATATTTCATTTAATAGCTATACATACTTCATTTTTAAAAACCTTTGGGATTAAAAGTTCCAAATTAGTTATAAATAAGTTAATACTAAAATACTATCACATAAATATGGATCCCCTTGATTCATTTCATTTATTTTGGTATAAGAAACCTGGCTTTCCTAAGGACAGGAATTTTATCATGATTAAAAAACTCAAAGCTGCTGCATAGCACAGGGAGATCAGCTTTGTGACGACCTAGAGCGGTGGGATAGGGAGGGTGGGAGAAAGGCTCAAGAGGGAGAGGATATGGGGATATATGGATACATATAGCTGATTCACTTTGTTGTACAGCAGAAACATACACAACATTGCAAAGCAATTATAATACTCCAATAAAGATGAAAAAAAATTATGCAGAAAAATAAATAAATAAAAAGCTCTTACCTCCAGCCAACATTGCAGTAAGTACTATTCCACAGGACCAAACATCAACTGGTTCTGCATGAAATTCTTTTCTCTTTAGAAGTTCTGGAGCAACATACGGTAAAGTACCACACATCTTGTTCAATAAACGCTCTCGATTATTATGCCGAAACACTGTTGCCAAACCAAAGTCAGAGATTTTGAGGTTATCTAAACCAAAAGAAAAGAGGATGGCGCTGGATAAAAATGTTTTGTAAATAGATATACTTAAAAAAAAAAAAAAAGATATACTTAAAGGAGTTGAGTTGTATTGGAAAACCACTGGTGTTATGACCAAAAAGAAATTTTAAAAAAGAAGAAATTAAAGACATTATCATATAGTTAAAACTAGAAAAAGGCCTCATGGCTTCTATTAACTTAAGACAAATATTGTCAATACACAAACAGTATGGACCAGATTAAAGAAAGATCCTGGAGTCAAAAGGGCCTTCTAGAAAAGAGCACTCCAGACTTAAACACTGAAAAGAGAGCCATGCCCTCATCGGGTTGTGCAGAGGGCAGGAGGGAGACATCAATAACATACTAGGCACAACTTTTCCAGCAGTGGACAAACCCAGCTGGCTGGACCAAAACTAAAGACCCACAAACCACCAGAACTTCTTGTCAAGGTGGCTAAGTTTAGAAAAGGAGGACGAACTCTGTACAGAAAACAAACCAGAAGAGCAAATTTCCACTCTAACTTCCCGTCTTCAGCACACACAAGCTATCGGCAGAACTTTCACCTTAACTACACTTAGTGAATATCTACCGTAACTGAGTGACACTGTGCTAGCCATGTAGGTAGATAAATTACTGAAGACTAACAATAACAACTGCTGTCGAGGTTATGAAAATATAGAACATTACAAGATCTTACAGAAAGGGAATCTAACCTAGTCTTCAGAGATAGGGGAGACTCCCCTATTCTTAGGTATCAACTGGTAAAACTTTTTTAGAAAGCAATCTGGCAAAAGATGCCAAAATTTGAAATACTCCTGCTCTTTGAACTAGGAATTCCCACTTCTAGGACCATACCCACAAAAATACTTCCACAAACTCACAAACATAAGGATATCCATACCATAACAATACTGTTTGTAAATAACCTAAATGTCCATCAATAAAGAAATGATTAAATCTTATAGTACACATGTACAATGAGATTATGTAGGTAACAAAAAACAAACAAAAAAACACAAGGTATATCTACATGTACTGACATGGAATCAGGTATAAATGGAAAAAACGGCAAGTGCCATAATAAATCTTCATTGTAACATGACCTAATTTTTATATTGGCCTGTGCATTAATTTATAGAATAGTCATCATCACCTTATATTTTTTTAAAGCTAGAAACAACTTAAATGTTCCAAAACAGGGGACTGATTCTTTAAAAATCAATTACATCCACCCAATGTAATATGTAAGCCACTGATGTTTACTTCTATGACTTGGGAGGTGGCTACTGTAATTATCCTTTTAACAGCTATATATGACACAATCTTGACAAATGACTGAGATGAAGAGTTCCAAGTTACCTATAAGCGATAATCACTGAAAATACTAATGGATGACCACAGTATTCCTTAGAGTCTGTAGTTTCACTATGTCTGTGACATAATACTTAGAGAACTGTATATAATAAATTTTAAATTGAGGAGTGTGGTTACTTCTGAGAAAAAGAAAGGGGCACACATTTGGAAGGAATACAGAGGAGGACTTCAACTATATTGATAATGTTGTATTTCTTTTTTAAAAAATATTATTATTGAATAGAAACAAAAGATTATTTATATAATATGCAAGATATGAAAAATCATTATAATCAACATCCACTCACCTAACACCTAATTTAAGTATACTCTATTTTCTTTGAAACCTCCTATAAATCCTTCCCTTTCCTAACTGCAATCCTTCCTTTCTAGAAGATTTTATGTAGCTTGAAACCTATTTAATAAAAAAAGGACTTAATTTGTATATGAGGAATGGGAAGAATTGATTATAATACCATCAAAGCTATTAGTATTCAAAAAGTAACGGACATAGAATGAAAAATAGAAGCAGAGGGAAGTCTCCCAGCTTGTGCTCTCATTTCTTGGGATTCATCAACAGACCATTCTACAGTTCCTTTTCCCAATACACCAAATTTTTTGAATATCTACAATTTTGCTACATACTTTATGGAACAACTTGCAGAAGGCTAAATAACCAAAGAAGGGTCTTAGGTAGCTAGGTTAGTAGATGGGTTAATAAAAAGCTACCTAAAAGATATTAACCAAAATATTAACACTGGTTATAACTGACTGGTGAATTTCTGGTGATTTTTTACTTTCTTTTTTATACTTTTGATCTTATTTCATGATTACTTTTATCTTTATAAAGAGAAAACAGTATTTTTAGTTTGGGAACAAAGTTTTCACATTCCAGATATTACATACTCACATCTCCATTATTTATATAAGCTGGTTTAATTTATCCCCTTGTATGAAGGTCGATTATAGAGTTCAGAAAGAGGTAGAAGGCGGCTGATAAGAACATACACTGGTACTTATGATGGGGCACGATAATGCCAGAAACACTAAACCTCAGGGTTGGACAAGATGTGAAAATTACTTTGGTCCAACCAGCCAAGCAATGTTTAAATTCCCTTTACAATATCCCTGATAATTAATAATCCAGTGTTTGAATTTCCTGTTAAAAACCTACTACAGGGACTTCCCTGGTGGCGCAGTGATCAAGAATCCGCCCGCCAATGCAGAGGACATGGGTTTGATCCCTGGTCCGGGAAGATCCCACATGCTGCAGAGCAACTAAGCCCGTGCGCCACAATTACTAAACCTGAGCTCTAGAGCCCATGAGCCACAACTGCTGAGCCCACGTGCCACAACTACTGAAGCCCACGTGCCACAACTACTGAAGCCCACGTGCCTAGAGCCCATGCTCCGCAACAAGAGAAGCCACCGCAATGAGAAGCCCGTACACCACAACGAAGAGTAGTCCCTGCTCGCCGCAACCAGAGAAAGCCCATGCTCAGCAATGGAGACCCAACGCAGCCAAAAATAAATTAATTAAATTAAAAAAAAAAAAACCTACAACAAAGCAACCTATTAAGTTCTGGGGCAGATTCATTAATGAGGGTCATCTTTGTACTAATCCAAATTGCCTCCACATAGTTTTCACCCACATACTGTGAAGAACTGTATTTAACAATTAGCAAATTTCCCTTGAGTTCCTCAATTATGCCTTATTTTACATAGTTTCTAGCCCTTTCAGCATTCTGGTCACTCACCTATAAAAGTACTTCGGTAGTCTGCATGCCTTTCACAGTACTGTCCCAAACACCTATTATTCCCGCCATGGCCTTCCAGAGAAGTGCTGGACTGCTGCCTTCCTCATTCTCACCTTATCACCTTAATTTTCCAATGATCAAATTACATGGGTGACTAATATGAAGTCTGCTGCCTAGTAAGTCTTTTTAAACCTTCTTTGCTGCCAAAGACATGCCATTAAACTGTACTTATTTCGTTAGTTTTTTTCAATCCAAATACTGAATTGAGTAACGATCCAGTATGTGTTAAATCTGACCCACCTCTCTGGTCTGCTAAATTCATTCATCTAATAAACATTGTTGAAAACCTACTATTTGCCAGGCACTATTCTAACACATTAAACAAAACAGACAAAAATCACTGCCTCATATGCAGTGGATATTTGTCACCTTTTTCGATCCTGATTCTATAAGCTAACACTAACACTGTCCATCCCTCTCAGTTTTTATGACATCCATAAAATATAACTAAAAGCCCTGCATCTTTATCCAAGTCATAAATTAAAAAGAACAAATACGTCAAGGCTAAGGTCCAGGGTATTTCAATTTCATATTTTTTGCCCTGAAATTTCGGTAATGGAAAGCCTTGATCCTGCCTTTGTATGGCTGTACTAAAATGATTAGGTAGCAGCAACAAAATGCTAAACTTACCCCTTTCATCCAATAGGAGATTTTCTGGCTTAATATCCCTGTGAGTTATTCCAATACCATGCAGATAAACCTAAAAGAGAAGCAGAGGAAAGCATACCAGAATAGGGTAACTTACTTCACTAAGACTAATTTTAAGTAAAAGTTAGAGACAACTGTACCTACCACCCCTGCCATGAGTTGATGGAAGAACCTCTGAGCATCTTGTTCAGGCATGCCTATGTCTGGCTCTATAAGAATTAGTTACGAAAGTTAGTTCACCAGGTAAATATAATCAGTCATCAACCACACAGTCTCCTAATTCGAAAGTTAAACATTTGTGATTGTACTTTAGCAAAGAGAATCTAATGCTAACAATGAAAAGATTCTGGAGTCCACTAGTACATATAGTACTTAATAACTCACATTTCCCCATGTGTTAAGTGGCAAAAATAAATTAACATCACAGGAAAAGTACAGAGAAATAACAAACTATCACCCAAATCAAGAATGAAAGCCGTACCTTGAAAGCCCCTACTTATACTAACCATGATTTATTTGGTATCTTTCAAATTCTCCCCTAATTTCTTCTAAATCCTATGCCAATAGGATTGTAATTGCCGAAGTGGAAGCCTACACAAATCTAAGTTGATTTCACTAAATACTTAACAACAAATTTAAACTTCATATAATTTCTCGCACTACTACAAAACCATGAATT
Source organism: Tursiops truncatus (assembly GCF_011762595.2). NCBI lineage: Eukaryota > Metazoa > Chordata > Mammalia > Artiodactyla > Delphinidae > Tursiops > Tursiops truncatus. The sequence goes on from NC_047041.1 coordinate 8,515,183, forward strand.
CCTGTGAAGTTACTTCAGGAAATACAGTTTTATTAAGAAAGGTTCTATTGTCAGTTATATTTTTATCTCCCTCATTAACTTTTGATTTCTTTTATTCTCAACTTTTCTGAGATAGATACTGAAGATTCTAATAATCACTTTTTAACTGCTAATACAATAGCTCTAAATAATAAATTTAGATCCACAGAATATATTTTATGTACTTCTTACTGTTCTTTAATATCAAGACTTTGAATCTACACAGAAAATTTAAGCAGCAAGCACAGATTTTACTTAATATATATAAAGCAATCATAGAAAATTCTCAATTTTACTTATGTAACAACTTGCTATTATTTTGGATTTGTAAATGTATGCAATGATTTCATGAGACTAGAATGTCTACAAAGAAAAAAAACTTTTTCTGCATATGCATACATCACACTTATGATTCTTCACCATGAGACCACAGTTTACCATTCTTAAACTCTACATAATAGCAATCCCACCCCAAATCACTTATACAACTTGGGAAAAAAGTTTCTTTGATGAGTCTACATATGTATCCAGTGTTTACATAAGTTGCAAAAACAAGAAAATTTACTCCAATTCACTATTGCATAAGCAAGTCTGAATGGACAATGAAGAAGCAGCAGTCCCAAGATTAAAAAACAAATTTAAAAACTTATTTAGCATAAGAATTATCTTCAATCTTTTCCATACCTATTCTATCAAAAAGTTCTCCCCCACTACAGTACTCCAGAAATAGATACTGGATATTGCCTTCTCTCCTGTGACCATAGAATTTCACTACATTCTCATGATTTAACATTTTATTGATACAAATCTCTTTCTTAATATTTTCTGGACAGTCTATGGCACGCTTCATGTCCACAATCTTCACTGCAACTGCTTCTTCAGTTCTTCTATTCACAGCAAGTTGAACTCTAAAAAGAAAAAGGAAGAGTTATAATATTCCAGACATTTGAATTATATTTCTTTTAAAACTTCAAAAGGCTAAACATAACTCATCCAAAACTATTTTACCTTTATTAGTTTCTCCACCTGGGAGAAACCATGGGAATGGTTTATGCCATGTTCTCAACAGATACTACTCCTTTCTGAAATGTGAAGTATGATAGCTAGTGTTCCAAAGAAGTCATTATGCTGTACATCCAAGTCATTTAATAAATTCTTAATAAACTAAAATGGGATAATAGCAATTCTAGGCCACATCACATATACACATGCTCTATTCACTTAATTTGTTTTTCTTCCACTTTTACTGAGCTATAGTTGACATAAAGCACTGAAACGATTATCACAAGTTTAGTGAACAACCATCATTTCATATAGATACAAAATTTTAAAAATCGAAAAAATACATATTTTCCCTTGTGATGAGAACTTAGTATTGACTCTTTTAACTTTCATATATAACATACAGCAGTGATAATTATATTTATCATGTTGTACATTACATCCTTAGTACTTATTTATCTTTTAACTGGAAGTTTGTACCTTTGGACCGCCTTCATCCAACTTCCCCTCCCCTACACCCTGCTTCTGGTAACCACAAATCTGATCTCTTTTTCTATGAGTTTGTTTGTTTGTTTTTGAAGCATAATTGACCTACAACACTATGTTAGTTCCTGTTACAACACAGTGACTCGATATTTCTATACATTTCAAAATGACCACGATAAGTCTAGTTAGGGTATGTCGCCTTACAAAGATATTACATAGTTCTTGACTATACTCCCCACACTGTACATTTCATACCGGAGACTCATTTATTTTGCAACTGGAAGTTTGTACCACAGGTATGTCTCTCCTCCCCAGCACCATCCTCCCCTCTGGCAACTACCTGTTTGTTCTCTGTATCTAACTCTGTTTCTCTTTGTCGTTTGTTCATTTGTTTAGTTTTTTAGATTCACCCTATTAAGTGAAATCACGCAGTGTTTGTCTTTCTCTGTCTGACTTATTTAAACTTAGCATAATACCCTTTAGGTCCATCCATGATGTCCCAAACGGCAAGATTTCATTCTTGCTCTATTCATTTAATTGTAATAACATTACCTAGCATTTATTAATCCGATACTATATGTGTCTACAGTAACTGTTCTAAGTACTTGTGGGATATGCCATTTTACAGAGGCACACAAGGACATTAAGAAGCCTGCCTAAGAACACAAAACAATGACCAGCAACGTGACTCCAGAGTCTGTTCATTTGCTCATTGAACCACTATGTTTGAACCCCAGGAAGGAGTATGTGGGAGGAGAAACTGACTTCAGAAGTCTCCTCTAGCTCTTTAGGAAGAGAATGTTTTTGTTTTGTTTTGTTTTTAAAAGGAAGAAAAAAAAATAACCCTTACAAAAGATTGTGTAGCTTCAGTTCCCCAAAGTTTTAGATTTCAAATGCAAAGATCTGTTCTCCAAAATAACCAACTTGTACTCAAAGGAGACAACAGAAAACTAAAGCAAGTCGGGGTAAAAGGACTCAAACTCACTCTCCATAGGCACCTTCTCCCAGGGTTTGCACCAAGTCCCAGTCTTCCACAAAGGGCACTGCCATGACTCCACTAAGTCCCGCGGCTGTAAAAGCAGGAACCCAGAAAAGACGGTGGCTGAGGACACGCTTCAATCATCTGTAAAGCCGCTGGGCTCCGCCTCTTGCCGTGATTCTTCAAGGTGAATCACAGCTCCTGGTTTCCCCTTACACCTCATCCATATTTTACCCAAGTCTTTAAAGCACAAGCAAGTATTCTAAACTCTGGCATTTCGTTGGTAACTCACAAGCCCCGTTCCCACGCAAAGCGAAGGCTGAAACGGCGCCTTCCAGGCGGCCGAGGAAACGTACCAGTGGCGCGGAGTTGTTGGGGGACCAGTGCTTTACGGTGGGGGACTGGGGAAGGGGGTGAGAGGTGAAGCGTCGGGCTAGAGTAAGGGGATGTGGGCTAGCAGAGGAGGAAATAATCGCTACGAGGACCGCAGCCGCTCCTCCCGACCCGCTCACTCCCAGTTCCCACCCACGCCCCGTCCCCAAGGCCAGGAGGAGCTCGGGGCGGAGCCAAAATGCCCCAAGAAGCGGAAGGAAGGGCTGGGTGACACGCGGACGGCTGGGGCCCAAACCTCGGGTGCTCTCGGCCTGCAGAGGAAGTCTTCTCTCCAGTCCCTGTACAACGGGGTCCGCCTGGCACCCCACTCCTCCACCCTCCGAAACCGCCCCTCCGCAGGAGTCTCTCCGATCCTCTAGGCTCGGCGCTGAGAACTTTCTCTCGCTGTGCCCCTCCTAAATCATGTAGCCCCCGAACTCCGGCTCCAGGAACTTTTCCCCCTCTACCGGCCGCCCTTCCTCACCAGGCCGTCCTTTGCCCGCCACCACAGGAATCCAAATGCGGGGCTTTTCCCGCCAAAACTTGCTGGCGTCACATTGTCGCAAACGCACGCTCCCTTGCCGGAAAGCAAGGAGGCGCGCGTTCCTGGGCCGGCTGCTCTGCAGATTGGGCCGGCCAGGGCCTGGCGCCTGTATTCCCGACCGGCTCACGCTGGCCGGGGCCGGGTTACTTTCAAACCAGGAGGAGATCCTGGCTGAAGAGGTTTAAGAACTGCCGAGTGCATCGGTGTGAATGACCCCCGGGCCCAAACGCGAAGTGGGACCCGGCGTGTGACCTCGGCCGGCCGGCTGGCCGCCCGTCCCCGCGCTCCCGGGGAGAGCACCACTGCGGGGCTAGCTACCGCCGCCCCGGACCCCCGAGCATCTCGCCCCGCTGCCTGGCAGGGTAGCGAGGATCACACTCCGTAAGTGCTGTCTCTGTAACTTTAAAGCGCGGCCCAGATAAAACTGGAGCCGAGAAGCCAGGGACAGCTGTTGAGCATTGATCCTGTTTAGAATGAAAGGAACTTTGTGATAGGAGCGAGAAGCATCAAATACTGGCTGCACTGTAATGGGGGGTGGGAAGGCATCGGGATGAAGAAAGCTACTCTTCTGTAGCTGGAGGTAATGTCAGGATAACCAGTTTTAACCATGTCTCGTCCGAACAGGCACCAAAACAATACCTCCACTCAACCTTTTTGAAGGAAGTGCAACTGCGTAGCTTAGTTCTACCTGCTCTCTCTTTAACGTGTAAGAAACGGGCAGGTAGAAGCAAAAACGCTGCATTTTACAATGCAAATTTTAAAAGCAGAATAACCAGTTTAGGTGCGAAAGTAAATTCTGAAAAAGGGACTGGCTAGAGAAAACAATGTGGAAAAACTGAAATAGATACTCCCTCTCAACAGTAAACTAGACTGGGAACTCAAGGCGCAGGCAAGATCATCTATTCTCCAATTCTTAAAACTGGGCCACATACAATAAGCATAACTAGCTCTTGATAGTGATACTGGTAAAATAAGTGTAAAATATGTTACACAAAAATGCATACATTTGTTTAAAAGACAAAAAACAAGACCAGAACACTTCGAAATGCTTATGTGAGAAGTTTTTAACCGTGACATCACTGTTTAGGTTTCGTGTAATAAAGTAAGTTTTCCAGATCGTTTACTCCATTTTCTCTAGTTTCTGCACTGCATGCTGCAAACAAAGAATATGAAGAAAGGAAGAGGAGGACCAGACCGGCACAGTTCCTTTGTGTCTAGATAGAATAAAGGTATCTTAGCCTGAAAAAAATAAGGCATATACATCTCAGGCAGAGTATCAGTTAAAGAATAGATGCTCACAAAAACCTGTTCCCTTCTGAAACCTTACTAAAATAGTAAATTTTAAGAGTAAATATTAAAATAAATTAACTTAATAATGAAATATTAAATTTACTATTTTAAAATAGTAAATGTTTAAAAGGCAATAACCCACAAACACAGAACATGAAAAACAAAATTTTTGCAAAGTGGAAAGTCTTTAGATGAATGGTAATTTAGATGAAAGAAAGATGAATCCTAAAGCCAGCAATGGGAAAGCAGAAAAGCAATTTGGTTTACATCATAGAACTCCCTAAAGGCTCAAGTTGAATTAGTGACAACAGGTACTGAATGAGGTGAAGGTGGGGCTAAAAGAGGGTGAAAGACTATGTATGAAGTGAATAGACCCTTGGGTCCTCTCCCTCCTCTGTGTATACAAGGAACTGCCCCTCCCCGAAGCTGGTACTAGACTTGAGAGGGTAAATACATGGTTATCTGAACTGGATAGCAGCAGGCACAGTTAAGGGTTAGGTACCTAACTGAAACCAAAAGGATTAAGTTTATGCACTGAAGGTTGAACCTGTGAGCCTTCTTTCCTCACTTTACTCCCAGAAATCTGGCAGCCTGGCTTGTATCCTTCAGAGGACATAAAAGCCTTCTCAAGGGAATCTTGCCTATATAGAAGAAAAGATCTAAAGATACCAATATCAGGGATTTCATAATGTAACAATGCAGCCAGATCACAGGAGAATGAAGCCCACATTCAATAAGCCCCACCCCAAACCAAACAGACCTTCCAGTCATCTTTTTAGGGTCCCACTCTTTAATAAGAGCAAACAAGCAAGACTTTGAAAAGGCCTTTAATATGAAAGATGTCCAAACAAAGGAATATTCAAACAAAAAGCTCTTGGATATTAAAAAAAATACATGATAGTAGAAAAAAGTAAACAAAATAGATAGGTTAGGAACAAAAAGTTTAGGAACTCTCCAGAAGGAAGAATAAAGATGGGAAACAGAGGATTAAATATAAGAATATTGGGAGACTAATCTAGGAAGTCCAAAATCCAAGTAACTTATTTTTCACAACAAGAAAGGGAGTCGGGGGAATCCACAAATGACTCAAGAAAATTTCCCAGACAAAAGAACTTGACCTTCCATACTTTTCCCATACTTTCCATACTTTACTTTTCCAAGGTTAAAGTACCCAGCTTCTGAACACATCATTGGGAAAATTTCAAAATAGTACAAAGAGAAGATACTAAGAGGTCTGGGGAGGGAGTGAGAGGGAATGGACACATACAAAAAAAATAAGAATCAGAATATCATTGCATTTCTCAGCATTTAGAAGACAGAAAACAATGGGCCAATGCCTTCAAAAATAATTCTAAGGAAAAGTTAATCCCAACCTGGAACTCTACACCTAGGCAACCTATGAATCGTGTGATGACAGACACTCAAGACCTCAAGAAATTTATCTCCCACACACTTTCTTAGGAAGGTCGTGGTGATAAATCAAGAAAGAAGTCAGGGGATTAACACACAATATAACAGTGAAAGGATACACCAACCCAAGAGGTGTGTAGCAAACCTAGAGAGTAAACCAATCCAAACTGGAATATACCAAAACAGACGACATCTCTAAGAATGAATACCTAATGAGTTGAACATACTAAAAGGAAGCTGGCACAAATGAAGGTGAGTCTGGGGAGAAATCAGTGACGAGTACAAAACACAAGTGAAAAAACTCCCTTCAAAAATGTTATGCAGAAAAAAAAAGTAGTAACATTATATATACCACATGGCCTAGTTGTGAAAAGCCTTAAGGTAAAAACTACTGAGTTAACCTAAACCATAACTATAATAGAGCCTTGAGATGGTAAGAATATGTGTGTCCATGGGAAGAGAAGGATGGTGAAAAAGAACCAAATCCTCAATTTCCACACCAGAAAGTCAACAGATGATACCTAAAAGTGAAAAACCAACACATAGCAAAATAAAGCAAGTCATTTAATGATATGGAGGTAAGTAATATGAGAATCAGCTGAGTTGAAAGTGGGTACCTCGGGGGGGGGGTGTGGAAAACAGCGTTGTTGCTTTTTAGAATTATTTGATTTTCTTTTACTGTAACGATGGAAATTAGAAGTGCACTGTAACGATGGAAATTAGAAGTAAATTTTTAAAAAATATAGCTTCATGTAGCCTAGAAAGTAACAAAATTAAAATCATAAGAGTAACAAGTACAGTGATAAAGGGTTATCCCATTCCTACAGAGGTAAATCACTAATGATCTCTAACTGGTATTACTCATATTGGTTAAAAAAACAAACAAAAAACCCACGTCTGAATAACCTCTTCCACTAGGGAGGAATTCTGTATATAAATCAAGTCATGTATTTACATATAGTAAATCAAATCTTACATCAGATCTAAATCTCACCCACAGTTGAAGCACGTGGTACATAAAACTGGTTTGGAAGGCTGCTTCCTGGGTACACAGGTAGACCCGAGCATACCTTTAGGAGCACCATTTTGACTTATCTGAAAGTCACGTCATTGCTCCTGTTTCTTAAACAGGTAACAGTAAAGAGTTACCTTGTATTTTTTTTTTTTAATAACTAAGGGTTTATACACATCACTGACATATGTCTTAAAATACATAAAATACCCTATTGTAACTGAACATAAGGCTGTTTGTCCTGACATTAAATATAGATGGAACTCCTGTGCTTTTTGTAGCTAATTTGGCAAGGGCTTCAGAACCAGATCATGGAGCTTGTTAGTGATATATAATAACAGAGGCTGAGACTAAGGGAGAGAGAAGCTCACCTTTAAATATTCACAACAGTTTTAGTGCATGAGCTAAAGGAAATCGCTAAAGGACAAGTGAGAGTACTGAAAAGCTAGATTTCAGATAGATACGTATGGTTACAAATCAGCTAATTCAAAAACACCTACTGACCATCAAGTTCTATACACAATGTTGGAGGAGTTTCGTCCTCTCCATCGAGAATAATTTCACTGTTTGCCTTAAGTCTTCAAAACTACTGATTTAGTATCACTGGATTTACTCCTGCATAAAAACAAAAACACCTAGCTAGTCCCAAAGAAACTGGTGAGATCAGGTCTGGCTAGCCACCTTCTGTCCCTTGTAGTCAAAGAGCCTCTAAGGACAAGAGATGTTGAGAACAGAGACATGATGGCAATGCAGCTACCTTTCCTGCCCAGAAACGGCACTCCTCTGGTCCCACAAACTTTTATTCATTCAGTAAAAGCTTACTGAGCACCCACTATGTGCAAGGCATTGTGCTAGGTACTGCAGTTTTTGAAATGACAAAACTGTTTGTATATGTAGGATCTGAGCTAGTCCTTGATAGTTCTCCTGATTTGAGAGAGAAAGACAGAATGCCCCTATGTGGCTCATTTAGGGAGCCAAGAGCACAGATGAGGTCTGTTTTCTGTCCTTCTATCAGCCCAGCATAAACTTTAGGCTTCCTCAAATCAGTCATAAGTCAAAACAAATAAGGCACATTTTTAAAAAAATTCCCCCCTTTAATTGACCAAAGTAAAGCCATGACATTTCATTTGGTAACCTGCTCAGAATTATAAAGATCATTCCATTTGGCTCAGCCCATACTGCCCAGGACAAAACCTCCAGACAATTCTAATCTCGTCGTGCTCTGTTCTTATAAACTGCATATTTTTAAACCATCTTGAGCGCCCTAAATGTGACACACTCAGTGCGAAGCAGATCAGAGCCGAACGGACGTTAACATTTATGTCCTTGACAAGCCACGATTATCCAGGTCCTTCACCTGCCAACAGAAAGGTATCAGTTTAATATTTACAATCATCAGGTCAACATGGGAGAGCTTCTCTACTGAGCTGGGTTCACCCAGATGGGGACAGATTATGTTGGATTATGCTGCCTGGTTTGGCTCTGGTGTGGGACTAGCTACTCTTTCAAATACAGCAAGAGTTCTCAACCTTTTCTTACGTAAGAGGTATAACACACTTCTATGTGACTCTCTATGCCATAAGTTCTTCAGTGGGAGAGAAGAAAATGTAGTTCGCAAACACACACACACTCTCCTTCTCTCCCTCTCTCCCTCTGTCCCTGTCTTTCTCTCTCCCCCCACCGCTCCAAGACTGACAATCACTAAAACAGATCAAGTCTGGCTCCAACTGGAAAGATATCACTGTAACCACTTCCAGGATGACAGAAGACTGGAGTGTCTACTTTCTAAGAACAATCTAAAATAAAAATATTCTAAGTGAGTCGCAAGCTACTTTTTAGACATTAGAAATATCCCTATTTTATAAACATGTGGCCCCGTTTTTAAGCACTAGAGCTGCTTTCTCAGTGTTACATCTGCTCACCTTGTATATCCTGACCAGCCAATGTTCTGTGGTATATGCTTCCTCCAGGACATCAAGCTCAAAGTCTTTATTCCCAATCTCAGCATTCCGAACACGGTCATAGCCTAGTGGACGCTCTAGAGAGTGACAAAAATGGAGACACACATCTTTCTACAGTGCTTATTTCCTACAGAAATACTAAGTCAACTTGATTAGTCATCCCACTGGAACATTATTCCCTAGCATGCAATTTGTTTAGAGAGTAGGGCTTGCAGAAAAGGACATCAGTTAGTAAGGGCAAATCAAGTGTTACCCTAACTCACGTCCTCTCCGAGATGATGCTTGGCAGAGTGCATGGAGATTATCTCTTCTAAGAGACAGAGGGCTGACTTCCAAGCACCTTTGTTCCTGAGGATTACCACCCATGGCCTCTGTGATACACTAGCAACCCTTCTGAACCTATCAGATGTCACAGGCCTGCATCTAATTCAAAAGTAGTCCCAACTGCAGAACTAAGAAAGGAAAGAAGTCAGAAAGAAAGACTTAATCAAATTACTTTCAATTTATCTGAAGAAATGTAAAGTCCTTTATCTCGCTCTATCACCTTTCACATTCCTTTCTCCACTACAATACCGTTTACTGAGAGGCAATAAAAAGTAATGGGCAAAAGCACAAAAGCTAGAGCCAGACTGCCTGAGTTTAACCTGACCCTGCACTAGTTATGTGCCTTTGGGCAGTTAAGGAACCTACTTGTACCTCAATTTCCTCATATATAAAATGGCAATAATATTAGTATCAACCTTTTGGATTGTTATAAGGATTAAATGAATTAGTAGATATAGAGCACTTAAAGCAGTGCCTGGCATATAAAAAACACTGTATGGGGCTTCCCTGGTGGCACAGTGGTTGAGAGTCCGCCTGCCGATGCAGGGGACACGGGTTCGTGCCCCGGTCTGGGAAGATCCCACATACCGCGGAGTGGCTGGGCCCGTGACCCATGGCTGCTGAGCCTGTGCGTCCAGAGCCTGTGCTCCGCAACGGGAGAGGCCACAGCAGTGAGAGGCCTGCGTACCTAAAAAAAAAAAAAAAAAAAAAACACTGTATGTGTTAGCTATTACTGTTGTTACTGTTGTTATTATCAGGAATCACTCACTGGCTTCTGTGTAGACTTGTCCAAAGCGGTAGTAACACATCTTGTACATGAGGCAATTGAGCAGCACTGGAGAACCCTCACGGTCCACACGGAATTCCCCAGTTGGAGTATAATAATCATGTTCCTTGATATGTTTGCCTGTATCTGTGCTCCCTCCAATCCGGACCATCCACAGAAATTTGTTGATGTCTAGAAAAAAAAGAAAAAGAAAAACTGCTGTTATCACAAAGGTTGCTGGAGCTAAATCACCTAATGAAAGGTCACTATGTCTAAGGAAATTCCCCCAAATACTTTTCTAATGGGGTATAGTACCATTTAACTCTAAGTTATAAAAATAACAAAGCTAATGTATGGTCAAAACTTTTTTCCTCAAAATATACAGCTTTTCCTATAGATTTTCCTGTAGACTCCTAAAATCCTACGCTATTGGCCCAGACTTAGGTCATAACTGAAGTTAGTCCCAAGTATTAGCTAGGGCTAAGCTGTCCAATATATTAGCTATTAGCCACATGTAGCTGCTGACACTTGATATGTGGCTAGTACAAATTAAGATGTGCTGTAAGTATAAAATACATGATGGATTTCTAAGACTTAGTCCAAAATAAAACAAAAAAAAGTGGGTAAAATATTTTGGTTACACATTAATGTTTTAGATATATTCAGTTTAATAAAATTATTTAATTCATTTTCCCTGTTTCTCTTTACTTATTTTGATATGGCTAATAGAAAAAATTTTTTTTTAATAAATTTATTTATTTTATTTATTTATCTTTGGCTGTGTTGGGTCTTCGTTGCTGCGTGTGGGCTTTTCTCTAGTTGCGAAGACCAGGGGCTACTCTTCCTTGCGATGCGTGGGCTTCTCGTTGCGGTGGCTTCTCTTGTTGTGGAGCACGGGCTCTAGGCATGTGGGCTTCAGTAGTTGTGGCACATGGGCTCAGAAGTTGTGGTGCACGGGCTTAGTTACTCCACAGGATGTGGGATCTTCCCGGACTACGGCTCGAACCCCTGTCCCCTGCATTGGCAGGCGGATTCTTAACCACTGTGCCACCACGGAAGCCCCGCTAATAGAAAATTTTAAGAATACATACGTGGATCCCACATGTCATTGGACAGCAATGACCTAGGGAGTAGCAGCTTTACCAAAAAGGTAGAGAAGAGAGAATGTGCTCCCTCTTGACCTACAGTTGCAAAGTTACAAACTTCTAAAGCACATGTATGAGAAGTCAACATTTCTATGTCAAACACACTACCAGGCTCCATAAATACTGACAGCACCATCAACTCAGGTTATCTCTTAGAATATGTCACTCCCTGTATCTCCCCCAAAGGCTTTAGGGAAATAGACGATTAGTATAAGATGAATCATTGATCCGTAAGAAAAGATTCCTACTGCTACTAAAAGGGGTTCCAGGGAATATCACAGTGGTGAAGAACACAGACTCTGGATCTGGACTCTGGATAAACTGCCTGGGTTTGAATTCCCACACTGCCAATTCTAGGTGGGTGACCCTGAATAAGTTACTGAACCTCTCTGTGCTTCAGTTTCCTCATATGTCGAATTAGAAAAACAAGAGTATCTGCAACGATAGGGCTGCTACAACATTATAAGTAAAAGCATGTTACCTTACATATTGTTTGTCACATAGTAAGTATTCAAGAAATAATATTATTATCCTCATGGAATGTCTGCAATCGTACCTCCATCTTTCAAATGGAAAACCTGAAGCACAGCGACTTGCCTAGACCACACAGCCAGAAATAGGACCAAAAATAAAACCCCAGAGCATCAACTCAACTATCTTAGAGTACTGATTTTATAGCTCCCTGGCAGGTATGTTTGAAGCAAAAAGCTGACAAGCTTTGAGAATGGAAGACTGCACAGCAAAAGAAATGATCAACAAAATGAAAAGGCAACGTATGGAATGGGAGAAAATATCTGTAAACCATATATCAAATAAGGGGTTAATATCCAAAATATATAAGGAACTCATACAACTCAATAGCAAAAAACCCCCAAATAATCCAATTAAAAATGGGCAAAAGACCTGAAAAGACATTTTTCCAAAGAAGAGATTCAAATGGCCAACAGATACATGAATGAAAAGGTGCTCAACATCACTAATCATTAAGGAAACATAAAACTACAATGAGGCATCATCTCATACCTGCTAGAATGGCTCTCGTCAAAAAGACAAAAGACATGCTGGTAAGGATGCTAAGAAAAGGGAATACTTGTGCACTGCTGGTGGGAATGTAAATTGGTACAGACACTACAGGATCAGTGGGGAGGTTCCTCAAAAAATTCAAAATAGAACTACCATGTGATCCTGCAATCCCACTTCTGGGGATATATCCAGAAGAAATGAAATCAATATCCCAGAGAGATATCAGCAGTCACTGCAGCATTATTCACAATAGCCAAGACATGGAAACAACCTTAGTCTATCGACAGATGAACAGATAAAGAAAATGTGATAGATATATGTATGTATCATGGAATACTAAAGATTTCAGGGAACTATCCATTTCTACCACATACGTGTGTACATTCGCATATATAAAAATACATATGCAAACAAACATACATACACACACAAATACTTTTCTGTACTATTTGGATAAATTATTATTAGCAAGAAAAAAACCTATAATCACACACAACCAAATGGTGCTGAAACAATTGCTTGTGAAAGTTCAAATCCATGGGACCACATCCCTGCTATCATCATTCTTCCTCTGCTTGTATAAGACACACCACACATAGAAACTAGTCTTATTACTTTATACTGACACTTTACATATACTATCCAGGTGGATTTGTTAAGTCTGTCTATATCAGAAGCCAGACATAATCTAAAATCTGAACATCTCTAAGAAGCAACCACATATTCAAAGAAAATTGAGACAGAAATATGAGGTAATTATTAACTGCAGAGAACAAGTTATTCTAGATAAGAATGTAACCATGGTGTACAGGTTGACTCAGCAGTAAATAATATTTACTTAGTCATGATGAAAACACTTTATCTGGATTTAACCAAAAACTGATCATTAACTCTGAGAAGATGCAAGACAGAAAGGGGGAGGGGATCATACAAAGAACTAAACTCCTTATCTACCTTAATAAGAAGTTGACACAGCGTATCTAAAATGATCGATCAATGAATAGCAGGATATACGTATTATTTAGAAATATGTACATAAGTACTAGAAGAAATAACTGAAGGAATAATTTTCCTGGGAACTGACGTTATAAAGTAGTTTAGGGGCAGAGGACTTTTTTTTTTTTTTTTTTTTTTTGCGGTATGTGGGCCTCTCACTGTTGTGGCCTCTCCCGTTGCAGAGCACAGGCTCCGGACGCGCAGGCTCAGCGGCCATGGCTCACGGGCCCAGCCGCTCTGCGGAATGTGGGATCTTCCTGGACCGGGGCACGAACCCGTGCCCCCTGCATCGGCAGGCGGACTCTCAACCACTGCGCCACCAGGGAAGCCCTACCATTTTTATTATAAACCTTCAGAAGTATTTAACATTTAAAAATATAAACAGGTATTGCTTTAATTTTTTTAAGGCAGAGAACTATATTTGGATGATTCTTCTAAACATACGATTTTGCTAATAATCACAGGGAACATGGTTAACATATGCCATATAAATATATATATATAAAACATTTTAAGTTCGCAGATGATTCTATGGCTTAAACCCACTAAAAAATGTTAATTCTTAAGCTCATTTTCAGAAGCCTTATATTCTCTGTTGTTCACTGGTTGTGGAACTACTCCTAAGTCTTTAGACAATTATAGCATGCCATATCTACATGAGAAGAATTCTTTATATCTACTTCCTACCTGTTGCAAAATAAATAAATAAATAAATAAAAATAACCAAATCTCAAGTTGCAAATACTTAAAAACTTCCCCAACTAAGAAAATATGTTGATATTGGTAAAAGGATAGAAAAATAAAGAGATTCATCTAGTTTTCTTAGAATCTATGCCTTGTAGCTAGAAGTAGAATCAAGTACATTACCATCAGAGGAATACCCAGTAAGGCCTCCAAAAATGACCAGCACATAGCTAACATCAAGCTCCCTCATGATCTCATAGGCTTTTTCTTCTGTGGATGCCATTGCCTAGAAAAACACACGCACGTTTCTCAGCGCAAAATTCCAGGCCATGTGACCCCTCATGGAGAAGTATTTCCCACTAAACCCTGTGCATCAAACACTCAAATGACCCCTTCACCTTACCTGCCCTACTCGAGAAATATGGGTATTATTCCATGTGTTGTTATCCACTAAAATAGTCCGATTCGCCATAGCTGTAATCTGGTAGCCATAATCCCACCATGACATGACCTTCGCATCCTGAAAGAAGAATGGGAGATGGAAATAACAAGCTTCTCACTGCCTCCAAAATCAAATACAAGAGGGGTGGAAGGGCATCTGACAGGAAGTGAGATATTGCTAATCAATGTTTCTTCACAGAATAACATACGCCCAACAACAAAATACATCTTGGTACCTGGTCCTACATTTACATACAATCATGAAATCTCAACCGCAAATTATACAACCCAACATTGCCAATACTTTCATCCCAGATCATCTTATACAAACAAGCATAATGGTGCGGGAGGTGTAGTGGGCTGTGCAGTATTTCCAAATAAACAGCCTGGTGTCATCAGATAACCGTATTAAATAAATGACCAAAAACAAAGTCACAATAATCAGTTACTAAAAAGAAGGGGGGTGGGGGAGGGGAAACAAATCACAGGATAGGACGAAAAAGGATTAAGAAATTCTTATAAGAATCTAACTCAGAAGTGCCATTCCCAGCAGCTATTGGAAAGAAAATCACTTCAGATTCTCAAATGGTATAAACCAAAATGTTAAAAGTGGTTATCTTAGGTGATCCTTTATGGAAAATTTATGTCTCCTTTTTCTTTTCTTCGCTTCTATTTTCGGATTTTTCTACAATAAACATGCATTATTTATTAACTATTTTTCTTCTTTTATAATTGGAATGGCCTACCTCATGATAAAATCACCATGCTGTCAATACAAGTGTCCAAGCAGAGTGCAGATAATTACCAGTAAAGGTCGCTTACAGAAAAAATCCTGAATTGAATGGAGGTTGACCTTTAAGGCTCATTCAACACCAGGTTCGATAGCTCCAATTTCTCCAAGCTTTCCACCCATCTAAAAGCTATCTGATTCACTCTAACATCAAATGTCTCTCCCTTCCTCCTACCGCACAATCCCACGCCTCCCAAATCTTCACCTCTGGAGTATTGTGACGAAGCCAATAGTACGCTTCTCGGAAGTCATCAAAAATGATCCTACTACCATCCCCACCACGAGCAGACAGCACAATGGACGGAGAAGAGTAGGCCTCGCTGGTCACCCAGGTTGAATGAAAGGTATAGGTGATGAGAAAGAAAGCCATGACGAGTATCATGCCACTTGCCACCTAGACAAGGAAGAACAACTGTGCTGTAAACCAAATTAAATTTATGTAATACAGAACAGCTTCTTACACACAGTCAGTAATATAGATGAGATGACTCAGAATAAATTAGAGGCTATGAGTTCATTCCGAGCTCTTGTGACAGTGCTCTACTTTACTCCCCCTCACTCAAACAAACAAACAAAATACAAATGCAAACACACACACAAAGACACACACAGTTCCCCAAGCCAGTTCTTTGCGTTGCTTAATTCTTACTTCATTCTTAATAGGGTAGGTAGAATCCTGTTGTTTCTTGTTCTTCTTGTCTGGTCTACTTATGTCCAAATTCTTCATATAAGTGGACAGCACCTGAGAGACTCCAATGCCAGAAAGAATGCACATAACAGGCGCCAACACTAGCATCAGACGCACCTAAAAAAAAAACGGAAGCAAGATCACAATCAGTGTTTTACAAATTACAGATTTCAACCTATTAGTAGATGATGACATCAATTTAGGGGTTTTCAACAAACATGATCTGTCAGTGAAATGGAACAAAAATAGAAGAGAAAATACTTGATACATCTATTGTAGAATATATATATTTTTAAAGTTTGTTTTTCAGGTCTACATGTATATATGTATACCCTGAGCAATGATACGATATAAAATGTATTTCTTAACTGTGGTTTGGGATCAAAAAAGTGTGAGAAGCACTAACTTAACTGCAATATATAAACTCTCTTCTCTCTTTTAACAACCTAGCACTCAGAACCCAGGCCTTTAAGAAAAAAACATCATCTCCCATTTTAAGACACCAGAAAGAGAGGGGAAGGAACCCACCCAGGGTCAATTTCTCCAACAAGTGACAAAGTGCCTCTCCCTAACACAAGGGTTATGAATCCAAGGAAGGTGGGCCCCACAATCAGAATGTATGAGTGCCCCATACATTCCTGGGAAGGATCAACAACAGTGAGCAGCTTTACCACGCAGCCCCTCAAGCGCTCAGAGGGAAGTCCCTGCACAGCATCAATACTGAACCTGCCATGCAGGGGTACGAAGAAAACCCTCAGAGCTAGGGGTGGAAAGGTTCGCTAAGACTGCAGGCATTCATTCCTCACCATCACAGCTGAAAAGTACATGCTGGTCACACCATACATGATGATGAAAATCCGGGCATCAGACAGGTTGCTAAAGCAGTAATAAAGACCAACTACAAAAGTAAAAGTAAAAAGAAGTGAAAAGCTGAAAAAACAATCATAGATACATGCAAAGATGTTACTACGGCACTCTTTAAAACAGCAAAAAATCTGAAACCACATAAATGTCCAACATTAAGGATGTAGTTAATTACAGAATATTTATAAAATAGAATAAAATACATCAATTAAAGTACTGCTGTGGAAGTTTATGGACCATATGCCTTCCTCTTTACACACCTCTGTACTTAAAAAACTAACAAATGATATATCTTATATATTATTTCTCTAATAAGTCAGAGGAAAAACTCTATCATCTGACTTCTAATCAATAAATAAATGGACGAATATATATCAAAGTGTTAACAGTAGCAACAGGTGTGTGGTGAGAACTCCTGAAATTTTACTTTTTGAAATATTTGTCTATATTTTTACAAATGACAACTTACTTTCATAATAAGAAAAAAAAAGTTACTTTAATAAAAAACGAAGTCCCTACCACTGGTAAATTCTAAGATATATCTGAATTGGCCAGAAGATAAGTTAGATGAAGAAGTTTTACAGTCAGCTATGCCTATTCTCAAAATTCAATACTGCCAAGAAGATAAATGGGGAGGAGTCAGGGATGAGGGGTGGGGTATACTAGAAGCACTCAAAAACCCTGAACTAGGGCTGAACTGTAACTTATGATACAAATGAACAGAAAACTGTGAGACTCTGAACTTGCCAGTATCTGCAATTGTTCAACTTCTGCTCTGCTTCAAATATTAGAAAAATGTGCTTAGCCATCCTCTGTACTGCATAGATAAACAGGCAAAAACCAAAAACAACAACAAAAGCACAAGGATGAGGGTATTTTACTTATTTTGAATCAAATGATGATTCTTAAAAAGAAGACCACTTCAGAACAAGGCAAACAGACCTGGAAACATGAAGACGAGAAGCTGCAGGTCGAAATAGTACGAAGACCAGGTCGTAGGCTGATGCTCAGACACAGAGGCGATGATGGGGATGTTGTTCTTGGCATAAGAAGGATCCAGCAGTGAGTAGAAACGGCCTGTCCAGGGAGATATTTTTCCTGGCAGCAAAGAGGCAACAAATATTTCACAATTACTTCTGAACCAAAATAACATGTGATCCTAACTAATCACAACTTTCCATTTAATAAGCTTCTCTGAGACAGAGGACTAGGTTTTTGTTTAAATGCCACCAATACTTCGAGAATTTCACTCCTTCCTTTCTTTCAAACTTGAGAGTATTTTTGTCAGCACAGTCAGTAGAATAAAGTCAGGTTGTATATAAACTCAGAGAGAAGGGAGGCAGAGATACTTCCTAGAAGGGTTTTAGGACCAATCTGGTCAAACCAAGGCCAATGCTATAAACTAAGTCACTCAGCCCTCCAGTGGTGCTCTGAATACACAGAGTCTTGGGCAAAATCAAATCAGACTCTGAGAAGTGTACGTGAGGAAGATGAAGAGAGGAGGAAAACGTGGCATGCTACCCAAACTAAACAGTCACGGTTTTGTCATATGGGATTAGATGAGGCCACGCTGTAGGGCAAGCAATGTTAGGATTTCTCCCACCCTACCAATAGGAAAGAAAAGGACGGACACACACACACAGAGGAGAAAGATTAGCATGGTAAAATACAGTCCTGTCACCAAGTGTAGGTCTTCTGAGATTAAGAGCTGATCTAATATGATTTTCTTTCTATGCTGAATCCAGACACTGGCTGACAATAGGATTGAATGTGCAGAAGTTGGACTTTATATGCTTGAAATCAAGAGAAACAGGAGGAAAGAATGAATCTTTCTGTGGCCAGGAAATAACCCATATTTTTGGAGTTTATTCTATGTTCATACCCATTTACACTTAATACTAAAAGCCTTCCCTACCTGTCAGCATGAGGAGAGCTCCCACGGTGAGAAGGACAAAGCCTACCAGGGAGATGACACTTCGGAAAAGAACTTCAAATTGCTGTGGATTCAACTTGCTGCGTAGATAATCCACAAAGGCATGGATCTGGCAGAGACCAAAGACCCCAAAGGCTGCCATGTGCTCTGATGAAAGGACCGGCTGTAGGTGAAAGCATATGTATGAGATTGTTACGAAAAGAACGGGTCCAGCCTTGACCAGAATTATCCTGACCAAGTTCAGACCAAAGGGTCCAATGAGTTCTGAGGCCACCAAGGAATTAGGACCAATCTAGAGGAGGGTCTAATTCACCTACCTCATTTTTCAAAGAATATTTAGAGTCCTCCAAAGTGTACCACACTCTATCATTATCACATCTCTGGCCTTTGCTCAGGCTATTTCTTGAGCCTCGATTGCAATTCTCACTTTCCCAAAATTTGCATTCACAGAAATTCTGATCATTCAAGGCCCAATGCAAATACCATTTCCTCCTACCAAACTGAAATCCATCACTCTCCTCTATATTCCACACACTTTAGATCTCTTCCATAACTTAGACCAATGGTCTCAAACTCCACCAGGCATAATCATGGCAGGGGACAGGAAGAGGGGGGGTTTAGACAGACTGCTAAGCCCTACCGCCAGAGTTTCTGATTCAGTAGATCTGTGGCAGGTCCCCAGAATTTGCATTTCTAATGAGTTCCCAGATGCTGCTGACACTGCTGGTCCAGGAACTACATTTCTAGAACGACTAGACCACAGACTAGTGGTTCTAGAAGCGTGTGCTTCTTTCCCAACAAGACTGTGACTTCCTTAAGGACCAGAACCACATTTTTACTTTTAACATTTCCCAGGTATTAGCAAATTGCATACAGCAGATGATCAGTAACGAAAAACTTGCTGACCTGAATAAGGGTTCCACTTTCATAAGAATTTTACATGACAAATCACACATACCACATTATTCTCTGACTTAATAGCTGTCTCTTAACCCTGTGGGGTAATGTGGTTAAAAGGTTCAGGCTTTGCTTGCTAAAGAACTTTCACTTGGGTCCGATTAAGAAGTTCAGGGGTCATTACTATTAAATCGAGTCATTCGCATTAAAAAGGACTGAAAAAGATAACTGTGATCACTCACCTTAACTCAGCTCAACCAAAATATCCCTCCTCCTCCCATAAACCTAAGCCAAGTTAGGAGTCATTAAATTCAAACTTCATGAACAAATATTAACACACTCCAGGAGGCAGACTTTAATGACCAATAACTTTGTTGCTTCAGTTAACAGAAGCAGTGTTAGCAAGGTCAGACCTGTGAATAAGTTCTACTATCCTCACCAGAATCCAAGATAAATCAATTTAGTTGGAGCTGCTTAGAAAAAGTGGAAGCAGCTAAAAACCTCACTCAGTCTAAGGCTCACCTGGAAACCCACAAAGGAGATCTGCATGGAAAGGATGGTGCCCAGGCAGTAAACAGTACAGTAGGCCACATAGATCCGGTGGGAGAAACGTCCTGTGAGCATCAGCACCAGTACATGAAGCGGGATCAAGTTGATCAAGAACACATAACCTCCCCATGAAGAGACCTAGGACAGGATAAAAAAGAAAAGTTCGTCTGAGCACTCCTCCTTGGATCACCACCATGTACCTTGGGATGTTACCTGTGACCTTTTTTTTTTGCAGTACGCGGGCCTCTCACTGCTGTGGCCTCTCCCGTTGCAGAGCACAGGCTCTGGACGCGCAGGCTCAGTGGCCATGGGTCACGGGCCCAGCCACTTCGCGGCATGTGGGATCTTCCCGGACCGGGGCACAAACCCGCGTCCCCCGCATCGGCAGGTGGACTCTCAACCACTGCGCCACCAGGGAAGCCCTACCTGTGACATTTTTAAAGAACATCTCTTTACAGTAACCAAAAACTTTATTTACACCAAGTGGTTTAAAGAGTTTAAATAATTGACTCTTTAAGTAGGAAAATCAAATTAACACCCATTACTGTAACTCAATCCTCTGTTTGCTATGGCTCCTGCCATCACGATCACAAAACAAGAGGCCCCCAACTCTCAGCATTAATCTGGATACACCCTACGGTAAGGTCACACAGAGGATTTAGGGATTCAAGGGAAATGTGATCAAGTGGAAGCAGTTAAGGAAAGAAGTCTCGTTGTTTACAAGATTGAACAGAAAAAAATATACGTCAGGAAAGGAAAAATTTAAGGGGAACACACCAGAAAAGAGAGTTGGCCAACCAATATGTACCCATAGGAAATACAGTATCTGGAAACCTTTAAAAATTAAAAAAATGATCTCTATCTTGCTATTATACAATGGATATGCCTGCCTGCCTTGGATTAGGCTTTGTATGGACACAACAGACTATATAAAGACTTTTAGCCTCTAGTTCATGGTCTCAAAGCCCAAGAGCTACTTCCAATTTATATCAGTTGATCCCGATAGGTATTCAGACATAGAGAGACTCCTGAAAGTAGGGAGTGAAGAGTTACCATGTAGAAATAAGCAAGGGCACACTTGGCTGCCCAATAGATGGAACCAGTCTTTACTGCTTTGATCCACATGTAGTAGGTGAGTAGCATGCAGAAGATGGCAATCCCTGCAGAAAGAACACAAAAATCCAGTAAAAGGCCATGCTGGAAGAGTATTTCATACTGTTCTGGAACAAACTACCTGGATTCATATCTCAGACCTACTACCCATTAACAGTGTAATTACTCTACCTCCCTTTGTCTCAGTTTCCTGTAAAAGAGTCCATAATAGTATCTACTTCATAAAACTACTGTGAAGACAAATTTAACTATTGCATGTAAAGCACTTAGAACAGTACCTAGCATGCAGCAAGCACTCAGTAAGTATTAGTCATTATTACTACTATTCTTTCCAGGCACTAAATTCCCTGCTGTTTCAGTCCTAAAGATATCCCGTACTATCAAGCACCAGCCTGCCTCTACATCTTACCACAAGCTGGTCCATATGCCCTGACTGCCTCTCTCCTTAATATCTGCCTAACGAAGTTCCAACTTCAGGGCCCAGTTCAAATACAACTACTTCCAAAAAGCCTTCCGTGATTCCCAAATCTGAATTAATCTCTCCTCTCACCACGTTCCCAAAGTACTCTGCTCACCCTTCTCTCATGGCACATAATACTATCTGCCCATTATTATTAATTTTTATAGTCTGCATTAATCTGTGTTAATAGATTATAGGCCAACATAATTTTATTCATTATCTATCCCTGTAATTCCTTAATTATAAGCCAATACTCCTATTCATTAACTATCTTTATAATACCTAACACTGTTTTACCAATAACATTCTATAAATACAGGCTGAATTGGAAATAAGTCAATAAAAGTCACCATAATTTTAAGAATATCCATTCCTCTCATCTAGGAAAATAAAGCAAATGTTTACAATGTTAAAACAACAGTACCAACCAACACTAAAACTTAACTCTACTTTTAGGAGTACAGAGATGAGCCAAAGGCCTTATATAAGGAAAATTACCAGCTACCTTTCTAGAGGAAATGACAGAGAGAGAATATAAACTTGTCTGAGGTCCCTTCCTGCCCTTTTTTTTTTTTTTTTTTTGGATGTGGACTGTTTTTAAAGTCTCTATTGTTGGTCCCCTGGCCGAGAGGCATGTGGGATCCTAGCTCCCCGACCAGGGATCAAACCCACACCCCCTGCACTGGAAGGCAAAGCCTCAACCACTGGACCACCAGGGAAGTCCCTTCCTGCCCATTTCTCATCTTCTCACCCAGACACCATTTTTGCTATCACTAAACAACAGATTTGAACCCAGATTCTACTGCACTTCATGAAGCTCTACTAGATAATGAGGTGAACAGATCCTCTTCAGCCCTTTAAGTCTTACCTTCATTATCATAGGAGCCAGCTACAGATCGGGAGATATAGCCAGGAACTACAGCAATCATGGCTGCAGCAAGAAGTCCAGCTCCTGCATCCTGTAAGACAAGAGGGGTAACAGGAAGTTAACACCAATACATCTATGAAAGAGAAGAGAGGATCCACTAGTCCATTCTGCTTACAATGGGCCCAGGGAACAGTCTGACACTTTCCACGGTAGATGTGATGCTAGAAATGTTTGCAGCACAAGAAAGCTACATACTTCACAACCAATTCCCTGCGATGATGGCAAGTCTGAAACTGAGTACACACATGTTAAGAACAGACAAATCATGTAAGCTGTCAGATGCTGCCCCAGAATGGGCTGTTTGGCTGGAGTATCCCCAGATTTATGAGTCCCTACGCCTAACAATATCTGCACACCACAGGAACACCAGTCACCCCTCTACAAGCTATCCAAGGACAACCAAAGGAAGACCATACGTATTCAAGCTAAAAAGCCAACGAAGACAGGTGACAATCTCTCTGGACTAAAGATGCCAGGATCTTAGATAATAAAGCTGGAATATTCCTAGGCAATCTGTGAACTCAGGAGAGAAGAACAACAAAGTATAACCCACACTCCAAAAAAGGAAGGACTTGTCTGTTCGTAAGAGTCAAATTTGGAACAAGGGCAGCAAGGAGAAGGATGAAAACGTTTCCAAATTAAACTCAAGCCCTCCTACTAGTTTATCACCTCTCAGGTATCTCCCTGACACCATAGCCACAAACTAAGAATAGCATGCAAGGAGCCAGGGTCAGCAATGCAGAAACCTAGAAGAAGAGAGTCAGTATTATGGAGTCTACTACAAAAGCCAAGTGGTTTAAGAATTTTTAAATAAACATTTGAAAAAAAAAATTAGCAAATAATTGCTAACTGTCCATTTCCAGTAGGAAGACCTAACCACTTCAGAACGCTTCTTGTAGTTATTTTTCCTCTCCCTTAGATTGTGAGGAATTCAAAATCTAAACCTCATTTTAAATATTTTTTTTCCCGTATGTAGCAATTTATATTTGACCTTCATATGTTCTCTTCTAAGGATAAACAGTTGCTAATGACAAGAAACCACATATTCTCGGGAGGGGCTGGGGTGAACTCAGGAATTCGGCTCAGCAAAAGCGGGCTTTAGCCTCTGGCTCCCTGCCCTTCTAAGGCTCTCAGTCCCCCACCCTTTAGCATCAACTTGAGAAGTTCAACAACATTCATTCCCAAGCCTCCTGTCACCCCAAATCCTTCACCTTGAGTTCTTTGGTAAGGTGGTACGTGACGATGGTGGTGAAGGAAGAGAAGAGAGGGGCCAGGAACACACAGACATTCCGAATGTCGATGGTGATGTGGAAAAAATGGAGGACATGGTAGATTGCAGCAGAGGTGATCATTAAGCCTGTAACCAGAAGAAGAAGGGCCAATAGGTTATCCTAGTAAGACAAAGACAAGGGAAAGAGAAAGGGAAAATCCAAGTATCAATAAAGTGATAACACCGGTTTTGACAAACCACCAGAAACACTAATACAGCAACTGCAGGAGGCCTATAAATTTCTCTCCTATGGATTCAAGCAGAAGTCCAGAATTTACGGAAAACTACCCATTCCCGCTCTCCTATACATGTTCTCCCTTCTATATAAGATCTACTTTTAGGAATCTGCAAGCAGAATGAAATTACAAGTGTCACAAAACGAAGATATTAGAAATAAAAGACACTGTTCCATAATATAAAAATATCTTACTGCTGCAAAGGAAAAAAATCCTGTTCCCCTCACCTGGGTAAATTGTTCCTCCAATGATTCGTCCCAAAGGGTACCAGGCCCGGTCATCAAACCAGTTATGGAATTTATAAAATCCCTCCTCAGCCAGGAACCGGGTAGTCCGATAATTAAAGTACCTATATCAAGAAAGAAATGAATTGTGTCTCCTCCTCTCCATACCCAAACACTTGCCTCAGTTTGCAGTGACTTTTGCTCCTCAGGTTACACCACTGAGGAACTTATCATTACTCCAATAACAGTCAGTTTGGTACCAAAAAGTATTTCAAGCATGAAAATCATTTTACATCACCATAAGCCTCCTCATTTATAGCTCCATGCTTGTCTCAGTTAAAGCACTGCTTCTCTCATAAGGAAATGCAACCGTAGTCTAACCTTATAAGAAAACACTCAAGAAGGATGCTTCACCAGGCTGGCATGTAGTAGGCATTAGCCCCAGTCAGAAAATTCAAGCACTCTAAAGACAGGACAGCTGAGATGTGGACACCAATAAACTTGACTCTTTTCAAGTGACAGGAACACACAGAGGAATATTTCCATACCACAGGCAAGGAGACAAGGATAACTTTAGGTGATGAGCATCTCTAAAGATGTGGGTGTAACACCATACGCAGGATGAACATTTTTTAGTCCACTCCATAACACAAACTTCTTAATAAGTGTTTAAACTTGTAATTAGATCTACTCATGTTGTTATCCAAAATAGGTCTGAATGCCACCTCCATGGTAGCATAAAAATACAGACTACATAAAAAATACTTGACATAAAATGCTTACAGTTACATACGGACACAGTTCTTTAGGTCCAAGCTATGTAACCCCTTCTCTTAAGTTTCTCATTTAAAAAGAAATAAAAAAGACAAAAATATATATGGAAATAATAAAAATATAAACAAATAAATAAAATAAAGGGAGCTGTTTAATCACTAAAGATAATCATTACTAACCATCTTTCCTGCCCACCCCTCTAACCCCATTTCCTCGTTGGTCAGTCAAGTTTTAGCAGCTGAAGTAAGTAAAGTAGCAGATGGCAGAAATCTCTATCCTTCTGGTTGTTGCTGATGAATGTTATTTTGGTAACTGTCAGGGAGACAGAAGGGATGGGGGTAGAAGGCAGTCAACGTGTGTCAGAATCATGTCCTTTACCTAACAGTAGGAGAGGCAGAGTCACACAGAGGAAGTGCAAGTTAGTGGGAAAAGGTCTGGCCTGGGTTCACACCCTGGGCCTCAGTTTCCTGCTCTGCAAAAAGAAGTGTCAAATCACATGATCTGTACAGTCCCTTTCATCTCAACAACTACAGAGCAGATGCTCTTGCTTTCCCTGACCATCTCATCTCAGTGTTTGCTCATCTAGAGGGTCTGAGAAAAAGCCCTAACAGACTGGTGATCAAGAAACAAAAGGATATAAGTTTCCTCATTCATGAGAGAGAAAACAAGAAACAGAAAAAACTGATTTGGGAGGCCCCAAAGAAAAGATCTGTATGCCTCCAAAGCGCTTTCAAATATCTACACAAAACAATACGACAAATCTGTAAATACATGCAGGTATTAAACTTGAATCCATGCTCCATAAACTGAATATGCTATTTTTAAGATATCAATGATGTTTCAAGAACCTACGATTCTGGTTCTCCAAATTTTTAATTAAGCCTTAACGCTAGGTAATATAATATAGTTACTCCAGTGTCTAGAAACAGACAAACGTAGATTCACATCCTGGCTCCTCCATTTACTCTGTGTGTAACCTTGAATGGTCTCTGCCAGCCTCAGCCACATTTGTGGAAAGGAGACACCACTACCTCCTTCTCGTAGGGTTATTGTAAGGATTTATAGATAATCTGTAAAACAGTTCTTGGAACAAAATGAAGCTCAGTAAATGTTTTTCACCTATGCCTCTTTTTATCTAATAAAATCTCCAATCCAACTCACAGCTTTAAATTTTCCTCAGTGTCTTACAACTTAACTGATAGGCCCGATTTCTAACATATTCACTGTTAAACAGAAAAAAGTCACAGATCTCAAGTTCATGACTTACAATTTTTCTTTTGAACCTCAAACACACACCAGGCCCAGGCCCCTTTCCCTCAGTCTGCACCATTAACTGTCTACCAAGCTGAGAAGCCAGGCTTCTCTTAGCTTAGCCAGATCTTAAGTGATAGGCACACCAGCAACGCCTCTCTCATTTTTTAAGAGTTTGAGAGACTCGCTCAAATTCCAACAGAAATGTTTCAAAAGGAGACAATTATCTCCTTTAGAAAACTTGAGAGTTTCCCCCCCAAAATGTATAGAAAGTCCATCTCCATTACGGAGAGCTCACTGGAACGTGAATCTGATAACCATGAACCTAAATGTTTCCCAAAGGAAATACCAGACCAAGCAAAGGTACTCACGGATCAAATTCATGGATGACACTTTCAAATCTCAGGACAGCAAAGAGACGAGTGGAGAATGCTGCAAAAACCAGAGAACTATTATTTTAATGGTAATGTACCATGAAAAACAATAGTAGGTAGTAATATTATAGAGGTAATAGTATTATCCAGCACACAAGTCACAGGAAATACAAAATGATGCTGAATAAAGTATTTATCCATTCCTCCCACACAGAAGAAACAGAGAAGTTCGCCTTCCCCTGACAATGACACCTACATTTCCACTTAAGTAGGACACATTTAACTACTTATTGT
Organism: Tursiops truncatus; assembly: GCF_011762595.2. Classification (NCBI taxonomy): domain Eukaryota; kingdom Metazoa; phylum Chordata; class Mammalia; order Artiodactyla; family Delphinidae; genus Tursiops; species Tursiops truncatus. Next base: position 8,542,281 of record NC_047041.1, read on the forward strand.
TAAGGCCTATGACAACACATTCACCTACTAATATTGCACCCAATTTACATGGTCGTCTTGTAAATATGTTGACCTCCCCTCCCCACAACCTTACCTCCCCAAACCTTAGTTTGAAGCAAACTAAGAGGTAAGGAAATCAAGACTACTTATGACTCATGAAGAGCTAGAAAAACCTAAGAAAACAGAGTAAGTTCTGGAGAGATTTTCAGAAATACTAAGGCAGGCAACCACAGAAGACAAGTATCTTTTACAAAATTCAGTATCTCAGAGTCCCCGGTATCTCTTTCAGTCCTAAGAGAAAACAGAATTAGTACAGCGTGTTTCTCATTCTTTCCCAGATGATCAATAGTCCCAACTTTTATAATCCTTGTGTTTCTTTTATTTTGCTTTCGCAAAATTCTACTGATTGAGAACAGTAAAAAGAACACATTGCAATCTGCTGGGAAAAAACAAGGCATTTAAGAGAGCCATTGTTGATTTTTCAAGATTTTCTCCTTTCCATATCTGAACAAAGAGAGGTCCACGTGCACACTCACATAACACAGCAGCCATTGACAGAATTAGAAGCTTCAGAAGTGTGTCCTGCTTCTCATAGGACAACCGTAAAAATCCCAGCTTGGTCATCTTGACATCAATGGGTGGCAACAGATGACACTCAAATAGCTAAAATGGAAAAGTCAAGACCATAAGATATTAAACACCTTCAACTTACCTAATTCAGTTTCATATTTTATGGTGGTAGAGAAACACAGAAACAGGAGTAATGCGCACACCAGAGAGGGTCAGGGCTAATACTAATACCCAAGTCAAGCCTGAATTATGACCAACTGGCAAGTAAGTAGGCACGTCAGGTCTGTGAGTCAAGGACGAAAAGGAATGAGACTCTATCACCACAATTCTGCTTCCCAGTCCTTGCAGCTAACGAGCACATAAGCACAATTGGCAACAGTGTGGTACAACAGGAGTAAAGAAGAAACACAGAAAAAAGGGGGTTGGAGGAAGACATGCAAAGAAAACAGGAAAGACTGGAAATACAGAAAAGAATAATTAAATGGAGAAACAGAGCATTCAAGAAAAGGCAGGAATGTATGAAAGAAAGCAGGGAATGAGCACAGAAGTGAAAGCAGAAGGCTGAGAAATAGAAGTCATGACTGAATCAGCACAGTTTACAGCCCTAAATTTCAGCTTCAACTGACTGGCTGCAAACTTTCTGTTCCCAATCCCAGTGGGGATGCAGGGTCAACTAGAGAGCATGACTGCTCACTCACTAATGCAGGTACAGTCATGCACTCAGAAAGAGAGAAAGATACACATAGATCACTGCACTTTCAATCGCTTACATCGCACTATAACTACTGCTCAGATCTACACCCACTTCCCATCAGCTGTCTCAAAGCATCCTGGAATTGACACTGCTGATTTAAGCCACTAATCCCAGAGACAGCTCATGGAACCAGATGACAATCTGGAAGGAAAAGAGAATAAAATTTTCCTACTAAAGCAAAGAAAGGTTGGGCTGGGGTAAGGGGTGGGGGCGTACTATATTAAAATAAAATGTTGAGGGAAGCAGGCTGTAGACCATTCAGAAGAGTGATCACTTGGCGGACAAGATTTATCAGCACTAATTAGGAGGTTAGCTATTTCTGTTTAAGACAGCACTGCCTTCTTAAACCATAAACTGGTCAAGGACTAAGTGACAAAGAATATGATAATAAAGAATATGCAACACTGTACAAGACTGCAGGGGAAAAAAAGGAACCTGGATCCTTCCTGATCTTTCTCCCACTATTACTAGAGGAAAGGAGTGGAAAAAATAACACTGGACAGGGTGGAAGGCATGAAGAATCATATATTTCTAGCTCCAACTGTGGGAAATCAAGCATCTTTTCCATAACTGTCCCAGAGGGGTGGTTTTACATTTAATCCTAATCCAAAAGGAAAACCTTATCTTGAAATCAAAACTAAACACCTAACTCCAGGAAGTCCCTAATCCAGCCACATCCCTCAAGTTTGTACTTGTTTTCTCCCACGCCTGAAACAGGAAAACTTACCACCGCTGAGCTGATATGAGCCACACGCCTAGAAGACTAAGCGGACGAAATGAGTACTAGAACCTCTACCTGAAAACTGAGTAAAGAAGCTGGTAATTTAGGCCAGGACCTTAAGGGAGTTTCCATACTGTGCTCTCTGGTCGTGTTCGCACACCGCTAAAGCAAATAAAGGCAAAGTCACTTTCCTTAAAGCACCTGGCATCTGTCCTCCACCTCGCCTGTGCCGGCAAGCTGTGGCCCCCTGTCCCACCCTGGCTCTAGTTCCGAAGACGGCAACTTGCCCACCTGCTGGCTCACACTAGCCCCACCCTCCCCCACTTCTGCTCACTCCTGCGCGTCCCTCCTCCCTCCGTCTCCCACCTTCACGAAATGCAACACCCCGGACACCACCCAGCGCCATCCCACCGCCTCACCACCCCACCGCCTCAGCATCCTGAGCGCCAACCCCTCCAGGACTAGTCCCAGGGTCCGATCTTTTCCACGCCCTCCTAGCCTAAGCGCCCGCCCAATCCTAGACCCCCGCCATCCTTCCATTCCAGGTCGTCCCCCACACGCCACACGCCCCCTTCTCTGCAAGGCCTCAGACTCTGCCCGCGCCCGCGCCCACGCCCACGCCTGACGCCGTTAAAGCCCCACCAGCGCCTTGGACTGCACTTGCCCCTAACCCTCAAGTTATATCCTAGGGTCTTCTCACCTGACCCGAGTTCCTAAGGAATCCGCTCGCCTCCCGCTGCCATCCGTTCAGCGGCGCACCCAACCCTCGCAGCGTCGGGTCCGCCTCCCGGACCTCTCCCCATTGGTTGACTCAGGGCCAATACGACACTTGAAGAGAGCGATAGGATGACGGAACTGTCTGTCAGACTCGGAGGCGTGGACGAAGCCGCGCTCCCACTTTTTAACTGGACAATACAGGTATCATTTAGTAGCCGGAAGGCGGGACTTCGTGCAACCGCCGAGCCATGATAGGCCGGCTCAGGAGAGCGAGAGCGCGGAAAGAACACACTCGGAGCAGTTTGGTTGAGGGCCGAGCAGTGACGTGTCAGTCTGCGGGCCGCGAAGGAGTCGCGAGCGGAAGGTGTGGCGCGTTTAGCACAGTCACGTGACAAGAAACGGAAACTACGCGAAGGAATGGGCAGAAACTACAAATCCCGAAAAGCCGGGCTGAGGTCGCTCGCCTCCGTTTCTGAGAGTTTCGTTTTTTTATAGGTAGAAATTGATGTTGCCTAATATAAGGTTAAAGGAGAGGTGGGAAGAATTTTCTACCTATTCTCAATGAAACCTCAATCGTTTCCCGGTCCAGACCTCTACATCTTGTGCAAGATCTTGTCTGACAGTTCGCTCAAGAGCTGTTTGACTTTGCTCCGGTAAACTGCGATGTACAAGAGCCCTGCAAATGTCACGAGGCATTTATTTCCCTTTCTTAAGCCCCTGACCTCGTGAATGAGCATGCCTAGGGCTAAAGAGGTCGTCGGGGTTCGGTGGGAAGAATCTACGCCGCGGGCTGAGTCCCACACGGTCGCAGAGGCGGTCCTCCCAAAGCGTAGACAAGCTTCTTCCTGGAACCAGCTTGCAGCCTGGCGGTGCTTTGCTCACCCCTTTGTAAGTAACCTGCCAGTGACAGCTGCCTTGCCTCTCTTCCCCTTCTCTCCTCACACATAAAGAAACGTTGCTTGAAGGCACGGAAGGGGGCGAAGTTTCAGCAGCCAATTCCATCACCTCTCGGACACGCACTCCCACTCCCTACACATCTCAGTGAGCACGAGCCACACCGACAAAAATGGGAGCATCCGGCAACTGTTCAAATTTAGTGCCTGCGGCACTCCTTTCTCTTCGCGGTTACTCTACTGTTGAATGCAACCGACTAAACTTACTGAAAGCATATTAAATCAGTACTTCAAAATCACGTGTAGTTTTCAAAATATACACGACCAGGTTCACCCCAGGATGAGTCAATAGATCTGCTTTTTCGTTTTGTATTTATAATGTGTTCAGTGTAATTTTATTAACAGAAGGAAAATGAAGCTGAACCTGAAGGAACTGCAGAACTTCAAGCAAATGCTTCTTCAAAACGAGTTTTTCTTTAAAAAAAAAAAAAGGAATTAAAATTAGAAAGATTCCTTTACATAAAAAAAATACTGCTTCAAGAACATTTAAGATATCGAGGTTCTTTTTTTTTTAATTACTAAACCTGTTTCTTAAAGGGATATGTTTGACTTTCCAGGTGGTACAATTAAGTCAGCTTTTTCAGAAGTCAAAATATACTACTAAAGAATACAGTTCAAAATCTAAGCCAAGAATCAACTGTACTCCAATAACAATTTCTAAAAAATCTAATGCTATTTTTAGGATGATTCTTTAATATCAGTTGATAGGGAAAGGCTTATCTTACAAGTAAAAGTCTGGATGGCAAAATCATGGGGAAAATTATAGTTATTATAAACCCAGAGATTATACACGAACATTCAGGGTATCAGTTAATCTCTCTCCCTCCTGACTTATTGGACCAGAAGTTTTGATTTGGTTCCGAAAAACTTTTTACAGTCCTATGAGTTGCTTAAAATAATGCTATTTTTAGCTTGCTTTATAGGAGTTGTCATTCATGTGGAGCTTTTAGTCTTTCCGGAAGTGTCTACTTACCTTTTATATTATTGATCGAAAGAAACATGTCTTCATCTCACCTGGAGCAGACCAGAGTAACAGTACGTTTTCTTCTTGAAGATGTTCTCCCCCGAACCCACCTTTCCAAGTATGCTGTATAGCTGTATTATCAAGATTTCTTCTCAATGCACTCTGATTCCACTGTTTCATGTTGTTTGGTTGGGTGTTTGTTTTAATTAGTCATTTATTTCTTGGAATTTTCACTTCGATAGATTCAAGTAACTTTTCCAGAAAAGCTGAATGGAAAGCAAACAATGCCTTTATTTTGTCCTTGATAGCATAGCTAGGTTTAGAGTTCTAAGAACGAAATTGGGACCCACCCATCCCATATACAGACAAGCACACATAAAAGCATACTTTCAAGGCACTACAATTTTATCTTCTATTACTCAGAGTTGTTCTTGAGAAGTCTAATAGCAATGTGAGTCAGTCTCTTGGAGGTAACCTATTTTCCTGGTGTTTCTCCATAGAGATCCCATCTGGTTTTTTGGTTTTTTTCTTCCTTTCATTGCTTTTCACTTGGCAGTGAAAAGCATCTATATGAAAAGTCCAATTTTCATCGTTTAAGTCCCGAAAATGTCCTGATTTTATTGTCTCCATGCTTCTGTTCTCATTTTCTGAAACAAATGTCAGATCTGATTCTAGGATACCTCCACGATTCTTAACTTTTTCCATGTCTTAATCTTTTTGCTCTTTGTTCTGAGAAATTTCCTCAATTTTACATTGTAGTTCTCTAATTTAGCATCCTCGGCATCACTTCTATAAGCCATCTCATTTTATTTCCACAACTGTTTTAACTTCCAAGAACCTTCCTATTCTGTCCCCTTTTCACAATCTGTTCTTACTTCATGGATGCAATAGTTTACCAAGTTTCTATGAAAGTAGTTATTAGAATTTGTTAACTTTTATTTCTAGAATTACTTAAATTTCCTCCAGGTCCAGGTGGGACCTTAGAAAAGCTCCTGAAATGATGCTGCTGTTAACCCATGGTTAAGAACTACTTATCTAAACGATCAAATGGTTACTCTTTGTCCCACAGGTCTGAAGGTACAACATTTAAACTTGAAATCAGAGAATGAGTCCAAGGATGGAAGCCTGAACACATGGCATAATCTCTTATCCTACTCAAAGATTCTCTGAATTCCAATGTTTTATCCAACTTTGAGACCTATGGAAAATAATAGTTATTTGAACACGTAATTCTTAAGAATTTGATCATTTCTCAGTCTCCTACACAGTATCGTTAGGTCCAAGAGGACAGCAGTCATCTTTTTGGTTCACCCTTGAATCCCCAGTGCCTTGCAGAGCCTGACAGAGAAAGCGCTCAAACGACTGTTACGTACTTAAGTCATCTGTTCCCCTCACTTGATCCTTTACTGGTTCTATGGACTCGCTTTAGGTTTATCCAAAATATTTCACTGAATGTACAGCTCTCATTGTTAAAAAGACCAAACTTACACTGACCTGGAGTCAGCTTCCTTATAGCTTCTGTGGGTTGAACGATAGCACAGGAGGAATGTTAGGGTGGGGGCAAAGAAGGGGGTTGGTGAGATGACTGCTGAACAGCCTTCCATCACTACTGAAGAACCAGTAACATCTACCAGAGCAACCTCCACACAGGTAACCACGGAGCACAGAAGCTGAACAAATGTACTACTTCTATAATCAGAAAGTAAGTGGATGGAAAATGAACAGTGAACAACTACAGTTGCCCTTTTATTCCCACAGAAGTTATCCTTTAAGGTGGTTCACAAACCCCTAACCATTAGTTGCCCTCTTCTGGGTTTATTCATTTGTCACAATTTCTCTTAAATTTTCTCTTGGCCCCTTACCAAGTGCAGAGCAATGAACAAGTGAGTGCATGAATTTGTCCATTTAAAAGTTTCCAACAGACTTAACATACTCAGGTCTAGAAAGCATTTACTTTGTACAGTTACTATAATGGACAACTCAGCTCTAGATAGGATAAAAGGGTCGTGTTTTCAACACACATACCTGTCCAAGCTGTGATGTCTGCCCCTGAAGAGAGATTTGTGAACATGATTCCTTAGATCCTCCTGGCTGTATGATTGAAACTCAAGCTCTCACTTTCGTCTGTAGTGATGTGCCCTCCCTTATTTTCAGTTACTATTAGTCTGCCTTAAACTGCCATTCTGAACTTGGCAAAAACAGAGCCTACTCTCCCTTTGATCCCAATTTCCTAATCGCTGCCCTGACTGCCCATATGCTAGTGAAAAGAGAAGTTTACACTGCTTTTGTGTACATCTCATGAAATTAGGAATACCTACAACAATAGACATTTGGTAATCTAGCCTTTGTACAGGCCTGGCCTCTCAGTTACACTAATAAAACTTTACAGATTCCTCACATCCAGTGACTTACAGCATTTTCTATAGCCAGGCACAGTGCTGGATAATATCACTTGCCTTCCTCTACTCAACTTCCCTCACCCTTCTAAGACCAGCTTAGCTGACACAAATACAAATTTCAGGCAGCAAAGATGCGGCCATTTTAATCTCATTTTAAAAACTACAACAACTAATCTTAAGTAAGGCAGTCGCTGATCAGTTGCAAGCTGATGAAATCCTGAGGTCTTCTTCAACCAACCCCTCGGCAACCTGGAAGTAGTTCTCTGCAATACTACTGTCAAATGACCAGGGGGATACTGAAAATAAATCTTAAACTGTCTTTTACAATTTTTTGTTCATGAGCTGGAAACACCTACTTCCAAAATACCCACTATTTTAACACCTCTATATTCAAATTTGGTTCACATCTGCTGGCAACGATTTTTAAATCCTTACTTTGTCCTGTACATAGTAAAGGTTTCTGTTAACCAAATGTCTAATCTCTTCCCTAATGAGAATGTTCAATTCTTGAAGTCTAGAAGGCCCTCTCTTCCTTCATGAGTACACAGGACGGATGCACATATAGACTTTAAAACAACTCAATCCCAAATTCTTTCACAAGATGTTAACATGATTATAATCACATAACCCAAACTTCTTCAGGGAACATTTTTCAGAACTAATCTTCCAAATTATCCAAGACAAGTCCTGGGTTCCATGCATATGTTTCTTGAAGTGACTTGTAAATTTCAACCATTACACATTTGTGGGAAACAAGCTCACGTTTGTGATGTCTTAAAACTGTACAAGTGCTTTGACGCCTGCCCCTCCCCCCACATTTAGTCTCTTTAAAATGACAGGAAAACACCAACCAATCACAGGTTTAATGGGTTTAATAAGTTTACCCCTTCAGTTCCTATTTGCAGCACCCAATATTCCTTTGAAATACCAGACAGACCCAGCAGTGACCAACAATAAAGTTCAGACCTCCAGAGTTTAAAAGTTCAGGTTCTCTGAGCATTCTGTGTTGCAGTGGCACTTGTCCAAAATTGGTACCTCCCTATAGCTGGGGGAGCTTTAAATGTACCAGTGAAAAAAGCTTTTTCCCCTTCAAGGGGAAGAAAGAAAACCACTCCTCAAAACCCAGCAGATCTGGCTGTGAGGTCTTTCCTCCTGTCCCATCTCTTCAGGCTTGTTTTTTTTGCAGTGGAGCAAGAGACCAAATCTAGCCTGAGTTATAAGAAACAAGACAGTGATGGCTGTAACGGGAGTGACCAGGAGCAGCAGAGTCTCCTTTACTTCCCACGTCCAATAAGTGTGCTTCACAGAAAAACCGAAACAACAGGTCCACAAAATACAACAACTAGAATTACAAAAATCCATTCATCCAAGGGTGGTGGAAGGCAGGAAGGGGAGGTGGGAGGATAAATGGCACAGGGAGAAAAAGTATTCAAATCAGTCCAGGCACAGGGGCTGGCAAATGCTAGAAAAGAGCTGCAGAAAAACCTGTGGTCCTTTCAGACTCACCGGTGTTTAAAATCCATACTGGTGTCAGGACGATTCTGCCTTACGTGCACCAGACAAAAATCCCGATTCCTCAGAGAGAAGGTAATATGCACAGGGCCCTTGGCAGAGTGGGTCCTGCCTTCCCTGGTCGGGGAGGTGAATAAGAAAAAGAGCTGACGCGGCATCCTTCCAATCCCACCCATCCCCTCTGGGTGGCAGGCGACTCAGTGGCCCTCAGCAGCCTTCAGTTTGGCAGGAGATGGGTGTGGTGAGGGGAACTTCTCTGCAGAAGTTGAACTACTCAGGGCAGACTGCAGGTAGACCGTCTTGTGGAAGAGTCTGTTGCTTAAGAAAACCACCAAGGAGAACAGGCGCAATTGGAAAAGGCTAAAAGGCAAAAGAGACCCAACCTGTTAGACACCCCCAGTTGAGCAAAATTGTTTTAATTATTTGACAACTTACTTGACTACTTTCAATTTAAAATGATACAGGGGAAAACAAGACACCAGAAATTTGACCAAGCATGTACAGAGGTTAGACACACAGATTAAACAGGCAGCAACTAAAGAATGCACTGGGTCCTGTCAGAAGTGCAGTAGTATCACCATTTGCAGTATCGGGGCTTAGAGGAAATAAAGTTCTATTTTAGATTAATTCTGATTCAAGAAGTACCTTTCTAGGGTACAAACTTCAAGCTGTGTCTGAAGATATCATATGCTATGTGTATTTCATTTTCAGGAGAGCTTCAAGAGAAAGTTAGTTATGTTAAGATACACACTTAGCATTTACTGGATAGCAAGAACATGCAAGAACCCAAAGCAGATTGGAAATTTCTAATAAGTATATCCTCACTGACTTAACCAAAACTGATCAAAAGATTGGGCTTTTCTCTGAAGTGATAAAACTTTCAGAGTGGTAGTGTTACTAAAGATTCATTTTAAAATACTTTGTTTTACTGTCATTATCAATAAACTCCTGTAGCCAGAGCACATGGCTCACTATTTTTATAAAGTTGGCCATTCTTACAAAATGAGCTCAACTACAGGTATAAGTGCCTTATTCGGTGAACTGTTACATTTTAAGAATATGTATAATAGCAGCAATTTCTGAAACACATATGTGCACATATGCATGGGGAAAATTTTGGGATACATCCCAGAAGTGTTTCTCTTGTTGAACTGTATATTAATAGTTTCCTGCAATGTAAGGTTATTTTTAAAAAACCTTAACAAAAATGTCTCATTCACATGATTGCAGTGTTATGGCCCCAACACTTTAGACCAAAAAAACTTAATACATTTTAGCTAATACTGGCTAATACTTACTATGCTTTGCCAGGGGTCTTTGCTTCATTGGCGCTGATAATGAATAAAGGAAAGAGGATAGAGAATAGGCAGCCACTGTTTAAAAAAAAAAAAAAAGAAATAATTAGTCACCTTCAAAACAGCCATGACTTTGAAGATATTAGAAGCCCAAAGTTCTTTGCCTCCAGTGCTAAATATCATGGCTTGATGGACCCTTAATGTATCAAACACATCTTTAAAAAAAAAAAAAAAAGGATTTTTCTAAGCGCTGGCTATGTTTAACATTGTTCAAGGAAGCAAAACAGAAGAAAGAATATGGCATATATGATCATGCAGACTATATTTTAATGCTGAGAATTCCCTGGCAGTCCAGTGGTTAGGACTCCGCACTTCCACTGCTGGGGGCACGGGTTCAATCCCTGGTTGGGGAACTAAGCATGCCGCAAAACGGGGCAAAAAAAAAAAAAAGCTAACTGACAAATGCCTATGACTATCTGTCAGGGAGAAAAAATCCTACAGACCTCCTGATGGCCAAATAAGAATGCAGAATGCCTAGCACAGAACCAGGCATACAGAAGGTGCTCCCTACACTGAGTATTTTTACCAGTCCCCTTCAAGTCCCTATAGTCAAATTACCTGACAATGTAGGAGGACTGCATTGCTGTGAGGAAAGCCAAGGGCAGACCGAATCCAAAGTAGTAAGGCCAATTCCTTTCTATGTTTGACAATCGCTGGTGCATTTCAATTCCTAAAACAAGGAGCCAATACAATTAGGCTGCATATTTCCTTTTAGTCAAATGACTAAATATGGTAGACAATTTATTTGAGGTTTGAGTTGTAGGTACAGACCTGCCATTTAGAATACAACTAAAGCATATAAATTAGAATTGTCCAAATCTGATAAAGCTTCTATGCGAAGGTTTTACAAATGAACAATCACAATTTCAAAACTGGCAGGCTAAGTGAATTCTGAATTACAACACCAGAATCCTTTGTAAGTATTAGTCTTGAACAAAGCAAGAATCAAAAAAAGGCAGCTATCCTCTAGGAATCAATTAACCCCTTTCAACCAACCACACCCAAATATGCCAAGGACTTTCAAAATATCCCCCAAAATAATCTGTATGCACCAACGTCAAATTAATTTCTCTAATTCAAAATAACTCGTGCTCATTTATGCCATCTTATGGCTGTCAGAGCTACGTGACATTAAGCTCCATAAGGATGATGCTACACTGCTACATTCCCCAGCAACAAAGTTAAGGGTTAACCCCCCCAAGCCAAATCTAAGTCCCCTCTTGCCAAAAAGGCTGCTTCATTACAAAGACGATTTGCCAAGGGCCTAAGTATTGAAGAATTTAAGAAGTCTACTTAGCAGCACCATTTCCAAATTGGGCCTCCAAGTTCTGAGTTTCTTTAGACAGGCTTACCTTTATTGAACCAACGATATTCGAAGCAGTATAGTGAGTAGAGAAGAGACATATGCAGGAGACTAACCAGCTGACCAACAAGATGGATGGGAAAGAGACTCACAAACATCCCCTGAAGAACAAGTATGGAAAATCTTAATTCCAAAGCTTCAGAGACCTGACACTGTTCACCTGCCACTCTGAGTCATCACTCTCTGCCCAGATAGCCTGATAGTTGCTTCTCAAGTTTCTAAATAGCAGGAGAGTGAAGAATGCTCAGGGTGGCAGGGAGGAGCAGGCAAATTCATGTTTCTTTACCATTTTATGATTTTAAGTCTCTAGTTGTTTCTGTGAAAAAATGATTTACAAATCATTGCCTCCCATAAACGTATCTGCTGGGTATAAATGTGACACCCTGTCTTTGTGAAGCTCCCTCTAGTGAATCTTCTTTTCTTAATCTGCTCCATGTGCCCAGAAGGCCAGTCTCACCTGGAGGAGGAAAAGAGCCTGCAGCAAAAGGTTGAAGAGCATGTCAGCAATTATTTTGCTGACACTAGGGAATGGGTGAGGCTTCCTCCCTGATACCTCGAAGGCCAGGTCAGCTATATCCTGTAAGAGAGAAAGGAGCTCAGCAAAACATGAATTAAGTGGCCTCAATACCCAGCCCCAAAGCTAAGGCCACTGATCTGCCATGAGACCTGCCAAGGGAGAAAAGCCCCTGGACATCTGGCCATGAGATGCTCTGGTGACCTGAGAGGATAACTCCATTTTACAAGAGCACAGAGACCACCCACTGGCTGCTTGACCAAGAAAAGTTAAGGCGGTGAAATCGCTCCCTACATGGCCACTAACTTCGCAGGCTGAAACCTGCCACCTGGCGATCCATTATGCCATAAAACCCAGACTCCATTCTGCCCTGGACCTACCTGAAACCAAATTGCATTCACAACTTTGCTAAGCACAAACAGGGGGAGCACCCAAAGAGCACTGAAAATTGACGTGAGGAAAAACTCGAGCCACGACCAAACATCCCCATGTAGTGACGGGTCACCTAAGAAGGGCGGAAAGCCTTGTTAGTTTAACTGGAGAAATGGAAAACCAGAAGACCAAATATGCAACCCCTACTCCACACACATACATCTTTGGTTCCTGCCAGCACATCACTGCACCTATTTCAGAGAGTCTTATTCTTCATAGACACACCAAATTCTGGCCACAACTCCAATTCAGAGTAGCCACGGAGATGTGCTGCTTACCTTGAGACAAACCTGCTTACCGGGTGGTGACTGATATGTCAGTGACCAGCAGTACACTGTATGCAGGAAACCACCCTGGTTCAAATCCCAGCTATGCCACTTACTAACGGTTTAACCTTGGTAACCAATTTCCATTTCCTCATCTATAAAATGCTATCTGTAACAATACCCAAAGGGTTGTTGAGAGATTTGAGTTAAAAACATCTAAAGCTGCAGGTACAGAGGAAGTATTCAATAGACTGAGGGAGACACAGGGAAACACCTCCCACCCCGGCAATGGACATACTTACCAATAATTTGGGCCGTTACTGACTGAAGCACGGGAATAAACACTCGATAAAACAAAAGGAGACTGAACTAAAGGAGAGAGGAAATAAGGTAAACATTAAAAGTCCTTCTTTAAAACAGGAGTTCCAAGCTTCAGTGTAATTATTTTCCAGATGGAAGTGTCTTTTACAAATTAGGAGCCCTGACGTGGTACCAAAATTGGACTCAGTTCTATTTCCCAATTCTCCAGCTGAGGAGTACAAACCTGACACTGCCTACGAAAACAGTAAAACTTCTGGGGGACTAGAAGAACATTTCAATTAGTAGTCACACCAAACTACAGGCATATACTAAGTACACAGTCATATTTTATTAATTAAAGCTAACACCTAAAAACATCTGTGAAATGTTTAGATTAACAAGTTGAATTATACTGAATTTCAAGTCCAAGAAAATACTTAACTTTGTTCTTCAAAGTACTCAAATTTCACTTAAGCCTGTGTTGGTTCTCAGTCAGCTGTAGGCAACCTTCTGGTATGAGTTTCAATAGTAATCAATTCGAGGACATTGCTATGACCAGACAAAGGGAGAAGCTTGCCCATATCCATCTCTTTCCCCTCTGAGCCCTCATAGTTGCTCTTAACCAAAATGTCCAGACAATGTCACAAGAAATTGTTACCTATTAACATTAAAACTTGTTAAGTCATTTAAGAAAAAAGTGTATATTCAGGGCTATCTATTCCTGACATTTACATACAAGTTTTCTCTGAGTGGGAATAAAATGAACGAAGGTGCACAGAATCCTGAGTCATGGCCTTAAGCACGTATTAGCAGGTGAAAGCTACCTGTCTCAGTTTCAAGAAGACAGTTGAGAACCATGAACACCAAAATAATCTGAATAAAGATGCTTATAAGGCACCTGGAATTTGACGAAAAAGAACTTACCCAGAATACTCCACCATTCCAAGCGCAGCACTGAAAAATTCTACTAACAATACGTGGTTCACTGGAAAAGACCACATGTATTTAGCTTAAAAGGCATACAGGCTATTTCCATAGTATCATTCAGTAGCTCTCCTTTTTACATCTTCTGCTGACATTTTATTTTTCCAGCACCTACTGTTATCCCAATGTTCTCTCCTAATGTCAATAAGAAAAGGCTAAAAATATTTCAAGAGAAGCAGTTTTTCTTAAAAAAACCAAACACACAAAAAACTATATTTTCTAAATTCCAAGACTGGAGACTAGAAGAGGATGTCTGAGCTTCTTCTATCAAAATCCACACAGGCACTCCTAGAAGTATCCACCAATCCAAGTAATTTTTTTATGGCTCTCTATTCACCATCCTGATTTCTTTTAAACACCACGACATTTTGAACGAGGATTACTGCTAGACACCAGTTTAATTCAATGTGAGGGGAGTGGGGGGAAATCACCTGTAACTTTTTTTGGAGAGAAAGCACAAAAGACAAATAATGGGGTATTGAAACTCCAAGTCACTATGTAGTGTCTGAATTCTATACTAAGTTTAATCACTTCCTAAAGTGCCCACAGAAGGGAATTCAGATGTTTTCTGACATCAGCCTCCACTCCTTACCTCTCTTGCTTCCTCTCTATACTCTGGGCTCTCCTCTGAGCCAGGACACTGCTTGCCCTTCTTCGACGCTGCTCCTCTCTCTTTTGCTGAATTCGAGCATCTAGCTTTGAGATGGTACAAATTCCCCAGATGGAGTCTTTGATTCCCTATACACAAGAGTATTACTTTTAAAGAGGGAAGATTTTGGATCAGAAGACTTTCCAAAGTTACATACAGGAAAGTGATGAAATAACAGTGGAAATCATGGTACTTAGTTTGCTACAAAGCTTAGCGGACCCTTGATACTTTTGTATTTTGAAATAATTCCCAATTTACAGAAGAGCTACAAGAACAGAGAACTCCCTAATACCCTTTCTCAGGATTCACCAGCTATTTTGCCACACTGTTATTTATTCTTGTTTATATATATATGTATGTATATATGTGTGTATATATATATATATGTATATATACATTTTTTTAGATCATTTGAGTAGGTTGCTGTGTCATGCCTCTTTACTTTTAATTGTTCAGTGTATATTTCCTAAGAATAATATTGTTCTTAGGAAATATATAGATATAGTTATCTATTAAAGAAATTAAATATTGAAACAGTTTAATCTACAGTCCATATTCCAATTTCCCCATTTGTCTCAGTAATGCCCTCTATAGCATTTTTACCCCTCAAGTATCAGACATCAGTTCAGAATCACATGTTGCATTTAGCTCTCATATCTCTTCAGTCTCCTTTAATCAGGAACAGCTCCTTAGTGTGTCTTCCTTTATGAAGTATACAGGTCAGTTATTTTACGGGATGCCCTCAATTTAGGTCTGTGTCCTCATGATTAGGTCCCAGGTTACATATGTTTGGCAGGAATATCACATAAGTGATGGTGTGCCCTTCCAGATATTACATCCAGAGGCATGTGATGTCTGTCTCACCTTGCTGGTGATGTCAATTTTACATATTCAGTCAAGGTGTTATCCAGCTCCATTGTATGGTTGCAAATTTTTGTCCTTGCAACTAATAAGTAATCTGTGGGCAGACATTTCTGAGACCAGGCAAATATCCTGCTCATCAAGTCCTCTCCCCTAGATTTAGCATCAATTAACAATTCTTGCCCAAACCAATCTTGAATAACATGGTTGCAAAATAGTGGTTTTCTACTCCCTCTAACACTTACCGATACTATAAAGCCAAGTTATTGCCCTCCTCTATACTCTTCCAATATCAATCTAATGTCTACAAGTATGATCTACATCCTGTACTAAACTAGCAATACTAGGGTAGATTAAACACTGGTCTCAAGAAAGAACCAGGGCTGGACCAAGGCTAATGGAAGACACAAAGAAATAATCACTGTAAAAGTGTGCAAAGGGGTAGGATAAGAGCATGCCACATAAGACAGAAACAACATTGTAGTGTAGCTGGAGAAGAATGGCTTTAAACAGTGTATGCTGAGGAAGAGGGCTGTTAAGTCTATAAGTCACTGACGGGGGCACTTGCCAATGACTGGAAGAGCCCCAATGGCAGAAAGATTACTGTTATTACTACAAACATCAGAACTGCCTATTATCCAGTTCAAAGGACTGCACTCATTTATCCACCCACTCCCATATTGAGCATCTTCAATGAGCTAGACAACATATGGAAATGCTCAGGAAACTTATAACTCAGCAGGAAAAGTACACAAGTAAACCAAAAGAAAAAAATAAAGAAATAAAAATGTATAGTTTAGTAAGTACCACAACAGATTTATGTCCAAAGTAGAGTGGGAAGGACTAGGGTATTCAACTTCATCAAGAAGCAGAAAAAAGGGGACTTCCCTGGTGGTCCACTGGTTAAGACTCCACACTTCCAATGCAGGGGGTGCGGGTTCGATCCCTGGTCAGGGAACTAAGGTCCCACATGCCACGCAGCCAGAAAAAGAAAAAAGAAAAAAAAAAAAGCAGCAGCAGAAAAAGGCATTCTGGAAGCAATGGCCAACCTGGATTTAAGAATGGCATTTTCACCTATTGTTATGAGCAAAACAAATTTTAGAGAAAACTGTCAGGATACAGAGAAATGGACAAGTTTATGAAGTACCTGCCGATAAGAGCATAAATTGGCAGCATGCACCTACCTGGTCTTTTATCTATGAGTAATGTTTAATCTTACTTTGCTTTTTAACTTCTAAATCTTCTACAAACAGTTTAAAATTAAGATAGTTAAGTTCAAATGGCTTAGGGCCTAGTATGTGCTAGGATGATGACAGCATCCCCACTTCTGAGATACTTACAGTCTAGTGGGGCAGAGAGACACACAAAGTTCACGTTGTACAACTGATCCAGGGTTGAAATTTTATCACACAAAAGGACATAAGGTATTAAAAGAAGATCACATGAATTCTCTTTGGCCCTTCTAAAATATTCCTTCAATTCCCCCCTCTTTGATTCAAAGATAATAAACTTTTAAACACTTCCACTCCCCGTCAGAACTGGCCTCTCTCCTGCTCCCGGGAATAGAGCTACAGGGGCTACAACTAGGGCATTAGACCTCAGACAGCCACTATAATGGAATGTTATGCTACTGATCATGTGGGTGACTACATCCTGAACAGATCTCTATGGGACGTTTTTCCAGAGCATCATCATCTCCGCCTTGTAGAATGGGAGAATAAGACAGGTCCTATAATGTAGATCCGGACAAAGTAGTTTAGGTAATAGCACTGTACCAATGTTCACTGCTTGGTCTTCAACAACATACCGTGGTTACATACGATGTTAACATTAGGAGAACCTGGTGAAGGATATAGGGGAGTTCTCTGTACAGCCCTGCAACTCTAAAAGTATTCCAAAATAAAGTTTAGGGAATTCCCTGGTGGTGCAGTGGTTAGGACTCCACGCTCTCACTGCCAAGGGCCGGGTTCAATCCCTGGTCGGGGAACTAGATCTCATAAGCCATGTGGCATGGCCAAAAACATATATATATTGATAAATAAAGTTTATCAAAAAAAAAAAAGAGGGTCTGGAGCCAAGCTGAACAGGGTTTCAATACTACAGACACTCACTAGACAGTTCTCCCAAGCTTCTGCGAGATGCAGGGTAATACCTCTCCCTCGAGTAGTGTGGATTAGAATGAAAACTTGTAGGTGAAGAACCCAACAAACAATAAAAATTTCAAAAATACCTAAAGGATTTTCTAGTCAGTTCCTGCAGCAAAAGGGTCAAAAGATGACTTGACGTACTCACTCTGGCAAGGTCCTGCAGAAAGGTTTTGACACTGTCAGCCATCTCTTCACCGCCCAAACTATCAACTACACAAAGGAGAGAGAAGTGTCCCCAAATGTCTCATCATGAAGCACCTGGAAACAGACGGAGCATAAGCAGGGAAAAATATTTATCTTCAAGTTACTCACGCACATTTCTACATGATGGCGTTTTCCACATACTTCTCTAATAGGAGTGCAGCAGATTCTAGCACTTAGGTAGATACTAGCACTGTTAACTAAGTGAAGTTACACCTGTAACTACTGAAAAACCTGAAATCAATAAATTTTTAAATCACTTACCACCCTTTCACTTTTACATGGACTAGGAATCCCTTCTCTGGGCCTTGCTGTCCCTAACTATCCCTCCTACACGTCCCAAGTACTTTTGAGATTTGAGATCATGAGATGGGTGATAATTACACTACAATATCCTCCTAAGCAATATCTGTGCTTGATGTTACTTGAATACAAATACAGGAGCAAAAGGAAAGTTCTAACAAAAATTACTAAATATGCACTTCATACACAGGGCCCTCCAGCACACAGATAAGTTCAAAGTATGATGTGAAATTTCCCACCAAGACCCCCAAATATGCCTTCCCTGTTTTCCAACTTTTAATGTATACATATATGTACAATTTCAACAAGCATGCAGGAAACAATGAATTTTAAACTAGGCCAAAACAAGGTTAAGTCCACGTGTATAAACATTCTTTAACACACTACAGCTTTCCCATTTTATTTATTTCTTAGGTGAATGAGAAATCTAGCTTCATAAAATAATAACTCGAAAGTTCACGTGTATAAGTATTTTTAAAATACTACGCTCCCATGTAATGTCTAAGATGAATGCAAAACCCATTTTCAAAAATTTAATTTAGGACTTGGGATTCTAAAATTCTCAAACCTGACTAAACCAATCTAGGGTATTCTTAATTTAAGAGATAGACCGTAATGACAATTTCACAGGCAGCTTCTATACACCTCGAATTTCAAAACATAAGCACACTTTCCCTAATGACCACTTCACCAAACTGTACCTTATTGACCCAACTGGACTACTGCCACCCAGAACAGGAAGAGCAGGGAATACAGCAGAGGGAAGGCAACTTGCACAACACTGTATGTACCATCTTCTCCTTGGGTCAAATCCTACCCAGATGCACTCACTTCAGGTAGAGAAGTTTCTAGGGTAAGAAACTTTTGTTAATGCTCCCACTTAAAAACAAACAAAAAACACCTGAGTGATAGGATACTCAGTGACAGGTGAATAGTTAATGCTCAATGATGATATATAAGACACTAGTTTCTAAAGATTATCATGGATTCACTTTTAACCATCTACTTCCTCATCTATGAATTAAGAGTATTAAAATTTTTCATAGGTTTTGAGTACAAAGTGCAGTAACATGAAAATAAAAACTTAACTTCTACATAAACATAATCCCACTACAGAATGAGCTAATGTGGGAGTTTAAGGAAGCCGATTAGTTAGTCTGGGTTTCTCACAAGGTGCTGACACAGCTGGAAGCATGTGGGTCCTAATCCAAGGAGAGGAGCTGTGTTACCTGAACCATGGCCATTAACAACTGGCTTCTGCAAGTACCAAGTGGCAGGTTACCTACTGACCAACAGTGGCCTGTGAAGGACAAGTCACTTCAATTTTATATGCAGATCCTATTTGAATTATCCGGAATATCCAGAAATATTATCCGGTTTGACAAAAAGCTCAGGCAGGGAGAAAAGCAACCTGCCACGATTTGAGACCAGAGACTGTATAACACGGAGGAAACCCTCCAACTGTGGTGGACGTAAGTGAGATGCATCTGGTTCACAGCATTTCACAGACGGAGGAACTGAACCTCCAAAGTTAAATGGCTTGCCCAAGATTACAGCACGTGAAAGGCTACAGCGAACTTCAAAACCCCGGTGTCTGAACCCTCAGTCGGGGCTTTTTACTCAAGTTTTGCGATGAGGATGTTTGTTTAACCCGAGCATCCCACGGACAAAATGTCTCGTAAGCCTGTAAATACAACTGGCCATTAAATTCCTAAACAGTCATGAGAACTTATTAAGCATCTACTGCGGCACGGTCCTGTACTTTCTAAGTCACTAAACCCAGAAACCCAAGTCCGGAAGGCAGGAGGCTGTCACATCCCACTCCAGTTTCACTAAAGGTAAGCATCCTCACATCCCACCGGGCTCCCCGGATGCTCAGAGCCCACAGGTCCCTTCGGACCCGTTTCCCCCCCAGCTCCTTGGCAAACCCGACTGGAAGCTGGTCTCCCTCCGCCACCACAGCCGTGCACGAGGCGCGGGGCACGCTCACATCCCGTCACGCGCGGAGCTAAAGACAGCCGCGCCGCACCTGGGCAGAGGCTCGCCGGCTACCGCGGGCTGCGTCCCGCGCCCCGGCCCTGCCCCGCCGCCGCAGCACCTTCCCGCCAGGCGTCCCCGCGCGCAGCCCCCACCCGCACCTCTCAACCCCGCGCTCGGGCCCTACTGCCCTCACACGCCCTCGCCGCCCTAGCCACCGGGGCCCCTGCCGCGCGCGCAGGCTGCGCGGCGCCAGGGCCTGGTTCGGCAGAACTGCACCTACCCGGCAGCTTTGCCCCCGCGGCTCCGGACCCTGGCCCACCGCTGGCCCGCTCGGCTCCTCCACGCCCCTCCCACCCCTTCGCGCCCGGCCACCCACTCGCGCCAGGGCGCTCCCAGGGCCGGGGCCGCTGCGCCCACACTGGGCATGCCCGGGCCGCACAGGGCCGCTGGGAAGTCGGGCGGGCGCAGAGTCCAGCCGCCCGGGCGGAGGGGGCGGGGCCGCGGCGGCGGAGGGGGCGGGGCCGCGTGGTGACTGAGCCTGGGAAATGCAGTCCGTCCTCTGGGCCCACCCGCGCCGCTTCCGGGCTTGCCGTCCTTCCTGATCCCATATCGTGTTCTTTGCTCGCTCCCATTTACTTCTGCAGGTTTGCTTGTCTTTCTATTATGAAGCCTAACAACAGAACAATAAAATGCAGAAGTATCTTGGTCTCTTTGGTTGGAGACTTCAGTAACCAAAGGGTACTAAGCAATGATGGGTTTAAATCAAGTCATAAAATAAGAATAGGTCAAGCTGCCATGCAATTCGGCTGCATTAGGCGTGTTCTCTGACAGCAAAGTGTTGGCTGAGATTAAAGCGATCAAGTAAATAGAAATGAAACTGTTTTCATCTCTGTCCCCAGCAGTCCGTCTCTACCCCAGGGACGGCAATTTCTTGGCATCGAACCATCAAGCCTGACTTATAACTTTTTCTCCCCTATTCCCAGCCTCTTATATCTCTCATTCCCCATTTTTTCCTCTTTTCTCCACTTCCTATTTTCCTTCACCTCTAGGTGTGCTTAGAGCTGCTCTGCTCAGGCCACCTATAAAATCAGATTTTTACAACTGGAAGCCCTTTAGTATAACCTTACATAGTGTGAGCCCAGGTATCAACTGACTTACTCAAGGTCAGTGGCAGAACAACTACCCAGACCTCCTGACTCTCCTCTAGTTAGTTCAGTGGGCTGGGAGGGTGGGGTCGTTGACCTCTTCTACCCTGCCCAACTTCCAGCCCCATTCCAGAACAGACGAGTCCCCTACTCTGAGCCTGTGGAAACTACCTTCTCTTTCAGGAAGAGGGTCATGAAGTCGAAACTAACACTATGGGAGAAGAGAACTAAGCATTCAGAGTAGCAGAAGCCCTGAAATAAAAGGTCCAAACTGGGATTTATATATGTAAACTCCTTTGGAGAGGGGACCTCTTTCTTATTTATTTTAGCCTTGGCAATAATCTCATTTTCACTGAGACCAGATCTATGAATACCCACTGGTTTCCTTTTCTTATAAATCTATTGCTTGATTTACTCCACGATTAAAATCATCACAAAGAGGAGACATTCCTAAACTTCCTTTTTGTCCCATATGAGTAAATATCTTCGACTATTTATTATAAGGAACTACATAGAAAAGATTTTTATTTCTTTTGGAATTTTGATTAAAATAAGCAGTTTGCTGAGGCTTAGATATCTTATTATAAAGAGACTAAGTGGTTTAATGATAAACTGATTATTGTAATTATTAATTACAACAGCAGCAATTCCTCCAAACTCTATCGTTTCTCAAAAGTGTGAATTTAGGGGACTTCCCTGGTGGTCCAGTGGTTAAGAATCTGCCTTCCAGTGCAGGGTACATAGGCTCAGTCCCTGTTGAGGGAACTAAGATCTCACATGCCACAGGGCAACGAACCCTGCCACAACTAGAAAGCCTGCGCGCGGCAACCCAATGCAGACAAAAATAAATAAATAAATATATTTTAAAGTGTGGATTGAGGAAGAATTTATTTTCTAACTTGCTTGATGGAAGGACATCTTACAAATCCCAACATGTATAATACAGTCCAGATTTTTAAAACAATAATAATTATACATTGCATTTTTAAAGAGCTCTTGCATACTTATTAAAGATTAGATGCCATCTGTGAAACAACTAGGAGGGGCATTATTTTCCTAATTTTACAAGTGAGGAAGCTGTGTGGCAGAGCATGAAACTCAGAAAACTTGATCTCCAGTCTAGCTATGAGCCTCAGTTTCTATAGCACAAGGCTGCTAAATGGGACCTATATGAAGGTCCCTTCTTACTCTATGGTTCCTTGATTTAGTGAATTGGTGACAATACCAGATCCAGAGGCCAGATATCCTAGTTTCTAGCCTTAGAATCTTCCAGGGGAGAGAGATGCTGTGGTTTATTAAGTATCTACCATGTACCAGGGCTTTCCTATTTATTATTTCACAACAACCATCTAAGTGTTGTAACTGATCAAAAAAAATCCAACCAGGTTTGGCGGATTCCCAGAACCATGCCTTTTTCTTTACCATACCTGCCTTCCGTTATGGATCACAAGGCCACCCAAATAAATTTAGGCTTTGTATTGTCACCACTAAAGAAGCACTCCTCAAATTTTAATGTGAAAAACAATCACCTGGAAATCTTGCTAGGTTCAGATTCTCATTCAGTCCATCTGGGGTGAGGACTAAGGCTCTGCATTTCTAACAAGCTCCCCAGCAATGTACATAAGCATTCGCCTAGTGCCTGTTCTCTACCTACCTTGGCTAGACGTTTGGAATACTTAATGCCCTCAACTTGCTTCTCTTCAGTGGGAAAACAGACAAGGTAATGCAATGTGATAAAAATGAAGTCTTGAGGAACAATGAGGAATTAGCAAAGAGAAGAAAGGGTGGGAAGGGAATTCTACTCAGAGGAAAAAACACAAGCAAAGCTACCCAGCATATTTAGAGCACTGTTATTTGTTCATTATGGCCAGAATAGAATAGGAGAGGAGAAATGGCAAGAGATAAACTTCCAATTTACTGAGTGCCCTCTATTTGCCAGACCCTTTTCATATAATAGGATTTAGTGGTAAGCAAGACAGACAAGATGTCTGCTTTAATGGAGTTTACATTCAAGTAAATAGAATAGAATAAATAAGGTAATAGTGATAAGTGATTTTTAAAAACAAGCATGAAAATGTCATAGAGAACGGCTGGCAGGGCAGCTGCCATTGGCTATTTGAAGGGAAGGAGCTGACTTGAATGTGTTGAGATTTGAATACAGAGAAGAAGCCAGCCTTGTAAAGGTCTGGGGTTAGCAGAGGGAACCAAGTACATAGCCCTAAGGCAAAAACGTGCTGGTATGTGGCAGGAACAGAAATAAGGACAGTATGGCTGCACATATGATGAAGTCATAGTTGCCTGCCTCTCCTTCACCTCCAACATCCAATCAATTACCAAGTAGTTTTGATTCTACCCCCTAAAAAATGTGTTCAAATCCACGCCCTCGATTCCATCTCGACTGCCACCATCACCTTTCACCTAAATTATTGGAAAAGTCTTCCTGCTTCCAATCAGCTACCTCTAATCCATTCCCTACACAGCAGCCAGATAGAGCTTTAGGAAATGGAAATCTGATTCTTCTTCTTTCTGCCTAAGAGCCTTCAGTGGCTCCCATTCCCAACAGAATAAAGTCTAAACTCTTTATCATGATTTATAAGGGCTGTGGGTGTCTGGGTCTGCATACCTCTTTCACCACATGCCTCTCTGTACTCTTTCAGTCATCATTCCTAAAATACACCAACTTCCTCTTCCTTCTGAGTCTTCTTATGACATTCCCTCTGCCTTTCTCCATCCTCTCCACGCACACACCTTTCCCCTGGCGAGTCCTCCTCATCCAGCATGTCGGCTGTGAAACCTGCCCCAACTACCTCCCTGCTCCTCCTTTGAGCTCCTGGAACACCCTGAACTTCTCTTATCAAAGTATTCACCCTGCTAAATTGTAATCACTTATTTAATTATCTGTCTCCCCCATTAGACTAGGGGAAGACCATCACATTCTTCTGTTTTATATCCCCATGCCTAGCACAGGGTCTAGCATTGGAATAGGGACTCAAAAATTTGTGAAAGAATAAGTGAATAAATTAATGGAGTTGAGATAGGCAGTTAAGTGATAGCTTTAAGTCATCACATAAAGTTTGGACACTATCTTGGTGTCAGCAAGGACCTACTGAGAGACTTTAAGGCAAATGATACGATTATATTCGTATGTACAAAAGACTGCTCTCGTAGCAAGGAGACACATGGATATCAGGTGAATGAGATTGGCAGTAGTGAATGTAGAGGCTAGAGGCTGGTTGTTTCCATTATTCAGGGAGAAATGATGAAAACCTGAATCTGCAGAAAACAGTTTAGAGAGATGGCAAGAAGGAAGAAACTTAAGGACCTGGTGATTGGGTGAGGTGGTAGAGAGAAAAAGGGCTCAAGACTGCACTTATATTCCTAGGTTGCCTAACTTGATGGATAGAAATGTCATTCCCTGAAACTGGAACTATATGAGAAGTAGAAATTATGGAGGAAGATAAATTATGTTTTAGATATGTTGAGTTCCAGGTACCCGCCATATGTACAACTGGAGACATTTTAGGAGGCAATTGGATCTGGACTCAGGAAAGAGATCAGTGCATGCATATGAGGAAACTACTCAAGTCTGAGGAAAAGTCACCTGAAAGGCTTAGAGGAAATAATCCCTGAACCTCACAAAGAACTAGGAATACTTCGTGTTGCCACCAGCCACAGTGGAAAAACCCATGATAATTAAAGGACGTAGGGTATAATAATGCCTGGAAAAATATTGCCTCAGTAGTGGGAAAAACTAGTTCCTACTAAAGGCTGCTCTGACAAAGCAGCCTACCTTTTTTGTCCTCCATGACAATGTTTAAATGCTATCCTCATCCTTGAAAGTACTAAAGTGTTTCATGGAAGGTAACTATATCCCAGGAAAAAAAAGCTCAAGAATATGTATATTAATCCAAAAATAGCCAACTCCCAGCAAGGAAATATTCATAGTGTTTGACATTCAAATAAAAAATGACCAGGCGTGCAAAGATGCAGGAAAATATGATAATAAGAGTAACTGCTCAATAGAAACATCCATGAATGACACAAAGGATGGAGTGAGTCAATAAAGGCATAAAAACCTATTGTAACTGTTACCTGTTCAACAAGGTAAAGAAAAAAATTGAGTAAGTTGACGCAAGAAGATACCAAAGAGGTCCAGATCAAACTTCTAGAGGTTTAAAATACAATGTCTGAGATGAAAAATTTTTGAAGAAATAATGGCTGAAAAGTGTCCAAATCTGATAAAAACTATAAACCCACAGATAAGACCTAAATCAGAAGAAACATGAAAAAAAAAGTACAGCAAGACACATCATAATCAAATCGCTTAGGGGGAATTCCCTAGCAGTGCAGCGGATAGGACTCCGCACTTCCACTGCAGGGGGCACAGGTTCGATCCCTGGTCACGGAACTAATATCCCGCAAGCTGCGTGATGCGGTCTAAAGAAATTTTTTTTAATAAAAATTGCTTAAAACCAGTCAGAGACGAAAAAGAAACATTATGTTTGGAGAATCAAAAATAAGAAAGACAGTAAACTTCTCATCAGAAATAAAGCCATATGAGAATGTAGCAGCAACTTTAATTTTTTGTTTTTTGGCCTCCGGGCATGTGGGATCTTAGTTCCCCGACCAGGGATGGAACCCAGGCCTATGGCAGTGAAAGCTCAGAGTCCTAACCACTGGATCCCACAAGAAATATTAATGGAAGTTTTTCAGGAAAAAGGAATATCACAGCAGATAGAAACCCATGTTCACGCAAAGGAATGAAGAGATCTAAGAAAGGTAAATATGTGCGTATAAAAGAGTTTTTTCTTATTTCCTAGATCTCTGAAAAATAATGGGATGTTAAGAGCAAAAATAATAATATATTGGAGGTTTATAGCATATGTAGAAGTAAAACGAATGACAACAATAGCATAAAGTCCAGGAAAAGAGTAATGAAAGAATACTGTTTTAAGGTTCTTATCATATACACAAATATAATATTACTTGTAGGTTGAACTGTAATCAGTTAACGATGTAAGCTATAAACCCTAAAACAACCAGTAAAATAACAAATCGAAGAGCTATAGTTAATAAGCCAAAAAGGGAAATAAGATAGAATCATAAAATATAGTTAATCCAAAAAAAAAAAAGAGAAAGAGAAAAAGGGGAGAGAGACAGATGGGACAAATAGAAAACAACAAGATATTAGATTTAAGTTCAGTCATATCACTAATCACATTAAATGTAAAAGGCCTAAACACCTCAATTAAATGCATACATTTAATGAGAAAATGCATTGTAAATTGTACATCAGTAATATTTTGCTAGCTGCCTCTTTTGCCATTTCTGGAAGCAGGTATTCTAGGAGTCTTGGCCACATGGTCTGTAGATAGATAGTTAGAAGGAGCCCAAATTCAGTTGGCAAAGATCCCCTGCACAAATAAACCAGTGAAAATATATTTTAGCAACTGAAAGACATTATGAATAATACATTATAATGTCCTATCAGGCAGTGATTTGCAAATAAAATAGTAGAAGCCTTACTTTATTCACTTGAACTAAAATATTCAAATAAATTATTGATCATCATAACTGCTATTCATTGAGGGCTTCCTACGTACGTGGCAGAAACTGGGCTTGTATATACGTACATTACTTAACGTAAACCTCAGCGAACTCTATATAAGTGTTGTTATCAATCGTTTCTCTCCCAGCTAACAGATAAGGAACTGAGATTTACAGAGGTTAAGTCATTGCCCAAGGACAGGCAGATAATAAGTGGCAGAACCAGTCCAAACACAGATCCATGTTACTCCAAAGTTTATACACTTAACCATTGTTCTATGCTGTCTCCTGAAATTGAAGAGGAGACTTCTGGTTCAAGATGGTCACTGATACCAAATAATTTATCAAACATCTGCCTTAGACCCAGTCCTGACACAGATGCTAAGATACACAGGTGTATATATACTGCCTTAGACCCAGTGCACACTTTTTTTTGGATATCAGTTATAGCTGAATGAGTTCATTGAACTTAGTTTATGTGTCATCATCGGTCTGGGCATGGCCTTGCTTGTTTTGTCTGTTTGTTTTGTAATTGAAGTATAGTTGATTTATAATGCTGTGTTAGTTTCAGGTGTACAGCAAAATGATTCAGTTATATGTATACATACTTTTTCAGATTCTTTCCTTTATAGGTTATTACAAAATATTGAGTATAGTTTCCTGTGCTATATAGTAGGTCCTTGTTGCTTACCTATTTTATATATAGTAGTGTGTATATGTTAATCCCAAACTCCCGATTTATCTCTCCTCCACCTTTCCCCTTTAGTAACCATAAGTTTGTTTTCTATGTCTGTGGGTCTATTTCTGTTTTGTACATAAGTTCCTTTGTATCATTTTTTTTAGAGTCCACGTTTAAGCGATATCATATATTTGTTTTCATTTATATGTTCCCCTTTATCACAAATAAAGGTGGTCAGGGTGATTCTCCCCTTCCTTTCTCTGTCCTGTCCTACATAAATGTTCCAAACTGTTTGCTATGTATCATTCTCTTTGTATTTGTTCTTATAAAATGTGAATTGTTTTATTGTATGTACATAATTTTACTTGCCCTAAGTGATGCGCTAGGGCTCTCAGCCTGTTTCTTTTTTCTGCCCAGGTCTGTTATGAAGGTGGCACCATGTTGATACTAATTGACAGCTAACCCTTTACCTCTCCTTGCTGCCTGAGGAGGTGGTTTAATCTTGTCTTTTTTCTGCAGACCCAGAGGGACCGTTCAGACATGGCTTTGAAAGTCAGATGTTTGCATACCCTGTGACAGGCTGAGCAGGATGGACCGGGTGGAGGAGGTTGTTACTCAGGTTCAAGTGGTTGTCGCCATCTGGCAATGCAACCAATGTTGCAAGATCATCACATTCAGTGAGCGAGGCCAGAAATCAAGATTTTCACGTGAAATCTCCTGATTTCTTAAATGTTGGAAAAACTGAAGGCCAAATCAAATACTTCTGCAGGCTGGGTTCGGCCAAGAATTGCCACAGCCCGACTTGTACAGTAAGACATCAGAGAAGGAATGAGATCGGATTTGTGTTTCAGAAATTAAGAGGAGGATGACATAGAGTAGAAGGCAGGACACTGAAGATTATGACTTGAGGTTTGAATGTGAGTGAACTGAGGGGCTTATGGAATGAAATTCTGACACGTGCTACATGGAGGAACCTTGAAAACATTATGCTAAGTGAAAGAAGCCAACACAAGAGGATAAATATTGTATAATTCTACTTAAATGAGGTCCCTAGAATAGAGACAGAAAGCACAATAGTCGTTACCAGGAGCTGGGGACAGGGGGAGGCTGGGGAATTATCGTTTAATGGTTATGAAGTTTCAGCTTGGGATGATGAAAATGTTGTTGAGGTGGACGGTGGTGATGACTGCAACAGTAACATGAGTGTACTTAGTGCCATTGAACTGTACACTCAAAAAGGGTTAAAATGGCAAATTTTATGTCGTGTATATTTTACATACACACACACACACACACACACACACAAGTTTACTCCGAAACCAACCTCTTCTGTCAACAGGAGAAAGATGAGTTTATTGCTTAGGACAGTAAGGGAGAATACCAGCTGGACAGAACTTCCACAGTATCTTAGAGGGCAAGGTTAAGTCAAAATTTATTGAGAATTCGAAGTTTGGTTCAAGGCAATTCTTTCCATACTTGGGGACTTGATTGGGTAAGACTGAGTAAAAATCATGATAGACTAGGAATGATAGAAAAAGCAGGGTGAGGATTGAGAGCAGAGATTTAAAGGATCTTTTTTAAAAAACAGCTTTATTGAGATACAATTCCCATACCATACAATTCACCTATTTAAAGTGTACAATACGATGGTTTTTAGTAACTTCACAGAGGTGTGCAACCGTCATCACAATCAATTTTAGGACATTTTCACTAACCCCCCAAATAAACCCCCTACCTGTTAGGAGTCACTCCCCATTTTCCTCCAACTCTCCCCATCCCCTCTGTTGGGAGAAAAACCTTTCCCTCTGCTAATTTAGGTTCAATAATGGGGGTCTTTGAATTAACAATAGATGAATAGGAGAAAGGAAAACAAGTCTTATTCATAGGCATGCAGGACCGTTCAGATGAAGAGGCTCTCTGAACTGCTGTGGGTAGAGGTTTATATATCAATTTAATAGAGGAAGGAGAAAGGAGAGAAAGAGAGCTTCTATGTGAAGTACAAAAGGTTTGGTGTTTTGGGGTTTGTTTTGTTTTAAGAAATACAAAAGGGCTTTTAGGGAAACAAATGCAAGACAGTTTTGTTTGTGGGTTTGTTTTTTGCGGTACGTGGGCCTCTCACTGTTGTGGCCTCTCCCGTTGCGGAGCGCAGGCTCCGGACGCGCAGGCTCCGGACGCGCAGGCTCAGCGGCCATGGGGCCCAGCCGCTCCGCGGCATGTGGGATCTTCCCGGACCGGGTCACGAACCCGTGTCCCCTGCATTGGCAGCCGGACTCTCAACCACTGCGCCACCGGGGAAGCCCTGCTTCATGTTTTTTAAATTGTGGTAAAACACACGTAAAATTTACCATATTAACCATTTTTAAGTGTGAAGTTCCATACTGTTAAGTATATTCACATTGCTGTGCAACCCATCTTCAGAAATTTTTCATCTTATAAACTGAAACTTTACACTCATTAAACGACAACTCCTCATTTCCCCCTCTCCCTAGCCCCTGGCAACCACCATCCTGCTTTCTGTTTCTGTGAATTTAATCTAGATACCTCAGAATTTGTCTGTGACTCGTTTATTTCGCATAACGCAATGTCTTCAAGGTTCGTCTATGTTATAGCATGTGTCAGAATATCCTTGTTTTTTTCAAGGCTCAGTAATATTCCTATTCCATTGTATGTATACACTACATTTTGTTTATTCATCCATTGTTGGACACTGGGTTGTTTACCCTTGTCTATTATGAATGATTCTGCTATGATCATGGGTGTGTCAGGGAGGAAAAACTTTTCCTCTACTGAGTTCAGTGCCTGGAGCCTGAGAATTAAACTGACAAAAGAATAAATAACAGGAGAAAAGGCACTTAATTTTTTTTTTCATTTTTATTTTTGGTTGTGTTTGGTCTTCGTTGCTACACATGGGCTTTCTCTAGTTGTGGCGAATGGGGGCTACTCTTTGTTCGGTACGCGGGCTTCTCATTGCGTTGGCTTCTCTTGTTGTGGAGCACAAACTCTAGGCACGCGGGCTTCCGTAGTTGGAGCACGCAGGCTCAGTAGTTGTGGCACATGGGCTTAGTTGCTCTGCAACATGTGGGATCTTCCCGGTCCAGGGATCGAACCCATGTCCCCTGCATTGACAGGTGGGTCCTTAACCACTGCACCACCAGGGAAGTCCCAAGGCACTTTATTTTTATAAATGTTCATGTGCACGGGAGGTGACAAAAAAGAAGTAAAACTCAAAGAAGTGTTTACACTTGGGGGGTAGTTTACCCTTTAACAAAGGAAAGAGAGTTTGTACTTCAAGGGACAATAAATTCTGGGGAAGTGACTAGGAAATATAGGAGGAACTGATGGAGGATAAGGACTATTTTAGTAAGGTCTGTTTATGGAAACTCATCTTGGTGTCAACTCCCTATCTTCAAAGATAAAAGTCTCTTATCCCTCAAAGGGAAATTTACCCAGTTTTCAGGCACAGAAGGTAACTATGTTTTTCTGAGGAGCTGCCATTTTTTGTTTGACAACTGATAGAAGCAGAGAGAAAATTCACCATAGCAAAATCTGAATAAACTAAATTGTATTTCAAAAATGATGTTTGACAACTATGTAAGACAAACCAGCAACAAGAAACCTGTATATTTTTAAGAGAAGAAATAAATATTTTGACTTTGGAACTGTGAATGATTTTTTCTTATTTTCTTTAATTTTGAATTTTATATTAAAATCCACTTCTTTATATTTGAGAGAAAATATTGGTTTTTATTTAAATAAAAACCAAACAAACAAACCTGGTGTGGCCTACGATAGTCAACCCAGGGAGGAATACCGTAAGGAGAAAAGCAGATTCTCAGACAAGAGAGCCAATGGTCGAGACAGCAGAGCATGTTTTGCATTTTGCCATTTTCCTAGCTAGACAAAGAGCCCGGATGTATTATTGTATTTACATATTAGCATGATCTTCACAATGTGGTGTCTATTTGGACCTCACACTAGGTAAAACAATGGACTTGAACTAGGGCCAGGCGCCTCTCTCCCTAGGTTTAGGGAAGAGAGAACTTGAGTGGAGGTAGCAGGATTTGGTCCAAGGTCCAGCCTGGAGACATCAAAGATAAACAAATCTGTCTTCCAACATCCGCTGGACTGAGACCCCTTCGGTGCCTTTTTATTTTTTTCCCCCTTGGGGCCATACTGGTCTCTTTTTCTCTTTTGTTAGGTAGGTGCTGCCTATGGGAATGCAGCAGCTTTTCTTAGTAACCATGGGAACCTTATTGGCATGGCAACCTGGCAGCCGAGGGAAAGGCAGCAAGGGGAGGAGGGATGGGAGTGGTGGGAGGTAGTTCTATGGAAGAAGGGAGTGGGTAAGCAGGCTTCCTTCCTGCTGAGGAGAGAAAAGGAGGAGGAAAGATGCCCAGCTCTGTAGATGGCCTCAAGGAGAAGCCTCTGATGAGTTTAAACCTCACTCCATAGTCCAGTTCAGGAGGGGCTTGGGGCAGAGTTATAAGCCAGACTGGACACCAGGCCCTAAATCTACTGACCTTTTCTGTCCTATGGCATGGCTCAGCAGCAGCAGGAGAGTCATGGGGCTGGGGGCTGGGAGACACAGAGTGAAGCATCTTATAACATGAGAGCATATTCTGACCTTAAGGTTGTTTTTGTTTGTTCTTTGTTTTTAAAGTTTTTATTTAAACAGCTTTGATGCAGTATAATTTACATATGCTAAAATGAATGTATTTAAAGTGTGCATTTTCATAAGCTATGACCTATGTGTATACCAACGAAACTATCACAGAAATCAAGGAAACAAACGCATGGATTATCTCCAAAAGTTTATTAATGTCCTTTGTCATCCCTCCCTCTTTCACCTCTCCACCTTACACCCTCCCCCAGGCAACCACTGATCTTTCTGCACTATACATTAGTATGCATTTTCCAGAGGTTTATATAAATGAAATCAACTGTATGTACCTCATTTTGAACTGACATTAAGTTTTGATTGCAGGCAAAATACCATGCGGAGCTTTTGTTGGGCTCTGAGAGTCCAAGCACCTTTTGTTAAAGACGTCTAGGGCTGAGGAAATTTCCAAGCAGTATCTAAAGCAAGAAACAGATCTATGCAATAAGGTTGAGGAAAGCTGAGAATGTAGTAAAAACAAAAACAAAACAAGATCCACTAGGGAGAAGGTACTTCTACTGCAGAGGAAGGAGTGAGCAGCAAGGAAGCTGGCAGTGCCCTGATGGTCCTGTTTCTAGGCTGAGCTAGAATCCCTGGGTTTCTGGGTTTCTCTCATGGACAGGTGTGAACTGGGCTATCCTGGGCTGTGGAGTCAGATGCTGCCCTGCCCCTTACTTACCTGTAGAAGCCTCAAACAAATTAGTCTCTTAGAGTCCATTTCCTCTTTTCCTAAGACAGAGGATAATAATACCCTATAGGGCCATTGAGAAAATGAAATGAGATTAAAAACTTTAATAAACAGTAATAGTAATCAAAGCTCCTTGCATGATAGGCACACAAATAATAGCTACTCATTACTTTGCTGGCTCTAGGAATGGCTCTGTTTGGCTGGTTCTGTAGCATCGACTGAGATTTGACCAATTTTTTTTTTTTTTTAATGCATTGACTTTAAAAAAAAAAAAAGTTTTGGGCTTCCCTGGTGGCGCAGTGGTTAAGAATCCACCTGCCAATGCTGGGGACACAGGTTTGAGTCCTGGCCCGGGAAGATCCCACATGCCGCGGAGCAACTAAGCCCATGTGCCACAACTACTGAAGCCCACCTGCCACAACTACTGAAGCCTGCACACCTAGAGCCTGTGCTCCACAATGAAGAGTAGCCCCCGCTCCACGCAACTAGAGAAAGCCCGCACCCAGCAACGAAGACCCAAAGCAGCAAGATAAATAAATAAATAAATTTATTTTAAAAAAGCTTTATTGAGATATAATCATATATCATAAAAGTCACC
This sequence comes from Tursiops truncatus, assembly GCF_011762595.2. NCBI lineage: Eukaryota > Metazoa > Chordata > Mammalia > Artiodactyla > Delphinidae > Tursiops > Tursiops truncatus. The sequence continues at coordinate 8,575,540 of NC_047041.1, forward strand.
CTTTTAAAGTGTACAATTCCATGGATTTTCATATAATCACAGAGTTGGACAACCATCAGCATCATCTGATTTTAGTACATTTTGATCACCTCAAAAGAAACTAAAGAAACTACACACCCATTAGCAGATACTCTCCATCCCCGCCTCCTCATAACCTCTGGCAACCACTAATCTACTTTCTTTCTCTATGGGTTTACTACTCTGGACGTTTAATATAAATGGAAGCATGCAATTTGTGACTTTTTGAGTCTGACTTCTTTCACTGAACTAAATGTCTTCAATGTTCATCCAGGTTGTAACATGTATCAGTACTCTCTTCCTTTTTATGGCTGAATAACATTCCACTGTATGTTCTTTATGCCTTCATCTGTCAATGAGCATTTGGGTTGTTTCCACTTTTTTGGCTATTATGAATAAAGCTGCTGTGAACATTCAGGTACAAGTTTTTGTGTATATGCACTTATCAAGTTTTAGTTTATGGTTTATCAAGCCCCATGGCCTACATATGATCGGATAAAGAAATGGTCAATATGAAAAACAGGTTGACATGATTATTTCTTTTAAAATTTCCCCCAGACTGTACTGTACTTTACTCTTATTCCCCTCCTTACTCTTACTCTCATCTCTCCACATAGAACAGTCTAGTCGATCTCATGCATATTTCCAGATATGGCAGCTGAAATGTTCACAAAGGATGTTTCCCCCCACAAAACATATTCTTGAAGTGTGGAAAGGGGAGAGGCAGAGAGGGACAATGATATGTAAGCCAGACATATTCAAGAACAATGAAAATATCATTTAGAAACATTGTTTTAAACTTTATTGAGATAGGCTATCCATTCAAAAAGTGTACAAGTCAATAAATTATCACACACACAGCACCATTTAGGAATTGCCTACCTTTACCAAAGTGAGGCTAGATATAGTGTTCTCAGAAAAAATATGGAAATACAGAGTGCCCAGTTAAATTTGAATGTCAGATAAGCAATGATTAATTTTTTAGTGTAAGTCTATTCTATGCAATATTCATGACAGTTTTTTTTTAATCCATTGTTTATCTGACATTCAAATTTCACTAGGTGTCCCATATCTTTCCTTGGAAAATCTGGCAATCTTAGAAGGGGAAATTAAAGACCATCCAACAAATGTAAATCAGTTTTATGACAGGGTAGCAACTGAGGCTTGGTTATAGGAAATCTCAGAATAAAATGGAACTTGGAGTTAATTTGTAGATTTAATTTACTTTGCTCTCTCCCTGGTGTTTTTTTTTTTTTTTTTTTTTTAGGATCCTTTTGGCTGCTTCCTCGTCCCTGGGGTTTTGTACAACTAAGTGTTGTGTCATCTTTCTTTCTTACAATATCTCTATGAAACACCTAGGAGTCTACACATGGAGAAACAAAGGCAAAGGTATTTAAAGACACTCCAAGATCCCTCAGTGAGTTTGGGGTCAATTTAAACAAGTGTTGCCATTGGTGTTTGAAAGAAAATATAGATTTTAAGACAGAAGTGTGGGAGGGATAAATTGGGAGACTGGGGTTGACACATACATGCTACTATATATAAAATAGATAAGTAATAAGAACTTATGATATAGCACAGGGAACTCTACTCAGTACTCTGTAATGGCCTATATGGGAAAAGAATCTAAAAAAGTAGATATATGTATATGTATAACTGATTCACTTTGCTGTATACCTGAAACTAACCTAACATTGTAAATCAACTATACTACAATAAAAATTAATTTAAAATATAACTTAAGAAATATAGATTTTAGATTTATTAAATTTAAGAGCAGGAAAGGATTTTATTAGAAGCCCTTTATATTATAAAAGAGGAAACTGAGGTTCAGAAAGCCTAAATAATTTTCCCTAAGTCACAAAGCTTACTAACAGTAAACTTGACCCTGAAATCCCAAACTCTGGACTCCTAGTTTATGGAGCTTTTCCCAATGTAAACTAAATTGGGTCCCTTCCCTCTAGTTTTCCTCTCCTTTAATGTGGTCTGGATAATCAGATCAGCCATAATCACACAATTATGTGAAACACTAAACTGGGAATTCTTCTTAGATCTTCCAAGTAGTGGTAGAGCACTAGATTACTTAACAGGGAGCAAATATTTTCCCAATATTTGGGAAATTAATAAATATTTATTTACAATAAATATTAAATAAACAATAATAAATAGACAATAAATAAACAACAATAATAAATAAACAATAAAACAAATATTGTTCTAAACAAGGGTTTCCTGAAGGATTTGAGAACAATTTCTATTCATTTTTTTTTAGCTGCAAAGAGCTGCCATTATCAGATTTGGGGGTGATCTTTCTTTTCTAATAGGCAATGAGTGAGATTCCTCTGATTTATATATTTTGCATTTTATCCATGTCCAATCGTTATACCCAACGAGCAAATTCTTACCTCATAAAGAAGCTGGATTTGTCTGAATATGCAAATCTAAAAAAAATCAGCAGATTTTGGAATGATCATACATTGCCAAGCCTCTCAAAGCTTCTGGTTTTACATTCATTCTATGTCCAATTGCTTTGTGTGTTTCTAAGACAACAGTTAGTACTTGGCCTCATCAACTTCTTCTCACACGTTCCAGGAATCTGATCGATATCCAAGAGTGAAGTTTTCCTTTCACAGGTCTACAAAGCTCAGTCTCAATGCCACGCCATGTCAAGGATCTCGCAGGATATTTTTTAGTCCGTGTATTTCAAAGGGAGCAATCTTGCCCATCACCAGCCCAGCATACCTCTTGGTGTTCAGTGTGGTTAATCTCTCATCTTGTAGGACATGACGACTAGTAGAGACTGGCTTATTTGAATCCTGGCTACAATGACTTTGTGAAAAAGACAAACTGTTGAAAAGAGACTTTGGGGAAGAGGTGAGTTTTTTTGCTCATCATTTTCACAGGGTTGAAAACGCTTTGTGACCCAGAGTCCTGCCTTAGAGAAGACAGCTGTGGCCTAGAGCAGGATTTGCAGAGCATGCTGGGCTCTGAGGGTTTGCTGGTGAAGTGATTTTTACATGGCTAGACTGGTGCAGTGAAATGGCAATTTTTTTTTTGGCATTTTTATTCCCTCAAGTTTGTTTCTGAATCATCTCTGAATACCAGGGCATCCTGGAGATAGCAGAAAATAGAGAAGATTTCCTGAGATTAGGGGGGTGGGAGTCAGTCTTCTGGGGTTTATACAAATGATGTCCCTGCTTGGACTGGGGAGGGTCTCTCTTAAAGAACCAAACGTTAACCTAAAAGTGCGCTGGTGGAGCTGAACCATGTCATGAGTGGTCTCCCCTCATGACATGGCTTCTAGGCTCTGTTTCCTATTGTGAGTAGGTGACAACAATAGGCCTATTCTCTCCCCATTCACCCAGGACACATGCTGATCTGCGCTGATGAATCCCTTGGCAGCCGCCGACTAGGGAAGATTAATGACCTTTCTTTTTTGACCACTGTAGATCTAAAATCTTCCCCCACACTGGGAAACCTCATTTTCCTTTTCCTGGTAAAATCTGTGGTTCTCCTTTCTTGAAATCTTCCATTCCTTTCCTATATAGAAAAAAAATTGTCATCACATTTACACTTATGGAATTTCCACTGTCTTAAGAGACCTCATTCTTTATTTGCCAGTAGCTCGTGTATTTGGTCATTTTTCATCAGAAAACAGAGGTGACTATTCTGGAATTTATCATTGTTCTTGGGGGTGATTTACTGTCAATTTTTATAATACTGCTTATTGTTTTTGAAAGTAATATGGTCTTGTTCTCGATGCGTGTACTTTGTGGTAGGGAGTCGCTACCTGCTGACTAGATGGCTATGAATGGAACTTGAATCTTGGGGAATATCCCATTTCCCTTCTGGAAGCTAATCAGGGAGTTTAATCAACCGTGGAGCTTGAGGACTGAGATGCCGGATATAGGCTTGAATCGAATGTTGGTGTTCAAGAACTACCAGTGATAGAAAAATCAAGTCGTCTTACAAGGTTAGGAGGTATGAGCTCATCTTTATTTGCTGGGCTGTGACTGAAGTAGGTTTTCAGTAAAGATTCAGCAGTTCATTTCCAGAATTTCATGGAAAATGGGCTTCTTCGAGAAGGATCCTTTTAAGGAAGATAAAACAGGATGAGCACAATACATAGCATGTTATCACTGAATTTCTAAACTTAAAAGGTCATTTCTGGCCTTGAAAGCCATTTTTAAAAAATGGAATGGGCAGCCCTGTGATGTCAAGTTTCTCATCATGAGAGGCGTCTAAGTAGAAGCTGTGTGTAACATAATCTAGGAAGGATATTGGTTTCTGCATCAGGTGGGTGTTTAGACTAGATGACCTTTAAATGCTCTATATACTCTAAGATACTTTGGTTCTATCAAGTAGATAAGTTCAGTTCAGGAACTAAAATAAGCCATGTTATCAGTGTAATTCTAGGAGTGATTGTCTACCTGTACTGCCAACAACCAGTGGTTTGTACCTTATAACCCAGTCTTGATTTTTTTTACTTGAAAGGCATGTGTGTGACTTTTCACATACCCAATCTTTAGTCCCGCTAATTCCCTCTGTAGGAAATGCAGCCCCATCCTAGCAGAATGTTCACTCACTCCTTAAAGATTTACATATAAGGTAGTGGTTCTCAGCTGGGGCGATTTTGCGATTTTTTTCAGCCCTACAGGTCGTCTGGAGACATTTTTGGTTGTTACAACTCGGGGGTTGCTACTGGCATCTAGTGGCCAGGGAAGCCTACGGCATACAGGACAGCCCCCGATGGCAATCCCCTAGCCCAAAATACAACAGTGCCAGGCTTGAGGATCCCTGGTCTAAGTTAGGTGACCTTTTGGGCAAACCCCCTGCTCTAGTCCCCAATATCACATAACAATCATAGAGCTTTGTTTAAAACACTTTATATCTTCTTTAAAACACCTTTGTCCACTGGGAGTGTCATTTATTTAGAAACTTTTAAAGCTCTAGGAACTCTTAACACGTATAAAATAAAATTGGACTTACTCCTATTGGAGAAGTGGGGAGGTGGGAATAGCTCTACCTCTCAGTTCTATGGAAGATTCTTGAAACTCCTAACAACAACACACAAGCAGCCCTTATCAAGCACTTCCATACACTAGGTCCTATGCCAAAGCTTTACATGGATTGCACACAGGACATATTAATATATGTTGAATGTTCAATTATTTAATTCTTCTAGGGCTCTGGATTTGTTTCTTAAGACTGCCTTAGCAATGACACCAAATCATTGGATTTCAGGCCCACCTTAATTCAGTATGATCTCCTCTTAGCTAATTATTTCTGCAAAGACCCCATTTCCAAATAAGGTCACATTCTGAAGTTTGGGGTTGCTATGGTCTGAATGTTTGTGTCCTCCCCAAATTCACGTGTTGAAAACCTAATGCCCAAAGTGATGGTACTAGGGGGTGTGACCTTTAGGCAACCTCATGAATGAGGTTCCTCATTTCCATCTGAGACCGTAATTACAAGAAGCACATTTAAGAGCCATATTTCTTTCTTTCTTTTTTGGGGGGGGATACGCAGGCCTCTCACTGTTGTGGCCTCTCCTGCTGTGGAGCACAGGCTCCAGACGTGCAGGCCCAGTGGCCATGGCTCACGGGCCCAGCCGCTCCGCGGCATGTGGGATCCTCCCAGACCGGGGCACGAACCCGTGTCCCCTGCATTGGCAGGTGGACTCTCAACCACTGCACCACCAGGGAAGCCCTTAAGAGCCATATTTCTAACAACATTCTGTTCATGACAATATGTATACGTTCTATGGTGATAGAAGCTTTCTTGATAACTCTTCTTTTTTTCTGAGCCTTTGCCAGAATCACCTTTAACCCATATTTCTACCAACAATGTCTTCAAGACAACCTAGGCTTTTTCTGTCATGTGCCTCAAAATTCTTCAAGCCTCGATCTCTTTCCCAATTCCAAAGCCATTTCCACATTTTAAAGTATTTGTTATAGGACTTCCCTGGTGGTGCAGTGGTTAAGAATCCGCCTGCCAATACAGGGACACATGTTCGAGCCCTGGTCTGGGAAGATCCCACATGCCGCGGAGCAACTAAGCCTGTGCACCACAACTACTGAGCCTGCGTGCCACAACTAGTGAAGCCCACGCACCTAGAGCCTGTGCTCCACAACAAGAAAAGCCACTGCAATGAGAAGCCCGCGCACCGCAACGAAGAGTAGCCCCTGCTCGCTGCAACTGGAGAAAGCCCACATGCAGCAACGAAGACCCAGTGCAGCCAAAAATAAATAAATTTATATAAATAAATAAATAAAACACTCCCTCCTTTTTAAAAAAAAAGAAAAATGTGTTACAGCTGCACCCCTCTACTGTGCACCAGTGCCAAATCAAATCCCAGAGACAGAGTTTTGGGTGAAGAAGAAAAGAATAGCTTTGTTGCTTTGCCAGGCAAAGAGGGACACAGCGAGCTCCTGCCCTGAAAAACTGTGTGTCTCAACCCAGGAGGATTTGCTGAGGAGTTTTATAGCAGTGGTTCAAGTGTGGGGTTGCCCATAAGATCAGGGTGTGTCCAGGGCCTGCACTCCTTTAATCTGGTCTCAGGTAATCTCTTGATGAGTTTCTTTGGTTCCTTTAATCTGGCCTCAGGTGGTCTTCTCTGGAATGAAGAATACTGACATCTTCCATTTCTTGGGGGTTTTAGTTCTATAAAGAGCTTAAAGAGGTAGTTATGTGTATCCCTTGAGATGGAACCAGGACCCGTCCCAAGGCTGCACTATTGTTTCTTGGCTGTTTCTCCCTTATCTCTGCATCCCCTCCCTTCCCTGATTAGCAACTGTTTGAATCTGCCCTTTGGAACTCAGGGAAAGTCATGGAGGCTGGAGTCTATTCCCTACAAACAAGAAATGGGGGACACGGAAAGGTTTCTGTGCCCAGGAGCCCCACAGGGTCCTGCTCGGTTTCACTACCAAAATCTATATTAGTTTCCTATGGCTGCTGTAATAAATAACCACAAACTGGATGGATTAAAACAAGAGAAATGTATAGTTTCATGAGTCTGGAGACTAGAAGTCCAAAATCAAGATGTCAGCAGAACCATGCTCCCCCTGCAGGCTCTAGGGAAGAATTCTTCCTTTCCTCTTCTGGGTTCTGGTGGTTCCAGGCAACCTTTGGTGTCTCTTGGTTTGTAGTTGTGTCCCTCCAGTCTCTGCCTCCTTCATCGTGTAGCTTCTTTCCTGTTGCTCTGTGTCCTCTCTACTTATGGGGACATCAGTTATTGGATTTAGGACCACCCTAATCCAGTATGGCTGCTTCTTAACTAACTACATCTGCAAAGATCCTGTTTCCAAAAACAGTCACATTCTGAGGTTCTGGGTGGATATACACTTGGGGGGAGACACTATTCAACCCCTTACAGGTTCCAAGTAGCACAGTTTGGAAATCAATGCACTAAACTCTGCACCTATTGAAGGCAGGCCTGCCTGCCTTCAATTTTTACCCTCCCCGGCCCCCCCAACCACCCCCCCCCCACCCTCCAGCTTCTAGCACACGTCATAGAATGCTTTTTTAAAAAATGTTGCCTGGAATTCATACCTCTGCATTCACAGTATCATTATTCACAATAGCCAAAAGGTAGAAAAAACCCAAATGTCCATAGAGGGAAGAATGGATAGACAGAATGTGTTATATACATACAACAGAATATCTCTCAGCCTTAAAATAGAAATGGAAATGGAAATGGGATTCTGCCACACGCTGCAACATGGATGAACCCTGAAAGCATTACGCTAAGTAAAATAAGCCAGACACAAAAGGACAAATACCGTGTGATTCCACTTACAAGAGATACTGAGAATCGTCAAATTCATTGAGATGGAAAGTAAAATGGTGGTTACCAGGGTCTGCAGAGAAGAAGGAACGGGGAGTTAATGTTTAACTGGTACAGAGTTTCAGTTTCGGATCCATGAAAAAGTTCTGTAGCTGGATAGTGGAAACGTTCGCAGCTTTCTCGGCCTGAAGCCAACCCCACCCTGCGTCTTTGGGAGGTAAAAGCGTTTATTACTTTTGACTCGAGGTCTGAACCCGGTTCAGCGTGGCAGGCATCCTTTCACTTGCTCACCCCAGCCCCCAGCAGAATAGAAGGGGGAGGCCAGAAAGTCCAGGGAGGTCTTTGAGTGTGTCTGCGGGCATCCGCCTGCCCATCCACTCGGCCACCCACTTATGCTTTTATGGAGAAGTTACAGTGTCAGGCCCTCCCTGTGAGAAATCCACACTGGGAGTTATTGCAAGCGCACATCTTGAGCTTCTGAATATTCATGAGGGAAGCAGAAAGACCAATGCTAAAGGGGGGAGAAATAGTAATTCATAAATATTAATAAAGGCAGGCCACATGCACCAAGTAGGGCTAGGAATGTTAACGAGAAGATGACGTCCGGGTTCTGCGCGTGCCCGTTGGGCGGGTGCCCGGCGCGGGCGCGGCCCCCGGAGCCCGGGCACGAGCGCGGGGGAGGTGGGGGTGGGGGAGGAGGGGGGCGGGGCGGGGAGGAGGGAGCGGAGCCGGGCGCCGGCGGAGCTGCGAGGGGAGCGCTCGCTAGCTCGCGGCTGCCGCTGTCGCTGAGCTGCGCTCCGGCCGCTCCCCGCGGCCAGTGGATGGGGGTGTCCAGCTGAGCCCCGCGATCCGCCTTCCGCCTCCAGGACCCGCACAGGTGCAGTCGCGGTGGGCGACCTTAATCCAGACCGACCCACTGCCGTGGGTGGGGGTGGACGGGGGTGGGGAAGGAGGCCCCGCGACTTGGGATGCTCCGGCCGGCAGGTCTGGGGGCGCCGAAGCTCCGCACCCAGGACGGTCCCATCCCGGAATCGGAAAGGGAGAACCCGGAGGCCGTTGCCCTCCTGCCCAGCCCTTCACGGGAGAGCAGCGGGGCGCAGCGCCCGGCGCCGGGAGATACCGGATGATGGGCACTTCAAGCATCATCGGAGCCGCGGGCCCCCAGCCAGGCGTGTGTGTGTGTGTGTGTGTGTGTGTGTGTGTGTGTGTGTGTGTGTGTGTGTCGAGAGGCGGCGCGGTTTGGGGACTGGGGGAGGCAGGGAACGCAGCCCGATGGTGCTGGAGCAGTGGGTCGGTACCTCCTCTCAGGACCGTTATCTGGTCCGGCTCTCTCAACGCCCCAGAATCATCTATGCCTCTAAGAACCTGACCCCGCACCCCGCCCGTGCCCCTCCTTGGGACGCCGAGCCTCCTCTCCCCAGGGACCGTGCATTCCTGCAGTGTCAGAACCGCTGGCAGCTGCCGCAGACGCTGGCGGAGCGATTGTTTTACCGCGAACAGGTCGGAGAAAGGACGGGTGTGATGGTGGTGGGGCACGCTGCCCTCCTGTGGGCCCAGGGCCTCTGGGGCTGGGAGCGCATCTGACGGAGCCCCCAGGGGGTACATCACAGCCCTCTCTTCTTCTCTCTTCCCTATTCCTGCCCTACTCGCCGCGACACCTCCCGACCCCCTCCGCTCCCATGTCCCGGTCTTGTTTGGCTGAAAGGGCCGTGGCCGTTGGAGTATGCGTGCGGCCTGCGCGGGATGCCCCCGGCTTTCTTGGAGCTCCAGGCATTGTGCTGCTTGGAGGAGCCTTTCTTTACCCCAACAGACTGGGGGAGGGGGATGTGAGATGAGGGTGAACGGAGCAGCAGGAGGAGGGGGAAGGGGGAAGCGGAACCACAAAGGGGTTGCTGACTTCTACGCGGTGAAATACTCTCTTTCCGTCAAAATGTGCAGCTTGGCAGGAACATGTACACTGACTGGGCTTTGCTGAGGAGCAGTGGGAAACCGAAGGTGGGTCAGTGGAGGGCAGCTTTAGGGATGCTATGGGGGGGTGGGTGGGCATAGAATCAACTGGTCTGTGGGGCAAGTAGTGGGAAGAAGGGGAGATGGAATGGGGCCTGTGTGGAGGTGCAAAGGCCCAGCAGGGGGAGGCATGGTGAATTCTCTGCTTCTCCGCTCAGCAAAGCAGGCACTGGGAAACGGTGCTGCAGCCCCGAGCTGCAGCTACTATGCACCATTGTGCTGCACGAGAGGCTAACCGTGTGTTTCCTACTGGGTCTCTGTTAAGTTCTGAGCCGTCTTTTCTTTTCCAAATTACACCATCTATTGGGAACCAAAATAAATGGAATAGATTATAGGACATAAGCAAACTATAGTCCTGCATTCATTCTATGATAAAGAGAAAAAGACAAGACCACCCTCCTATGGTTCCTTCTTTCTGCCATTCTTCATGTATTTTTTTTTCAAATTGATTTTGGAAGTATAGAGAAAGAGGATAAGCTCTCAATTGAATTATCCCTAGCTTTTAAGGGAAGGAAGCTTCTGAAATGAGCTGTGACTGAAGACAGGGGCAAGCTTGCCAGGATGCAAGAGTAAGACATCTCATTTGGGGGGCAAAGTTACCCCACCAAGAGAGAAGAGCAAAGGAAGGAGGGAAGGGGAACCATTTAAGAAGGACTGCCAGCTCTAACCCAGAGACCCCTCCTTGAGGCCTTGGTGGGGCCAGTCAGATGCCTGGCTCTCACCTCCTCTGCCACAGCCTGGGCTCTTTCTACAAATTCTGGGCTCAGTTTGGGAGTCAAGTGACTTTGATTTTCAATGCAGGCTCTCAGTTTTAGTTTCCTCCCCCCCTGGTCGTTCATGCGGAGCTTCTTGGCCCCTGGGTAGTGAGTGAGTTGATGAAAAGAAATCAGGCTATATTGCAGATTGTTCAAATGATCACATTTCTGAACTATAGAGCTGTGATATCCATTTCTTCTTTTATAATCTTCTAGGTGAATCTATTTTCTCCAGAACCTGGGCTGAGGATAGGTGCTTTCAGGATAATCTTCTTTGTTGCCAACGCTCAAAACTCAATCGTAGCCCTAGGTTCCACTTGGCTAGCCCTCTTGTTACTGGCTAATGTCATAGATTGTGCTGTTTCAAATCAGCACCCTCCTTGATATCACCTTCTCACACCAGCTCCCTTGTCCTCTCCAGGAAGAGTACAGATTTAAAGGAAGTGTCATATCTGGAGTACCAGCTGGTTAGCTTTCATGTCTCTCTGAAATGGAACCAGTGATCTGAGTGGCTTTGACCACATGAATTGAAAATAGCAGGGGTGCCTTAGTAAAAAAAGATGGTAACATTCATTCAGCAATAGTTCTCTCATCTGATAAGCATTTTGAAGCGTCACACCTGGAATATCATGGCAAGGATAGTTTTTCTTTTCCTTGAAGCGCTCTCACCCCACATTTCCACGTAGCTAAGTTAGCCTCGCTTTCCTAATATTATTGACATTTACTGGATACTTCATGCATTCCACACATTGTGCTTAGCACTTCCAAGATTATCTCATTTACTCCACCAAATAACCTCCAATATAAGTGCTATTTAAACACCATTTTATGGACGAGGAAGTTGAGTCAGAGAGGCTTATAATTTGCCCAAAGTCTCATAGCTAGGAAGTAATAGGAACAGGATTGGACCCTGGGGCCCGGCATTAACCATCAGAGTCCTTCCTCTCTCCATACAAACCCCTTGTCTGTAAAACCTTCCTTACTCTCAGTTGCACTCAGTGATCTTTTCTAAACTCGCTTTTTTGGCACTCGGAGGTTCCTAATCTTTTTTGTGCTATGGGCCACTTTACCAATGTAGAGAAACCTTTGGGATCCTTCTCTGAATATGCTTTTAAGTGCATAAAATAAAATATGGTTATATTCAAAGAGCCCTTAGGGGTCTGTCGACCATAGGTGAAGAAGCTCTAGCTGGTAGTTAGTTGTGTGTATATTGCTTAATAGCTGGATTGTCCAATATGGTAGCCACTAGCCATACGTGGATATTGGACACTTGAAATGCGGCTGATCCACATGGAGACATACTGTGAATGTAAAATACACATTTCAAAGACTTAGTATGAAAAAAGAATGTAAAATGTCTCATGAATATTTAAAACTATGGATTACATTTTGCAATGGCACTATTTTGCATATATTAGATTAAATAAACTATACTATTAAAATGTATCAATTAAAAGTATTAAGTTAATATGTTATTAAAGTTAACTTTCAGAGGCATTAACTCTATACCAACACCTTCATTTTAACAAACGAGGAAATAGGACCCACAGTGCTTGTCACTCAGCCAGCCTTTGGCAGGTCTGTTGGCTCCTGAGCCTGTGTTCTTTCCAAGCTGTCATAATACCGCTTTTATATCTTCTTGTATTCCAAGGTCCTGTTATGTTGCCTTTGCAGACTGTAGATACTCAGAATATGTTTTGATGAGATGTGGTGGTAACTGACTTAATCCCAGGAAAATCCCAGTAAGAACTGGCCGGGTCCTCACCTGGCATACCCTCTGCCTCGCTTATTTAGAGTTTTAGTTTTGTAGGTAGAGGTGGAGAATGGCAGTCCTGGGGCAGAAGCCGTGGTTTTTGCTGTCTGTTTGGTCCTCTTGAGGCAGTGGTTCCAATTTAAGCATCTATCTGGATCAGTCATCACGCAGATAGGAGGGAAAAGTTTGGTTGCCTTGCTGTGTTCCAGGGAAGGAAGCTGAGTATGTGGAGAAGGGTATGATAGACACTAATAATGCTTGTGCTGCCTGCAATGGAAAATGAAAACTGCGTGAGGGGGACAGAAGATCATCTGTCAGTGAGCACACAGTGATTGATTGCCTCGCCGCAGGCAGCGTGTGCTAGAAACCATGGAGGGTATCCAGAGGACGTCTCTGCCCTCGAGGAATTTAAATGAAAATTGGGGAAGGGCTTGGATGTACGCACAGATGGTTAAATCACAGCGAAAGGCAGTGTAGGTAGAGGACCCGGAGCTGTTGGGAAATGAAGGGAGGTGAGTGTACAGCCTTCCAGGGTGTAGTGCCCAAGGTGGTTGTGGAGTCTGGGCTTTGGAGCACATGAGTCTCTGGGTCTTATCTCTTCCAGGGTACTAGGTCATTTAATCCATTCTTCTAGTTTCAGACATATGCTGTGTGTCTGGGAAAAACTCAGGTGCTTGTTTGAAAGTCTGTATTAGTGTTCAATTAGTCTATCATTTATTGATGAGAGTAATCATATCCAGGTCCATGAAGCCCTATCCAAAACCCTTGGGACCAGGCATGTTTCAGAATTTAGATTATCTCAGATTTTGGAAGGCGATAATAGAGTGCATATTCTGCATATCATCCCCCAGGGCCTGGGGTATCAATCTCTATAATTTAAAAAAGTTAAAATTTCTGCAGCAAAACACACTAAATGGGATAAATTAAAACCATGAACAGCTCTATATTCATGTAGATCAGGTTTAGTTGCCAAACGTGTTTAGGTCAGGGCAGGTTTTACCACCAAATAAGTTACGAAAAACTTCCAGGTGTTTTCTTTTTTTTTTTAATCATTTTATTTAATTTATTTATCTCTGGCTGTGTTGGGTCTTCGTTGCTGCGCGCAGGCTTTCTCTAGTTGCGGCGGCGAGCGGGGACCGCTCCTCATCGTGGTGCGTGGGCTTCTCATTGCGGTGGCTTCCTGTTGCGGAGCACGGGCTCTAGGCACGGGGGCCTCAGTAGTTGTGGCTCACGGGCTCTAGAGCGCAGTCTCAGCAGCTGTGGCACACGGACCCAGCGGCTCCACGGCACGTAGAATCTTCCCGGACAAGGGCTCGAACCCGCGTCCCCTCTATTGGCAGATGGATTCCTAACCACTGCGCCACCAGGGAAGCCCAAACTTCCAGTTTTGAGAGCACATGGTTAGGGTTGTGGACCTATTGTAATAGTAATAATAATAATAAAATAATAATAGAGAACATAAACTGAACAACATAGACGTTTATTATCTGCCAGGCACTGTTCTAAGCACTTACCAGTGTTTACTCCCTTAACCCTTAGGACAGTCCTTTGAGATAGGTCCTGTTATTATTTCTGTCCTGAGAAGAAAAAAAGGGAGCACAGAGAAGTTAAGTGACTGCTAAGGTCACAGCTGGTAAGGGGCAGAGCAGGATGCAAACCTAGGCAGTCTGGTCCAGAGGCTGCATGCTTAACCATTAGGCTTTGTTTTTTGGAGCAGGGAATTGGAAGCAGGTGTGCCTCCAAAATGTGTGCTAATTGGGTTAGCATTATTCACACTAACAATGATATTTGAACTCCTTAAGGGTATAATAGTGAGGAAGTACGGAAGCGATGGACCAGTAAAGTGGAAGTTTTGTTTTCAGAGGGATGAGAGTTATGGAATAAGTGATTATGGTTCCTCAGCAGAGTTGGCACAGAAGTCCAGTCCAAACTCACATCACCCTGTTTAATTCTTCTAGATAAACGAATCCTGAACATTGCAGTTGTTCTATTGCTGTGCAAGAATGGAGGCCCCACTGGTGAGTTTGGATGAAGAATTTGAGGACCTTCGGCCCTGCTGCTCGGAGGACCCAGAAGAGAAGCCACGGTGTTTCTACGGCTCATCTCCCCACCATCTAGAGGACCCCTCCCTCTCTGAGCTTGAGAATTTTTCTTCTGAAATAATCAGCTTCAAGTCCATGGAGGACCTGGTGAATGAATTTGATGAGAAGCTCAATGTCTGCTTTCGGAACTACAACGCCAAGACCGAGAACCTAGCTCCCGTGAAGAACCAGTTCCAGATCCAAGAGGAGGAGGAGACCCTGCAGGATGAGGAGTAAGCTGTCTTAATTGCCCTCTCTTGCCTCAGATTAGAGCCCTGGAATCTGGGGCTTCCTGACGTAGAACGAGTTTCTGTCCTTGGGTTCATGACATATTACTTATATTTTTCTCTGTGAGGCAGCGCCCTGGTAACTGCTGACATTGTTCAGTTACGTCCCTTTACAGTTACTCATAGAGCTTTCTTAAGTTGAAACCACAAAGGAATGAAGGATTTTTAGGAAATGAGTTTTCTTAGATGCAAAATTGAATTTCAGGAGCATGGTACATTTGGGGGTCTATCTTCAGCTTTCTTTATATCCATGGTAACCCACCCAGATATTAGAAATAAGGACCAGAAAAAAATTTAGTTAACTGTGACAGAGGAATATATGTCGTTGGAACAATTTGCTTTACAGAACACCAGGATTGTGAAAATCTCCAAATTGTTTCTAACCCCTTAGGACTGGAAAAATTATCTACAAATGTTAAGATATGTCCAAATAAGAAAGCATACACGTTGAACCAAGAGAGCAGGGAATTACCCTGGACACAATAAAGGTGATCACCAGGTGAAGTGGCTTTTGAGTATGCAGATTCCCTGGGTCACTTACTAGCCACCTTGCAGGGTCTTAACAGAAGTCAAGAAAAGGAATTTGAGAAAAGTGCTGTTCAAGGAGGGACTAGAAAAGAGAAGAAGGGAGTGATTTGTCATATAAATTAAAGAAAGGTGTTTGGGGCATTTAGTAAAAATAGGCATAAATTCCCCGTAGGGATAAAGTATGCATCAACTGTTCTTTAGGGATCACACAAGAATTGTCAAGTTGTTGGCAGTGGAAGTTTAGAGCAACTGTACTTTTGGTTTCTCTTTTTATGGACTTGGGTGGGAAGAGTTGCCCCTGAGTAAGTGGGGGAAGAGGTTTGTCCCACAGGATTGAACCTGATTGTATTGGGCAGATAGTTGCTTATTTGATGACTACTGAGACTGTATCTCTGTGAATACAAGGGTTGTATATCTGTCTGTCTTATTCATTATTATCTCTCCACTGTCTGATTCAGCACATGGTGTGTAGTAAGTGATCAAATAATATTTTTGGAGTGAATATTGAATATCGAATGACCTGGATAAGCAATAATAGCTAGCCTCGTAGGTGCACTTAATGTATTTCTAGGCCCACGCCACTTCCTTCTTTTCTTTTTAATTAATGCTAGCCTGAAGGCATGATCACAGAGAACATTTCACTCTGGTGACCAGTACTATAACTGTGGGCTACGTGTTTCAATTCAATCTTAAGTTTCAAATTGATTCTTTTAGATTTGAGCCTTTTATAATTTGCTCAACTCCTCAAGGTCAAAAAGGAATGGCTCTGGGGCTTTATTATACAGAGTAGCTTTTACTGCTATCTACTTCATTGCACCAGGCAATGGACTAGAAACACGATGAATTGCGATTTTCATACTCTCACTAACTCGCTGTGTGACCTTGGGCTTGTCACTTAACTCTAGTTGACTGCGTGGGTCCTCATCTTTGGGACCTCTCGAGCTCAATCTTGATGAAGCAGGGCTAAGGACTTGCCAATAAGCTAATTTCTCACCTCACCCAGGCTGTGCTCGGAAAATTCCTTTTGCTTCCAACAAATCATTTCTCCCCTGTCCAAACCACCCCTTTGCCTCATTAAGGACAGAGGCCCAGCAAGCAGGTTCTTACTCTTTCCTAGCACATTAGCAGAGACCACTCAATGTTAATTACCATCACATGAGATTATTAGTCTTATCCTGATTTTTCTGACTTGCCTGCCTCATTGACTGCCTCAGCTAAATGACCAAAGGTTGAATAATTCCTTAGAGATAAAATATGATTTGGGGAAAGCATGGTGGGAAGAATCTGGGACGAGAAATCGTAACACAGTGGTTTCTAGGCATTCCGCGTATCTAAAGCTTTACAACTTAAAATAAAAATTTGAATTAAATTACACACTTTGTTTTAGAGACACCTATCAAGCTATTTCAACTGTAAAATTATAATGAGGTAAAGGAAGAAGATAATTTAATATCCAGCGCGGTTAATAGTCTCCTGAGCCCTGCTCTGGTGTTCTAATAAACCTGCTTAGGTTTAGTAGTTAGAGATTTATTTCATCCACCAATGAGTGGAAAGTGTTTTGGGTGGGTTAGAACTATACAATAGAGGCTTCAAACAAAAACAATGAAATTCTCGGTCAAACTAACCTCCTGAAAGATAGCACGAATCAGAAAGCAGGGTCAGTGATTCCCTTTGAAGTTTTGACTTCTTTAGTTTTCATTTGGAACTATGTGGCTTAGAGGGAATTGGCTGAGATATCAACTCTTCTCTGATTTGTCAGGGCATGGAAGTCCTAGGCATTGAAAGAGAGTCAGTATGTATCTATATGTATTTCTTGTTTCTAAATTTAGAAAATATTCCAGAATCTCTTCTTTGCATATGTAGGAACACCCTTTCCTTTGTCATAAGAGATCCGACCTGGAGGCCTACAGAGTGGGAATGGTCAGCCCTCACCCCACTTCCTGCTTCACCGGGGTCCCTGTCTTACAAGGACCCTGGAGACAGAGGGGCCAAACATGTGAGAACACTGACAGTCCTGTCCTTCCGGTAGAATTACTGGATTAAAGGTCATGTTAAAAATCAAGTTCGCATGATCAATGAACACCCTGGAGTCAGCCATGCTTTAAGTCGAAGAGAAGTGACTCCCAAATAACCAGATAGGGAAAGTCGACAGATGCCTGTGATCTTTAGGAAGGTTAATTCTCTACTCAGAGGTTCAGTTTCCCCATGTGGAAGGCCGAGATAGGATGGATTCTACTGAAGCATTTGAAAGAATCTAAAAAGTTGTTCAAAGTCATTGATGTGTTAATAATTCATAACTCCTAAGTATTAACAGCAAATGTTAATACACATGTTAACATTTTACATATTACATAATACATACATATTACATAATATTTAACATATTAAATGTTAATACTCATGTTAACACACATCTAAGTGTGGATATTGGCCTGACTCGACACAAATAAAACTGGACAAGGGCAGTAGCCAGCCTAGAGGGGCTTAAGGGAAATGTTCCCAAGTTGGAATTCTAACAAGCACTATAAGCTGTCTACCATATTGTCAGGAATAGGTATATAGGGGTGTGTGTGTGTGTGTGTGTGTGTGTGTGTGTGTGTGTGTGTGTGAGTGTGTGTGTGAGGATTGATGTAGCCTTGATAGCTATGTTGCCAGTTCCAGACCCAGATTTTTGGATACGTGTCTTGTCCAACCTGTTCTGTTTGGTTTGCTCATCCTCTGCTAGCATCCTTTTCCAAATCCCTAGCCCTCCATGGTGAAAGATACTTACGGTCATTTCTATAGGCATCTAAGCCCATGATATAAAATATGCACGTGAAAAGGCTTTTCTGTTATTACAGGGACTGAAGGGGCAAATTGGATCTCAGGTGCCGTGGCAGCGTAATGACAAGAATGGAGGGAACCTGTTTAATCTTAGCTCTTTGATGAAAGATATAGTGGATAGCTTTCAAAGTCTCCTTTCCCCGAGATAAGTGTCAATAGCAGGATGCTTCTCAGGAAGTGGAGTTCTACAGTCCACCCAGGATGCTTCGAACAGGGAATATATCTCTTCCCAAGAACCCTCTTAGGATAAGATGGATAACCTCTCTGGGGAGAAAACTCCGTCCCATTCTCTCCCTCACAGAAAGCTTTGTGTTTTTCCCTCCCACCGCCATTCTTCATTCCTGTGCCTGCCTTTGCCGTCCATTTTACCTTCCCTGGGCTGGAGATCTAAACAGAAAGCAGGCGTGTACCCTTGCTGACCTTCCCATTTCTCCTTTCATAGATTGATGAAAGCACCAGGTCCAGAATAATGCAGTTATAGACTTTTCACGCAGAGCCGGCTGCTGAACTGCTGTTCTAGGTTGTGATTTGGAACTTGGCATATTGTTCTGATGCCCATGCCCATCATAAAGTTCATAAAGAATTGGAATAGTTAAGTGGGTAGGAATATAGGCTCTGTAGCTGTATTGCCTGGGTTCAAATCCAACCTCTGTCATTGCTGGCTGTGTGAATCTAGATGAGTTAATTAACTTCTCTGTGTTTCAGGGTTTTTTTCTCAGTATCTGCCTTATAGGGTTGTGAGGAGTGAATGAATTAATCCACAGAGAGTTTAGGATAGTGCCTGGCTTATGCATAGTAAATGCTCAGTAAGGTTGGCTGCTATGGTTATTATTGTTAAATGGGCACTGAATGAATACGGGAAGGGTGTGCAAGTGATGACAAAGAGGTGAGAGTCGTTCTATTAAAGGCTGCTTATGAACCTCAAAGGATAAAAAGTATGTCCATCAGAAAGCAAGAAGAAAACCTGAAACAGAAAAAGGATGGCTTGATATCCCGAGGAGATAAAGGTTTAGGGAATTGTCACTAAAGGTCTAGAATTAGAAGGTAAAATCCAGAGTATGTCAGTGAAGGCTCAGGTGAGAAAAGTTGCCACCCTAAATGATTGGAGGCAGTCTCCAGTTGTCACTTTAAGGCTATAAACAGTTTCAAGGTCATTGGAAAGTGTGCGGTCCGTTCAAGGTTCCAGCTTCCATCCTATCTAGGAGAGGTACAAAAGGCTCCTGCCTGTTTTGGGCTTTGCTGAATTTTATTTTTCCAGGCGCCTGCTGCAGGGTCAGACCTGAAGGTCAGTGCCTGCATGCAGTTGTTCATTCTCGACGCAGAGAGAGTAATGCAGTGATGCAGGGAAGGACTCGACTGCTGACCTTCCTAGTGGGTGTGGCGCTGGGACTTTTGGAGACAGCAAATCATATTTGCCTCTTGGCTTTAGAACGCTAATGAGACTTGGATTTAGAATTAGGCTGGATTAATGAAGCTCTAATAGTGCTTGATGGAAACGGGATTATCACCCCTGTTTAAGACGTAGACTGAAATCCTGCTGAAGAGATGTCGAATGAACACTTGATGAGGTCTCTCCAAGTGCCTTCTTGTAACTGTACTACAAAAAATGAATAAGTGCATAACCAAAGCAGTGCCATTATATTGTGTTTTCTTGAGTTGCTCTTTTTTTTATCACCAAATTGTGTGCATTGTGCACTAGGAAAATCTCCTTGATTATATACCCATATGTCATTCCAGATTTTATATATGTTAAGAACACTCCCCTCCCCCATTTTATGTATCTGATTTCAAGTGTCTGTGCTCTGAAATATATATAAATATATATATACATATATATATATATATATACACACATCTTGCTATATATATATAAAATGTGCACTTATCTTTTCAGCATCTTACACCATACTTTGTCATGTTTTGGATTTGATCCGTATGTGTACATAGTTGCTTATTTTTAAATGATCCTTTCCTTATATTAGTATATCTAAATAAACTGTACCTTCTTATACCTTGTTTCACAGGTATCATTCATGTTTGATGTGCATAGGCACCTGAAGGAGATTGCACTGAGCCCTCATTATTTCATTACCTAATATTAACTCAAGCGCCGCTGGCTTCCATGGACGGCATTCATTATTTTAGGAGCTTGGTTTACTGACTTACATTAATCTCTTAGTGTTGACTAATTTATTCATTTTCCTGTGTGTGAGAGTTTGTGACTTTGGGATTTTCCCCAAACCCCTCCCCATTTTTTTCCCCAAGAAAATCTTTCTGAAATAAGTGAGTTAAGCAAAAAGAATTGTAGAATACCCTTTCCTATAATGTACCTATCAGAACTTTAAAAAAGAAATGTAATAAAGGGAACCCCATCTTCCCCCACTAAAAACTAATTGTGTAGACAGTGGTGTATTTATTGGTTCCTTTCATATATTTTCTTTGGAGTCTCCATGATAGAGACAGGGCACACTTAGACTCTACATTGCTAGAGGACAGGATTGTGCCACCCTGGGATCCCTAGAACATTTTGGGTAATAAGTAACTTTTAATAGCACTGGCATCATCCCCTTACCTACATTAGATGTCAAGGAATTAATTCTTGACCTTTTAGATTGCAGGCAGTTAACTCTTGAACAGCATGGGGGATTAAGGGTGCTGACCCCCTGGGTATTCGAAAAGTCCATTTCCTGCTGTTTCTGCCTCAAAAACAAAGGAATTAGTAAACCACAAGGGCAATAAGCTGAAACAATTGAAGCAGGACTCAAACCCTACTTCTTTTAAGTCCACATATTGTGATCTCTAATCGAACGCAAACTTTCCTCCACACTTAGTTAAAGTGAAGAACTGTAAAATGAAAATATTGGTACTACAATATCTATTGGAAAAGAAATCCACATGTAAGTGGATGCTCACAGTTGAAACTCGCGTCGTTCAAGGGCCAGCTGTATATATAAACTAGACAATGACCCTGATCTTTTTTTTTTTTTTTTTTTTTTGCGGTACACGGGCCTCTCACCGTTGTGGCCTCTCCCACTGCGGAGCACAGGCTCCAGACATGCACGCCCAGCGGCCATGGCTCACGGGCCCAGCCACTCTGCCTCATATGGGATCCTCCCGGACCAGGGCACGAACCCGTGTCCCCTGCATCGGCAGGCAGACTGTCAACCACTGCGCCACCAGGGAAGCCTGACCCTGATCTTAATGAGATTCAGCCAGAAAATCTGCCCAGATCAATCTCTCTCTTCCTTCCTCCCCTTCTTCTCATTCTTCTCTGCCCATAAAAAAGGAAACATGGACATTTCTTAAGTTCATGAGACAGGAGCCATTTGGTTGAGGGGCAGATTTAGTTTCAGGGGCAGTTTATCTGTTGCCAGAGGTGTTTTACTTGTAGACGCTACCATTGGTTTCTCAATGGTGAGAAATTCCTCTTCTCTTAAGCAAACACCTTTGGCACTGAGGCTCCTGGCCAGGGTCTCTTCTCTTGGCTCCTTCTCTCCTGGTAATGCCTGAAATTCAGTTTTGAAGCTACTTCGCTCCTGCATGCTGGAAGGCAGATGATCTCAGCCTGGCACACACAGAAGCCTCTCTCCTCCCCTGGCCCAGCTCTTCCTTCCTCCAGGCCAGGCCAGGCCACAGATGTGTGCTAATGAGAGCTTCTCTTTGTTTACAGGGTTTGGGATGCTCTGACAGACAATTACATCCCTTCACTCTCAGAAGACTGGAGGGACCCAAACGTGGAGGCTCTGAATGGCAACAGCTCTGAAACTGAGGTACCTCTCTGGGGCCCCCAGCTTAGCAGGGCTTGAGAAGCTGTGGATTCCAGTTAGAAAAACATTCAGTAATGCAACGGTCTTCCCCATTATGTAATGAAGCTCGACATCATTGCTGGGAAAGCAGGAGTTGTGGAGGAAGTGAAAAATAAGATGAAGGGGGACATCCAGGGTATATGAGGTGATTGGAGTGATTGTAAAGACTGTAAATGCAGATCACTTCTGTTGCTCATCATCGCAAAATAAGGTGATCTGAAGTAAGAGAGGAGAGTGAATATAATGGGCTTTTTTTGTGTTGGAATAATGATGGTTAAAAAAAAAAAATCAGGGTTTCCCATCTAAGATGGACAGTTCAGTCCCATCAAAAAGTGTTGACAGACTTGTGACCAGCTCAGGGCCTGGCTAATGGCCAGAGTGGGTACCCAGATAATAGTGAGGTGACCATGCAACGGGGAGGAATTCTTTATGAAACTCATTAAACAGGCACTTATATGGCTGGACCTGAGTCACGGTCTGTGGTTACTGATGCCGAAGAGGAAAGTAGCCTACAGACTTCTGAAAAAGTAAAGAGAAGACTTATTTTGAGTTGACTTGCATAGGTTATGGAACGTGACCTTTCAGAATATCCAAACTGCCCCTCCTAGCTGAATATACATATAGAAAGCTAAATCACGTAAGGGCTCTGTCCTTGCTAAAAGCCTGTTTCTACGTTGCTTTGTCTTCTAGTTTCATTTATAAAGGAAATTTGACAATTTCTTATCAGGAAGGGCTGTCACAATCCTGTGCGCACAGCAAATGAGGGTGGGAGGTGGATCTGATCTTTCTAGGTGCTCCAGGATTGAGTCCAAGGAAGAGCGAGAACCAGATTTCCCTTACTGGACGACATTTCTGCAGATCATTGGCCAAAATAGCACAGCAAAGAGATCAGCAATTGGCCGATTTGTTGAAAAGGTGGCTGAATACCCTTTTTAATTCTTCTAATACTTAGCCATCCAAAATACTGAAAACCGCAAGAATAGACTTCGAAACAAAGAGATTTGCTTCAACCCTACTTAGCATGGATGTGGGATGTCTCAGGTCCTGTTTTGAACTCCCGAGCGCTTTTTTTCTCTTGCGGTACTTATATGGATCGTGTTTAGTACTTACCCAAAATGCAAAGGAGAAGATAGGCAATAATGGAATAACCCTAGTGACTGAAATGAAATCAGGTCCGTCATGGTGCAAAAGGCAGATTTTGCTTTGTTATCTCCTTTGCCACCTTTCCAACTCATTTTGTGGATTAAGCCAAAGTATATATAAGATAGCCTACCCTTCAAAAGGACTCTAATTTATCCTCACTTGCAGATTTCCCTCAAGAGGGTTAATATTTCAGGGCAAACTGAATGACCCTGAGAAGGATGATCTTGAGCTCTGCTCCTTGTAGAATATTCTCCATCTGACCCACGGGAAATGGACGGCGTAGCAAAAGTGGATGGATTAAGGTTGTTTTATTTTAGCCTCCTTTATTATCTGGATTCATTACAGTAGAAGCTCTTTTCACTGACATCAGTTTAAACGACTTGCTATATAACCAGTGCTCTGTATTCCTTCTGTAAAACATGCCAACCGAAAGCCCTTGGCATGCGGCATGAACACGACTGGTAGGCTTCTCTCTGGGAAGTCTTATCTCTTCTTCCACTTAATTCATTGCCAAGAATCAGTTGTGTTTGTTCCCAAACCTGTTCATGCTTGTCCTTGTGACTGTAACTAATGTCATGAAATGTTATGGAAACTGTAGGGTTGTGACTGCAAAGACAGTCATTTTTGTTTTTATAAAATCAAAGTAACACATGTGTGTAATTTTAAAAGTCAAATAATACTTTTAAAATAATACGAGACAACAAAAAATATAAACAGCAGTCTCTGACTTATCTTTCCTGGCTCCATGGAGGCAACCACTTCGACTTCTTATAGCTGTTTCTTTTGGCGGGTACCTACAATTTTCTAAATAACACATTTATGTTACTACTTCTTTGATTATCTAAAATGAATAATTTTGGCTGTTGTCCATTATGGAAGATAAGATTTAAGTCTCTCGCATCACCTCAAATACTCACATTTGGCCTTCCCCCTTGTCACCAATTAAATCAATATTACAAGTACACACTAGGGTAACTGTGTAAATACTATTTCTTGCTGAATCATGTAGTGTTCTATAAGAATATTTCCTCTCTTGTACGACTTCTTATTTAACCTGGAGTGAAGAATTGCCTTGTTTTTTCATTTGCTTAGCTTCCTGTATATCTATCATTAGTTCAACCCCAAACTCTGAGTGAACTCTACATCTCAAAATATGTTTTTAAAAAATCAGATAGTCTTCCAATTCAATCAAAAAAAAAAAAATCCAAACTAGTACCCTCCATCTTTTTGCTATAAACTAATGTGGTTGTACTCTAGATCTGGTGCACAGCTGTTGTCCTGGGAAATCTTCATGTCTCTCTCTCCTGTCCTCTGACTGCCATGATTTTATTTTTCTGGGTATGTTCCCTTGCTTTGGTGAAAAAAATTCACCAAATTTTTTGAGAAAGGGTAGAGAGGAATATATTTGTTAGAATAGATGAGAGTGTCTTTATTCTCCCATCATACTCTTGATTGAGAATTTGACTTGATAGAGTTATTTTAGGCTGCAAGTGAATATTTACTCAGAATTG
The DNA here is from genome assembly GCF_011762595.2 of Tursiops truncatus. NCBI lineage: Eukaryota > Metazoa > Chordata > Mammalia > Artiodactyla > Delphinidae > Tursiops > Tursiops truncatus. The sequence continues at coordinate 8,600,038 of NC_047041.1, forward strand.
CAAAGCCATCATTATCTTTTCCTCCAGCTTTTAGTGACGATTGAGAAGCCCCATTTAGAATCCATTCTGATTCTTTGTCTTTTCTATGTGACTCTCTTTTGGTTCTCTCTAGAAGCTTTCAGAATATTCTCTTTTTCTTTTCTCATTTCTTTTACAGTAATGTGCCTTAGAGTGAGCTTTATTTTTTCATTCAGATGAATTATAATCCATGGGCCCTTTTGACCTGGAAGCTCATGACTTTAAATTGTGGCATGGTTTCTTGTTATTTCTCTGAAGATGAATTATTTCCATTTTCTGCCTCTATTGAGATGATTATATAGTTTTCTCCTTTATTATGTCAATGTAATGAATTACGTGAATTGAGTTTCAAATGTTAAATCAACCTTGCATTCTTGAGATTAAAGGCAACTTGGTCATGGTATATTACTTTTCCTTTTTAATCATAGCTTTACTGAAGGATAATTGGCATACAATAAACAACACATGTTAAAGAGTGCAGTTTGATAGGTTTTGACATATCCGTCTGTGAAACCATCACCACAATCAAGATAGTGAGCATGTCTGCATGTCCATCACTCTTCCCTTTCACCCCCCAATCTTCAGGCAACTAGCTGCTGTCATCATAGATTAGTTTGCATTTTCTAGAATTTTGTATAGGTGGAATCACGCAGCATGTACTCTTTTTTCGGTCTGATTTTTTAAACTCAATATAATTATCTAGATATGCATCTATTTTATTGCATGTATCTACGTACATTCCTTTTTATTGCTGAGTAGTGTTCCATTATATTGATATACTATAATTTGCTTATTCATTCACATGTTGATGGACATTTGGTTTTTTTTCCAGCTTTTGAATATTGCGAATGAAGCTGCTATGAACATTCTCGTATAAGTCTTTGTGGACATGTCTCTGTTTCTCTTGGGTAAAAACCTACGAGTGGGATGTCTGAGTCATATTGTAAGTGTCTTTTTCACTTTTTTTTTTTTTTTTTTTGTGGTACGCAGGCCTCTCACTGTTGTGGCCTCTCCCGTTGCGGAGCACAGGCTCCGGACGCGTAGGCTCAGCGGCCATAGCTCACGGGCCCAGCCGCTCCGCGGCATGTGGGATCCTCCCGGACCCGGGCACGAACCCGTGTCCCCTGCATCGGCAGGCGGACTCTCAACCACTGCGCCACCAGGGAAGCCCTGGACAGCCTTTTTGATTTTAGTCATTTGAGTGGGTATATAGTAGTATCTTATTTTAATTTGCATTTTCCCGGTAACAAATGATGTTAAGCATCTTTTCATGTGCTTATTCACAGCCCATGCATCTTCTTTGGTGAAGTGCCTGTTCAGATCTTTTGCGCATTTTCTTAGAGGGCTGTTTGTGTTCTTAGTAATGAGTCATTGGAGTTCCTCATGTTAAAAGATAAAATGAGGCATATTAAATTTCTGAGAGTTTACCTGAGCAAAAATCTGTTCGAATCAGACAATGCCAAACCCAAAGTGGGTAGGAGTGCTCCATCGACAGGAGCTAGAGGAAGGACTTTTACAGAGAAGAGGTGGAAGCAAAGGAAGGAATTATCTGATTGGCTGTAGCTTGAGTGGTTGTATCATCTGGAAAAGTCTGGGTGGCTGTTTGTGAGTGGCTGTCCTTGGGTTTGAGTTCTTAACCTTGAGGCATTAGAGGTTTTGGTTTGCTTAGGAGGCTCCTGAAGCATTCAAGTCATCTCAGTCTAATAGCCTCTTTGTTTACTTATTTTAACACATATATTCTAGGTATAGTCCTTTTTCTGTTGTATGTTTTACAAATATTTTCTTCTTGTCTATGGACTGTCTTTTAACTTTATTAACAGTACATTTGAAGAGCAAATGTTTTTTAAATGTGATGAAGTCCAGTTTATTCATCTGTGTTTAATAGTTTGTGCTTTTTATGTAGTACTTAAGAAATTGCCAAGCCCAGGGTCACTAAGAGTTTTTTCTTAAGTCTTCTAGAAGTTTTGTAGTTTTAGCTCTTATATAGTTTATGATCCACTTCACGTTAGTTTCTGTATATGGTGTGAGGTTAATGTCAGGGTTCATGTGTATGGCTACCCAGTTGTTCTAGTATAATTCATTGGAAATATCCTTTCCATATTGAATTGTCTTGGCACCTTTGTTGAAAATCAGTTGACCTAAATGTGTGGATATATTTCTGAATTCTCTGTTCTGTTTCACTGATATATGTGTCTATCTTAATGCCAATATTATGCTATATTCATTACTGTAGCTTTATAATAATGTCTTGACATAAAGCATAAGACTTTCAACTTTGTTCTTTTTTTTCAAAGTTGCTTTGGCTATTTTAGGTCCTTTGCATTTCTGTATAAATTTTGGAATCACCTGATCAATTTGTACAAAGAAACTTGCTGGACATTCAACTGTGATTGTATTAAATCTATAAAACAATTTATGTATGTAGATCAATGTTAATGTGATGAATTACACTAATTGATTTTCAAATATTAAACCAACCTTTCATTTTTAAGATAAGTCCCACTTAGTTGTGGTAGATATCCTTTTCACATAATGTGGGATTTGATTTGTTTATATTTTATTAAGGATTTTTGCATCTGTGTTCATGAGGAATCTTTCTTTTTAATTTTCTTTTCTTGTAATGTCATATGGTGAATTGGGAATTTTTCTTCTTCTATTTTCTGAAAGAGTTTGTGTTATATTGGTATTATTTCTTCCTTAAATGTTTGATTGACTACACCAATGAAACTATCTGGACCAGGGGTTTTCTCCGTGAAAGTTTTTGATTACAGATTCAATTCCTTTAATAGATATTGGGCTGGGCTTCCCTGGTGGCACAGTGGTTGAGAGTCCGCCTGCCGATGCAGGGGACACGGGTTCGTGCCCCGGCCCGGGAGGATCCCACATGCCGCGGAGCGGCTGGGCCCGTGAGCCATGGCCGCTGAGCCTGCGCTCCGCAATGGGAGAGGCCACAACAGTGAGAGGCCCGCGTACCCCAAAAAAAAAAAAAAAAAAAAAAAAAAAAGATATTGGGCTATTTAGATTTTCCACTTCTTCCTGAGATGATTTTGGTAAAGTGTGTTTCTTAAGGAATTTATTCATTTAATCTAAGTCATAGTATTGACCACAAAATTGTTTATGATATTCTTTCATTCTTTTAATGTTAGTAAGATCTATAGTGATGTTCCCTTTTTTATTACTGTTATTGTTGATTTGTGTTTTCTCTCTCCTCTGTCCCTCTCCCTCATCCCCTTCTCATCAGTCTGTTTTTGGGTTTATCACTTTTATTAATCTTTCCAGAGAACCAGTTTTTTTTTTCCTCTGTGTTTTTTCATTTTCTAGTATGTTGATTTCTTCCCTTAACTTGATTGTATTCTTCTTTGTATTTAAAATAGGGTTTTACTTCACCCTTTATTTTTTAAGCTTCTAAAGTGGAAGCTTAGGTCATATTTTAAACTTTAAAAAAATGATCTTAGTCTATTTGGGCTTCTATAACAAAATACGACAGACTGGGTGGCTTATAGACAACAGAAATTTACTTTTCACAGTTATGGAGGCTGGATATCCAAGATCAGGGTGCCAGCATGGTTGATTCTGGTAAAAGGTCTCTTCCAGCTTGCAGACTGTCAACTTCTGACTATGTCCTCACAGGACACGTGGTACAGAGGAGCTCTGTGGAGCCTCTTTTATAGAAATACACTCTAACTGATGAGGGTTCCACCCTCCCCAGCACCTCCCCAAGGCCTCCTTATACCATCACATTGGGGGTTAGGATTTCAACATGAATTTTGGGAGGACACAAACATTTAGTCCATAGTAATAACATAAGCATCTTAAAACAATAAAATTTCTTTTAAGCATTGCCTTAACTGAATCCCACAATTTTGATGTGGTATGTTTTCATTATCATTCAGTTCAAAATATTTTCCAGTTTCCTCTTTCTTTTTTGGCCTATGGGTTATTTAGAAGAATGTTTATAGATATTTTGTCATTGATTTCTCATTTAATTTTGTCAGAGAACAAAATCTGTACAAATTAAATCTTTTAAAATATATTGAGACTGACGTATGGCCTAGCACATGTTGTATCTTAGTGAATGTACTATGTATCACTGAGAAGAATGTATATTTGGCAATTGTTGGTTGTGATGTTCTAAAAAGGTCAACTAGATTAAGGTGGTTTATAGTATGGTTGGATTCTTTATATTCTGATTTTTTGTCTGTTTATTTTATCAATTATCAAGACAAGAGTGTTAAAAATTTCCAGTTATTACCCTGGATTTGTCTATTTCTTTCTTCAGTTCTGTCAGTTTTTGTTTTATATATTTCGAAGCTCTGTTATTAACTGCATACACTTTTACTATTGTTATGTCTTCCTGATTGACCCTTTTATCACTATGAAATATCCTTCTTTATCTCTGGTAATACTCCTTGTTTTGAAATCTGCTTTGTCTGATATGAATTTAACCACAACAGCTTTCTTATGCTATTAGGTATACATTTTTTTCAATCCTTTTACTTTTCATCTATCTGCGTCTTTAAAATGTGTCTTTTATAGATTGTATGTAGTTGGGTCTTTTATATTCAGTCTGACAATGATAATCTGTGCTTTTTAGTTTATTGTGTTTAGTTCACTTGCATAGCATTTAGTTCATTAACGTTTAACATAACATTACTAGTTTGTGTTTAGGTGTACCATCTTGCATTTCTATTTGTTCCATCTGGGTTTTTTGTTGTTATTGTTCCTCTGTTTCACCTTTTTTTGGGTTAATCAAATACTTTTTGGTATTCCATTTTATATCTACCTTTGGAATTTTAGTTATACCTCTTTGTATAGCTGTACCTTTTTTTTTAGTGGATGCTAGGTTGGCATCTGCTCTCTAGCATCTCTTTTTTTTTTTTTTTTTTTTTTTTTTTGCGGTACATGGGCCTCTCACCGTTGTGGCCTCTCCCATTGCGGAGCACAGGCTCTGGACCCACAGGCTCAGCGGCCATGGCTCACGGGCCCAGCCGCTCCACGGCATGTGGGATCCTCCCGGACCGGGGAACGAACCCGCCTCCCCTGCATCGGCAGGCGGACTCTCAACCACTGCGCCACCAGGGAAGTCCTCTAGCATCTCTTTTGCTGTTGTCTTTTCTCCAGTTCTCTTTGTCCCTGTGGGACATTCTCTTTTGATCCCTTTACTCTCACTTTAGCAGAGTTTCAGGAGATAACTGCGTGTGCTCAATCTCCCACGTACCTTCCTTCTACTGTTCAAAAACAGAAACAGGAAACAAAAGTTGTGTTGTATTGTGGATGATGCAAGAAAGACTACGTGAAATTCTACTCGGAGGCCCATGATGGAAGAAAAGGCCTTGGCCTTACGTTAGGCGCTCGGTGAATGAATAAATGTACATTTATGTTTTTAGGTCAAAATAATCTGCTTGAGCTGTGTATGTATGTATGACTATTATTCACAATTCTCCACTTTTAATTGGGTTTTTCAGTTAATGAACCTATTCTGTTCCTGACTGTGATGTAAAAGATGGTCTCTTTTATCCCTGTAACTTTAGTTGATAGCAGATGGTGGTTCTCTTAGACAAGAGGAAATGGGAGTCTAGGACAGTAAGTGACATCCTTCTGTTTTCAGGTGAATAAGCAGCTCATTTATCTGTGGAGCTGGGACTGAATATAGGAGGTGATAGTCCTCTCCTTTTCATTCCTTCTTTCAACAAGTATTTGTTGCCACGTGCTGTTTGCTGTGTTCTGGTGCATCTTCCTTTGGGCATATAGAAGCACTGACTTAACCCACACAGATGGGTTAAGTTGCCCTTTCCTTGGGCTGGGTACATATTGGTGATTTTTTCTCTTTCTTTTACTTTTTGACTGGAGGTGAAAATGTATCGCTATCTCTTAAATTTGGTCAAGAAGACAACCACCCATGTGAAACAGTCGTGGTAAGGGGAGGGAAATATCGTGCAGTAGAAATTCCCTTTCCTGTGAATGGCATCATCTGGAATGCTTTAACAAACAACACTGGTTAATAGGCATTACTGGACACAAGAACTTGATGTCATTTTAACTCTCACTCAGACTCCCGTGCACCTAGATTTAGCATTCTCATAGTCTCCAGGGAAGAGTCTCTGCATTTATTTTTAAGCTTTAAGTGACCAAGTTACAGCCCTAAAGGCACACCGTTTACCGAAAGCAGGAGGAGGAAACAGCTTGCTGAATAGTATGGCCAGGCTCATTTCTGGATCTTGGTCTTCTATTCTCAATTCTGGGAAGAAGTCACTCAGAAGAATGAGGTTTTTTTCTTGGAAGAGCCATAGTTCACTTCAATAATATGGAGACAACTTGAAGATTTAGTCTACAGAGAAATTCAGCCCCAATTTGACAGCCTTCTCGTTTCCACACAAGAGGCTAAAGAACTCCCTGCAGTCGTTTCTCTGCATGTGTCATATATTAAGAATAAGAGTATTCATACACTTGTCCGTATACATATGTGTATGAATATGTATGACGAATACTGTTATCAATATACGTAAATGCTGTCATTTTCCAAAATCTTTTCTCACCAGCTTTCCACACTCTGTACAAGATGCTGTCCTAGGAACAGAGGGAAGGGAAGGAGTCTGTAAACAGCATTGAAAGGAAATAGGGCTTGTTGAGAAGTGACAAGAGCAGAACAGAGTCCACTAGATAGAGGCAAAACATGGGACCAGGCTTAGAGAGGGTGAGGAAGATGAGGGAACCAGAACAAAAGCTACAGAGTGAGGAGAAAAGGAGAGGGACAGATGCAGTGAAAGCAGAGGATGGCAGAGATCCACGTGGGGAAGAGGGAAGGGGCCAGGGCTTTCTCGGGAGGACTTTGTGCATGTGTCTCCTTTTATTTTATTTCATTTTGTAGCGGCAGACTTCTGAGATCTGAGAACATACGGGTTAGGTATAGCTCCCACGATACTACGAACTCATGGTAACTTTCACAAGCTTATAATTCATTTTCAAATCTCGTTTTACCCATGCCTGAAAAATCAAACCAGCAGGCTTTGTACCAGAGGGGAGAGAAGGCTCTAACTAGGGATCATCCATGCCGCTGCCTGGCTTCCCTAATGTCTGAACAGCAAGAAGGGTCTATGCCTAAAAGCTCTCCCCTGCCTTCACCTGGAGCTCAGAGGGAGGACTTGGGAAGGGCGATGGTGTAGTTGAAAGATGCAGTATTAACAGCCAGTGAGGTAAACTCGCTAAAATTGGCCACATCTCAGAAAATGTAAATATTCCATTTAAAAAATCGAATTACTATGAAAAGAATTCTGGTTATAGACTCACACTTGCTGTCAGATGCTTATAAAAAATAATCCAAACAGAAAAGAAAACTTTGTTTCCCAGCATGAGCCTAACTTCTACCACAGGACTTTCTAGCCCTAAGAAAGTTCTGCTATGTGAGAGTAGTTGTGAACAAACCGTGGCTACAGGAGTTTCCTTCTGCACAGTGGGGAGCTGCAGAAAGCAGGCGGGTACCACAGGTGGTGGACTTGGCGGAGAGAGGAGCATATGGGTTCGACAGCAGAAATAGATGTCACCATCTGGCACAAAACCCCTCAAATAATCCCATTACCTCCCTGTCCTACCCCTTATCCAGGTTGAGAGCAGGGGGCCTTTGAGATATATTTGATTTTTTCTTTATGACATAGTCCCGGTTTTAAGCAAATGTAGACAGAAGGTGATGTGTTTTGTTGGGGGTACCTGCCAAGGTGGAGTTCAAGGAAGAGGGGAGAAGTTTCTGAGGATGGACTCCCTCTGACATGATTGCTTGGATTGGAACTGGGATGTTTCCTGCGGGTGCTAATTAGAACAGGAAAAGTGTAATCCCCAGGAAAGAGGGAGATCAGCACGCCAGCTGTTGGTGCGCAAGTGAAATCGATTCCTGGATGACAGGTGTCTGCAGGAAGATTTCCTTGAGGCACTTCCTGCAAGACCCTAAATGACTTTCAAACGAGACTCCTGGACACAGACAGCTTGTTAGGTGGTTTAGGGGCTTATCCTGTGCAGGTTTTGAACCAGGCTATGGCCAGCTTGGGACACCGACAGTAAAGTCAGATATGCTGTGAATACCTTGCTGGACTTCTACATTTAGAATCTCAAGGGTTGGGAGCTTTCAGAGCCTTACTTGGGATGATGGAAATCTGGAGACACGTGGCAAATGTTTCAGTATGTGCTGTTGCTGTGGAGTCTGTCCTTTGGTTGGTGTGCTTAGGTTGTTCCGTTGGCATGTCCAGCGGAGCTTCTGTACATCCTTCATCAGCTACGACACCATGCCTAGATTCCAATGACACAATGACATTTCATCAAATTTTAAAAACATGATTATTTGCACTGGAATAGCCCACCCCTTTAAATGCCTAATAAAATAAAATCTGGAAACCGATCCCCAGATTGAAATTCCTTATATAAACAAGTGTGCCTTTGCTGCAGGAGTTGGTTGCCATTGTTACTCACCTCAGGAAGGTTCCTTGTTCATGTAAAAATGACCTGTCTGTCGGTTAAAGAACAGTTCTGCTCCCCATGGGTCAGAATGGTGCCGGCCACACATGCCTTATTGTCTTTTTCTAAGCTGGACCCAGTGATGCGTGCTGTGTGGACAGGGTACGCTTGGAATTGGATGAAACTCTGCACACCTCTTCAGATTTTCTCTTTACACAGGGGATGGCCAGAGTGGCCTCTGTCAGTGTCATCTATTCTAGAGACTGGAGAGAATCCTAGTTCTGCTGATGGTCAATCAGAATTCCATCCCCCACCCCACACCTCTTTCAGATCCATGAGAAAGGAGAGGAAGAGTTCAATGAGAAGAGTGAACATTATTCTGGAATCAGTGAGGAGCCTCTGCTCACAGCAGATCAGGTACGAATCTCTCTCTCTCTCTCTCTCTCTCTCTAAGTTCTTGGAACTTTTAGTTCCTTTGATAGACAAAAAGTCTGAATACATACCTGCCACATCCCTTTCAGGCAGTAGAAAAATGTATGGTCTTGTGGTGGCTGTGTCTTTGGTAAATTTCATGTCTCTTTAAGCCTCAGTTTATGCACCTGCTGTAATTAGGGATGTAATTCCTGACGTGTGTTGGATGTGGTCCATGTTTGATAACAGCCAGAGATGGGCTCAGCGTTTACTGCCTTCATTTCCTGCTAAGTGTCTTTATTGCAGCTCATTGTACTTGGAGTCAAGACACTTAAACAAGGGTCCCAAATAGCTGTTCTACAAGAATAGAAATGGCAGAAGAGGCTTCCAAGTGATGGACATTTTCTCATCTTTCATAGAACACTGAAAACGTTGAGCCTTCCAAAAGAAGTATTAGAAACACTTGTTTTTTTTTAAAAAAAAGATCTAATGTTTCACATTTTATTGAGTTACTTAATTTTAGTTTTAATAATTTGTTACTTAGGGAAAATACTCCTGAGTCTCTGGATTCCTTATTCAACCTTTGAGTCAACAATTATTTATGGGCACTTGCTTTGAGCAGGCACCTTTCAGGTGTTTTCACAGAGTGGTTCTGAAAAAGCTCCACTAGGAGTTTTGGTTCCAGAAAATGCTTTTCAGTAAAAGGAACTCTTTCATATCTGTGGTAAAAAGGTGGGCTATAAACAGATAAGGATCAAGAGATTAAAAGGAACCAGATTAAAAAGAACAGGAGCTAGCAGTTACCTTGTGAATTTGGGGGGAAATACAATTCAGTGACACAAGTTCAATGATAATGACTCTGAAAGAGAAGCTTAGCCATAAAATTCTAAAGGGGGGTCGTGTAGTTTGCTCATGTTCCATGAGTGGCTTGCAGTAGTCAAAAACTAAGTATCCCTTAAATTTGTGAGTGGAGATGGGAAAGCTTGGGAATAAAATAGAAATTATTCCAGAGGAGGGGACCTAAGTGCCTTTATCTTTGATCCAGCCTAACATAAAGGAGCCCACTTCAAAGACCAGTTGGCCTTGGAGATGGAGTCCGTCACAGCATCGAGAACAGACAAATATATAGATGCACTGTTCTGACCAGACTCATGGATGGCTTCTTTCAGAAGTGGTCTTTGCTTATTCCATTTCCTTTATGTGTAAACAATTAATGTACAAAGTAGTTCAGCCTTATTCCTCTTGGCAGTTATCTAATTTTACTCTCTCTTCTAGGAGCTGTCCCCTACAAGAGTCTAGATTACAGATGGGTTTCTTATCGATTTTCTGCTCTCCAGAACCTACCTGTCCTTTTATTATGTCATTATCTTTATTTCCACTTTTGTTGGGCAGCTTTAGTTCCTGTCCAGGTGAATTCTGGAGGAAGAGCTGTTTTCCTCTATGTAAAAAAGCAACTCCCCATTTTGAGTTATCCTAGGAACACTTTGGGTTTTTTCCCATCTTAAGCATCATCGCAATGAATGGACTGGATTTTGTGTTTGAGTTGGGTAGATAAAATGTCTTTCCACTTAGAAAGAAAGTGCTCAGAAAATTGAAGTAAATGTTCCCTTCCAGGAAGCTCTGCTTCATTTCCTGAAAGAGCAGTTTATTCCCAAAAAAGCACTCATCTAAATGATGTTCTTGGAAGAGGTTTGACATTAGAGAGGATTTTATATCAAAGGAAGAGTGTTTGTAAGCCTTTGGTCAGATCTAGTTTTATTATTATCCAGTATTTATTAAGTAACAATATTGCTTTAGGAATTTTACAGACAGCAAATTAGGAACATCCTTCCCTGATCAGAATTCAAGCTGGGATGTCCCTGCAGCAGAGAAGAGTGAGCACTCCCTTGTGTACCTTCTCCAGGTGATTGAGGAAATTGAGGAAATGATGCAGAACTCCCCAGACCCTGAGGAGGAAGAGGATGTTCTAGAAGAGGAGGATGGGGGAGAAACCTCCTCCCAGGCGGACTTGGTCCTCCTGCAGGAGATGCAGGCCTTGACCCAGACCTTCAACAACAACTGGTCCTACGAAGGTGAGAGTTCTGGGGGCGGGCTCACAGAGGACAAACTCAGCTCTGCCAGGCAGGGCACATGCTTCACACGCCACTAAGAGAACCTCGGATCTAGGGAGTTGGCAATACCTTTCTTACTGGACATCAGGAGAGAAGCATTGCTGGGAGAGGAAGCAAGATTAAAAGGATAAAACGACCTGCTGTACAGCACAAGGAACTCTACTCAATACTGTGTAATGGCCTATATGGGAAAATCTAAAAAAAAAAAAAAAAAAAAAAAAAAAGAGTGGATATATGTATATGTATAACTGATTCACTTTGCTGTACACCTGAAACTAACCCAACAGTGTAAATCAACTATAATCCAATAAAACTTTTTTAAAAATGAAAACAACGGTAAAACAAACCAAAGAACAAGACTAAAGCAGAACGAGTAGAGGAAATCTGAACCCACTATTCACAATGATGCTACCGTGAAATCAATGAACAAACCTACAAATGGTAATGATAATAAGAGCTCGTATTTTTGGAGAGCTTTGGAGGGCCAGGCGCTGTTCTAAAACTTTCTATGCATAATCTCATTTCATGCCTGTGCCAACCCCATTAGGATTGAGCTAACTGAGTTTCCAAGAGGGTAAGTGACTTGTTCCAAGGCCACCGTTGCAGAAATATAATTAAGAAATAAAATCTCCTCCCCACCCAGAAAACCTCTCCACAGAAGTAGAGGTTTTCTTTCTGAGAAAATGAAAACAATTTCATTATTGAATTGATGCATGTCACAGTCAACCCACTAAAGGGATTGCAAAACTGGAAAGAAATCTAACCCGTGTCTACAGCTAACTGGACACAACCCATTACAACGTTGCAATTTAGAGTCAGGTGGCAAGTTAGGCCCCTGTTTTCTTTCTTGGGGATGACTTTTCAAAGCAGTGGCTCCCAGGTCCTTGAGGAAGCACATCTGAGTCCTGAGACTGGCCAGTGGCTTATTTAGCCATTAAAATGATGCACATATATTTGAAAAACAGAGAGAGATTCTGAAAGAAAAAAGGAGGTGAGGGGGGCTTCCCTGGTGGTGCAGTGGTTGAGAGTCTGCCTCCCGATGCAGGGGACGCGGGTTCGTGCCCCGGTCCGGGAAGATCCCACATGCCGCGGAGCGGCTGGGCCCGTGAGCCATGGCCGCTGAGCCTGCGCGTCCACAGCCTGTGCTCCGCAACGGGAGAGGCCACAGCGGTGAGAGGACCGCGTACCGCAAAAAAAAAAAAAAAACAACAAAAATAAGGGAGGTGAGGAAGAGGGGAAGTCTCTTCCCTTATTTTCAACAGGGAGAATCAAGCCTCTTATTTTAGTTTTTTAACATCTTTATTGCTTTACAATGGTGTGTTAGTTTCTGCTTTATAACAAAGTGAATCAGCTATACGTATACATATATCCCCATATCTCTTCCCTCTTGCATCTCCCTCCCACCCGTCCTATCCCATCCCTCTAGGTGGTCACAGAGCACAGAGCTGATCTCCCAATGCTATGCAGCTTCTTCCCACTAGCTATCTATTTTACGTTTGGTGGTGTATAACATGTCCATGCCACTCTCTCACTTTGTCCCAGCTTACCTTTCCCCTCCCCGTGTCCTCAAGTCCATTCTCTATGTCTGCGTCTTTATTCCTGTCCTGCCCCTAGGTTCTTCAGAACCTTTTTTTTTTTTTTTAGATTTCATATATATGTGTTAGCATACAGTATTTGTTGTTTTCTCTTTCTGACTTACTTCACTCTGTATGACAGACTCTAGGTCCATCCACCTCACTACAAATAACTCAATTTCGTTTCTTTTTATGGCTGAGTAATATTCCATTGTATATATGTGCCACATCTTCTTTATCCAGTCATCTATCGATGGACACTTAGGCTGCTTCCATGTCCTGGCTATTGTAAATAGAGCTGCAGTGAACATTGTGGTCCATGACTCCTTTTGAATTATGGTTTTCCCAGGGTATATGCCCAGTAGTGGGATTGCTGGGTCCTATGGTAGTTCTATTTTTAGTTTTTTAAGGAGCCTCCATACTGTTCTCCATAGGGGATGTACTAATTTACAAACCCACCAACAGTGTAGGAGGGTTCCCTTTTCTCCACACCCTCTCCAGCATTTATTGTTTGTAGATTTTTTGATGATGGCCATTCTGACTGGTGTGAGGTGATACCTCATTGTAGTTTTGATTTGCATTTCTCTAATGATTAGTGATGTTGAGCACCCTTTCATGAGTTTGTTAAGCCTTTTATTTTTAATGCATATTTGCCCCGTGTCACATTCAAGTCTTAAGGGGTGGAGTCAAAATTTGAAACTAGGCAGGTTAACTGCAGAGCCCACACTCTTAATCTGTGTATCGTATTAACTCTCTGACACAGGTTTGTGGTAATTATGATCCTGCAAAGAAAGAGGTGGATGAAGCGTGAAATTAAAAGATGTAACAGCAGTGGCAAAACTGAGTATAAAATTCATCCATCTGCGGGGATAGTGGTAACTAGGCGGCCGGAGGGGACACGTTCCCTGGGAGCGGATCCGAATGGGGGTGACGGGACTTATAAACGACGGAGAGGGAAGGCAGGCTGGTCAGGGTATAAAGGTCCAAGCATAAACTAGAATAGTGGTGAAAATAGAGGCGTGATCTGAAGAACTGCACCCTCTAAGTAAAACCCTGTGGCTCTGAAGAGCAGAGGCAGGGCAATGGCAGCAGAAGGAATCCGCTGGGAGGGATGGAGTGGATTTGGCCCTGGCGCTGCATTCACAGCAGCTCCAATCAGGCCATTCTCCGGCACACAAAGGTCCCACACATAGAACTGCTCAGCAAAAGACTCGGGAAAACGGCTGAAATGCAGAGTGAAATGGCAAAAACAGAAGGAGGAGGACAGCTCCAAAGAGTGAAATTAAAGGGGAAGGTTGAGCTAAGTCAGCAAATCCCCCGGCAGAGCAGGAGCGGAAAGGGAAAGGAAAATGGATTCTGATGTAGAAACAAAAGATGCCACTAGGAAGGGGCACATTCAAAAATATGCTCCCGAATCTACTTTAGGTGAAGAAGTCTTAGGGGACAAGAGTTTAAAACAAAGTGATCGGTGTCCCGTCTTCCCAGGTTCCCTTTCCTTTTCTCTGACAGTAGCAGACGACTTGGTACCAACAAGCCAGACTTCATTTTTCTGTACGTGTTGCCCATCTTTACATGTTTCACGTATTTTTGGGCACGTGCACTGCGACACAGGACGGTAGGTGTAAAGAAGGCCTCAGTTCGCTCTGTTTATTTTGCTGTCGGCTGTGTCTTGATCAGGTTTTGGGAATAAACACCACCTCTCTATTGTTCCTCAGCACGGACGCCAAACCCCTTCATCATGTTTTTTCCCCCCAATTCTTGACCCATTTCACATGAGGAATATTACAGAGACAGAGGAGAAATAGGGAGATGGAACAAGGGATCAAAAACCACATGTCTGCCCACATACGTTTTTGTGGACAGAGTCCACAGAGTCCACAGTCCTTGGGGGCTGTTTTTCCTCCCTCCTTCATTTCCCCGAGATGATGTTCTCTTCCTCAGTCGATAACTGGCTCTCCCTGCTGGCACGCCCCTAAATTGTGAAGGTCTGTCATGGCCCTTTGAGGAACTGTCTGGGGCCAGGGGGTCTCCTCCAGACCTGTCAGGCGACCAGGGCCCCGGGAGCCTCTCCAGTGGGCTGGGCTTGATGCAGTGACCCTGCAGGATGGTCTACCCCTGCAGGACTGAGGCACATGTCTGGGTCTGAGCTGACAGAGCTGCTGGACCAGGTGGAGGGCGCCATCCGAGACTTTTCAGAGGAGCTGGTGCAGCAGCTGGCCCGCCGGGACGAGCTGGAGTTCGAGAAGGAAGTGAAGAACTCCTTCATCACGGTGCTCATCGAGGTGCAGAACAAGCAGAAGGAGCAGCGAGAACTGATGAAGAAGAGGCGGAAAGAGAAAGGGCTGAGCTTGCAGAGCAGCCGGATAGAGAAGGGAAGCCAGATGCCACTCAAGGTAAGAGGACAGCCCGGCACGAGGACAAAGCACACCCACGCCTCCGGGCTCCCCGTTGCAGGTCCCGGGACCAGCCCTGCCGTGACCCCAGACAGACCTGTCCTAAGCCGTGACAATGAGCAAGGACACCCTGGCAGACAGCAGGGCCACGAGAGGGAGAAGAGCCCACCCGTGTCCTCTACCCCCCTAGAGGACGCCCGGTCTAACTGGAGGAGACAGGATGTAACACTGGAAAATAAGTGACTATGGCGTGTGCTCTCTTAAGCTAGATCTGAAAAAGTGGGGTGAAAGCATTTAGGATTGAAAGGAGTTGTGCCCTGGGACGAGCCTGCTACCAGCACAGCTTAGGGTCCTGACTCATCTCTTTAGGATGTCCATAGAGTGTTTCCGGATGGAACATTATGACGCCTAGTGATATGGACCAGATTCTTCTAACCAGTGGTTCTCCATCAGGGAAGCTCAGCAGAATCAGCTAAGGAGCTTTTTCAAAATACCTTTTCCTGGGCTCCCTCTCAGACCTACTGAATTGGGCCCGGGCAGATGCATTTTGGAAAAATCTTTCCAGATGAGGACAGTCGTTTTACACCTGCCCTTCCCAATGGCTGGGCATTTTTTTTTCTTCCCTGAGACATTTTCATCCTCATCTGTCCAAGTTTCCCTCTGCTGCTTTATTTTTCTGTGCACACAATGGAGGCTGAAATGAGGAAACCCAGGAGTGCGGGGGGGGGTGGGGGTGGGGGGGGTGGGGGGGGTGGGGTCTCATCGCCCGAGGCACTTACTCAGATAAGAGTCTTTGAGACTCTGCTATTGCTTCTTGCAAAGCTCAGGCTGAAATTTTGGCCTGTCTCTTAGCCCAGGTCTTACCTTTGCTTTCTAGTCGCAGAATCGGGGTCCGGATCTGGGACAGTGTGGAAGCTGACGGGTCCAGGTAGCTTAGGGAGGACACAGGTGTCCCTGGGGCAATGAATATGAGCAGGAAGCACTTGCCCTTCTGAGTCTCGTTGTCCCCCCCTCCCCAGCGCTTCAGCATGGAAGGCATCTCCAACATCCTGCAGAGCGGCATCCGCCAGACCTTTGGCCCCTCAGGAACTGACAAGCAGGTACAACCCATCTCCCTGCTCCCAGCTTCCTTCCCAGATTCTTGCAACTTGGTCTCTCCAACAGAGCAGGGGATGCTGATTCACTAGAATTATCCCTGCACGGGGCCAGGTTGCAGGGGGAAATGTCCTAACAATTTCTTCCATTCTAAGGAGGAACAGAAAGTGTCTTTTTAAAGGCAAAGTTTTTTGAGCTTTAATATGAGAGGGCCTGGATAAAACTTAAAACTCAACACTAGGGCTTCCCTGGTGGCGCAGTGGCTGAGAGTCCGCCTGCCGATGCAGGGGAGGCGGGTTCGTTCCCCGGTCCGGGAGGATCCCACATGCCGTGGAGCGGCTGGGCCCGTGAGCCATGGCCGCTGAGCCTGCGCGTCCGGAGCCTGTGCTCCACAATGGGAGAGGCCACAACAGTGAGAGGCCCGCGTGCCACAAAAAAAAAAAAAAAAAAAAAAAAAAAAACCTCAACACTACTTGTAGACCTATGAGTTCAGTTGTTTTCAGAACAAAATGCATTAAAGGGGAATCCACTTCATGAAAGATCCCATCCAAGAGCTTCTTTACCTCCGCCACACTGGGCCACCAGGTGAGCCAATCACACCAAGACTGCCTCTTCACTTCAGCTGCCCTGTTGACTGTAACCCGCGCTGCGGGGGTCTCCCGTTGAGCTCCGTTTAGTCAATCACTTCTCACCTGAGAACTGGCTTGCATTTCTGGCTCTCAGGTGCCTGCCATGTGCTAGGCTCTGTTGCTCAGGGCAGTACAGAGATGAGGAAACCCTGGTCCAGCCCTCATGCAATGCATAATAGTCTAACAGAGAAGGCCAGTTTGTCACTAGACACCTTTGAGATTGGGCACAAAAACTGTGTATGTTTTAGACATATTTGTAGCTGAATCCTAAGTGTTAGAATTCTGGAACTACAGCCTGGGAAGAGATTTTAGGAACATCTAACTCACTCCCCTGAGTTCACAGCAGTGAGAACTAAGGCCCAGAGAGATTAGGCGTTTCCCCAAGGCCACGCTGCTAGTGGCAGGGCCAGGACTGAAACACAGGCCTCCTGGTCTAGAGCTCTTCTCACTCACAACGCCCAGGCTCCCTCAGAACCTTCCAGGTCTCTCTGGCCGGTGTTCTTTGATATCCCACTGGACCCTAAGATGATTTTGTTGTAGGAGCACCTCATCTCCAGCAGAGGGAGCAAACCCAACATCCCAGACCCAGGGCAGGGTTGAGGTTTTCTCACCAGTCATTTTGACAGAAGAGAAACCATTCATTCTCAAGTTGCACTGCAGAAGATAAGAAAATATCACCCCCCACCCCCTTAGAATGTTGTCTGCTTTCAGCCTGGAGGAGAAAAAGCTCACCAGGATTCCTAAATAATCAAAAAGTTTCTAGTGTCAGAATATATCCGTTGGAGTGGAAGGACATTTTGCCTGGCTAATATGGTAAAGTCTTACTTTTAAAGAGACATTTTCCAAAAATGAGGAAAAAGTCCTTCACATCATCATGGGTGTTGTCGAGAACGTCAAATTTGACGGAGTGTGTTTTTTAGAGAAAAGTCCAATCCCCATGCAAGCTGTCAACCGTATCTCAGCCCCCGGGGGCCAGACTTCTGTCTCACATGCTGCACACCCTGCTTGTCTTCTAGTACCTGAACACGGTCATCCCTTACGAGAAGAAGGCCTCGCCCCCGTCGGTGGAAGATCTCCAGATGCTGACAAACAGTGAGTTCCTCCCATTCGCAGTGAGACCAGGGGCTCATTTCCCTCCCTCCCACCCTGTGAGTTGCACCCGTGGTATCTCAGTCCGGAGGTGTCCCCAAAGCAGTTTCTATGGGTCAAAATGTGCTCCACACCGTTGCATCACGTCCCCGCCACGGGGTACAATTAAAGAGTTCTGCAGCGATACCCAGAGCTGCCTCGTCTTTTCCCGGTTCCTGTAAGGGAAGAGACTTGCCAGAGAAAAGGAGCTGGTGGAAGAGGCTGGGGCGGTGGCAGGGTGGTAGTGGTGTGCAGGGGCTCTCTGTGGTTCATCCACAGGTCTCAAGGCTGTGCACTCTCTGCCTTGCCGTTTCTCTCTTCTGAAGCTTGAGGTTGCCTCGCGTCCCCAAGGCAGGGAGCTCCTTCTAAGGGACTGGCTGTATTTACTGAGAAGCAAGGTTTCTTGAGTGGGGTAAGGCTGATTAGAGAGAATAGAGTCTGGTTTTCCTTCCAGGCAATGACTGCTTCCTCTCTTCCACTCTGACTCTAGTGTTAAGTAATATTAAGAAACATTCTGAGCTATGGGAGAAAACAGCCCGTGATAAAGAGCCTTTTGGAGGCAAAATCTCTTTATAGACATCAAACACTACAACCCGCAAAGGGCCGGGGGGCACGTGGTGTCAGCCCTCAGTGTCAGCTTGATTCTTTTAGGAAGAGAAAAATCCTAGGCTGAGATGTGGGGACGGGCTCAGTGAATCACGAGACCGTCCATCTCCCTGGCAACCGTGCACTGCATTGAGTGACACACTAACCGGGCTGCGCAGCCCACAGCCCGTTGCTGTGCTGCTTCCTCAGCGGGAATGGACCCCTGCAGGGCTATTTGACACCCTAGGGAATGGGAAGAGGAGCTTCAGCTGTTTGGCTGAGGAAGATAGATACCTCCTGGGCCCAGCGCTAAAAGTGCCCAAACGGTTTTCATTTTTATCGTTTTGGAGAACTAAAGCAGGAGGTTCTGGTAAACGGAAATCTTGCCTACATCAATAGATACTGCGGCCTTGAGAATCTGGAATTTTAAATTCAAAGTGCATCGGCTTCCTCTAAACTCATTTGGAGCGCCTTTATTTGCATACGTATGCACAAAGATTTTTTTTTAACGGAAGCAGATAGAAACGAGCTGACATTTATAGGTGTTTGTATTTTCACAAGGAGTAAGCATTTGGAAAATAATTTGGACAAATTATGAAGATTGATATATGTAGAGTACTCTATCGTGCTCTTTTTTTTTTCTATCATGCTCTTTTTAAAAAAGGAAGAGCTATAAATTGATTACAGATACCTATTCAGGAATTCAGTGTGAAATCCTTTCATTTTAATTAAGAAACACTGGGTTTGTTTACACATTTCAAGTTCATTTTAAAAGTTAGGGCTAGAGTATATCCATCAGTTAGAATACTTTGGAAACATAGAAATGTGAACAAAAGAAAATAAGTAACTTCTTGTCCCCTTCACTGTGGTTACTGTATGGTGTTTTTCAGCCATAGGATTTTATGCCTTTTCCATATGGTTGGGATTATACTGGCTATAAAATTTCATATCATGATCTCAGTCACATCAGTTAACATTTGGTTAACATCCTTTTTATGGCTCTCTCTTCTGTCATATGGACATACGACATTCCAATATTTTATCCCTTTAAAAATAAAACTGCCAACTTTCCTGAATACCAATTCTCCTGTAGATTATGAAAGCCCTCTTTTTGGGCACATCCTAGTATGCGTTCGTGAATAACAACTCCTCTTTCCCCAACTCCTGAGTCAAAAATGTAGGCCAGGGCTTCCCTGGTGGCGCAGTGGTGGAGAGTCTGCCTGCCAATGCAGGGGACGCGGGTTCGTGCCCCGGTCCGGGAAGATCCCACATGCCGCGGAGCGGCTGGACCTGTGAGCCATGGTCGCTGAGCCTGCGCGTCTGGAGCCTGTGCTCCGCAACGGGAGAGGCCACAACAGTGAGAGGCCCGCGTACCACAAAAAAAAAAAAAAAAAAAAAGAATGTAGGCCAAAGACTGGCTCCGGGGACTGGGCAATTTATATAAATTTTGGATTTTGGAGATCACCTTAGTCACATATTGACTGAGTGCAATTATTGTATTTTTACGCCTATCTTCTTGGTGGGCAGCATTTAGTCTGCTCGTGCTCAGTTGCAAAGTATTTTCAGCCTATTACATCGAAATGAATCCATGTCTAAAAATACGGAAGAAATAAAAGAAAACATTGCCTGGATGGCCTGAGGTCCAGTCTTTTTCTGGAGTTGGCCACAGACTCATGCCACCATCAGGCTCTGTTCCTCACCCACTCCTGAGCTTTGGAGTCAAGTTCCATGACCCTGACTTGCAACGAGGCAAGGTAATCAATGGAAAACAGGACCTAGGAATGGACTGGGGGGTCCCTCCATTGTAATGGTTGCCTCCTGACCCCAGCTATCAGGGCCAGCTGATCTTTAGTGTTTTTTCCACTTGCCAAAAGTAATACACGTTCATGGAAAAAAAACGGACACTGTAGAGATATCACGTAGAAGGGAACAACGCCCGGGGTCTCACACTCCAAGGTATCTGCTTTTTACTGTTTCATGCACATTCTTCCAGATTTTTCTATGAATATTAGCATGTATTATTTACTCATTTAAAATTAATACATAAAGTTCTGCAGCCTTCTTTCTTCATTCTTAAGTATGTCTTGTATACAGAGATCGCTCTCATCTCTCATGAAGCTGTATGAGACCGTGTATATATTACATACACCATAGTTTACTTAAGGCATCCACTGATGAATGACTCTATTGTTGGATAGCCCACCCCTGCCCTCACTTTTTGATAGTATAAGCAAGGTCCAGGTATTTCCTTGAAGGATTTTCTACAAAGCTGACTTCCACAACATGAATCGTGAATATGAGAAGATGCTTCCTAGTTTAATAACAGAAAAATCTATTTTAAAATCTTTTATAAAAAGCCTTTAGGCTTTATTCACTTCCCTATTGTTTGCTTCAGGTGTAGGTCATATCCTGTTTCAACAAGAAGTCTGTAAGCTCCTTGAGGGTCATTAATACGCTTGCATTTCCACAAATTCTAGTGCTGTACTGGGCATAGAGTAGAAAATATTTGTGAAATTAAATTCATTTGCAGTTAATAAACTGGAGGTGAGAACTCTGCTAATAATATCTGTTTATACGAATAGAATGTCTTTAAGGACAGATTTATCGGTGGTTCGGTGACGTGACAGCTGTTATTCTTAACATTTGGATTGCATCTGAAAGCTGATTCCTTTTTTAAATTGCTTTGTTTATTTTTATGATCATTAAAGATACATACTTAGGAGGAGATGTGGAAATTATAGATGAGCACACACACCAAAAGTAAAGGATAAAAGAGAAGTCACCTCATCCACAGGGCCACCCTGACTCTTTTTTTTTTTTTTTTTTTTGCGGTACGCGGGCCTCTCACTGTTGTGGCCTCTCCCGTTGCGGAGCACAGGCTCCGGACGCGCAGGCTCAGCGGCCATGGCTCACGGGCCCAGCCACTCCGCGGCATGTGGGATCTTCCCGGACCGGAGCATGAACCCGTGTCCCCTGCATCAGCAGGTGGACTCTCAACCACTGCGCCACCAGGGAAGCCCCGACCCTGACTCTTTTGATGGATTTCCCAGCAGCCCCCTCCCCGCCCCAGCAGGCTGAATGCTGACTCTTGCCAGAGGCTTCTAGACTTTGCTCAGTACTCAGTGAATGTCTTGTTTCCTTGTCTCTGTCTCGCTCACTTTGGGTTGGTGGGTTGTCTGGCCCCAGAGGTGAGCCCTATGCCCTGATGCATCTTAGCTCCTTTCTCTCTCCTTCTCCAGTTCTCTTTGCCATGAAGGAGGATAATGAGAAGGTGCCCACTTTGCTGACGGACTACATTTTAAAAGGTGAGAGCGGCCCAGGCCTCTGGGAGCAGAAGCATCCTCTAGGGCCCCCTCCCCCAGGACTCCTGCTAGACACGTGGAACCCGCACTGCAGCCCTCCCAGGGCATCCACGCCAGGCCAGATCGGGCAGGGCCAGGGAACTCAGTGGACAATTGTGGGGAGGCCCTCGCCTTTGGATGTTGCTAGGAGGCCTGAGGAGGAGATTCCATCACCCCCGAGTCACCAGAGTGACTCCACACAAAAAGCAGCCCAACCAACAAAAGACTTATTGTGAAAGTTCTCTGCGGTTTGGGCTATTTAGTTGGCAAAAACAAAGCCAGAGGATACCTTTAACAGTTTCAACTACTTGAAAGGCAGCAAACTAGAGTCATGATTAGCTACATCCTTTCATAACTTTTTTGTTTCATCTTTTATTATGAAAATTTTTAATATATATAAAAGTAGAGTGAACGGTATGATGAACTGCCAGGTACTTAACATCCAGCTTTAACAATTATTAACTCCTGGCCAATCTAGTTTTCATTTATATCACTTCTCTCTTCCATGTTATTTTGAAGCAAATACCAACCACTATATATATTTTTCATCCATGAATATTTCAATGTACATTCCTAAGATATAACCACAATATCATGATCACAACTAGAAAAATAAAAAATGTAAAAGTATCTTTGAGGGACTTCCCTGGCCGGCCAGTGGTTAAGATTCCACACTTCCACTGCAGGGGGCTCAGGTTTGATCCCTGGTCGAACTAAGATCCCACATGACTCATGGCATGGCCAAAAAAAAAAAAAAAAGTATCTTTGATTACCCAACCAGTGTTCAGGTTTCCCTGATTTTCCTATAAATTTTTTTCAGGTTATTTGTTTGAATCAGGATCCAAAGAAGGTCCATATATTACAATTGCATAATGTATCTCTTAAATCTCTTTTAATATATATAGGTTCCCCTTTCCCTCCTCTCTCTCATTCTTTGTATTTTATTTCTTAGAGAAACCAGGTTATTTGCCCCATAGCATTTCCTCATTCCGGCCTTTCCTCAGTAGTTGTGTCCTCATGGTTTCATTTAATACGTCCTTCAACCTTTTGTATTTCCTGTTGCCCAGTAGAGCTAGAGGACTGATCACATTCAGATCGTCCACACCAGACCAGACCAGGCAGGGCCAGAGAGCTCAGTGTACAATTGTCCACAAAATTTTTTATAAGTTTTAGGTTATCAGTGGTTGTAAACTTCCATTGAGAGACCTATTACCTGGTTGTCTTTCTTTGGGGGATATTAATATCTGTATTAGTCTGCTCAGGCTGCGAAAACAGAAGACCAGGTGGCTTAAACAACAAAAATTTATTTTCTCGCAGTTCTGGAGAGTAGAAGTCCAGGATCAAGGGGCCAGTAAAGTGGGTTTCTAGTGAGGGCTCTCTTCTTGGCTTGTAAACAGCTACCTTCTCGCTATGTTCTCACATGGCCTTTCTTCTGTGTGTGTGGGGAGAGTGCCAGAGCGCTCTGGTGCTTCTTCTTACAAGGACACTAATCCCGGCAGATCAGAGCCCCACCCATATGACTTCATTTAACCCTCCCTCCTTAGAGGATTCATCTCCAAAGACAGCTGCACTGGGGGTTAGGGCTTCAACATGAATTCTTGGGGGGACACAAACATTGACTGTGTAACACTCTCCATCAATGGTCATTCATTGTCCAGATTCTGTTTTTCATTAGGTTTTGCTCCACAGGCACAACCTTGGGCGCAGCTTCCAAAGGCTTGTGGACTTCAGTTTAGAACCTCTGAGCTGTATTGTTTCCATAAGGCTCAGAAAGATTAATATGAAATTTCTGCAGGATGAATTTAGGCTAAACATTGGGAAGAACTTGTGACTCTTAAAGGTTTTAAAAGAGTATCCCATTACTCAAAGGAGGTGTGTAGAAATGGGTTCTATAAGTCCGGGAGCCCGAGAGCTAGACTTTACCCCTCACGATCCACTGAAATGTCAGTGAATTTATAAAACTAGTTAACATTTACTGAGCGCTTTCTATTTGCCTCTGAGCAACCCTGTGGGGTAGGCAGAGGCACAGTCTACTGTATACATGAAGAAACAAGCACAGGTAGGAGAACTTATTTCCCGAAGGTCATAGAATTAGTAACAGCAAGACTCAGGATGTGAACCCAAGCAAATGGGCAGCAGAGACCATGCAGTTAATCATTACACTGAACAATCGCCTATCCCTGGCTCTTCCTCCTTCTGGAAGGAAGACACGTGATCACCATCCTTCCCTGGTTCTAAGGGGGCAGTTCTCTGCTCAGGACGCAGGCGAGAGGCTGGCGTGACTGCTCTCGGCCACGGACACCCCGGGCTGGCAGGTCTGGCCACACACTTGCTTTGACATCCCTTCTCTCCTCTTCTCTTTCCAGTGCTCTGTCCTACCTAACCTTGCCCTTGGGAGCAGCCTTGCTGCGGAGGTCACTGAGCAAGAGTCATCCCACCGCAGGGACTGCATGACACCACGTAGCCTCCGCCGTGTATTTAAACGTGTATAGCTTAACCTGGATTAAACATGAGCAAATGCGCGGGGTCCTTTGCTGTTGGCTTCTAGTCCTAGTAACCATTGGATGCATGACCGAGGGGCAGGGCTGGTGACGTCACCTCCTCTCTGCCTGTGTCGGAGGGAGGTAGACGCTGTCGCCACTCATGGTGTAGTCTGGCTCCAGCCCTCAAAAACAGCTTCCACCCTAAGACTAATTTTGAAATAAACCTTCATTTAATTAATATTCCTCATGTGCTTTGGCGTGTGGTGTCCCTCGGCCCTCTGGTACAAACCTCCAGAGAAAGGATGTGTAGCTGCAACCACATGATGCTCGTGGCCCGTGGCAGCCAACACGGTGTTTAGGGCTGGGCCGGGGGTGGGTGTGCATGCCATGCCCTGTGGCGGGGCTGCAGACAGGAGGACGAGGCCATCTGCAGACGCCTGAGATCTAGCTGCTTGACAGTTTCACAGGGAGCCGCACGCTGAGTTGGAGGAGCTACTGGTCAGAGAGGAGATTGTGAAGTTAGCGCATGGCAAGTGAAGCTCGGGGGGATTGGCTGGGCAGCTGGTGCCTCCTGTTGGGATGGCCGGGTTGACTCCAGGAGGCCCGGGTGCTGGAGGGCATCAGCTCCGCTGGGTTCTCCCAGCGTGGGGGTCCCGGCTGCTTTCCTGACTGCTCCCACCGACCCCTGGTACCCTCTGGCCGTGCGTGCCCTCCTTGCCCTCCCTGCAGCCCTCGACTCCCATGTGCTGTCCCCGGCATTGGTGGCAGGCAGTTGCCAGCCTCTTTGGGCCAGCAGGTGAAAGCTGTCCTCGTATCCGGAGGGGGCTCGATTTCACCACGACCTGAACTGTTTTGGCTTCCATCTTCTGGCTTGAATGATATTAACTCTGCAGATTCCCACAGTCCTGTCTTAAAACAAAACTTTTATCAAGTACTTGCTATGCACCTGCCACTAGCTTTGTCACCTCTACAAATCATCTTGCATCTCAGCAGCCCTACGTAGGTAGTAGCATTGCCCTGATAGAAGGATGCGGAGACCAAGAAGCAGAGATGCTCAAAGTGGTGGAGTCAGACTGGCACCTCGTCCTCTTATCCAGTTAGATCTGCACCCCCTCTTAGGAGTTTGGTGTTTGTGTGCCACACGGAAAGCCGTGCTTCACCACACTGGCAACTCCACAGAAGGCCACAGATCGACACAGGTGACAATAGAAGGCATCCTTGTTGCCCTGCCTCTCACTTCCTGGGCCTCTGCTTTTCTAGGAGCGGTGCCGCAGAGCAGTAGCAGTCTTCCCTGGGGGTGAGGGGGGGAAACTACCCCAGTGCCTGCAGCTCAAACTCAGGCATCTACACAGAGCAGGACTTCTGTGTGGACAGAGCCCCGGCCACTATAGGAAGGTGGAAACACCACAAGGTACCCAATGCAAATCCTCAGGGGTCAGCATGTGGACCTAAGTACCAGAGCTTTGACAAAAAGGGGCACCTGCAGCTCTGCATTCTTTGGTGCCATGGCCAAGGGGCAAAGGGCCACTGGCAGGGTGAGATCCTTAGCACGATTCACACTTTGCCAGCTATGGGGGGTGGGGGAGCAATGAATTCCCAAGAGCCTTCCTTCCTGCCTTGGATTTGTCAGATCTGGGTCAGCCACTCCTTTCCCCCAATTTATCCTGCCAGCAGGTGTCTGAAGCAGCAGAGACAAGCTAATCAAAGCTGCTGGCAGTTAAAAATAAGCCTCAGGTGCCAAGGAGATGCTCCACCTCGGAGGAGGTGAGTCTAGCAGGACGGGGGTGGGGTGGGGGGTGGGAGTAGCGGCTGCCGTTTCCCTCCTGTTGTCCACATCGGGAGCCGAGGGGGATAGTAAATCAATGTCTCGAGGTTTTGCATCACCCTTTCCTCTGTCCTTGCTACTCAACATGAGGGGCCCAGACCAGCAGCAGTGACAACGCGTAGAAACTTGTTAGAAACGCAAAACTCAGGCCCAGCGCCCAGCAACCCCCCGCCCCCACCGTTGGAAGCTGCACTTTAACGAGATTTCCAGGTAATTGGTGTTTGTGTTACGTTTGGAGACGCTTTACTAAGCTTTCAGTAAAAAGCTGGAGCCCTGACTCTCGAAGACTGAACCCTCAGAAAGCAAGGATGGTGTGATTAACAGGTGACCTCACTGTCTCTCCCCCGACTCTGGTCTTCATCCCTCAGGACTGTTGTGACGTCCAGGAAGAGTCCCAGGGTGGATGGATACTTCAAACTTCAGTCAATCCCCACGGCAAAGCTCAAGTCGACCTAGGGACTTGAGCTAGGCACTCAGCCAGGGCCACTGGGGAGCCAGGGCCTGCAGGGCACCCTCCTGGGCAGGTAGGACTTAGTCGGGCCAGCAGGCTCCTTTACTGAGGTGCATCCGCATCAATTAAAGGCCTCCATGTGGGTTTGCGAAGCTTAATCTGATCCAGCCTTGGTGAGGAAATGCCACCGTAGGGCCTGATGCCAGCCTTTGGTTGTGTAGAATTGAAACAAACTATCCTATGTCCCCACATTCCCTTTCCTTGCATCTCTGCTTCAAGATGGGAGACAGATGTGGTATCTCAGAAAGAAAACCCAAAGGAAAATAAATAAATAAATTAATTAATTAAAAAAAAAAGGGACTTCCCTGGTGGCACAGTGGTTAAGAATCCGCCTGCCAACGCAAGGGACACGGGTTCAAGCCCTGGTCCAGGAAGATCCCACATGCCATGGAGCAGCTAAGCCCGTGTGCCACAACTACAGAGCCCACGAGCCACAACTACTGAAGCCTGTGTGCCTAGAGCCCGTGCTCCACAACAAAGTGTAGCCCCCGCTCTCCGCAACTAGAGAAAAGCCCGCGCGCTGCAACAAAGACCCAGTGCAGACAAAACTAAATAAATAAATAAACAAATTAAAAAAAAAGAAAACCCAAAGGGAAGGATGTTGGGATACTAAGTTTTATGGGATGAGTTGGATTTTTAAAATGAAATAAACCTTTTGCATGCTCACTGGAATAATATCTGGAGTATAACTATCTTCAGCTAGAGGCCCGGGAAGAGACGGGGAAAATCATAAGGGGCAACCCAATGGGTGTTCTAGTATGAATGATGAACCAAGTCCTAACGGGCGTGATGAGTCCGTTCCAGGGGCTTTGAGCATCACTGTGTCCTAGGGACTCCCCCAGCGGCCCCGTCACAAAGAGCGCTTCCGGTCTCGCCAAAGGCCAGGAGCAGGGGGCACCCCAGGGGCCCAGCCCTCCTTCAGCAGAAGCGTGAATCGGGAGGGAGCCAGGAGAGGTGACACCCGGGCCAGCGCCCACGGTTAGTATGCGTGGAGGGGAGAGTAATTAGATGCAGCTCTTGGAGAAGAGACACGTTCTTGATGGCGCAGGGAGGATGAGAGGAGACTCCTTAGGATTTCTGCCTGAGCCTGAGCTTTGCTCTCCTCCTCCCTTCATGAGAGAGGGGACGCAGAGGCCACTCTGCTTACCAGGAAGGTGCTTGGCTTCATATTACTGCCTTTCTTTTAAAAGAACAATGGGCCACCTTAGCCCACAGCCTCGCAGCTCCACCCTCCCTCCCCCCCCCACCCCGGCCCAAGCCCTCATGCATATTCATCCTGCTTCAAAGAGCACAGCATGGAATATGCAAATTGGCCAGGCAGGAGCTGGTTGGCATTTTGATAATAGCTTTGTCTGACAAACCCCAGAGACACACGCACATCTAGTTCCTCTCTCTCTTTATCTCTCTCTCTCTCTTCCCCTCCCTCCCTCCCTCCCTCTCTCCCCTTCCTCTATCCTGTGTCCCCCTCTTCATTCTCTCTTCCACTCCCCATCTGTCAGAGAACAGGAAAATGAAGCGAGTTAATGAAAGGCCAGGTGTCTGCATTCCAGTCCAGTGTATTTCCACTTTCCTCTCCTCCTCCTTGAACAGAACCATTTTGTTTTTCCCATTAAAGTGTTCCTGATCCGACAACGCCTGGGGCCCCGGGGCTGCCCTCTGCTCTCAGTGGCCTCCCCACTTCGTCTGGGCCCCATTCTCTGCTCTCTCTCCCAGAGATGAGCTCCCTTCTCTTTGTCCTTCCATCTTTCAACCTGGTTTTACTGTCAACAGTCGAGCCTAAAAAACCCAAGAACCTGGCCTTGCCCTCTGAACAGGAGGGAAGGAATCACCTACACAGGCTGGACGTGAGGGAGGCTTGGATGTCTGTTGTCATCACTGACAGATTACTCGGACTCAGCAGTTCCTGACCTCTCGCATCCAGCTCTACGACACATCTGAGCAGCCATCAGCAACGGCGCAATGGACCTGCCTTTGCCCCGTTCTTGGTCCCCGTCTGTTGATAGTCAACAGCGGCCTCTGCCCCAACACTATCTCCCCAACCCCCTGCCGCAGCACCGCTCCTAGAAAAGTACGCAGAGCAATTTCTCAAGGACTTAGGTCCTACCCTTCCCCCCGCAATGTAAATGGTTGCTCCTAGAAAAGTCTGCAGAGCAATTTCTTAAGGACTTAGGTCCTGCCCCTCCCCCCAAAATGTAAATGGTTCCAGCTGGAGGTGGTGGGCTACTGGGTAGATGCTCTGCCTTGGGAGAAGCAGCTAAGGTTTGGATCCCACGTCTGTGAAGGCTGTTTCATCTGGGAAGCTTACGGGAGGAAAGCAGAGGCAGGGGCAGGGATGCAGGCACCTCCGAGGATTTCAGGGAAGAGGGGAGTCTCTTCCATTGACCTTGAAGGCCAGCCCTGATCAAGCCAAAGCTCAGGAGGCAAATTACCTCATAGAAGGAGCATAGGTTTGAGGCTTGGGTTCAAATCCCAGCTCTACTACCTATTCGCAAAATAATTTTTGAGAAAATTATTTAATTTCTCTGTTTCCTTATTTTAGAAATGGGATATTAATAATAATGCCAGTAATTCTCCCAGGGTTTTTTTTGAATCATTTACAGTATCTAGCATATATGCTAAGTGCTCAATAAATTGTGACTTTTATTGTTGCTGGTAAACTTCCAGGAACATAGAGAAAGGACTGGGCCCTATGGCCTCGTAAGCCTCATCATTTTTTCAATCCAGAAGCAACCAGGAACACCTGAAAACAAAAACAAAACAAGATAGGGTGTGGCCTGTTCCCCTCAAATCGGCCTCACCACCCCCACCCCCTTTAGGCTCCCTAAATCCTGCTTAGTGGTGGCCCATCTGATTCTAGGACCAGTTGCCTCTGGGCTCTCCTGCACAAGGCGACAAAACCAAGAGGCAGAGCTGGGTCATATTCTGATTTCTCAGCAGGTTCATTCAAGGTGGGTGGTGGAGGAGGGACGGTGAAAAGTCACATTTATTTTTGCACTTAGAGAAAAGATTCTATTTTCACTGGCAAGGAGACAGGTAGAATGACAGAAGAGGAAGCACACAGGCCACCCCAGACGCAGTCAGAGAAGCCTCACGTGCTGTAGGATTACAACGTGATCCGATCAGGTGGGGTCATGAGGATAAATTCAAGAGGTTGGAGAAAGGCACTGCAGATATCCCGCAGAGGAAGTAAGCCTCGAAGACCACTGCTTCCTCCACCCGCCGCCAGAGGGCAGCTCTCAGCTCGAGGGGTGGAGGTTGGCGGGATCCGGTGAATCTATGCAACGCTGGAGGGCCCCGGGCTCCCGTAGCTGGTCGTGGACGGCAAAGGTGGGTGACAATTTACAATGCGCTGTGGATGGGGTTCCCACAGGGAGTGGGCAAGTTGGGTTTACTGACCCTTGGTGCCCTTTCCAGGACTGAGAAACAGTGTTTTCACTCTAGCCTGGGATCCTTGTTGTGTGCAAAGACTCCTGGAGAGTTCGGTACGGAGGGCAACAAGGCCCTTTCGGCTCAGAGCGACTCACCGCGGAGCTTTTTCTGCAATCAGGCTTGGGTGAACCGGTGGTTCAGCATCTCCGGGGTGCTATTCAAAATGCACCGACCTCAGCCCACCCTTGGAGAGTCTGCTCTAGCAGACTGAGAATGGAATTTGGGCGCCTTCACCTCCAAAACCCTGCTCAGCAATTCTGAGGTGCCCCCTGCAGAGAACTCCTGAGGTGGGAATTGGGAGAGAGACGAGATGCCCCTGGGCATGGAGGTGCTGGGGGGACTTCGTCACAAGAGAGCTAGGTTATTTCATCTCCTTCCAAAATGTGACCCCACATGCATACACAGCGCCATGCAGGCAAAGGGGCAGCAGGAAAAGTGGAGTAGGCTAGCTGCTGGGGGCCTGGGCAGTGATGTGGTCTCAGCTTCCCCAGCAGGGCTGGGGCCGTCCGCAGGGAGGAGAGGCATCCCCAGAAGTCCGCGGGACTGAGTTTCATAGAAGAGCCACCAAAGGGGAACTTAAAGACCCTCCCCTCTCACCCCCTCGCTGTGCAGGTGAGGAAGTGAATTTAGATGGTCCCTGTGTGTGAGGGGAAGTATTGGCAGAGTCTCAGTCAAACCCAGGGAAGCCAGTGCTCTTTCTTTCCCTGCAAAGGAGTCACGGGAGGCCCGCAGGTGGGCAGAGCTGGCCTTGCATGAGTCTGATATCATAAAATGTTGCAGTACTGTGGGGGGAAGAACCACCCAGAAATTCACGAAAGAGCAGGTGGATGGGAGATCTGCACACCTGAAGTGAGTTCTCTGGATAATGCTTGGGTGTAATAAGATGAAAAAAATCTGAAAATGAAAAGGTATAATGAGATATACACAACTGAAGGGAATTGTCTTAAATGGCTGATTGTAATGAGATGCACATAAATTGTCAGGCTTGTAATGAAATGAAAAAAAATTCTTGCCTGGTAATACTGGGTGTAATGTCTACACCTGAAATAAGTCGTCTCAGTGCACTGAATGTAATGAGATGCACATAATTTTAAAGAGTGTAATGAGATGAAAAATAAATCAAACACTTGTCTTAAAATGAAAGAGGTACTAAGATGCATACACCTGAAGGGCATTGTCCTAAATGGTTTTGGTTTAATGAGATGCATTTAATTTGCAAAGGGGCTAAATGAGATTGGCCAAGAGAGAGACTGAGAAATATAAAAGTATAGGGTACACTTGAAAGTGGTATCATAAAATCTGCCTGGTATGTGGGATGGAAATAAGATGCTACCTTAGAAATGTGTGGAGGACTTCCGTGGTGGCACAACGGTTAAGAATCCGCCTGCCAATGCAGGGACACGGGTTTGAGCCCTGGTCTGGGAAGATCCCACATGCTGCGGAGCAACTAAGCCCGTGAGCCACAACTACAACTGCTGAGCCTGCACTCTAGAGCCCGCAAGGCACAACTACTGAGCCCGAGTGCCACAACTACTGAAGCCCGCATGCCTAGAGCCCGTGCTCCACAAGAGAAGCCACCGCAATTAGAAGCCTGCACACCACAATGAAGAGTAACCCCCGTTCACCACAACTAGAGAAAGCCCATACACAGCAACGAAGACCCAGCACAGCCAAAAAGAAAGAAAGGAAGGAAGAAAGAAGTGCGTGGAGTATGATGCTATTGGCATTCTTTCTACCAGTCCTCTGTGACCTTTGGCCTGGGCTGCTCTGCAAAGTTAAATTATCCTCTGTCCCCCATATGGTGCCAGGCACATAGTAGGCACCTGTGGATACTCACTGAATGATTAACTGGCTCAGGGAGTTGTAGTGTATTTAGCAGAAGGAAGTTAACGGGAGCAGCTATAAAACAAGGAACTTCTAAAAGGCACCTGAAAACTATTTTCTGAGAGCGATGTTTCTCAAAGTCTTTAGCATCTTGATCAGAATCTGGGAAAAATCTAGTCGTGGGACCTAATCATATATAACAAGCAACCTGGTGGTTTTTATGCCTCAAGGCTCATGATCACCTCTGAGGGCCAGGTAGGCAGGCAACGTATGAGTGAAGGTATCTGGATGTCAGACACAGGTACCTTTGCAATTAAAGGTGCGAGATTCTTCACTTCCACAAATATATTCTCCCGAATTTTTTTCAAAGGCAGAGTAGCCCCCCCCCCTTTTTTTTCCTGCGGTACGCGGGCCTCTCACTGTTGTGGCCTCTCCCGTTGAGGAGCACAGGCTCCGGACGCGCAGGCTCAGCGGCCATGGCTCACGGGTCCAGCCGCTCCGTGGCAATGTGGGATCTTCCCGGACCGGGGCACGAACCCGTGTCCCCTGCATCGGCAGGCGGACTCTCAACCACTGCGCCACCAGGGATGTGCAGAGCCCCCCCCCCCCACGTTTTTTTTAAAGGAACCATTGTTTTATTTTTTATAAATTTACTTTTATTTATTTATTTTTGGCTGCATTGGGTCTTCGTTGCTGCGTGCGGGCTTTCTCTAGCTGCGGTGAGCGGGGGCTACTCCTCGTTGCGGTACACGGGCTTCTCGTTGCGGTGGCTTCTCTTGCGGAGCATGGGCTCTAGGTGCACAGGCTCAGTAGTTGTGGCTTGCGGGCTCAGTAGTTGTGGCGCACGGGCCTAGCCACTCTGTGGCATGTGGGATCTTCCCGGACCAGGGCTCGAATCCGTGTCCCCTGCATCGGCAGGCGGATTCTCAATCACTGCGCCACCAGTGATGTGCCGCCTTCACTCTCGATAGAGCAATGGGTATAAAGCTATATTGTCCTTTTTAAAAAAACCACTCAAATATTGGAGGGAAAGGCAAAAAAGGAAAAGAATAAAAGGGAGGAGGAAGCTTAATTAGTCAATGAGCCATCCAAGGAGCGGCCGCCCAATAATAAATGACCCTCAGCCTTCCGGGTGGGGGATCACGTGAGTTGCCATTGTCATGACGACCTGGAGGCCACATCATCAGGGGCGGCAGTGACTCAACTACATTCAGCTGTAGCCGGGTGGGAATATAAGTCCCGAGTTGCCTGATTGCCTGATTTTTGAAGAGAAACCAGGAATCTGAATTTTTATGTGCAACCTTCTAACTTAAATGTTGGCCCCCAAATTTTACAAAACAATATATGGTCCAGACAAAACATGACCGTGAGCTGAATTTGACCTGAGTGTCTCCTGTATACAGCTCTGAATGATCAAGTTTGAGGTCATTGTCCTAGGAAGCGATCATAACTCATCCATTATGGGATGTTAGGAGCTCACTTCAGTCTCAATCTTCCCCTAGAATGTGAATTCCCTGAAGGCAAGAACTATGTCTTTGTTGATCACAGTTATGTCCTCAGTATCTAGAACTGCCTGGGACAGAGTCGGCGCTCAATTAATACATGAATGAATGAGTTCGTGCCGGCTGCCGTGTGACAGTCACTGCCCTCATCTGGTCACATCCAAGGCAGCAGAGAGGTCCCATGGCCAAGGAAGTTGAGCTCTGCTCATGAACTTCCCTGAGCAGGAATCTCCAATCAGTTCATCCCTGATGGGCTCAGGGCTGGGGCTAAAAGTTAGTCTGAACATTTCCCAGGGCCCTGATACCACAGCTCCATTTTGGGGGTAAAGGAACCTCTCCCCCACCCCCACCCCCGCATTGTCCCATCTCTTACTTCTGCATGGATTGTGGCACGTCTTCTCCGTGGGTTGGATAGGATTGGGGTCATGCACAGACAGAGCTTGCTGCCTTCTCAAAACACAACCACCCACATCTCAAATGATTTAGGAAACCACTTTTTAGTTAGAAGCATTGTGTAAAAGATGGTGGAACTTGAGAGAAACACTTAGGAAGGGGTGGGAGAGGCTGGGGTAGGCCACTGTAATTTCTGAGAGTAGTGTTTCCTAAAATGTGTTTTGTGTGTAACTAGTATAATTGAATAGACATTACTTGAAAAAAAAAAGATAAATTTGGGGAACATGTTAAACAGAGACAGGTTTCTTTCCTGCAGGACTTCTCAGAGGCTTTAATGTACTAATGCACATTATGAAACTCCTCTATCAAAATATGATATGCAGTTCATCCTAGACTAATTAGGCTGTGGAATTTTTTTTTTTTTTTTTTGGATAGCATATCTTTTAAGACTGTGTTCCTTGGAAATCACTGCTTTGAAAGCTGTCTTCCTGGCTCTGGAAGGTGAGGTTCCAGGTATCACTGTCCTGTGGCTCTTGAGACTTTTTTCACTGCCCAGGGGTGGCGTCTCTGCTGTGTTTGCAGAATCTCCAGGTGTGACTGGGGGCTGGGCTCTGGGAGGGCGGTGACCCAGGGGACCGCTATCCACGCTGCGTGGAGATCCGTTTTGCCTGTGGAATCACTCCCTTTCCCATCTTCAGCCTGGCCAGAGGGTGTCCACGGGTAAGCGTGAACTCTGCAGCCTTTTTGAACGGGAACAAGGAACCCCCCCTCCTGCTTCTAAA
Source organism: Tursiops truncatus (assembly GCF_011762595.2). NCBI lineage: Eukaryota > Metazoa > Chordata > Mammalia > Artiodactyla > Delphinidae > Tursiops > Tursiops truncatus. Next base: position 8,634,514 of record NC_047041.1, read on the forward strand.
CCGATACCCCAGTACAGGGCCCAGATAAGGAAACCTCTAGGTTGAAAGTAACATGAAAGACTGCCTCTCACTTAGTTGGGGAGATAGCTGCCTCTAACTTTCTTCCCGCCCTAGGGAATAGAGTGCTGAATTATGGGGTTCAAAGGGCAGGCTACGCTCTGGACACAGCTCCTGGATTCAATGTGGCAGTCAAGACTGCCTCTCCTTCCTGATTCCCGGGACCTTTCACCTGAGGGATAGGGCATGTGAGGGCTGGGGGAGGGGCAGTGGTGGCCCCAGCTTGGATGGAGGTCGGAAAAGCAAGGGGCTTTGAGGGTAGAGTGTGTTGGAAGAGCTCCCCTGCTATGGGGGCAGCCTGCCAGGAGAGGGCAGTGCAGAGCCTCCTCCTGTCTGCCCTCCTTCATCTCTTTGTCTTGGAGCAGACACGTCTGCGCTGAGTGTACTGAACTTGGCCGTCGTCCTCCCCAGAGAGGTAAACTGAGGACACCCAGAAAGCCTTCTTCCTTGGTCCTTTCATGGGTATTCAGGTCAACAAGGAGTATGCTGAGGCCTCCAAATTTTCTCTGGTCCAGGGTCCCCCTAACCCCTAATCACAGAAAAAGAGAATCGCGTGCCAGAATTATGGTAGGTAATAAGGTTTACTGAAAACTCGGCCACATTCAGTACTGGTTTGGTGGATACATCAGAAGAGGTTGCATAACATTAATTAGGCAGGTGGAGGGGGCTGGGAGGAGGATGTGTGGGCACATGTGTGCAGGTGTGCCTGTGCTGGGGTGGGATGCCTGTCCAAAGTGATAAGTGGAAGAGTGTGCATGTGAACAAGAAAAGTGAACCAGAACAGGAAATGTATTTTATCCCACTTCACGTTGCAAAAGTCTCACGCCAAAAAAGCTAGACTTTCCTCTACCTATGGCATCAAAAGGGAGTAAAAAATGATTGGATCACCCAGATTATAAATAAGGTTATTTGTTTCTCAAAAATCCTTATTAAAACATTAAATATCAGCTCTTTTGGGGGAAGAAATACATTCATTTCAGGGAGACCTCAGGAAAGCCACCATCCTTTTGCTCCTCCTTAGGGGGCCCCGCGGGGGCCCTTGAGTTGAGCCAGGCAGCCACTCACATCCTGCCACTGATGGAGATGGCCAACGCACGACTGACAAATGAAGCTGCAAGTCCATTAAATTAACTTCAATGGAAAACACACGTGGGATCAGTCCCGTCATTCACAGCCATAGGGGTGGGAGGGAACGGGAGGAAGGGGTGCCAACCCCGGGGGACTGGATGTTGGGGTGGGAGGGTGTGTGTGGGGCAGATGGTGGGAAGACTCCTCCTCCTGGTGGAGCCCCAGTTCCTCCAGTGCTGTGTAAGTGATGGCGTGTAGAACAGTGAGGCGGGGGGTGGGGCACCTCCTCCACACTTTGGATATTGATGAGAAGAGGGACGTAGCACCTTCTCCAACCCCTGGCTTCCCACTGGGCTGGATGCTTCTTTCCACTGTTTCTTCTGCCTCCTCTGAAGGACAGAGTGAAGACGAGAGGATGAAGGCTGGTGGAGCCGGCCTGGGAGCAGGGGGACAGCAGTGAGGGACAGGAAGGGTGGACAGATTCCAAGCTAACCTGGCTCCACCCTCTCTGATGGCCCCTGGAGGGGGTGGAACGTCTGGGGAGCTCCATCTGAGGGCTGGAACATCTGGGATAAGACACCGCTGTCCTGCTGTTACAGGAGCTGAGTTCTGTGACCGCTGGGGATCGCTGTGGTCCCCAAAGTCACCTTGATCTGGCTCCTAGCCCAGGTTCTGCCATCTCCTTGGGTCCTGGAGCCAACCCAGGTGAAGGGACTCCACTTTACCTCCTATAAATGAGCCCACCAGCTTACCGCTGATTTCCAGGAGAGAGAGAAGGCAGCTCCGGTGGCTCCCATCCCTCTCTCCCAAGTCCACGGCTGCCTGTACCCAGAGACAGGGCCATGGAGGGCTGAGAGGAGCTCCAGGAGTCCAGGTCCCACCCTGGTCTGCCGGATGCGACGCCTCAGGCCGTTCCCCTCCTCCAGCCATGGATTATACGTTGAGGCTCCCTCCTGCCCTTGAACGTCTCTCAGAGGAGCTAACAGCCCTCTGGAGGTGGAACGCAGACCCCCTTTGTCTCTCCCTTTCCTCCTAACTCTGTTCCCTGGCAAACGCTCACTCTGTGAACAGCACTGATCCACCTCACGGCGCAGGGCTTGTACACAACTCAAGTCCTTCGGTGGCGGGGGTTTGGGGGCGTGGGTGCCATCTGTCCTCAGGGATTCAGTGAGTCCAGATCTCACTCCCGCCTTTCTGTCCAGGCTGCTCGACTGGCCCCGCCAAACGGAGTCCTCTGCAGCTCTAGGGAAGTGGGGCCAGGGTACTGGTGGAAGCTTGGTGGTTGGGAAGGAACAGGTGTTTCCTCTGCATTTCCTCCAGCTACTGATTTTGGGAAGCCAGGGTCCAACTTCCTCGGGGCTGCCTGCCCGTGTCTCCTCCCCCCCGAGCCTGAAGCCCTCCTGACGACACTCCTGCTCGGTGATCAGTGCCACCTGGGCTGCCCGGCTACTCCAGGGAGTCACTGTGCTCCAAGCCCAGGTCGCTGACATTCGTTGTCTGCAGCTCGTCGGCCTCGTCCTCCAGCTCCTCTTCCTCTTCCTCTTCCATCTCATCCTCATCCTCTTCTTCTGTCCCATCCAGTGAGTCGTCGTGTGCGGCCATCATAGCCTGCTGCATGGCCATGGTGGCATTGTCTGAGGACAGGGACTGCAGGTTGTCCAGGTTGATGGAACCTATGTGGGGGAAGAAGGCAAGGGTCAGGCCCAGGAAAGCCAGGGGCTTCAGTGGTGAGCTCCTACGCTAGACAGTCCCCTGGCGCGAAGTCTCCCGTCCGTTCCCCTGTCAGCCGCTCCCTGCCCCATCCCAAGCAGCAGCGCTCCTGGGTACCACTTCCTGAGCATCTTCTGTGTAAGTATGTCAAACACTGTTGCCTTTCGAAGAATTCTGTAAGTAGGTGTCATCACCCCCATCCTCAAGAGGAGGGAACAGTCTCAGACAGTTGAGTCATTAGCTCAGAATGACACAGTCAGGCATGATATAGCTGGGATTCTCTCCCTGCTTGGTCAAGCTCAAAATCTGTTGATTTCTACTCTACCCCATAAGACTATTGCCCACCACACAGAACTGGTACCCAGTCATATAAATGCACGTAGACATGAAGGTACGCCTGCACACGTGTACACCTCCACTCCACTTCCCACACAGAGCTAGCTTCACATGCTAAGCTATAAAA